>NC_092507.1:4993572-5610687 GCF_047511675.1 Marmota flaviventris | reverse complement strand
CCTTCTTAACCTAAAATGAGGAAAAAAAGAGTACAACATGTGTAGAAGATGTGGGAAAATATTTTCTCTAGTTAGAGAAAATAAAAAGATTTAGTTTGGCCATGAGAGTGCTGACTTTAACAAAAAAGAGGGAAATAAAGAGGTATCCTATGTCCATTTCAAACAGATTATTTCAAAAGTTCATTTTTAAGTCTTTTGTTGTTGTGACCATGTTATTTGATTCCAAATAATGGTGATTTGGGTCTTAGACTTGCCTGCCGAATTCTAATCCATGATATAGTCCACATACATTTGAAATGAAAATGAAAAACATTAATGTTGACATTTAATTAGCAGAAAAAAATCAGTGTACTTAAGTATGTATGTATGTATGTATGTATGTATGTATGTTACGGGGGTTGAACCCAGGGGTGCTTAACAACTGAACCACATCCCTAGTCCTTCTTAAACTTTTTTATTTTGAGTCAGGGTCTTGCTAAGTTGCTGAGGCTGGCTTTGAATGCAATCCTTCAGCCTCAGCCTCCAGAGTCATCGGGATTAGAGGTGTGTGCCACCATGCCTGGCCAAATTAATTGTAATCTAGCTCAGTTTTTTTTTTTTTTTTAAACGCAGTGCTGGAATCCTACCCGTGACTTTGCACCTGCTAGGTGAGCACCAACTCCGAGCTATACTCCCAGCCCTCATTCAGTTTTTATTATTGTCACAGGGAGGCTTTTCTGATGTAATTAGGTCAGTTTATTCAGTGTAGCCTGCTAGTTAACTGCTATGCAAAGAGTTGTTCTCAGTTCTGCTTATTCTGAGACTATGAGTTGCTTACCTTCTGTGGCTGCTTCCTTAATTAACATGAGAAAATGATGACTACCTGTAGGGTCTGGGTCGTGTTTAATCTGTTTTGTGTTGCTCTTATAGAATACCAGGGACAAGCTCATTGACAGCAGTAGAGATTGGTCTCGGCTCACAGTTCTGGAGGTTGGCAAGTTCATGAGCACAGCACAGGCATCTGGTGAGGGCTTCATTGTTGCCTCATCCCATAGCAAAAAAGTAAAGGGCAAGAGGGTACCTTCTCATGATGGCTAACCCACATTTTAGACAACTTGATTACCTCTTAACTAGGCTCTTCTTCCTAACCCTGATGTATGGGGATTAAAAGTTTCCAGTGTATGAAATTTGGGGGATATATTCAAACCATGGCAGGACAGAGTGCCTAGGACTGTGCCTGGCACTTACAAGCAAATTCATAGTATTAGGGAGCACCAACTGACTATGTGCTCAGTAATATTTTAGGTATGACAACATAAAAAAGACAAAGTTCCCTACCCTCCCAGCACTTCCATTGCAATGGAGGAAAGCAAAACAAATAATACAAAAAGGAGAGTATAATGATTTGTGAAATTTCCAAAGATAACTTCTGGGTATGTCAGCAGTTTTTAGAACTATAACACGAGAAGTCTAACATCATTCTATAAGTCATCATTTTTTCCATGTTAACGAATGCATTTTTCGTACTGTTGGTAGGAGGATGTATTAGCTAATGTTAACAGTTTGGGGTTAATGTGTAGTGGAGGAGGAGGTAGGGACTTTTCCTGGTAAAAGGTGTGTGGTGGGGTGAGAAACCAAAAAGAGATTAAAGAATGATTTGTTAGTATAAGTATTCAAGAAAATAGGAAACGTTTTAGAGTATTAGTTGAAAGTTATGTGTTGAGATTTAAGATTTTACCAGGTATGGTGGTGTCTGCCTGTAATCTCAGCAACTTGGGAGGCTGAGGCCAGAGGATCTTGAGTCAAAGCCAGCCTCAGCAAAATCGAGTCACTAAGTGGCTCAATGAGATCCTGTATCTAAATGAAATACAAAAAAGGCTGGGAGGGGCTGGAGTTGTACCTCAGTGGTAAAGTGCTTGCTCCATATGTGTGAGGTGCTGCTGGGTTTGTTCCCAGCACCACCCAGCAAATAAAATGTGTTTAAAAAAAAAAAAAAGCTGGGGATATGAATCAGTGGTTGAGTACCCCTGAGTTCAATCCTCAGTTTGGCCCCCCACCCCAAAGATTTAAGATTGGGAGAGGTACCAGTGATTGAACCCGGGGCACTTAACCACTGAGCCACATCCCCAGTACTTTTTATATTTTTATTTTGAGACAGAGTTTCACCAAGTTGCTGAGGTTGGCTTGGAACTTGCAATCCTCCTGTTTTAGCCTCCCAAATTCCTGGGATTACAGGCGTGTGCCAAAGTGCCTGCCATGTATTAATATTTTTTTTTAGTTGTTGATGGACCTTTATGAACCTTTATTTTGTTCATTTATTTATATGCAGTGCTGAGAATCGAAGTAAGAAGTAAGCACTCCACCACTGAGCCCCAGCCCTATGTGTTAAGATTATTAAGAGTATGGTAGGTACGTATGTATAGGAGAGCTCTATGAAATTAAAGTATCCCATTAACATTTGAAAGGTGAACAGTTAGATCTGTTCTCCTGTCTTCTTTTCCACAAAGTGCATGGGCTTTTGTAGTTTTAAGAAAGGGCCAGTTTATATATGACTGTTGGGCTTCAGAGGAACAAAATAGAGCGCATATAGTGCTGCATTTGAAAACTACTTTTGGTTCAAAAATCTCCAAGTGGTGCCTGCTGCTGTGTTCACACCTATTTGTACCATTAGCTCAGCAAATTATTTACTTATAATTTTAAAATAGCTGATTAGAAGAATATATTCAAATCTCTGCTGGCTTTGAACCTCAGCAGCAGTAGTGACTTGACTTTTATGTATTTTAGTAAAATGGCAGTTGAAATTTCTTCTTTGGCATGGCCTTCAGGATTTCTTAGTTGAGCCAATTTATGCTTTGCACAAACAACAGAGGCAGTTGAGTAGGTTCTTTTCTATGTGGTTGTCTCTCAGAGTGAGATTGGAGAAATTTTATTAATTTATCACTCCAAAGTGTTTTTGTTTTACTGATATTTTTATTTATTTATTTTTTGTGGTTCTTGGGATTGAACTCAGGGGTTCTGAGCTGTATCACCCAGCACTTTTTATTTTTTCATTTTGAGACAGGGTCTCATTGACTTGCCCAGGATGGCCTTCAATTTGTGATTCTCCTGCCTTAGCCTCTAGAATAGCTGAGATTACAGGAATGTATCAACACACCCATTTTTATCATTTTAAATATTTAAAAATGTTATGTATGGTTGATACTTCCCATATATGTGGTATAATATATGATGAACCTTCTGAAGTTTTTTATATTACCTACCAACCAAGGACCTTCAACCAGATCTATTCTCTATAATGAATCCTTTTTTTCTTTTTCTTTCTTTTTTTTTTTAAATTTTAGTTATAGATGGACACAATATCTTTACTTTTTTGTGTGGTGCTGAGGATTGAACCCAGTGCTCACAGGTGAGAGGTAAGCGCTCTGCCACTGAGCCACAATCTCAGCCCCTGAATGCTTTTTTTCTGTTACAAAGATTTAATAGAAAAATTTTTTGGAGGGCTCAAATTATTAAATTTTAATATTTTGCTCCATATATTACTATTTATTTGCGTAGTACAATGAGGTTTGCATAAATTAAACCACAGGAAAAATGTTTAAAATGTTATCTAAGAATTTTGTTTTAATTTATTATTTTTTACAAGGGGGAGGATATGTGAGTGTGGATAGAACTCAGGGACACTTAACCACTGAGCCATATCCCTAATACTTTTTTTGTATTTTATTTAGAGACAGGGTTTCACTGATTTGCTTAGGTCCTTGCTAAATTGCTGCGGCTGGCTTTGAACTCAATGATCTTTCTGCCTCAGCCTCCTGAGCTGCTGGGATTACAGGTGTGCACCACTGCATCTGACACTTTTGTTTTAATTTAGTTTGTTTTTTTGCATTTCTGAGGATTGAACACAGAGGTACTCTACCGCTGAGCTACATCCCCAGCCCTTTTTTATGTTTTTAATTTGAGACAGGGTTTCCCTGTCTTGCCTAGGCTGGCCTTGAACTTTTGATGCTCCTGCCTCAGGTGCAGAGTTGATGTCTGATGGAAAAGAACAAAAAGTGTGCTGCAAAATGTAATCATTAAAACAGTATGGCTCCTGCCCATATATTTCCCACCTTTTGGCCATCCCATGGAGCCTCTCCTGGGCCTAGTACATAGTATGTAGGAAGGAGGAGATAAGGGGAAGAAAGTTAGAGAACAAAGGAAGCTTAGGACATATAAAAAAGGCAGAATGTGCTCACTTCTTGGGATACCAGGATACCAGCTATTGCCCCCTTCTCCCTCCTGGGAGGAGTCTGTTACCCCTTTTAAAATAAACCCTGTCTTATATGCCTTTTTTAAAAATATTTATTTTTTAGTAGAAGTTGAACACAATACCTTTATTTTATTTATTTTTATGTGGTGCTGAGGATCGAACCCAGGGCTTCGCACATGCTAGGTGAGTGCTCTACCGCTGAGCCACAATTCCAGCCCCACCTTTTTTCTTTCTTTTTTTTTTTTTTAAAGGAAAGAAAATCGGTGTTTTTCAGTTATTAATATTTTATTATTTGTGGTACATTAAAACATATATATAGGGCTGGGGATGTGGCTCAAGCGGTAGCGCGCTTGCCTGGCATGTGTGTGGCCCGGGTTCGATCCTCAGCACCACATACAAACAAAGATGTTGTGTCCACCAAAAGCTGAAAAATAAATATTAAAAAAATTCTCTCTCTCTCTCTCTCAAAAAAAAAAAAAAAAAAAAAAACAAAAACAAAAACAAAAAAACCCCAAAACATATATATATGTTTGGTATTGGGGATTGAACCCACTAAGCTATATTCCCAGTACCATTTATCTGTCTGTCTGTCTATGGACAGAGTCTCGTAAAGTTGCTCAGAGCCTTGCTAAGTTGCTGAGGCTGGCTTTGTATTGAGAGTCCCCTGCTTTAGCCCATGAGCCACTGGGATGACAGGTGTGTACCACTGCTCCCAGCAACCTTAAATTTTTAAACGACTATTGCAGGGCATAATGGTGCATACCTTCTATGACTCAGGAAGATGGCAAGTTTGAGGCCAGCCTGAGCGACTTAGAGAGACCCTGTCTCAGAATAAAAAAATAAAGGGCTGGGGATGTTGCTCAGTGGTTCAATGCTTTGTAAAACCCCCCCCCCCCCCAATAAAACAAAACTAAAAATATAAAAAAGCTTAATGACTTTATTAAGATGGGCTTTATTTTTTAGAATGATTTTGGGTTTACAGAAAAATTGACTCAAAAGTAGTTTGTATATGCCCCTGACCCCCAAATGCTTTGCACCGTTCTAGTTGATGAACCAACATTGATACATTACTTATCACTTTTTAAAATATTTTTATTGGTTATTGATGGACCTTTATTATTTACTTAATTGCTGATATGTGGTGCTGAGAATCAAACCCAGTGCCCCACACATGCTAGGCAAGCACTCTACTACTGAGCCACAATCCCAGCCCTTTATCATTAAAGCCCATAGTTCACATTGAAATTTCACTCTGTGTTATACATTTTGTGGGCTTTGACAAATGTTTGGTGGTTGACAAATATCATGCAGAATATAGTTTCACTGCTCTAAATATATATTGTGTTTCATGTATTTATTCTGGTAACCACTGATCTTTTAAATGTATTTATGATTTTGCTTTTCTAGATGTCATATAATTGGGCTTGTAATAGTATGTAACCTTTTCAGGTTGGCTTCTTTCTCTTAGCAATACATTTTCTCCATGTCTCTGGGGCATAACATCTCACTACATTTTTTTTTAACTAATAATAGTCCATTGTGTGGATACATTAGTTTATTTATTCTGTTTATTTATTTACTGAAGGTAGCATTATTTTGGTTGCTTTCAAGTTTGGGTGATTATGAATAAAGGTGCTATAAATATTTATAATGAGGTTTTTGTGTGGAGATGAGTTTTCAACTACTTTGTGTAAATACCAAGAAGTGAGGTTGCTGTCGTATGTATGTTTAGTTTTGTAAGACTCTGCCATACTGTTGTCTTCCAAAGTGTTGGTACCATTTTGCATTTTCACTAGCAGTGAATGAGAGTGCTTGTGGGCATTTGGTGTTGTGGAATTTAGCTCCTTTTAGTTATTAACTTTTTTTATATGACTATTAATTTCTGGAGTCTGCTGTGTTACAATTTTAATTTTCTCTACTTTTATTATAGAGAAATGATCATAATAAATTTTATGTGGTACATGTGCCTCATTTTCTATCCTGTAAGAAGAAAGCATAAAGATATAAATTTAAAAGGAATAATATAATCTGATTGGATTTTTAAATGTATTATTCTGTTAGGGTATTGTTAGGTTAGGGTTCATGTAAATGTAGTAACATTAATTTGTTAATGGTTCTGTGTAAATGTCTTTTCCCTAGTGTTCTTCATTTTCAGAGGTTTTGTTTAAAGAAAGTAGGATCCTGTACTTAGAACGGTTAGGGTCTTCATTTGCTACCTATGTGTAGACTTAGGGTTGTATATTTGAGTGCCATTTATTTGTATGATTAAAGCATTCATAAATGAGGATCATTTATGATCAGGGCAGTTGACTATTGAAAGGTTTATTGTGCTGCAGATATTGTGTATGCTTTTTAGAAAATATTTTTTGTAGATGGACACAATAACTTTGCTTTGTTTATTTTTTTTATGTGGTGCTGAGGATCAAAACCAGTGCCTTACAAGTATGAGGCAAGCGCTGTGCTACTGAGCCATAACCCCAGCCCTGATATTGTATACTTCTAAAATGAACTTAGTTCTAAGTCCCAACCATGCTTATTTAGAACATTTTGACTCTGCAGTTATCCAGTACTAGTTACTTACTGGAATTTAACGTCAACCCCACTGTGCTCTACTAGTAACCAAAGTTGTGGTATGAGGATGATTTGGATAATTTTTCCTGATGGTTATGTGGTTCATTAATTCCTATCAGGGGTTCTTAACTTTGAGTATTGGTGAAAAACATGATTTCCCCCCTGAAGAGAAATTTGTAGCTGTTTGGATCCATCTCCACAATACTTCATTGCAGGTGGTTTATGGAACCCCTAAATACCTTCCACGGACCCATCGTCAAGAGACTTTTCTAGTGAGCCTCCAATTTGTGTTTGAATTACTGGGGAGGCTTTGCAATTCTTATTTTAGGCCGATTTACATTACTTGGATTGTCTTGATCTATGGCTCTACTGATTTGTATGGAGACTTGCAGAATATACTATTTCCTTATACTGAATGGTTTCCTAGAAGATTCCCAACGCTGTCCTGCACCATGTCACACTGCTTTCCCTCCTCCTCCCCCCTCCCCCTCCCCTCCCCCTCCCCTCCCTCCTCCCCTCCTCCCCCTCCCTCCCTCCTCCCCCTCCTCCACCTCCTCCCCCCTCCTCCCCCCTCCTCCCTCCTCCTCTTATTTTAGTTGTAAATGGCATAATACCTTTGTTTTCTTTATTTATGTGGTGCTGAGGATGGAACCCAGTGCCTTCCACACTCAAGCAAGTGCTCTACCACAGAGCTACAACCCCAGCCCCCCACTGCTCTCTTCTTATGAGTACCCAGAGGAGAAACTTTTGGTTACAGAAAAACTCACTTTCTGAGCTTGTAATTTGTAAAGAATTTAGAATCCCATAACTGATGAAGTTCTTTTGTTCCTTTGAGCAGTTTGCCCATAAAATTTTGGTCATATTTAACACAAGTATAAAAAGAAACTGAATTCTATGTACATTCATGTACTACTTCATTCATTGTTTCATTTTCTTGAATTCTTCCTCTTGTCTTGCAAATTTAGGGAGAGAGTAGAGGATTTGTAGCCCCTGTGACCTGAGGAAACCTGTTTGCTCAGGGTCCTTCCCCTCCCTACCCTCCTTGTTGTGGGTTAGCATACACATTTCATAGAGAACATTTGGCCTTTGGTTTTTTGGGACTGCCTTATTTGACTTAGCATGATATTCTCTAGTTCCATCCATTTACTGGCAAATGTCATAATTCAGTCTTCTTAATGGCTGAGTAATAAGCCATTGTGTATATATACTACATTTTATTTATCCACTTATGTGTTGAAAGGCACCTGGGTTGTTTCCATAGCTTGGCTATTGTGAATTGGGGTGCTGTAAACATTGATGTGGTTGCATCACTGTAGTAAGCTGATCTTAAGTCCTTTGGGTATAAACCGAGGAGTGGGATAACTGGTTCAAATGGTTACTATAGTATTAGTTTTTTTTTTTCTTTCTTGGTACTGAGGATTAAACCCAGGGGCACTCAATCACTCAGCCATATCTCCAGCCCTTTTTGATATTTTATTTGGAGACAGCATCTCATTGAGTTGCTTAGAGCTTTGCTAAATTGCTGAGGCTGGCTTTGAACTTGTGATCCTCCTGCCTCAGCCTCCCAAGCTGCTGGAAGTACAGGTGTGTGTCACCATGCCCAGCCTGTAGTAGTAGTTTTAAGGTAAAGTCGCCCATTTTACATTTCAACATGGAAGCTGAAACTTCACAGGTGAAATTGTTGAAATTATTTTTTCTATTTCAAGGAAAAAAATTAGAATTGAAATTCTTCAGCCTGATGGTTAGATTTGAAGAGTAAAATTTCTGTTAAGAGTCATAATTCTAGGGGCTGGGATTGTGGCTTAGCGATAGAGTGCTTGCCTAGCACTGGCGGGACCCGGGTTCGATCCTCAGCACCACATAAAAATAAAGGCATTGTGTTATGTCCATCTACACCTAAAAAAATAAATATTAAAAAAGAGTCATAATTCTAAGAAATATTATCCTTTTGTTTTGGTTTGGTTTTCCAGTTTTGCTGATGAGTGCCTGTGGTGGTGGGACGTAGGAATTGTTTAGAAGATTATTGTTTGTTTTATCCCAAGTGATTTGGGGATCTTTTCATCAAATGAATGAAATAGGCAGGTGGAAATTTTAAGCTTTTAAAGGAGGAATAAATCCCCAAACTCCAGTCCACATTGCTCTTCACTCTGAAAAAATTCTGAGTCTCTATAAAGTTTATTAGAAGATACTATATTTTCTCTGTTTCCCGTTGAAATTTTAACCAAGAAACTAGGAAATAGTCAGATTTTACTTTGTGATAATAAAAACTATTTGAGATTAAAAATTTATTTGCTTTTTGAGATAAAATTCCCACACTGGATAATTTATCCATTTAAAAAGTGTACAAATTAAAGGTTTTTGAGTATATTCATAGTAGTGCAGCCATTACCACCATATAATCAGGAATAGATTTTTACATAGCAGTTCCTGGTGATTAATTGAATGCTCCTAGATAATCTTTTGTGTGTAAATTTGCAATTCTCTGGCTAAGAATATAACTAGATTTATGCTTTACTACTGTAGTAAATAATAGGCTTAAAGCATTCAAACCCAGCTTTTGTTTATAGTGGTCTGACAGGGGCCAGTTTCACCCTGAGGTTATTAAGTCCTTCATTTTGAGATAGGGCCTTGCTGTATTGCCCAGGTTGGCTTTGAATTTGCTGTCCTTCTGCCTCTGCCTTCCAAGTTTCTGGATGTATAGGTGTGCACCAGTACAACTGGCTTATTTTTTTTTTTTTAGAGAGAGAGAGAGAATTTTAATATTTTTTTTTTTTTAGTTTTCAGCGGACACAACATCTTTGTTTGTATGTGGTGCTGAGGATTGAACCCGGGCCGCACGCATGCCAGGCGAGCGCGCCACCGCTTGAGCCACCTCTCCAGCTCCTCAACTGGCTTGATTTTTGAAGTATTTTATTTGTTATGCGCTTAAGAAATATAAAATATTTTTAAAAAAGGAGATTTATGTAGTAGGCAAACTGTCAAATTAATAAATAAATATGTAGAGTTGCTCTCTCTGGGAATATCAGATTAACCCTTTCAGAATCCAAACTTGATATGTTGGGGTTTTGACAAGATATGATGTTTTGAACATGGTTTTCAGAGATGCTGATCAAGCCACATAGCTTCAAAATTATTGAGGTAGCTTTCTTCAAATTGGATTGAAGTGGGAATTAAGATTCATATCTACCAGTAGTTGATAGATTTCTTTTGCTTCATTTTGCCCATGAAAGTTTTTCAAAGAATCCTGTCTTTGTAGATTAATATATGTGTTGGTCATTTCCAGGACTGTGTCTGGGCACTATAGGCAGTCTTGTTAGATGGGAAAATTACTAGAGACTTATTTAACATACACATGTGCCTAATCAAGTATTAGATTTTACTAGGTGATAGAGGATCAAAGAAATTTGTAATGATGTTTTCTCTTTTTTTTTATAACCAGGAAACCAGCTTAATAATCCTATTTATCTTAATTTAGTGTGTTAGTATTGTAAAAGGAAATCAAGCGTTTGACCAGACTGTGCCAAGATAACCTGGCTGATCTGTGAAAAAGTTGGTTGGTATTTGGGGAAAAATGGAGGAATTTGCCTGAATGTTTTCTTTTTGATTGAGTTTCTTTTATTCAAGGTTTATCTTTCATAATCATTTGCAAAATGTTCAATATGGAATAGATATGAGATAGATATGAGTTGTTTAAGATAGAGACACAGTTTCTGTTTACAGATCTGGTAAGACTTTTTCGTTTTGTAACATTAAAATATCTGAAACTTCAATCCTTACCATAATCTTCAGAGGTAGGATCTAGTTCCTGTTAACAAAGGAAGAAACAGCTCTGTGAGGTCAAGGGTAGTTGCCTTGCTCAGTCTCCTTCAACCTCTGGTATGATTTCCACATCCAGTGCTATCTCTTCTACACCACAGCCTTTAGAATAGTTGAAAGGGATAAGAAAGACAAAGCAAAAGTGGACCAGTGGGAAAGAAATTTCCATGGACCAAATATGATGTGTAAAAGTAGAAAGGGAGGAAGGGGAAGCTTAACAGTAGGTGTTTTTGTTTGTTTGTTTGTTTGTTTTGTTTGGTATTGGGGATTGAACCCAGGGGTACTCCACCACTGAGCTACATCCTTGGCCCTTTTAATTTTTTTTAGTTGTTGATACACATTTATTTATTTTTATGTGGTGCTGAGGATCAAACCCAGTGCCTTATACATTGTAGGCAAGTACTCTACCACTGAGCCACAACCCCAGACCCCTTTTAATTTTAATTAATTTATTAATTTTTTTAAAATTTATTTTTTAACTGTAGTTGGACACAATGCCTTTATTTTATTTATTTATTTTTATGTGGTGCTGACGCTCAAACCCAGGGCCTCATACGTGCTGGGTGAGCACTCTACCACTGAGCCACATCCCCAGCCCTTATTTATTAATTTTGAGATGGGTTCTTGCTCTGGGACTTGCAATCCTCCTGACTCAACCTCACAAGTAGCTGGGATTACAGTTGTGGGCCACCATGACTGTCTTACTTGATATTTTGTGATTGATTTGGGTTGATGGTTTAGAGAGGATTCAGAGAAAGTTGGTTTTGGACATATACCATACATACCTAAATATATGTTTCTTCTTTGGGGGTGTATTAGAGAAGTATTTGAGAGACAAAGTGGACTTTTCCACAAGAATGTGTCTTTAAAAGATTTAATCTGGGGCTGGGGATGTGACTCAAGCAGTAGCGCGCTCGCCTAGCATGCTTGTGGCCCGGGTTCGATCCTCAGCACCACATACAAACAAAGATGTTGTGTCCACCGAAAACTAATAAATAAATATTAAAATTCTCTCTCTCTCTTTAAAAAAAAAAAAGATTTAATCTGATTCAGATTATTTTTAGTTCTTAAGGATATCTTTAATTTTGTTGATAGGGCTTGAAACCCCCACCCTCACCCCCACATTGGATTGAACTCAGGGGCATTCTGTCATTATGTTATATGGTCCTTCTCACTTTTTATTTTGAGAAAAGAGTTGCTGATTTGCCCAGGCTGGCCTTGAATTTGGGATTTTTGAGCCTCTGCCTCCTGGGATCACAGACGTGTGCTATTATTGCGCCTGGCTTAGCTTGCTTTAACTGTTGTTAATATTTGACCTAGATTGATCATGTGTGTCTCCCCCTCACCACCCCCTTTAAAAAAAAATTTCAGTTGTAGATGGACCCGATATCTTTATTTATTTATATGGTGCGGAGAGAATCAAACCCAGTGTCTCACACATGCCAGGCAAGTGCTCTACCACTGAGTTACAACCCCAGCCCTCTTTTTCATTTGTTAATGTTTCTTCTTTTAAGTTGAAAAATCAGATCTTATTGACATGTTTTACCCAGATGCTCTATAATTAGTTTCAGTTTCTTTTAACTTTTATAATACTCATTTGGAAAAAAAATTTTTTTGAAGCATAATTTATTTTGATTTTTAGAGTGATAAAAATATACTTAGAAACTAATAAGCTAAATTTGTAGTAGCTAAATTTATCTTTGGGATCTGAAGATTCGGAAAAAATGGACCTTTAATTGAAAACTATTTGCTTAGACTGAAGGCATGTGTAATTGTTACTGGGAACTCAGGAGGTTAGCTCTAAATGTCTGAATTAGTAAGGGGTTTCTGATCCAACTCTGATGTTTAACTTCTCAAAATGGGGGAGGGTTGGAGGCCACCATGGTGCTCTTGGTCTTGATAGTCTTCTGCTGGAGCCACAGGATTATTTAATCAAAATTTTCAAACTAGATTATTGCTGACTTCATAATTTTTATTTGTTTTAAAAAATATTCCCAGTTGAAATATGTTGGTTGTTACTGCCCCCGCCCCATGACACTCGGTGCTAATACAACAACTTGACAAAACAGTTCATAAATATGTTTTAGGATTAATCCCTTTGCAGGGGAAGGAGGGCCTCATATGTTCAGTCCATTTTTTTTTTTTAAGCCAACAAACTTTAAATAAATAAATAAATAAATAAATAAATAAATAAACACACACACACGCATATAAAAATTTGGTTTTGTTGTTTTTGATGGACTTTTATTTTATTGTAGTTTTACGTTGTGCTGACTAAGGATTGAACCCAGTGCCTCACATGGGCCAGGCAAGTGTTCTTCCACTGAGCCACAACCCCAGCCCTCCAGCCCAGTTTTTAAAAATGAGAAATTATTTATTGGCTTATGATACTGGCTTGATGAAACTGGCTTTTCTAGCAGTTTCAGTTCTGTAATCAAAGTGGATATTTTAATAAGTTTAATGTATTGTTTAGTACATGGATCAATTGAAAATGTATTTGATTACTGAAGTATTCTAAAAGGAAGGCTTTTGGTATTCTTTGATCCATGAAAAATGTAAGTCATGCTTTAGCATGGCTGAAAGTGGAAATTTTATTTAGTATCTGTTTTTCATTTACTAAGAGCCTCTTAGTGTTCTAAATGTAATGATTTTATTTAAGGCCAGTGTTAAAGAAAAAAGATAAAACATAGTATTATTAACCTACCTTTGAAAGAGGGCCTATGCAGTAAGTTTGTTTTAATATTAACATTAGGTTGATAGTTGTTATTAAAAAAATAAAGTCATATATATATATATATATATATATATATATATATATATATATATTTAAATTTATGCTATATGCAATCATTTTCTATATTTTATACATTTATTGATATTCTGTCAAAAGCATCACCAGTAATTCTGGGGATGGCTTTCCCTGAGATAATCTACAGCAGCTAGTTTATAGAAAAGTGATTTTCTTTCTTGTTTTTTCTCTTTCTCTTCTTCAGGGCCTAGCAATTTACTTTCTTTAGTTCTTCAGTAGCATTATTAGATCTAAGTGGTACTCTTTGTTGTCACTCTCTAGCAGTGAATTAGGGAAAAAAATGAAGAACAAGCCTGAGTGGGGATGGGATAAGAAGGAGAAAAGAATATGACATTGAGCTGTAGAGGGCCTGGGAGTGGCTGTGCACGGAGTGTGGCTTGACCTCAGTGGATCTGCCCTCTCTTGCTTGAATATTCCAACTTTTGTATTCTTAACCCTACAAACATTTGGAATTAAAATATTGCTAACGAACAACATTATTTTATTTGGTTTATGAAGTTTGGTGAGCATATCAATGGGAGTTTAGTCCCATTCATCCTTTATTTTTTGTGGTGCTGGGGATTGAAACCAAGGCCTTGTGCATGCAAGGCAAGCACTCTACCAATTGAGCTATATCCCTAGCCCATCCTTTTTGTTTTTAAAGGCAAAGAAAAGTGGGACACAGTTGGTCCAGTTTGTGATTGGCAGCTGTGGGCTTTAGTGCCGTTTGTTCTACCAAATCACAGCCTTGAACAGTTTTATTTTCTATCATTGAATCTGTTGGATTCTTGGTTTCAGTTTGAATTGAATTAAGCCATGTGAAAGAACACTTGTGGGCTGGGATATAGTTTAGTTGGTAGAGTGCTTGCCTTACATGCACAAAACCCTGAGTTTAATCCCCAGCACCACCATAAAAGAAAAGAAAAAAAAAAAATCCCTTGTAATTTCTAATAAAGACTTGATTGCAAAACCTGATTGATGTTGGCATTGCTTTCTGGTCTAATTTTTATTCTAGGTTATATTACTAAAGCTAGCATTTCTTTTAAAGTAATCATACATGCCCCACAGTCTTGTGTATGGAGACAGTAGTGAGATGGTATAGTTATCTTTATTTTGTAGATAACAATTTTTATCACCTGTAGATTGGAAGGCTTATTGCCAGTATGTAGTAAACATTTTAATCCTAAACCAGGAAAAATACTCATAAAATAAGAAATGGTTTTGAGATACATTATGGCGGCTAAAATCCACTGGATAGATTATATTAAAAGTGCTGTGACAAAAATGCACATTGGAAAAGTTTCATTTAAATACCAAAATCAAGCAAAGACATACATAGCAACTCAGAACAGAAACAGTGTAGCTTTTGAGTTTAAGTAACACTTTAGTCTCTGCTGTCAGCAAGATTTATATTGAAATGTTAAGAATTTATTGTATCAGATTCCTTAAATTATTAGTCATGGAATTGTGAAGAATGTACAGCTTAACTTTGTTCTAGACAGCCCATGATATAAGGAAAGGAGTAAGCCCCCATTTCACCCATGACTTAATGTAGTTGATCTTATGATAGGGCAGAGCTTCAATGCAGGGGAAAAGCCTCTGAGTGAGGGAAGCAGAAATCCCTGTCACTTACCAATTAGGCTGGGATGCACAGTCAAGCAAAGTGGTTACCTAGCCCAAGTCTTAGGGTTTTGCAAGATTATACTGAAATGAGAGTACAGTGTACAAAATATTTTTGCTGTGGAGTTTATTATACTTAAGTGCTTATTTGTCAAACCTAAAACCAAATTGAGTTACCATATTTGCCCAGATCTCTCAGTATGATTTTTTTTTTTAAGCAAATTATTCCCTAATGCTGCCCTTAAAATCCCACTTAAGGGCTGTATTTGTTTTTACTGTGCTCTGTGAAAATCTGTGGTGCTTTACAGGGACTGGTGATGAGGCTGTGATAGAGCACTTGCCTATCACGTGTAGGGCCCTTGGTTCCAGCCCAGCAATGCACAAAAAGAAAAACTGTGGTGATCATATGAGTATCTATTTTGGGTTAATTACTGTGTGGGTATATAGTATTATAGATAAATTCTGTTTTGTTTTCTTGATACAAAAGAGCAACTGACTCTAAAGTATTACCTAAACTCAAAATTTGTTGACATTTATAGCACATTTTAACCTGTGACTAAATTTAGGCATTAATGATTTTAGGTTTCATCTCACATTTTGTATTTTCAGGGAAAGAAGGATAATATAGAGAATGATTAAGCTAAGTAAATATTTGCCCATTGCCACAATGTTAGATGTTCTAAAGTAAAATATTTACTATAGAAATTAAAGCTTAAACTGAAGAACCAGCCATCTTACCTTCTAAAATGAACAGGTAAGGGATGGTTTCTGAAACCTTAGATTCAAAGCACCTGAGAAAAATATTTGAGGAAGACCCCTAGTTATTATAAATAATTTAGTATATGAATGGTTATCTATGAAATCTTATAATTTATTCCTTATGTATGGAATGCCTGCCTGGTTTGTGGGAAGTGCCTGCACCTCTGTCCCAGCATTTGTTAGAAGAGTAGCTTCTTTGTCTGCCATTCCTTACCTTCCCCATTTGTTTTCTTTATGAGTGGTTTTGTTAGTGGGTTTTTTTTTGCTTTTTAAGTTAGAAAAGGCAAATGATTTTAAAAGCCAAGGAAAATTTTTTTTTTCTAGGAACTTTCTTATTTTTAGCATTTCTCTCTCTGAGTGCTTATTTATGAAGAATTTTCAAATTTTTATTTTCTCACTTAAACATGCTTTATTTCCCTTTTCTGGCCCTCCACCCAGGTGGGTTGAGCCTTTTGGAAATTTTGGCCTGTTATTTATTTAGCATTTGTATAATATACACAGTGGGTTTTTTTTTTGTTTTTTTTTTTTGGTGTGTGTAGTGGGACAAGCAGTTTTCTCATTCTTGCATGTATTTATCTGTCTCCTTTTGTTATCACTGGGGTTTCTACTTGGTGTCTGGGTCCTTGGTGTCCCAAAGAATTGAACAAGAACAGAAGTAACAGGCAAAACTCAGATTTATTGAAGATGAAGGTGAAAGGAGCACTTCGGAAGATAGAGCACAGTGGTCCTAGAGAGAGGAAGGCACTCAAGGCCCCGCTGTTTGGGAATTATTGTCTTATATATACTGAGCTGAAAAGTGGACCTGACTGAAGACCTTCCCCCTTTTGCTCCCATTGTCTAGGATATTGTCTAAGTTTCCTCCTTTGGTTATTTCAGAATATCTAATTAAAGTACTGCCTGCTTTACCCCCACTGGTTACTTTTCAATACCTAATTAGAATATTTTACCTTCTTTACCCCCATTGGTTACTTTAGAATACCTAATCAGATTACTGCCTGCTTTACCCTCATTGGTTATTTTAAAACATGCAATCTGTGGAGGAGTTTTAAGGGGAATAAAGGCTTGGTGGCAGGAATGGGACTCAACAAGAACAGGGACGTGATGACTCCTCTGCTGGTCTGGCCCTCAAGTGCATTTTTTTTGTGCCTGGCCTCTGCCATTTCAGTGCTCCCGAACTCCTCCCTAGCACACTTGCATTGGGTGGTAGTGTTCTGCTGGATGGAACTGGGAAAGGGCTTGTGCTCTTATAAGGGAAGAGTATGTATACCCCGGGGGCACTGGCGGGACCTTGGCATTTTTTTCCTTCCATCCTGGCATTCTTTCTGTCCGTCCTGGCGCAGTGCTGTTTTCTCCAAAGTACCCCTTTACACGTAGTTGTTATATTTCATAGACCCCCCCTTTCCTTTTTGCCTTGGAGCTCACAGTTCTGATTATGAAGCCCCAGAAGCAAAGGAACCCCCACCCCCATTCTCCCTTACTCTCCTTTCTTTCTTCCATCCATATGACTTTATGGACTTATTCTTGAATTTATTTATTTTGTTGTCAGAGTCCTTCTGAGAACATTTCTGGGGGAATCCTAGAATTCCCTGGGGATAACTTGTGTCATAGACTATCACCACACTTTTGCTTATCTTCCCAAATCCAGAAGTTCTTTAGAATGGAGTCATTGCTCACGGTTTGGCCTGTTCTATTTTTGCCAAAAATGGCTGACCTTTCCCTCAAAGATTATTGTTACCTGGGACTTTAAGGGTGAAAGGAAGTAAGTGCCCCAGAGAAATCCAACACATTCCTGTACTCAAGGTGTTTTTTGGTTTTTCTTCTTGTAATGACCAAAAGGTCAGAATGATAACCACTGAACAAATTCATCTGGCTTTCCCCACCTTGCCCTAGGCCCCTATGAAAAGGGAATTGGTGTCATGTGACTGCCATTCCCTTGGTGGAGAAGGCCTTGTAATCATACCTCTCTTCTCAAACATCACTCAGAAAATAGGTCTCCCCTGATGATCATTTTAAAGACAGTACCATAATATTACATTGTGGGAAAGCATTTAGGGTTCAGATTTTTTGAGAGGAGTTTTATGAATGATCCCTGCTCAGAGTCATGAGTTCTTACTGTGAAGCAGCTTGTGATAGCAAGTGGAAGGTCAGAAGAGCTCAGGGAGGGAGTGCTTTGAGATATTTCAGTCATTCTTGAGAAATAAGTGATTGAAAACGTGTTCCTAAGAGCTCTAGTTTTGTATAGAAAGAGAACTCCCCTTGTCATTGTGTTTCATAAACACAGGGGTAACTTACCAAGTTTGCAGAAATTGAGACTGTGCATTGATTATGAAGAAAAAAAATGTGTAGTCTTCTACATACTTGCATGACAGTTGCACAGAATTAAAAAAAGTCTTCTGAGAGCAGATAGACTTAAGATTTTTTTTTTTCCATACTGTCATTGCATATCATTGCAGACTTATCTTCCAGAGACTCCAGGCCACGATTTTAGAGAGATGGTATAATATGTCCAGTGAGTCAGAGATTGATGTGAGAGTGGGAATTTACAAAGAAAGAGTGCTGACAGTGTAAGGTAATGGGATCTGTGATTCTAAAAACTTGGCAGACTATGTTGATAAAGGCTGAGTGGAGAAAAATGCTTTCTTACTCCTTTTTCCCTTCAGGTCAAGTTGTATAAATTGCTGAAAAAATTGTAAGAATAAATTAAAGCCTTGGATTGCTCTGGGACTCTCACTATCTTTTCTAAGAACTGTAGTCTGTTGCTTTTGTGAAAGTCAAGGATGAAGCCCCTGGGTTCACATTTATGCATATTGTTGTACTGGACAGTATTAGAGCAGATTTAAAAGAGAGTGGCTTATTGATAAAATTGGATTCTTATTATTTTTACATATATGCATTTAGCAATAGATCAGTGCTAATCACACTTTGTGAGGTGCTGGAAATGTTCTGTGCCTGCCCTGTCTGTTGTGGTGGCTACTGGCCACATATGGTTTGTAAGCACTTGAAATGCAGCCAGTGTGACCGAAGATTTGAAATTCTTATTTAATTTAAATTAAGTAGGGCTGGGATTGTGGGTCAGTGGTAAAGTGCTTGCCTAGCACATGTGAGGCACTGGGTTTGATACTCAGCATCACATACAAAAATAAATTTAATTTAAATTAAGTAGCCATGTGAGTGGTGACAGCCATCTTGGATAGCACATCCCTGGATTAAAGCTGTAAGAGATGTACATGGCTGTAAAATGAACATCTGAGTGCCTTCTCTAACATATAGACATTTTATAGTTTTATGGCCACAACTTTTATTCCTATACTTCATTTAAGAGAAAACTGGAAAGAAAAGGGGATTATAAAGGCACTATTTGTGTGTGAGATGGAGAATTAGAATTTAATTTTTAAAACCAAATGCCCAAAGGTAGTCTGTTTTTAAAATGCATTGGGAAAACACTAATGAGAACCATGTCATTTTTGCCTTAAGAACCTGTGCTGTTTGATTATAAAAGAGAAGAATTTTTTAGTGGATAATAAAAAATGAAGTCTAATGAATAGATTGAGTTCATCATATGTTTGATTGCTTTCAAAATAAACACGGAACAGTGCCTGCTCTTGTGGATCCAAGCAAGAGCCTGTGTTTCTGAAGCCTGAGGAGGGCTGGCCTGGGGAAAGCTGGTTCCCAGTGGGTGGTGAGGCCCTTTGGAGGAGGGTCTCCTTTTAGAGGAATCAAGGCAAGCATCTGGAGATTGGACAGCTCTTCCTGCCTAGCAATGCAAGCTAAAAAAGCTTTCCTAGGATTAGCTAAATGTTTTAGATCAATTTTCTGCAAAATGTTTATTGAATGCCTGGAGCTATGGGATTCTAAAGATGTGAAAAATCTGATGTGTTATCTTCTCTTTTTAAAATGTATTTTAAAATAATAGCTAAAGAGGATATTTAATTTCAGTTGATAAATACAAAGACTTTGTAGTCAGATGGAGGCTGAGTAATCCATTTTCTAATATATGTACTTATTTATGTTCTTCAGCTAACTTTCCCAAACCCCAACTTCTATGATGTTGTCCTCTTACTCTGTTTGTCAAAAAATACATTTAGTACAAAAATTGTGTAGGAAGAATTGGAGTGGTTATATCTTTAAGAAATAAATTAGACTTGATGTGCTTTCCTCACAAGCTCTGGAATAAAGGTATTAAAAATTAAGACAAGGGTAAGTGGCATTTGTGTTATAGAGAGTAAGAGTTGAGTCGGCACAAAAATGTACACTCAGTGACTCAGGAGGCTGAGACAGGAAGATTAGGAGTTCAAAGCCAGCCTCAGCAAAAGTGAGGCGCTAATACAAAAATAGGGGTGGGGATGTGGCTCAGTGATAGAGTGCTCGCCTAGCACATGTGAGGCCCTGGGTTCTATCCTCAGCACCACATAAAAATAAATAAATTTAAAAAAATAGAGGTATGGTGTCCAACTACAACTAGAAAATAAATATTAAAAGAAAAGAAAGCTGTGTTTAAAATCCAGTAGTACTGTTCCATTAATTTGCAAGATGTGAGGATCATTCAGTGTTTTCCTCAGTTCTTTTAGTGTGACAGAATCTTTCATTTGGACAGCTTGTGTATTGCCCTGGGAAACGGCAGGGGGAGGTGTTCCCTCCTATGTTATTTTCTTCCAGTGGAAACCAGCCAGGACCTGGGCTGCCTGGGTTTTATTAAATGTAGCATTTGGTAGCAGCATTAATATGGAAGTTGTCCTTGGGCACCTGTTAGATATATAGAAGACTTCTCTGTGAAGCTGATGGTGCATTGTTTCCATCTCAGGCTACCTGATAAGTCTTCCTGTCATCCTGTCAGTGCAGCTTCATCTGCAGTTCACACACTGTGTCTGACCCACAGCATCTTGCTTGTTTTTGAGCATTTGTTTCTACCTGAACTGCTTCTTCCCTGGCAGTGTGTTTTGATACTGTCTGACTTCATGGTTATTGGTCCTGCTTCTATGCTGAGGACTTCTGGGTTTCTACCTGGCCTGGCGCTGTCCGACCTCTGGACCCATGCTTGTATCCCTTTTAGGCATCTCAAACATAACATATTCCACACAGTTCTGAGTTTTCCCCTCTCTTGCTCAGATCAGTCATTGGCAGCTCTGCTTTTTTAGTTGGTCAGACCAAATCTTCCCTGACTCTATTCCCCCAACACATCTGATGGCCTACTCCCCCAGATGTATTCACAAGATGACTACTGCTGACCACCTCCCTCCTACTGGCTGCCGGGAGGGGATTCCTTGTAGGCAAAATTTCCACAACTTTTCTGTTATTTGAGTAGATGCCACCCATCTACCTTTCCATCTCCAGCTGCCGTCTTCATCTCATTGCTTAATCCAACTTGGCACCTTGCCTCTGCCTGGGTATGCCAGGCCCACTTCTGCCTCAGCCTTTGCACTTTTCTTTCTGCCCAGAATGCCTTTCCCCCATTACCACATAACTTGCACCATTACTTCTTTAAGGTCAAGTGACCCCCTCGTCAGTAATTGTCTTTTTTTTTTTTGAGAGAGAGAGAGAGAGAGAGAGAATTTTTTTTTTAATATTTATTTTTTAGTTCTCGGCGGGCACAACATCTTTGTTTGTATGTGGTGCTGAGGATCGAACCCGGGCCGCATGCATGCCAGGCAAGCGCGCTACCGCTTGAGCCACACCCCCAGCCCAGTAATTGTCTTAAGTACATTAATGACCCTTCATACATGTACTTAGCTTTGTTTTTCTCCATAGCACTGTCACCCATGGTTATATTGTATATACATTTACTTACTTGTTGCCTTTTGCCTCCCCTTATGCAGGTTCTGAGGTTAGGCTTGTGTTCTGGACATGCATATATCTAAAGCTTCTTGGGCAGTGCTCAGCACCTAGTGTATGTGTTCAATACGGTATGCTGAGATAATGGTGGAATTGACAGAAAATCTGCTTTGCAGGGTGATATTTATTTGATGATGAGTGTTACAGCTACAACCTCTAGGTGTTGTGCTCTATCCGAGCCCTGGGCCTGCCCTCACCTCTGTATTTTCTGCCACATTACTAATTACTGGCATCTGGAATTGAATAGTTCCAGTGGCCTTTCTGCTTTTCTTCTTGAATGACATCAGGTTAACAACACTGGCAGGGTTAATAAATTGGGTCAACTTAGAATCACACTCAGTTAGAATGCCTCATAGAAAATGGCAAATTGAGTTTTGGCTAAGGCTTCTGCTTTTCTCTTTCATCTAAGAGTTAGAGAAATTCTAAGTATTTAGAAGGACTGCTCTGATGTGTTTTATGATTCCATTTTTCCCTTGATATAATTTATACTCATGGATTAGAAGTACATTTTGAATGCTTTTTGATTTTTTTCATATATGTGAAGTGTAGTTGTATTAAGTATAAAAAAATTTACCCTGTCATTTCCTTTCATTAAATGTTGACAGCTTATGTGCCATGGTTACAGATTGCTTTGAATCTTAGAGCTCTGCAAACTGAAAGAAACTCTGTCCACCTTATCTACTTTTAAACATGGTATGCAGAGGTAGTAAGCCTGACCAAAAATTCTTGCATATTAAAGATTAATGTAGTCCAAAAATGGTTCTCTTTCATTCTTGGCATTACATGAAATAAGAGTTTATGTGTTTAATCAACTATACGTTTACAGCTTTAAAAGGTGGCTTCTCATGGTGCACATCTATAATTTCTGCCACTTGGGATGCTGAAGCAGGAGGACCACAAGTTTAAGGCCAACCTTGGCAATTTAGCAAGACATTGTCTCCAAATAAGGAAATATATAAAGGGATGGGGATGTAGCTCAATGGTAAAACACTCCTGCATTTAATCCCCAGTCTCTGCTGCCACGCCCCCCACCCCAGGTAGCTTTTTTTCAATCACAGAGGTAGAGCTCATCCTTGTGAATTTTATAGCCAGCTGCATCTTTGTTTTGTTGTAGCAAAGCTTGAACTTTTTCTTACTAGTTTGTAGTGTTGCTGCTTGCTTATGTGCATGTGTTTTAAAAACAGTTTTATTGAGATATAATTCACATATTATCTACCTATTTGAAATGTACATGACTTTTACTATGTTCACAGATAACTGGCAGCTATCATCATAAGCTGTTTTATTAACCCTAAAAGAAACCCCATAACCATGGCAGAAAACCCCATTTACCCCTTCCCCCAAACTCTAGACCTAAACAATGAATCTGTTTTTTGTTCCTATGGATTTTCCTTCTCTGAACGTTTAATATAAATGGAGTCACACAGTATGTGGGCTTTTGTGACCGATTTTTAAAACAGCATGTTTTTCAGGTTCATCCATGTTGTGATATGTATCAGTACTTCCTTTCTTGTCACTGAACAATATTCTGTTGTGTGAATTTGCCACATTTTATTTATCCATCTGCTTGGTGTTTATATTTATTTTGCTTTTCATTTCCTGTTTACTGCCTTGCTCTGGGTTAGGTAAATTTAGGAATCCTTTTCCTGTTTTATGCCAGAGACTTGGATTTACAGGCATTTATCCCTTGCTCTTGGTATTGTGGACACAGGTTTCTCTTTAGTTGTGCACAGTAGAAATCTTCTCTTGGCCTTGTGAGCAAGGCAGGTCACCTAATATTGCTTTTTGTAATCTTCAAGGCTTGCCAGTCAACACCAGGATTCTTGGTATATTTGCTTCTGTTTTCTTAATTCAGCTTCAAACATCTGTGTAATTACTGTTTCAGGCCATGCTTGAATTAATCCAGTTTATTTCAGAGAACAAAGAACATGGCACATTATAGTTTTTGTAATAGTGTTAGTTTCATGGATTCCATATTAGGCATAATTTTGAAAAAAAGCAACACAGATGCTTAACCCTTTAAAATACCTTCAGTGGAAAAATAACTTGTTTAAAGTTGTGGTTTTCAGCTGTGAGCATATTTGCTTCCAAGAGGATATATTGGCCATATCTGAAGACATTTTGCATATTTAATTGGGACAGAGTGTATTGTGCTCCCAGAATCAACTTGTGTGAGGCCAGAAATGCTTCCAAACGTCGTATAATTTACAGCACAGTCTCCCACAACAAGAAAATTTCTGGTCCTAATTGTTAAATGTACCACAGTTGTGAAGCCTTTGTTTAGAGTGAGCAGTGAGTTTTCCTTAATTGAATAGAGGAGGCATAATTATAGACCAAGTATAGGATTATAAGAATCTGCATGTTATTGTCAGAAGGTTTGTTTGCATTTAAAAGTATAGGAAGGAGCTGGGTGAGGTGGTGCACTCCTGTAATCCCAGCAGCTCGTGAGGCTGGGGTGGAGGATTGCAGGTTCAGGGCCTGCCTGGGTAACCAGGAAGACCCTGTCTGAGGTGGGGGAGGGCTGGGGATGTAGATCAGTGGTAAAGCACTCCTGGGCTCAATCTTCAGGACCCCCCTCCCTGCCACAATATAGGAAAGTAATTGCTTATATGAATGGGTGTGTATTTTCTTGAAAGGCAGGACTTTTAATTTTTACTGGAAATCTGGAGCAACCTTATCTTTGGGGATTCTTTCTTCAAATAATAAAGATAATATATTGTTCATTTAATTTAATTTTGTTGTTAATTGTAACCTAGAGTTTTGCTGTATTGGGTACTTTTCTACTCTCTCCAGTGTTTCCATGTTATTATTATGTCTTATGGAAAGAAGTGAGCTTTTGTAGTTGTCAGGGTCCCCCGTCTTGGTTCTCAGTTTCTCCCAAGGCCTCTGGAGACTAGCAAGTGCCCCTTCTAGCTCTAAGCTATTTAGGGTGAGAGTGTTCACTCTGTGCCTCCTGCTCTTGCTACCACAAAGGCTGCTTTCTGAATTGACTTGTGTCCCATCACAGTGGTTCAGGCTCCTTCCATAAGGCATGTGTTCTGAGAATAAATATATAAACAGGATTGATTGTGTTTGAATATTCACAAAACCATAAATGTAGAGAATTCAAGAACCAAGAATGCAGAGGTTCTTGAAGTCATTTGCTTCTGTGGTTGGATTTGGTCAAGTGGAAGGACTTTAAGCATGGACAGACTACTCTCAGTATCACGTTAAGTTTCAGATAACAACACTTTATTTCCACATGGGCCTGCAGGTCTGCTGACTCCACATTTCAGTGTCACTTTGCACCTTACTTGGTTGTTCCAGGCATGTTTTGATGTGTTTTGCACAGCAGGTTGCTGTTGAAAGAATGCCTTATTTCTTAAGCAGTGCGTACAAGTGTTGAGTGACATTTCCTTTTCCAGAGCAAAAGTCATTACATTTTCTTTCCCAGGCATGTTGATATGAAAGAGATGAGGAAAAGAAAATTGATTTACCCTTGAAAGCAAGTTCCCCAGCTGTAGAATGCCTCCTTGGCTTTCTGTGGTGTACTGGCTGTAGCTGTCTCTGGTAGGCAAGACCCACAGGGTGAGCTGCTGCTTTTTGTCAGTGCAGAAGTGACAAGGTGGAAGCACTGGAGATGCGGCAGCTCCTTACTTAGACCTCAGAGATAGTGGATTGCAATGTTGTTTGCAGTGATACCAAGCCCTCTCTCCATCCCATGCTGGGGATCGAACCCAGGAACCTGCCACATCATGTTTGCTTAGCCTTGTGTTGGGTAACTTGGACTTATCCTTAAGAGGATGGGCTCTTGTATTTGGAGATGTAGCTCAGTGGTAGAACACTTTTCTAGCATGCATGAGGTCTTGGTTCGGGAGTCAGCAGTTTTAGTTCATAAACTAAGTGTAACACATTAGCTGTGTGATTTTGGTTAAACTGCTCAGCCTCTCTCTATGCTTTACTCTTGTGTTGGTAACGTACACATAATAGCAGTACCTACAGAATAGGGGTTATAGTTGGGGAAATAATATGGTCTGGTTTGGTTTGCATGTTTTTCCTGTTATTGTGTCTTTCACTCTCAGATGTGTTATTTTAGATGATAAATTATATTGTCACCCTTGTGGTGGAGATGAAGTGAGCTAATGTGCAGAGTGTTTAGTGTGTATTATGGGCCCAGTGAGTGTCAGAGCTTTATGATTTTAGGCACTTCCATTATCCATTCTATCTTCTCTACTAAACTTACTCCCTACCCCACCCTTTCAGGATAGCTGTCTAAATGAGTGCTGAAGTTCCTCCCACCAAATGGCTTTCTCCCTTTCTTTGCTTCTCCTTGTCTTAGTCATGGTTTATGAGCCGACTCAAGTACCACTTTAGTAATTAATGAAATATTTTCTTTCCCAAATTAAAGTCTCATCATAATGCCATTTTTATTGATTTAGCTAATGTGTGAGAGGGAGAAAAGGAAGATTCTTTGTCTTTGTGTGCTGTTAGGATGTGAAATACAGGAGAGGGCAAGATGGCCAAGGGCTTATTCCTCACAGCAGGCCAAGTATGCACAGAGGACTCGGGGACTGTTCAGAGACCTGAGCAAGCATTGTGGGGGCTGGGTTAGCAGATAATGCAGGAGAGGAGTGTGAGATAAAGGTCTTGCAGAGTATTGGAAGGATTTGGGTAATTATCTAGGGGGAAAGTCACTAAAGTATTGGAGGTGGGGATTGACATAATGCCATTAGCCTTTTGATGAAAGTACCCTGAATTGTGGGGTCTGTAGAACTGGATTTGAAGAGACTATCATTGGAGTGGCTCTGAGGAGGGCCTAGAGAGGGGGGCCTTAACTCATGACATTGGGGTCCTTGTCAAACCCAACAGAAAGGAATTTTAAGACATGCCAGAGACAGATTTGTTAGAAAAGCAAGGAGTGCACAAGCATAGGAGAATGTAGACAATTTTGAGGGTAAAGGGTGAGAAGTGCTTTTGGGGGACTCAAGCTCTTTTTTTTTCGGGGGGGGGGGGTTGTATTGGAGATTGAACCTGTGGATGCTTTATCCCTGAACTGCATCCCCAGCCCTTTTTTAAAAATATATTTATTTTTTTAGGTGTAGGTGGATACAACACAATGCCTTTATTTTTATGTTGTCCCGCCCATGCTAGGCGAATGCTCTGCCACTGAGCCGCAATCCCAGCCACCTCAGTCTTTTTTATTTAGAAACAGGATCTAGCTAAATTGCTCTAGCTGGCCTTGAATTTGTGATCCTCCTGCCTCAGCCTCCTAAATGGTTGGGATTACAGGTGTATACTGCTATACCTTACTCAAAGTTTTAAAAGGAAACTTTGTCAAGGGCCAGGTATTGGAAGGTATGTGGGGATGACGTCAGTCTGGTGATCATAGATGATTTATGGTGATATGGCAGTTCTTAGGATGCTTAGGCTGATGTCTTTTCTGTTATCTAATAGATATGGTCTCCCATATTGCACACTTTATTTATCTATTTAATATTTGTTTTACTTTTAAGTGGACACAATAACCTTTATTTTATTTTTATGTGGTGCTGAGGATCAAATTCAGTGTCTCATGTGTGCTAGGCAAGTGCTCTACTGCTGAGCCACAACCCCAGCCCTATATTGTACCCTTTAAAGAAAAATTTCATAAGCAGGAGAACTTCTAAGATTGTGAGTGAATATTTGTAAATTTCCCAGAAATTTGGGAGTTGACAGGCCCTGAGAAAACTGGACTGGGGAGGTGGTATTTTTAAAAAAAAGTTCTCAGCAGGTTTTCACATGCATCTGGAACACAGTAAGTTTGGCAAACCTATACTTTGTGGATCACCTGTGTTTTGGGTGGTATCTGAGGGCTGATGGATGCCCATGAGATTGACCAGGAAAAAGTAGAGGATGAGAGGAGGGCTCCAGACTGTACCTGACAGAACTCCTAGATTGGCTTTCTCAGTACAGGAGGCAGAGGAGTGGTTAGACCCAGGAGAGGACTATGCCAGGAAGACATTCCAGAAGAGGTGTGGTCAGCCCCCTTGCCAACGCTGAATGGTCATGAAAATGAGCAGGAGGGCTTTGAATTGGATTTGAGACAGGGAGAGATTTTTTTCTGTGGGAGTTGTTTTATAGAACATGATGTGATAGGTGTCCTTGTCTTTATGTCTTTATGGATTTGCAGTGGGTGGAGAAGTGACAGTTGGTAGCAGTGGTGGGATCTGTGGGGACTGTAGTATAGGCAGGATGGGGCTGAATGAGAGGCTGGGCTTTGGGTGGACCTGGAAGGCTTCCTGGATCTGGATAGCAGTTAGGCTAAAGGGAGTGTGGATTCTAGGCACCCAAGGAGTATCTTGAGGGATAAAGGTGACAACAGTAGGGGAAAGGTGAGGCTAGAGAGGTGACAGGGTGGGTGGTCAGGACTTGACCTGTAATCTTTGAAAAGGAATGGTGGGCTTTGAATTGTACGCCTTAATTGGTCGATTGTTTGGTATATGAATTATATCTCAATAAAGCTGTTACCCTTGCCCTCTCCAAAATAAAAAACAAAACAAAATAAAAGTGGCGGGGGCATTTGTTGGATGGCTGCTCTGGAGGACAGATTGGGATGAAGGCAGAAGGAAAGTTGTGCAATCACAGGAACTCCTTAAAAGCAGTTATGTGAATCTGGAGAGAGAATGATGACTTGAAATAGGCACGTGAGGATGGAGCACTGGGCAAGCGCTTAAGATGATCAGGATGTGTTTGGTGGGCTGCAGAGCCGAGCAAGATGCCTGGTGTGTGGTTAGGCATTTGGAAAATGCAAAGATTTCTTGCTATGGGGAATGAGGAATAATTGATCAGATTTCACTCACTGTATTTTGTGTAGAAGCCAAGTGTCCTTCAGAGAAGCTGGCTTGATGAACTGAGATGATTAGAACTCAGGGACCAAAAGCTCAAGAGGGAGGGAGGGTCAAGCTTTTTTTGATAAGTGAATTTTAAACCTGATCTAAAAGAAGTTATTTTTGAATTTTTACTTCATTCATAGTTAATTCTGCATGATTCATTTCTTAATCCTGTAATGGGAAAGATAACTTTCTTGCAGATAGAGATGTTTTGGCAACCTTTCTTTCTTGCATAGCACAGTGTGCTATTGACTGTTACCATCTGTGGCAGATCAGAAGTCATGGCTAAAGTAAGTATATATTACCTAGAGTTTGCATTTGTGAAGCAGTTTGCAATTTGTAAGTGCATGTACACATGGCATACTTAATTCTTAGCAGTAGCCTTATGAAGTTAACCAGGTGTTGTCTTATTTTACAGCAGTGCAACTGTGACTCAAGATAGGTAGAGTGATTTACCTAAAGCACACAGCACATGGCAGTGTTTAGACCTTGGATTTTGCCTTCCCAGTCCATTGTTAAGCATTTCTATCATAGGGCCACATTTTCTGGGACAGCTTCAGTGGTGACAGGAAGTGATTTCCTTAAATGAGGTTTGAATTGAGCATGCCTAAAAGTTTTGGTACTTCATCTTGGTTTTGAGAAGTATGTGAGGTGTTTCTTTCTTCATTTTGAAGAGGTAAAAAGATGTTTGTAGAAGTTGAACTAACCCAAAGTAAAGCTGCATCATTGACTGTTGAAGGCCTTGACCCTGGTTAGATTAAAACTAAATTAAGTCAGCTGGCTAAATTTTATCAGTTAAGATAAAATCACATAGTTTAGTTTGGTAATCAGGAAACTAGTAAAAGGAATGTCCTTTTTATTTCAGTGAACCCTGGAGTACTGCTTTTGGAAATGTATAATTTATGAATTTGTATTATGTATGGTCCTACTCAAACATGAAGAATAAATGTTTTTGTGAGTGCTAAAAATTTTATCAGAAATTTTATTTCACTCATTTCTTTGGTGATCCATCTCATTTAGTCTCATGGCTTTACAAATCAAATTAAAACTAAACCTTTGATACAGGTGTGTGGATCTCTTTTGTTTATGGCCTCTATTCACTCCCTGGAATATAAACTCTATGAAATCAGAGATTTTCTTGTGTTTCTCTATTGTTTCCTAACACCAAGAGCAGTAAATAGCACATAGTAAGCATTCACTGGACATTTGTTCAATAAATGCATGACACTCGTGAATCTGAGTTGTGTTCTAGATTATGGATTGCTTTCCTTTTATTGTTATTTAAAGTATGTTATACTGTGTTTCCTGCTTCACTAGGAGATGGATACATCTTCATATTTTTGGCTTTTCTTACTGAAGAAAAACATCATTTTATAGGGGAAAGAAGTAAGGCAGAGTGAGTGTGTTTCCCAAATATGTGTTTGTGAATTATCAGCATATGTTAACATGTAGGAAAGAGGGTGCCTGTGAAGGGTTGGATCCCCAGCAGCCCAGGGAGCAGACCAGATAGGATTCACATTGTAAGAGCTGCTGTAGAATCCTGCCTTGCTCATTGGTTGTGTGGCCTTGTGCAGGCGAGCTGTTTTGTAGTCTGTAAAGTGGAGATGACAGCTTCTGTCCAAGTCACATTACAGAGTTGTTGAAAGAATCAAATTAGTGATCTGCTACATAAACCTTAGGTTGCTATAATGATGGCTGTTTTTGTATTGCTACCCTGTAGATCATTATCATCAAGTAGAAGCCACAGCTGTCCTTGGTATCATCTGGTTCCTCTCTGGGTCTCTTTTTTTTTTTTTTCAAAGATAGCAATATTATGAATCACTGTATACTGAGGCTTGGAAAAAATTTGATTAATATGTTAAGTGCAGAGGAGAAAAAAATATCTCTCTAATGAGCTATATTTTAGAGCCAGGTAAAAGAGGTAATTGGATTGACTTTGGCTTTGTATTACCCATGTTCTTAATTATCTGAAACTTGACTATATAAATGTATCTTTATTACACATTGTAAATTTATACATAAATAACATAATATAACTGGGTGTGGTGGTTGCAGGCCTGTGATCTCAGTGACTCAGGAGGCTGAGGTAGGACAATTGCAAGTTCAAGGACAGCCTTAGCAACTTTGTGAGACCCTGTCTGAAAATAAAAAGAGAACTGGGATATACCTCAGTGGTAAATTACCCCAGTGGTAAATTAATTCAATTGCCAGTAACCCCCCAATAAGAAAAAGAATATATATTAAATATGAATTTATATGTCTATTGTATAAATATAGCCAACATTTACATAAACAGAAACAGTGATCTTATATTAACCCATATGCTGGATTTCATTTTGTGAGTGTCTTCTCCATTAATTGCGGAAATTTAGAAGAATGTAAAAACCACATTCTTTTTCCAAATTTGAATTTTTTAACTTTCTTGCTCACTTTTGGCAAAAAGAACTCTTTTCTTTGTGAATAGAAATTGATGTATACTTTCTATAATGAATAGTATTTAATGTTCAATTGGATTTATTATTTTTTCTTCTCTGAGTGCTAAAATAACATTTTAAAATAGAATTTTCTGGAATGGTTGTCTTGTTAATCCTAGGGAGAATGATCTTTTTTAAATATTTTTTTTTTTTTTTAAAAAGAGAGAGAGAGAGAGAGATTTTTTTAATATTTATTTATTTATTTTTAAGTTTTCGGCAGACACAACATCTTTGTTTGTATGTGGTGCTGAGGATCGAACCCGGGTCGCGCGCATGCCAGGCAAGCGCGCTACCGCTTGAGCCACATCCCCAACCCCTTTTTTTTTTAAACCTATGAGAAGTATTTCCATTCTGAACTACAACTTAGAGGAGCTTTCAGTTTACAATTCTCATCCTTTTTGGGCTCCTGGTAGAATTTGATAGGTTTAGAATGTCAAAGAGTAATATGGATGAATCAATCTGGTAGTTATTTTTCTTGTGTGATTGAGTTGTTCATGTTCTAAACTTAAGCCTAATGGAAAAAAATAATATGTCTCTTTGTGTATTTTAAATTGCTAATACCAGTGGCCTGCCTGTCTGTTTAGCAGATGCTTCATTTGGGCAATGGAATATGCCTAGGAAACTGAAGGCCTGTCTGAGAATAAGTCTCTGATGTGGAAAGAAGTGATCTGGTTTGTACTGCATGCTTCCGGTCTTTTGACCTGCTTATAGTTGGTCAGTGTGACTGCCCCTTCCTTGATACCATCCAAAGGTGCTGATTAACATTGTTTTATTGTGAATTTTTAAGGGTGTTTGACTTGCTTATGGGTAGGTCTTATCTGATATCAGATTTGATCCATGAATTTTGGAAAGTCTGATAATTTTTATGGTTTTGGCATGATCAAAGAGAATTTCTCTGCATCTAAGGCAAATGGATTTCTGTTGTTGTATAAGTAAACAGGATTGATCTTTTATTTGTTTGCATGTGGTGTTTCCTATCTGGCCTTCATGGCATGAGAAACAGATGGTTCTCAGATTGATCACTTGCCTCCTTTCTTTGCATTTGAGCATTGAGCACAAGAATCCCAAGCTCTTCTTAGTTCTGAACACGTGGCATTTAGATAGTGTTAATAAAGATTGTTGAAAAAATGAGATAGGCTATCAGGGAAGATGGTGGGAAATTATACAAGATAAATTATTGGTTTTTAGGAGTCTCAAACTGACTTGTAAACAAAAAGTGTTTTTTAACTTATAATACAACTTTTATAAGAATTATGTTGAGTTGGGACTTGGGGATTCTCTGTTCTCATTGCAGGCCCTTAAAAACTTCAGACTTTTCTTGTTAGGTTTAGTTCTAGAGGAATTTATTGGGGAAGCAATTAATAGTAGAAATTTGGAAGAATGTGAAAACCACATAATAGTCCCTAAAGCTGGAAGGTTATTTTTAGAAGCAGTTAGTTTTGTTAAGGCAGAAATAATAAATCTTTTGAGAAACCAATTTTCTGGGATATAACTGAGAAAATGTGTAAGACATAATTAAAGGTAGTTGAAAGGCCCTTGTTTTGAAGCTGTCATTTTCATTTGAGCCAGATGTTGTGTTTATTCTTGTAAGGAGCTCTGGAAATTTGGAGTAGTAGGCTGAGTCTTCAGAAGATAGTGCACTATGTGACATCCTGGAATGTTCCCCACAGCTGTCCAAATTATTATTTTTTCAGGTGGAAATAATTTTTATTGCATGTTCTTTCCTTTTTTATATTGTGGGTTATGAAGTTCCTTTGGAAATTATTCCTGTTATATATTGACCACTGGGGTATACTTTACATTTTCCTTAAAAAGGAGAAAACAGTTGGTGTACAGAAATATAGTTTACTCATATGTGTACAGACAGTTTTTACTCTTGATGGTAGAAATCCCCTGACCACTTGCTAGTTGAGCCCAAAAGCTGTATGTTGAAACTGCATGTCACTTGTTCTAGTTCCTAACGATGGCCTGTGGGAAGAGTTAGATCTAAAGCATGACTGAGAGATCTGTTAAGCAAAACATTATTTAAAGAAGGAAATAAGAGGAAACATTAAAGTAAAACCAATTTCTCCCTCTTTCCCCCCCACTCTGGTAGCATTTTTGAAACGTCGGGGTTGTTGGAGTGGTTGGATTTTCCCTGGAATTGAGTGAGAAATTCAGAAGACTGAAGCCCAGGCTTACTGTCTACCTTTCACGGAGGCCTAGCCGTGAGAGGACAGAAGAAGGCACGTGGAGAATCATGACAGCAGACAAAGACAAAGACAAAGACAAAGACAAGGACCGAGACCGAGACCGGGACCGAGAGAGAGAAAAAAGAGACAAAGCAAGAGAGAGTGAGAATTCAAGGCCACGCAGGAGCTGTACCTTGGAAGGAGGAGCCAAAAATTATGCTGAGAGTGATCACAGTGAAGATGAGGACAATGACAACAATAGTGCCACCACAGAGGAGTCCACAAAGAAGAACAAAAAGAAACCACCAAAAAAAAAATCTCGTTACGAAAGGACAGATACAGGAGAGATAACATCCTACATCACTGAGGACGATGTGGTCTACAGGCCAGGAGGTAAGGAGCCCTTGAGTTGCCAGGGTGCTTGTGGGAGAGGTTAACCACAGTGTGGAGAGAAGGTAAACCCTGCGTTATGGTGAGGAGGCCTTGAACTAGGCAAGCAGACAGTAGTTTGGGCTAGGGAAACTAAGGTAGTGAACGCGGGAGCCACTTTCTTGCTTGTGTCTTTATTGACTTGGCTTCCTGTCCTGGTTGTGCATTTATAAATTCTTCCCTTGTTTTCCTCATGCTGCTTGCTCTCTCATTTAATTCTATGCTTAGTATTTTTTGTCTATTTGGATCCATCCTTGCTTTTCATCTTCAACTACAAATTGGGCTGTGATGACCCTGCAGAATGAAAAACATACATGGCAAACTTGAGTAAACCTGAAGATGCTTGAAATCACAGTTTTACATGGGAACAACATTGACCAGAAGCTAGAAAGTTATTTTTATTTATTTATTTATTGTTATTTTTTTTGGGTGGGGTGGGTACATGGGATTGTGAACTCGAGAGCACTCGACCACTGAGCCACGTCCCCAGCCCTATTTTGTATTTTATTTAGAGACAGGGTCGCACTGAGTGCTGAGGCAGCCTTTGAACTCACAGTCCTCCTGCCTCAGCCTTTCAATCTAGTGGGATTACAGGCGCCTGCCACCGTGCCTGGCCTGACCAAGGTTCATTGTTCCCCTTGACCTCCTTTTCCAAATAATTGAGCTTCAGGCTCACTAATAAGTGATAATACATGTAGTTTAACTAACCTGCATGGTTTTCTAGAAAATAAATTTTGACCCTTTTTGAAGGGTTTTGAGAGTTTTGAAGCTTATGGCTTTGCTCAAGGAGGCAGAACCCAGCTTTTAAATGAGATGCTTGGAAGTGAGTGTTTCAGAATGTGTTGGACACCAGTGAAGACATTTTTCATATAGGAGCCATAAAAACAGTGAAAGTCATTTTGTTTGAATTATTTACACTGCTGAGTAGTGACAACAGTTGCATAGATTTAATTAATAGGTCACTCAGTCTAATGTTTTTCCAAGACAGGGATTGAAGGACTTAACTGTGTTATGTCATTAACCTGCCACAGTCATTTTAATGGGTGCTGTAGCTGTCTGAACTTTACAAAAAGTTCCAAACTATATTTTGGTACTATTGGAATTAGTTTTGATTTTCAAAAGATAATCAGTATCAGAATTTACACAGACAAACCTGTATTCACAGCTACGATTTCTCGGTTGAAGATCAACAAAGAAGATATGTATGTGACATCGAATTTTCAAAGTTGGAGGTTTAGTGGTAGAATACTCTATCACTGGTACTCAGTGATAGAACACTTGCCTAGCATGCATGAGGACCTGAGATGGATCCCCAGCACTGCAAATAAACACAGAGAAACAAGAACAGAAACAAAGGTGAAGGTTTTAAAGAAGTTGGAGTTTTGCTATGGAGATTTAATCTCATGTAGGTTGTACTATCGGTATTTAGATATTGGACAGTAAGAATGCTTCCAACATTGTTCACTAAGGGCCTGTTTACTTCTAAATCCTGAGAAAGGAACAGAATGTGTTTAAACTCATTCAGATAATTATTACATTGTGATAAAAATAAGGGAAGTCATTGCCAGCCCCCACCCCCCACCCCCTGCCCTGAGGAGTGGGGATTTAACCCAGGGAAGCTGTTGCCACTGAGCATCATTTCGACCCTTTTTATTTTGAGACAGGCTCTTGCTAAGTTGCTTTGGACCTCAGTAAGTTACTGAGGCTGGCCTTTAACTTGCAGTACTGCCTTTGCCTCCTGAGTCTCTGGGATAACAGGCATGTGCCACCACACCCAGCTCCTTTTCTCTTAATATAACATTTAACACGTTTAATATGTGGTCCTTCCTTGTCCAAATACCAGTTGCTGCATTTAGTGTCAATGCCAGCCTTTCTCACCTTGTATAAGATGGGATGTTCCTTTTTTTTTGGGTGGGGGTAGAGCTGAGGATTGAACCTAGGGCCTTGTGCGTGCAAGGTAAGCACTCTACCAACTGAGCTATATCCCCATTCCTGGGACATTAGTTTTGTGTAGTGTAGACCATTCACCAGCATGTTAGTAGTCAGATATGTGCAGGAAATGCTCCCCAAACTGTCCCCTCATGAGTTGTATAATCAGTGACTCGAGAAGCCCTGCAGTTAAGGAAACATCTTAATATGAAAATCACCTGCTGTTTTCCCCATTTATGGGATCATGGCACCCTGTTTCTGTGGATTTCTCCCTAAGAGAAACTAGTCTTGAGAAAACGAGTTTGGGAAATGTTGTACATTCTTCTTGCACATGTTACACAATGACAGGAAGTCTTCCTTTCTTGACTTTTCCAAGAATATGTGGAAGTACATTGCTAAAGGAGCATTTGTCAAGCGGTTTACAATACTTTTATTCATTCTCTATCTATCTATCTATCTATCTATCTATCTATCTATCTATCTATCTATTTAGCTGAGGAGTGAATCCAGTGCCTCATACATGTGAGGAAAACGCTCTGCCACTGAGCCACAATCTCAGCCCTCAAATGGTTCTTTTTTGAAAATTAAACAAACAAACAAACAAAAAAACCTCACAACACAAACAACTTTTAATTGGTTCTTTTTAGTTATATCAAATGATTTTTAATAAAATGCTTTGGGAAGTAATGTGTACAGTCAGGCATCTCTCAGTATACATGGGGGACTGGTTTCAGTCCCCTTTGGGTACCAAAGTCTGCAGATGCTCAGGCCCTATATAACATGGTGTATGTGCACATAACCTATGCAAATGCTCCTGATTATGCACTGCTCTAGATTACTTACATAATACATTGAAATGCTATGTACACAGTTTGCTCTACTTTGTAGTTCAGGGAATAATGGAATTTCCTAATAGATACTGCTGTGGCATTCTATATCTTTCCTTCTAGCACTTAAAGCAGTAATAATTTTTGATTTATTTTCATTATTTTAGAATTAATATCTGCCTCCTTCCTCCAGAATGGCAAATCTGTTTTTGCTTATCATAGAATTTCAGGCATCTTTGACAGAAGTTTATACATAATGGGTATTGCATAATACTTGTGGAATACATAATTTCTAAAAACATTTTTAAAAAAAACTTACTATTACTGATGTTAGCCCTGAAATCCTGTCTTGAATCATTTATTTCCCAGTGAATGATTTAACAGACTCACTAAAAAACACCACCACTGGGCTGGTGTTGTGATTTAGCGGTAGAGTGCTCTCCTAGCTCGTGTGAGGCCCTGGGTTCGATCCTCAGCACCACATAAAAATAAATAAATAAAGGTATCGTGTCCAACTACAACTAAAAAGTAAATGTAAAACAAAACAAAAACAAACAAACAAAACAAAAAACAACAAAAACCAATACCACCACCAACAACAACAATATCAAAAAGCCCAAAACATTGTGTGGCTATGTACCACTCTTGTGATCTTACTTCTTTGTCGTTTTTCATCTGTAACTCTACTGTTCAGAAGACTGTCACAGTAATGGATTAATTTATTACTCGGCTGTGTGCAGCCAGATTTCCCTTCTGGGCTTCCTGAGCATGGGATATCGATTTCTAGTTTGCTGTAGGTGGGCATATTAATTTCTTTCTGCTACTTTCAGTAAATACTAGGGAGTTTCATTCATCTATTCCTGATCCAAGTAGAAGTGGTCAGAAAGTTAAATTCTTATTGGGGGGGCACTAAAAATTTTGGCATATGTGTGTTGTCTGTTATTTGGATAAGGAACCAAGTTCTTGCAGAACCAGTTAATTGTAATATAAGTGACTTTAAAAAAAAAAAAAAAGGAAGATGTTCTTTGAAACATGCATCCTGTTAAGCTGGTTCTCTCTTGCTTGTATTCTGTCATATCAGCTTATAATTTTGTGACTGCTATTACTTTAGATATAGTCCTTGGATGACAGAAATCTGCAGTGCATACAAGAGAGGGAAAGGAAAAAAGTCAAAATTAAAGTTTTTTTTGGGGGGGGGGGACGGGGGTGGAGGGAGTACAGGTACTGGGGATTAAACCCAGGGGCACTTTACCACTGAACTATATGTTCCCCCAACTCAGCCCTTGTAATTTTTAAATCTTGAGACAGGGTCTCACTGTGTTGCTCAGACCGGCCTGGAATTCGTAATCCTAATTTAGCCTCCTGAGTAGTTGAGATTACAGATGTGCACCATGGCATCCAGCCCCAAATTTGAGTTTTTCAAGTTTTTATCATTTATGTGCATCTACAGATATCAATTCTAAAATAATAGAAATAAATGGAAAATGATTACTGGTATAAGTGCTAGAAGGAAAGACATAGAATACCATGGCAGTAACTATTAGAAAATTCTGCCTTTTCATGAACAAAGTGTGAAATTTAATTTTTTATGAAGATAAGTTTTATATATAAGAAACAAAGAACTGAAGTTTGTGGTTATGGAACTTGAATTTGGTCTAGAACATTGCCTCCTTTTTTATCAACTTTAATTCACTGAAAATATTCATAGGTGTTATCACTGAGGCAATCACAGTTATTTTACTCTGTTTCAATTTTAATTACTAATATCTATAACAATCAAGTCACACATCTTGTTTCACACAATTATATATATGTTAAGTTACAGAAAGGCTAAGATGGCCACAGGGTTTCAGGGTCATGCACAGACCCTTGAAACAAAGGCAAGGAGCACGTACAACTGCAAAGAGTCACTGCAGGTGGTCACATAAGGGTTTTAGCCCACCAGTTCACATGGTAGAGTAGAGGGAGTGTCCTAAGGACTGGTGGTTTCACAGTGCCAGCTGCAAGTGTCAATTCAAAATGGTCCATTTGTCACAGGAGAAATCTCATTGAACTGAAGCCCAATACAGAGTTGGAGTTGCTGTGGCAATGGTCCTGGGCAAAGGTTCTGATAAGTGACCAGGTGACAGGGTCAGTGTGTTGCTATACCGCTATCGTACGTGTCCTTCCTTTTATGTGTTTCAGAAGAGAGTTGCATCATTCAGTGGTCTGATGTGTTTGATGAGCTCAGAGTCAGGTTTGGTTTCTCTGATACTGTGTTTGATATGCCCAGGCATCTGTGTGCTTCTGACTTAATTTATTAAGCTCACAGGGGGTCATTTTTTGTTAGCACTATTACTGTATCAGTTTATAATTTATGATTGTGCTGTGCATCTGGGTGTTGTTCAGTAAGTTCTATGTGTCCAATGTCTAGTGCTCATCTATTGTCCAGTTATCACATCACTCTGCCTTCTCACTTGAATTCAAAATACAGTAGCTCATGTCAAACTACTATTCTCAACAACATGGGGTAACTCAGAGCAGGGCACGGCCTGCTCCTCGTAACACCTCACTAGAAGAACAGGCAAAGAGCCATTCATACAAAATACAAATAACCAATCAATGAAAGGTATTTAATCTTTGTAATAAATCAAAATACAAATTGAAACACAGGAAGGTAGGTATCACAATAGCAGACCAACAAACAGAAGTTCTAGGATTGCAAAACAAATACCAGAATGTGAATGGCATTCTGCCCTTGGGGCCACAGTGTGGGCCCCAATACCAGCTCTACCAGTTTCAGATTGGGAGATCTTGTGGCTAGGAATAACTCAATCATGAGCCCCTGATAGGAGGAAGGTTTCTAGTGCCACCTGAACTAGGTTGTCACAGATGCTCAGGTCCTTTTTCTTACCTCTTCCTACCCTTGCACAAGTGTAGGTTTTACCATAGATTTTAGGAATGGGTTCATGGGCCCTGTGGGGAATTCCAGCCCAAGGGCCACTTGAAGAGACCAGTCCATGTGCCTTTGAGGAAAATTAAATTGGCTGTGACTTCTGGAAAAACCAGGAATTTGAAAACAGTAGGATCCAGGATTTGTGAAGGCAAACTGGCTCACCCTGAGTTAACTGGCCAATGCAAGACTCTCAGAATTCAGCAGGTGTCTCTGTACTTCCTTTTTTCTCCTTAAGCAACACCCCCCCCCCCCACCCTTGCAGGCAACACAAACAAAAATTTGCTTACCAACAGCTTTGTTTCCAAACTGCTCTGAGGAGATAATAAACCAGGATTTTGCACTGGCTTCCCACTGGCTTTTGTGTTGCACTTGGGCACATTCCCCAGGATCAGTGCTATTAAAGTGATTCCCACACCTCTTGGCTTTCTTTGGAGCTCCCCTCAGTACACCTGACTCTCCTGTTCACTTCCCTGGCATTGCCCCTTTTTATGTGCAAAATTTTCCGTTTTTAGGAATTGGGACTTGAACTGGATAATGACCTGGAAAGTAGAAGTGATTATACATTGAATACTAAAGGGTTAATTTCTTTTGATTCATGTTGAATTTAAGCTGGGAAAAATCCAAATTAGGCAAAATGAGACCTGTGAGTCTAATTCGAATTAAAATGGAATATACATATTTTTAAAAATTATTAAAAGTAGACATCAAATTGATGAGTGGTTGCAAAAGAGTCTAATAGTATATGATTCCTTTTACATAGTGTTTAAGAACAGGCATGGCTAATCTTGGGTGTTTGACAGTCAGGAGAGGCTGGACTGTGGGCCAGATGTCTGAGTGCAGTGTGGGAAAGCAGGCTGTGGTGATGCTGTTCACATGGATTTGTTCACTGTGTGAACATTTACCATGCTTTGCACTTTCCTCTGTACGTGTTGTAATTCAGTGAAAAGTTTACTAGAAAAGAAAAGTTAAACATGGAACTTTTCTGAATGGATAATTTCCCTTTCAGTCTTTAAAGTTCCTATTTTAAGAGGGAAGGGAGTCCTGGCCTTTACCAAATGGTGCAACCTCACATTTAGCTACTGATTTTTTTTTTTTTTTTCCCCACTGATGCGCTATTCTGTGATTTAGAGGCTGCATTTAGTTTTAGTCTTCATTCTCTGAGGCATTAAAAGCTTGTCTTAAAGAAATCACTCAAACACTTCTTCCTCCAGATAAAGTTAAACAAAACCCTGGCATTTTGGTTTTCCAGGACTTACTAATATTTAGAAGGAATTTAGGTGGATATGACATACATATCTCCTTGAGACACTCTTATTTTGGGGTACAGTAAAAGTTTTGTGATGATTGGAACCTGAATTTTGGCACAAAGGAAACTGAATTCCTGCTTATAATTTGTTATTACTTGAGAGACCTAATGTCAACCTGGCAAAGCCTTCCTGTGAATTGCCAGCAGGAGAAAACCCATGGTCTCAGTCCAGCGCACCAAACCTTCTGTGAGCTGTCATTCATTTCCACAGTCATCTGCAGGTCTTTTATTTGGGAGGTGGTGATAGTTTGACAGGGCTGCTATAACAAAACACTGGTGTGGGGAACAGGAATATGTTAGTTGGTAGTTCTGGAGCCTAGAGACTGGCAGGGTCATATTCCCTCTGAAGGAGCTGGGGAAGAAGCTGTTAGGGACCCTCACTTGGCTTATAGTTTGTGGTGGCATGATTTTAGTCTTCACTTAGCATTCTCCTTATATACATATCTCTTTTGTCTTTTCAAAATTTTTCCTGTGTATAAGGATACTAGCAGTATTGGATTAGGGTCTACTCTGCTTCATTTAACTCATTACATCTGTAGCATAATTATGACTTTATTAAATGTGCAACTACTCTATTTTACCAATATTCTGAGATGCTTTCTGAGGTAATGGGGATCAGGATATTGTTATATGAATTCAATGTATAATAGGCAGGCAGACCTTTGTTGCTGGGTGGACTGAGGCTTGAGTTACCCAGGGCCAAGTGACTGCATTATCTCTTATTTATGTTCCCTTAGAAATTGTATTTATTTTTTAGTACATCATAGTGTGCCAGTTTTTAATTTCTGTTGATATTTTATGTTCTTTCTGAACTCAGGGAAAATTCCCTTTTAATGTTATTAGGAATCACATCCTACATATGTAAATAAGAAAATGCTTTAGCATATAAAATGATTACTTTGTCTATGAGAGTTAGAAGAAACAAGAGAAACTGCTCTTCTGAAGTTATGCTAATTTAAAAAAGAGAAGTGATAGAAAATTTGAGACTAACTTTGTCTTTTTTAATTTTGTTAGGAAAGGATCAGTAAGTCTAGTGACCTATACTTTAGTTGCTTGCTGCTGCAGTAATTGGCTACAGATTGACATCCCTTGGGACTGGGTTAGAAAGGCAGAACCTCAACCTCAGGTTGCTGAATTGGAATCTGTGTTTTATTTGATAAATATATTTAAATACACTTTAAGGTTTGAGAGTTACTGATCTTAGCCAGTGCTTCCCATTATTTTTCAAGTTCATACACACATACACACACAAAATGAGTCCATAGCCTTGAGAGCTGAAAGAAGAGTATCCTAGCATGCTGTTACTTACACAGCTGGAATTTAAGGAAGATCAAGAAGCAAAACAAAATAAAGACTAAAAACATCCATTTGTATGTCTATCACTTTAATACTGAGCTACAACCCCAGCTTTTTAAAAATTTTTTATTTTGAGACAGGGTCTCACTAAGTTGCTGAGGCTGGTCTGAACTTTCGATCTTCCTCCTCACTGGGATTACTGGCATGTGTCATTCTGCATAGCCAAAAACTTTTTTAAAGGGAAAAAGAAAATGTGATTTCCTGGCCTGAGAGTTTGATGTGAAATGTATAATGCATTACAGTTCAACAGGAGGAGCAGAGGAATTAAATTTCAACTTAGTTAATTGGAAACGATTTGGATCTTCTACTAAAGTGACAGGTGTGTGGTGGACATATCTATAATCCCAGCGACTTGGGGAAGCTGAGGCAGGAGGATTGCAAGTTCAAGGCCATCCTCAGAAATAGTGAGATCCTGTCTTAAAATGAATTTTAAAAAGTGATAGAGTATTTGTCCCCTGGGTTCAGTCCCTAGCACTGCAAATTAATTAATTGATTGATTAATTAATTGTTGTGCTTGTTTGCAAAGAGAACTGTGAGTTTATTGGGTCTAAGTAGAAAGTCATGAGGGAGTATCAACCATGGATAGTACTCATCACCATTTTTTCTAGTGCTGGCCTTGCTTTTCACATATTGTTTCTAGTTGTTAAAATATCCCTGTAAGCCATAGGGTTTCTTTCCCTAATATATAGATGAAACAAAGGCTCAGAGGCCAGGGTTATATGGCTAGTGTGTAAAATGGCACAGACCTGTGAGAACTGGTTAAAACCAAGAGTGACTGTACATTTGCATAAATACAAAATACACATGTGAAAAAGGGGGATAGTGCTGGGCATGGTGGTACCTGCGTGTATTCCCATCCGTTTGGCAGGAAGATCACAAGTTCAAGGTCAGCCTGAGCAATTTAGTGAGGCCATAAGCAATTTATCGAGACCCTTTCTCAAATATAAAAAGTGCTGTGGTTAGTGGGAACTACTGACTACTGTACCTGGATGCTCCTGTGGAATAGGTGCCCTTCAGTTTTTCCCTGCCCTTGCTGTCAGTCAACTGGATTGAACCCAGGACCTCACATGTAGTAGGTGAACACAGTCCCAGAAGAATAATTTCAATTGGTTCAGCTTGAATTCCATGTCTGTATCACCCCAGTTTGTTTCCTATAAACCTGTACATGATGGAGCTCAGGTAGTTCCCCACAACAAAATTAGGGAACAGTTCAGTTTGCAAATGGACACTCGGTCTCCGTTGCATTCGCTTGATCAGAACACTGCACTAAAGCCCAGTGTGAGAACTTGTTATCACATACAGATGTTTAGAAATAGTTTGTTTTGCTATGTGTGTGAGATAGGTAAATCGAGGACTGACATCGAGACGTGCAGTGCAGTTTGTGCTGATTCATATGTAGCTTTCTTGGGCAAGAGGAGTGTGGGTAGAGGAGGTAAAATTATGATATATAATAACATGGCATAATGTGGGATTGTGTTTTATCAGGAAAGGAAGAAAGAATTTAAAATTTCAGTCTGACCGTGGCACAGGCAAGAACCCTTTCATTTCTATTTAAAATTACATGAAAAATGAGCGCCTACTCCTTAGTTCCCTCCCTAGAGAGGTGCACTCCAAACTGCTGTGTTTACCTCCACAAAACCCCACTTTTTTAAATATTTATTTTTTAGTTGTAGTTGGACACAATATCATCTTTATTTTATTTATTTATTTATATGTGGTGCTGAGGATTGAACCCAGGACCTCGCATGTGGTAGGTGAACACTCTACCGCTGAGCCACAACCCCAGCCCCCAAACCCCACTTTTTATCTGCATTGTTTTGGTGCCTTCAAGCCAGCATCTGTTAGTTTTATCATCCCTAGGCAGCCTTCAACCATTCTTGGGTACCTGCCCCGAAGGTAAGCGTATTTACTGATTTAAAACAAACAACCAGCAACAACAATAATGGCCATTTGATTTCAGAGTTGCATAGCTTTTTAGTAGTCTGCCCTTCACCCTGTAGTTTATATAAACCTATTTATTTGCAGTACTGGGGGTTGAACCCAGGAGTGCACTACCATTCAGCTACATCCCCAGCTGGGATTACAGGCATGCACCATTGTGCTTGATGACATTTTGTGTTCCTTGACCAGCATCTCTTAGTCAGGGACTACTCACCCATAACTACCTCTGTCCCTGGTCACTACTACTAGGCCTTTCTACTTACATTAGATCAATATTTTTAGATTTCACATATGAGTGAGATCATCATGCAGTATATGTCTTTCTGTGCCCAGTTTAGTTCACCGAGAAATATTCTCCAGGTTCATCATGGTATTGCAATGACAGGATTTCCTTCTGTTTAATAGATGAATAGTATAGTGTTATTTATACACACACACACACACACACACACACCACATTCATCTGTTGATGAACACTTAGGTTGATTCTATATCTTGGCTCTTGTGAATAATGGTGTAATAACATGGGACTGCGGATGGTCTCTTCAACATACTAATTTTATTGCCTTTGGATGTGTAGCCAGTAGTGGTGTTTACTAGGTTATATGGTTCTGTATTTATCTTTATAAACATAATATTTGTTTTTTAATTTAATTTTCACTTATTTTTAAATATATATTCTAAATTTTCTTGTTTATTGTTTCCTTTTAATAATTTGGTTTTTTTTTAAATTTTTAAAAGTCTATTAATACAAACCTTCCCCAAAACTTAACTCTTGTTATAAATTAATTGAACCTGTAAATGAGTGAACCTAAAAAATTCTCTGAAGATATTTTAGTGCTGTGCCTAAACTTACCTAAGTTCCAACCTTGACCACAAATTTGAGTCAGTTACATACAGAGAGGCAATACAGTATAATCTGCTGTGCATTTGTCTTTCATCAGTTAAACGGGTGAAAGAACCTTCAAGGGCTGTAATGGAGGTTTTCTACAAGCCAAATTATTTTAATTTATAAACAACAGAAACATCATATATATCCTGATTTCTTTTTTGTTTATTTTTGAATGGGCATCTTGCTTTGTTACCCAGACCCCCATTCAAAAATAATGGACTTGGTCTCCAAGTCCTGGGCTCAAGTTATCACAGAGGCCAGGTGTCCTGAAGAGTTCCCAAAGAGAAGGAGAACTTGACTTAGGACCAGTGGGTGCTTAGAATATGTGAAGGAAAAAAAAAAATCAGCACCAGCCAGAAGCATAGACAGAGGTTTATTTAGGAAAGTAGATGTACATTCAAGAGAAAATGTGGCCATCTGGTGAGTAAGAGATGCTGTTTTGGGGGTTTAGTATGGACAGCTATGTAGGAATGATATCAGTTTGGTGATCTCAAAACGGTTTCTATTGGGCTGGTCAGGTTCAGGATCCGTAGACTGACATGGTCTTTGTTATATGATCAGTGGATAGTGCTGGAAGGTCTCCTGATTTATAGGTTCTTCAAGATAACCGAACAATCTAATTATTGAGGGGTTTAGTGCACAGATAGGTCTACAGATTTCTCAAGGATTTAGGCCTGGAAGGAAGAGATTAGGGAGTGATAGGCCTGGAAATATATGTGGAACTTCTGAATTAAAATCCTGTTATTTTGATTCTTTCCTCCAGTCTCCTTTCTGTTTTTTGTTTCTTCTATCCTACCTTGAATTGATCCTCCTGCCTTAGCCTCCCAAATTGCTGAGACTAGGATTACACCACTACTCCAAGCCCGGTTCCTTCCTCCCTCCCTCCTCCCTCCCTCCTCCCTCCCCCCTCCCTCCTCCCTCCCCCCCTCCCTCCCTCCTCCCTCCCCTCCCTCCCCCCCTCCCCTCCCTTCCCTCCCCTCCCTTCCCTCCCTTCCCCCTCCCCCTCCCTCCCCTCCCCCTCCCCCCTCCCCCCCCCCTCCCCTCCCCTCCTCTCCCCTCCTCTCCCCTCCTCTCCTCTCCTCTCCCTTCCTCTCCTTCAACAGGTCACTTCCTCCCATTATCTATCTCCCCCTCCTTGTCTTTCTCCCTCGTTTTCTCCCCAGGGGCATTTAACCTCTGGGCCACATCCCTTGCTCTTAGAGACAGGGACTCACTAAGTTGCCTAGGGCCTTGCTATGTTGCTGAGGCTGGCTTTGAAATTGCCATCCTCCTGCCTCAGCCTCCTGAGCTGCTGGGATTACAGGCATGCGCTACAGTGCCCAGCCCGATTTCTTTATAACCTGGAAATGTTTCTAAGATACTTTCAATTCTATTAAATCTTTTTTTTTAAAATATATATTTTTTTAGTTGTGGATGAACCTTTATTTATTTATTTATTTTTATGTGGTGCTGAAAATCGAACCCAGTACCTCACACATACTAGGCAAGTGCTCTACCACTAAACCACAACCCCAGCCCCACTGTTAATCATGTGAAACTTAAAAAAAAAAAAATTACCCCCTGCTGCTAGGGGTTGAATTTAGGGCCTTATTAGGCAAGTACTATAACACTGAGCTATACTCCCAGCCCCCTTGTTTTTCCTGTAAGATACAAGGTCTTGCTGTGTTGTCCAGGCTAAGGATGAATGGTGATCTTCCTGCCTTAGCCTCCCCAGCAGCTGGGACTACAGGTATGTACCACTGTACCTGACTTCTTTTCTAAATCTTCACAGGGATAGAAAATGCATATCAATTTAAGGTAGCTAGTTACCATCCCAGTTGATTAGAATTACTTGATTTTTAATTTTATTTAATTTTTTGGTATTGGGCATTGAACTCTGGGGCACTCGACCACTGAACCTCATCCTCAGCCCTATTTTGTACTTATTTATTTATTTATTTTAAGAAACCCGGGTCTCATTGAGTTGCTTAGCGCCTTGATTTTGCTGAGGCTGGCTTTAAACTCACCATCCTCCTGCCTCAGCCTCGCCCAATGAGTATTACTTAATTTTTAATTCTTTTAGATTTAAAAGATATGTACCTCCTAAAGAAGGATGTTCACAGTTGCAGGGTCTTCATTATCAAAACTCCACATGACCTCTCACCTCACATTATCTGATTCTTTGACTCCAAAAGCCTGAAACTCTCTTAGGGGTCAATGCCCTGGTTTAAATTATTTATTTATTTTGTGATACTCATGGTTGATTCTAAAGACTTTTGAGCATGATGGAATCATAAGATGTTTGTTTCCTCTTAAAAAAAGAGATCTTTGAACCTGTCAGAATGGCCGGCATTCTTCCATTTTCTTAGAACTGTGGATATTTGTAATGATCTTCAGTGGATTGCTTGCTAGTTCTCAGTCTTGTCTCACTGGTGATGTCATAGGGTTCTTCTGGAAGAAGAATATGGCATTTCCAGGGTGAATATAGTTCCATTTGGAAAAAGTACTTTTATTGACAGTATTTTTTTTTAAAATGTGCAGTTCTGGAAATATTTGTCATCACTGATCTCATAAAATGTATTGAGTTTTCAGCCAAAATGACGAATGTGACAAGAACCTTGGAGACATGATATTGCAGGTACTCTGTTATCCTTGTGAAGGCATTAGCTAAAAGGTCTATTTTGTATGCTTCAGGCCAGTGTGCCTAATTTTAACATGAAGAGAGATTCTTTTTTCTTTTGGTAGATGGACACAGGCCTTTTATTTTATTTATTTTTATGTGGTGCTGAGGATCCAACCCAGGGCCTCACATGTGCTAGGCTCTTCCACTGAGCTACAATCCCAGCTTCTCCATGTAGAGAAGTTTTTAAGCAATCTATTAACAGACGGTTTCTGAGCATGTATCTTTTACATCATTAGTCTTCTATGGTGTAGATTTTTACATTATCAATTGAGCTTGTTGTTTAGTGAGCATTGCCAGAATAGCACACGTTTCTGTTGGGGGCAGGTAGTCTCTTGTGCAGCTACTCAGCTCTTCCCTTATGGCAAGAAAACAAGAATGGATAATATATAATGAATGGACATTACTTTGTGCCAATAAAATTTTATTTATAGACACCAAATTTGAATTGTATGTAATTTTCATTTGTCAGTAAATATTATTGTGTTGACTTCCTTCCTTCCATCCATCTTTTGTTGTCTTTTCTTTCTCTTTCTTTCCAAGAAATACAGAACCCTGTCTTCTATATAGTAAATTGTTTAAAAATATTTTTTACATGTTTGTGTTGATAAGCTCATTTAGGTATTAAGTTACAACCTGTTCTGTTTCCTCTCAAGCTCTACGAGGCATAGAATGGGTGCCTTATTCTTATGGTAGTTGGGATTTTCCCTGATTGATTTAGCATAAATTCTTCATAAGAAGCTGGCTAGAGAAGAAACCCGGGGAAACAATTGCCATTCCAAAAAATGCCTCTTTTAAATCCTGTATGTTTATTTTTGTATTTCTTACAATAGAGTATAAATATATATCCTCTACCTAGACTCTGAACAGAAACTAATGAAAGAAAGTGAATTATGTTGAGGTATTACAACTGTGGCAAATCATGAGTGTTATCTTCGGAGAAGGTACTGCCTCACAGTGATTCTTCTGTGGGTCTTCTGGCAGTTGTAAAAGCCATCTGACAACCTTTGGGAGCCTTCTCTGTTCAGCTTGGAACTTGTGATTAATACACAAGAATGGGGAGAGACCACAGAGGGAGTAGGCGGTTCTTTTGTTTGATTTTAGTATCCAGCTTAGAGATTCAGTCTAGTGGACTGTGACGAACAGAGTCCCAATCACAGTGGAACAAGATTTATGTTTACCTAGAGTCTAATTGGACTGAGATTTCCTACAGTTATGTTCAGATTCTCTGCTCTTTTGCTTAGTGAGCAATCGTTGAGCTCCTAAGCTCTGGGGGTTTAGCTTTCCTGGCTCAATTAATTGTTAAATGTTCCCTTTATTATAATTATACATTGATGCCTTGCTTTGTAATAGCTGAGGAAATTGCTTAAAAAAGTTGTTTAATCTGTTATACACTATTAGTTTTGTTTAAAAAAAAAGCTCGTTTTAGAAGAAAACAATTTTGATTTTGGTTTGAAGTGACATGGTGGTATTTGAGTTGGATAACATAATTTAAATTGAAATGCAAGAATTTGACTATCCTTGACAGAGGTTGGCTTGTGTTTGATATTGACCCATGTGTTTGACGTGTTTCCAGATATTGTCTTCTGTGTATTCCAGACAGCTCTACCAGCTTAGAAAATTAGACTTTCTGGGCCGGGGCTGTAGCTCAGTGGTTGAGCACTTGCCTCACATGTGTGAGGCACTGGGTTCGTTCATAGGCACCACACACAAAAAATAAGTACATAAAATAAAGATACTGTATTCATCTACAACTAAGAAAATATTTAAAAAAAAAAGAAAATTAGACTTTCCAAAATTTGTCTCTGAATTTAAAAATGGAGCAGTATATTAGTTTGTTCAATTATGTAACAGATGTGTGGCTAAGAGTGATTCTCTTAAAGAAATATTTCAGCCTAGCACCTTAGATGCTTATGCGCGTGAATTTTGCTTTGGAGATATTAAAAAACCCTAAATACTAGACAAAATAAATACATGTGTTTTTATTTCTTTGGTTACCTATGTTTGTGTTAGTATGGATTTTGTAATGGGTATGTTAAATGTCAAAAAATAGATGGAAGAAGATATATTAACTTTTTGATTCTTGTAAGTGAATGTTTAAATGCCTAGAAATGAACACACTTCTAAAATTTACTAAGTCTATTAAATTCATATATAATAACTACTTATCAGTCTGTATGTATTGACTACTTATCAGTCTGTATGTATTGACTACCCAGCCTCTATTAATCTTTTTTCATTATTTCACTGTTAAAAATGTGCTCAAGAGACTGCAATAGAGCATTTTACATGTAAAGGATATTCCACAATGCACTCATCCAGCCCCTACATTAATTTTTCCCCATATATCTGTAAGTTTCCCCAGTCAGCTGCCTTATCAAGGCCTTTTTCAGTAATGTCCAGTGTGATAGTGTACTGTATGTAATGTGTAAAGTGTACTGTAAAAAGCTAAGAAATAGTGTTTTTTTTTAATCCCTTTGAAGTCTGCAGGCACTGTTCAGGCTTTCTTTGTGTGCTAGGCCCATGTCTGTGCTTGACAGATGGAGTGTTAGTGTCTCATTTCAGACTGATCAATAGGCATTGATAGTAATTAAAAAAAGGGAAAGTATTGATTATGGCTATTATGGGTAAATGGAGTGAGTTTATAATATAGATTTTAAATATTTAAGTATGCATTTCATTCTCAATTTTCAGATTAACATTTTAATTTGTGCTCTGTTTGTAAAAGCTGTGCATAGCTCTTGGCTCTCAGGCAGGCTATCGTTGTTATTAGATGATATTTAGTTTTCAGACTTTACTTGACCTGGCATCCCTTTGTGTTGGTATTATAAAACATAGGCATCGTACAGTTGCCAGATCAGTTGTGAGAATGTTAATACTGTGTAAAATTGTAATTTTTCTTCTTTGGTACAGGGAAGGGAATTGTCACAAAAAGGTCTTACTTGGTGTGTTGTATTTGTATATCATCTGTAATAGTTTAACTGAAAAATAGTGGTTTAATAATCAACTATTCCATAGAGTAAAAATGCACTTAAGGTTTTGAAGTTTGCATTTGAGAATTATTCTAGCAACACTTGAACTTGGATTATGATTTTTTCCTTAGGAGGTATTTTATGTCTCACCTTTCAAGAGAGACTATAGAGACCTGATTTCCTGTTTGTTCTTTGTATTAGCTGGAAATAATTTTAAGGAAGAAAAATTTTGGTGTTTTTCAGGACTACGAATTAGAATGATTTCTTTGAAGTCTGTAGCAACTATCCAAAAAACAGATACTGGTGATATGGAGTACAGTCTTTTTAAAAAATTGCTCTTGATGTTCAGGTCAGGTTTGGTACCAGGCTAGTTATTTGTAGAGATCATCAGTTTTGTCACATATTTAACTTTTGTTATCTCCCAGCAGTTGGGACTGTGAATGTTAAGGTGTCTGATACATGGACATATGGATTTCCAGTTCCTCTTTCAGTATTGTTTTGTAATTTGGTAATGATGGGAGGGTCTTCATTTTTATGTTCTCTCCCTTGAATTCATGTACTGCTCCCCCTGCCACCCTTAGAGGTACATTTATAATATTTGGGAATAGACCTTTTTTTAAAAAATGTGCCTCCTCCATTTCCTTCTTGTAGTTTTCCTTTTTAGTGAACAAATAATGCATTTTTTTAAGAAAGAAAACTGAAAAATTTAGATAAGTGAAAGTAAAAGTTAAAATTCAGAGAAGCGAATCCCACTGTTCACATTCTGTTGTATGGCTACTTAGTGAACATATGTGGAGTTATGCTGTTTGCAGCTTTATAATGTGCTTCTTAGTGTGTCCTGACTTTATTGCCATGCCAATAATTATAAATTTGAATCATTATTGCAGCTTTACATACCATTAATGCTGGGAGTTCATAATCTGGAATATGTGACCAACCAACCAAACTATGAAAGAATGTAGGGAACTGTTTACTTGAATGGGGAAAAAATGTATTTTCATTAATTGATTAAATTTCAAGCGACATTCAGCATTTCATGTAATTATGAAGGCAGGCAATAACAGTGATAATGGTGGTATCTGTGACACCAATATCAGTTGCACATCTGTCACATCATATAGAGGAAAAACACTTCAAAATAATGTTCATATGCTTCATTGTTTTGAAACTAGGGAGGTTATTAGGGAATAGTCTCTTATAAATTTTGTTATTTAATTAATCAATTAAGTACATATATTGCATATTTGTATTTCTTACATGATAAGTATTTCAACATATTATTTCTGTGCATTTACAAACTTTTTTTTTTTTTTTTTAAAGAATGTCTTACTCTGTTTCCCGTGATGGCCTAGAACTTCTAGGCCCAGGCAATCCTTCTGTGAACTCCTGAGCAGCTGTGACTATAGTCACCTTTAACTTAGAAGTGTTGTAACGTCTAGAAAAGGTGGTTATCAGTAGTCCCTGTGTTTTTCTGGAAGGAGTATCCATGAGTTTTCTGTCAAGTACTAAAATCAAATCCATACAGAAGTGGAAAAATAGAGGGAGACAAGTGCCAATTAACCTGTGCCAGCCACTCTGCCAGCCAATTTGCAGGAAGAGAAACTACGGTCCCCTATTGCTACTTGAAAAATCTTGGTGTGGAATTGGGCTAGAACTTGGCTTAGCTGTAAAGTCTCTTTAGGGAGGAAGCTGTGAACTCGCTTTCATCTGCCTCTAGGGGTTGATTTTTAATCTATGCTTAAAGTAATGGATAAGGCTGTTTCATCAAGCTATTCCAGTCATTTTAAGTTAGAAGCTGTTGGTACTGAGGATTGAACCCAGGGCACTTTACCAGTGAGCCACATCCCCAGTACTTTTTGAGGTAGAATCTTATTAAATTGCCCAGGCCAGCCTTGAACTTGCCATTGTCCTATCTCAGCTTCCCAAGTCATTGGGATTACAGATGTTGTACCATGTGTTGTTTTTTAAGAATACTTTCTAGGGCCACCTGTCCCTAGCTTTTTCTTTTTTGTGGTGGTGTGGGCTAGGTGGGTAGGTACTGGGCCTTGAACCCAGGAGTCCTTTACTGCTGAGCTAGACTCCCCAGCTCTTTTAATTTTTTACTTTGAGATAGGGCTTTACTAAGTTCTTGAGGCTGGCCTCAAACTTGCTATCCTCCTCTTTCAACCTCTGGAGTCACTGGGATGACAGACTTGTGCCACTATGCTTGGCATGTTAGCTCTCCCTGTTTAAAAAAACCCAGCCGGGACTCAGTGACACACACTTGTATTTTCAGCTACTTGGGATGCTAAATCAGGAGGATGGAAAGTTTAAGGTCAGCCTGTAAAACTTAGTGAGGCCCCTGTCTTAAATTAAAATTTAAAATTAGCTCAGTGGTAGGGTGTTGCTGAGCACCCCAAGTACTATGGAGGCACGGAGTATTTTCTCCAAATTAGTGTTCTGGATGTTATTCATGAATGTAGTTTAAATATTTTGCCCTATGTTTAAAAAAGTAAGGATATCTGAGTACAGCATCCAAAAATGTAGAATTGTGGATCAAGAGATGTGGATTCTTGGCTTGGTTCTTTAGCTACAGTCAACCTTTTTGTTATCCCATTGCGTGGCTTCCTTCCTTGTCATCTCAGGCTCCATCAGGATCTTGCTCCACCTCCAGCCTGTATGTTTCCTTTCAGGCTTCCAAGAAGGGTAGGAAGAGCAGGGTTTCCTGAGATTCTGTTTCTAGAAGTTAAAGTAGTACAGATCTGCTTGCATTCCATGGGCAGCTGATGGATGATTAGGTGAAAGAGTTAATCACCTAAGAAGAAAAGTCACTCACAGCATTGTGTTGGCTGCTAAATAAAACACAGAAGGAAATTTCTTGTACAAGCAGATTCTTAGTCTCAGAATTCTTAGTAATTCAGTTCTGTATACATTAATATGTGCCATGTGCTTCATATGTCCAGATCCAATTTGTTATTTTTAGTCTACTTCATAATAAATTTCATTTTGTTTCAAGTTGACATTGTGACTAATTTGGAATGTGTAAGAGAAACATCCAATAGTAAAGCACAAAAGAAGAAAAAAAATTTAAGCTTCAATTTTGATAACTTTAAGAAATCCATAGTATTAGAGCTACTGTCTGGGAATCTGACAATGAAACTTTTATTTCTCTACACTTTGGTTATATTCAAGTTGTTCTACCTCTTATGCAAAGTTGAAAGTAAATGTTTGAATGGAAGGAACTATTAACTGAACATTAGTGTTATAAGAAAGGCATCCAAGATATGTGAATGCTTATAAAGCACAGAAAAATAATTGGTATGGGAAATTTTGATGCTTGAACTTGGAACAGTTGCTTTTACAAAATTGAAAACTGAAGACTGCAATTAACTGTCATTAATTTTGTTGAATAAAACTATGTTCCATTTACTGTACAATCAGGTCTAGGCTTGAATGAGTTTAAATAGATGAAATCTAAATTATACTGACAGTCCATTAAACAGTAGCAGAAAATCTGTATAGAAAATGGATTCAGTATGATACCAGTTTATAACAGAATCATTTGCCAAATAAGAATTATATCCCAGGCATTGTGAATTCTCCTGTGTATTTCCAGTGAGCACTGCAAATTGGTTTGAAGCATTTATTGCAAAGCCCAGGCTCCCAGTGTGTTGTTTTCTAAAACAGAGCAGGCCATGTTGCTTAAAATCTGCCCTGCAGGATGTGACACCAGATCAGATAAGCAATTTGTTTGTTGTCAGCCATATGGGGAGAGAAGAATCTTCCCACCAGCCTACCTGTCACTGATGATTTTTTTCCTATGAACACTGGACATAGTGTTCTGCATTGTTTTCCTAAATGTACATTATGTCAGCCATGTTCCACTTTTAATCTTAGAGTGAAAGATGTGTTAACATTTTCATTAGTGATCACCCTTTATTTAATAAGGCTTTTATAGCAGAATTTAAAAAAAAAATTCATATAAATGCTTTGCTTCCATAGGTAGGTGGCCATCATCACCTTTTAAAAATTTTTAATATTTATTTATTTGGTGCCAGGGATTGAACCCATGGGTCCTTAACCACTGAGCCACATCCCCAGCCCTTTTTTATACTTTAATTAACAGACAGGGTCTCACAGAATTGCTTTGTTCCTTGCTAAGTTGCTGAGGCTGGCTTTGAACTTGTGATCCTCCTGCCTCAGCCTCCCTAGCCTCTGGGATTACAGGTGTGTGCCACTGAGCCCATCTTATTTGTATTTTTTACCCGGTGCTGGTGCTCAAATTCAGAGTTTTACTTAATGCCAGGTAAGCTTTTTACCATTGAGCTTTGAGACCCCAGACCCATCACCAATTTTTAAAACACACTTTCCCCCTTAGACTGTCTGCATCTATTTTTGTTTGACATAAACACTATATAAACACAAGTTAAAATAGAGGTCCACATCACTCTACTGGGATTTAGCTGTTAAATTGGGTTAGAATCGTTTTCATAGTAGGGCTTTTATTTTTTAAATTTTTGCTGTGCTAGGTATCATATAGAGCTTTAAATGTGCATTACATTAAAAAACCATTAAATATGGTTTTTTTTTTTTTGAAATGGGGGGTCTTACTATGCCCAGGCTAGCCTTACATTGAGACTTTTCCTGTCTTAACCTCCTGAGTAAGTGGGATTACAGACACATACCACCTCATCCAGCTATAACAGGGGCTTTTAAAGTAACATTTCCCTAATAAATTACGGAGAAGAGGGTGCTTTCAGTGTTCTTTGCTTGGGAAGTGCTGCAGATGTAAAATTATGGCTGATAATTGAGTGCATCAGTATAACAAGTTTTCTGATGCTGGAAGGGTGATCTTGCTGTGTCTTGTTTTATTGAATCTTAAGCCCATGTAACATGATTGACTTGGGAAGGATCATATTACAGCAGTTATACCAAAACATCCACTTCTTAAAGCCAGAGAGATAATGAGCTAGGGTCAGTTTTTAAGCTTTTGATGCATTGAAAGTTTTCCATGCTTCTAGAAGAGAAATGTGGAATTTGAACAAAATTCCATTTAGTTAGTTTATTATAACCCTATTTCCCACCCTTCCTCTCCAGCATTGTTGTTCTCATGGTTTAATTTTCCCTGTGAGCAGTAAAGACAGATAAATGTTGCCTAGAAGCACGTGATATTCTGTTTAGACAAAAGCCCAAGTGAGCTTTGTAGCCCTAATTAAGAATCATCAATGTTTCAGTGCATGTGACTGAATTTTCATGATATTGAAGAAGGAAGGGGCTGGTGACATATGTTTCCTGAAATTTTTTTTTTCCCAGTGAGTTTATCATCTTCAAGATGATACAGCCAGTTTTGGTGACAGCTGATAAGAGTCAAAACAAGATAAGGGGCAGTGCTGGGAAGGTGTTCCCTGCTGAGGTCCTGTTTTCATGCCTGTTTCCTTTTCCCTTTGAGCTCTCCACTGTTACCAGACACTTGACTTCTTATTATTTGCAGAAAACTATAACTGAGCTTGCCTCTAGTCAAGTTATTGCTTAAATAAATATTAGAAAACAGCATTCTTTTCGTTCATAGTGCTGTTAATATAGCAGCATTTTGGGATCCCAGTCAGCATCTGTCTTCATTCATTCGTTCATTCATTCCCCATATGATTTTTGTGTTTACTATGTAGAAAAATGAAAAGTTAAAATTTTCATATATATATATATATATATATATATATATGGAGGGGGAATAGGGGTGGTGAGATTTGAATTCCGAATTGTTTCTTAGAAAGTATTCTCTTTAGGGCTGGGGATATAGATCAGTTGGTGGAGTGCTTGTCTTACATTAACAACACCCTGGGTTCAGTCCCCAGCACCACCACCAAAAAAAGTATTCTCTTTAAAACTGGGCATGGTGTGGTACAGTCCTGTAATCCCCAGCTATTTAGTAGGCTGATATAGGAGGATTGTAAGTTCAAGGCCAGGCTCTGCAATTTAGTTAGGCCCTAAGCAACTTAGCAAGACCCTGTGTTGCTTGGGATATAGCTCATTGATAAACGTGTCCCTGGGTTCAATCCCCAGTACCAAATTAAGAAAAAAAAAAAGAAAGAAAAAAGAAAATAGTCTCCTTTAGATGGATCACTTCCCTAGCTCCCTTGCAGTATTGTACTAGGGATTGAACCTAGGGCATTATACCACTTAGCCACATCCCTAGCCATTTTTAATTTTAATTTTTAAAAAATATTTTTTAGTTGCCAATGGATTTTTTTTTTTTAACTTTATATGTGGTGCTAAGGATTGAACCCAGGGCCTCACACATGTTAGGCAAGCACTCTACCACTGAGCCACAACCCCAGCCCCTTTAATTTTAATTTTTATAAATTGCTGAGGCTATCCTTGAACTTGGTACCCTCCAACCTTGGCCTACAGAATCACTAGGATTATAGGTGAGCCCCACTGTACCCTAATTTTTGTAGGAAGGTTGTGGGAAGAAAAATATGTCTCTACAGTAATTTCGTATTTTTATTTAAAAAGTAAATGAGAGAAATCAGGTCAAAACAATGCAGCCCCCTTTCCCTGCCTCGTATGGTATGTTGGCATGGCTTCAAAAATTTTAGTTCATACCATCTCTGATCTTATCTGTGATTTAGTACTATTTATGTCAAATAAACTCTTTAAGTTTTGTCACTTAATTTTGTAGTGAGGTTATCTGATTTTTTTGAATATTTCAAAGCACTGGTAGAGATGATTTGACCAGATACTGTTTTTGCAGATTGTATATTGAGATCTCACAAGATCATCCTTTTGGATCACTTTGGGTTGCCATGGTAGTTTTTAAACAAAAAAAAGATAGTTTTTAAATCTAGGTGCAAGGAAGGCATTGATAAGTCATTGTGATTATTCCAAATGCCAGGTTTGAGGATGGGCTCTTGTTCTTCCTGTTCTCCAGGCAACAGTCCTCCATGTGTAAGAGTGCAGAGAAGAGTTTAGCAAGCAGAGATCAGGGGCTGCCTTTGATAGGCCAGCAAGTTCCTTTCCTTCCTTCTCTTAACAGAATTTACCCCCTGGTATAATTTACAGGTAACCATTCCCTTGAATGTCACTTTGCAGTAAGAAATTAAAGAATATAGCTTCTCTGGAAGATTTTTTTATGTACCAGCTAATAGCTGCTTTATGTCTCACAATAAGAGGGGAAATAAGATAAAAAAAGATTCTTGATTATGAAAAAAAAAATAAAGCTTTTTCCTGTGTAAAATAATGACAAATTTGTACCTAGTCCTCACTATCTAAGCATCTGTTGTTTAATTCAGTCCTGTCTTACTTTACTCACTCTAAAGCTAGAAATGGCTTCTTGGTGGGTATAGGGAATGGAAACATGAGTTTTCAGATTCTGTAAGATTGAGATCAGAGTTGTATGCCCTTCACTGTCCACATTATAGTGAACAAATAACTGAACAAACAGGGAATGTGAATTGCTAATGTTTTATAAAAAAGGGAGGTGTTATTTGTGAGATTGGTATGACCAGAAGGTGGTGGAATGAAGGATGAAAGACAGTTTGGCACAGATGGGACATGGGAGTTGATGTTTCTTTTGGAGAATGTAGCCCAGGGGAAGAGGGTGGCATTTATTTGCATGGGACTGAGTCATTGAAATCAGCACATTACTTTTTTTTTTCTTTTTCCTTTTTTCGTTTTTTTTTTTTGGTGGTACTGGGGATTGAATCCAGGACCTTGTGCATGCAAGGCAAGCACTCTTCCAACTGAGCTGTATCCCAAATCCCAGAAAATTACTTTTGTCACTTGAATTTTAAAAGGTCAAATCATTAGTTTGTGACCTATTCATTATTCATGTTGAAACCAGTGAATAGTAGCTAGGCTAGGATGACTTTCTGTCATGAAATTGAAAAAGGGGTTGGGGATGTGGCTCAACCAGTAGCGCGCTTGCCTAGCATGCGTGCGGCCCGGGTTCAATCCTCAACACCACATACAAACAAAGATGTTGTGTCCGCCGAAAACTAAAATAAATAAGTATTTAAAAAAAAAAAAAAAAAAAAAAAAAAAGAAATTGAAAAAGATAGCTTTCCATAGGAAGTGATTGGAAGAAGAGGACATTGTAGATTGTGGTTTGTGTTTAGGTTGAGTAAGAATTATATAACTGATACCTAGAGATTTGAAATGCTGGGAGTGGGTACAAGAGGGGCCAGAGGGGCACAGATATGAAGAACTTGGGTCATCCCGATGTCATGTAAGTTGGAGCTACAGTTTTTATCTAGGGAATTCTGTTTTTACTTGAATATTATATTAGGGGTGTGAAGACAAAGTTTACCCTGGTGGGAAGAGGCCTCTGGCTTGTTATGAAGATGTTGACTGAATGTTGAAGCAGAGTTTCTTTTTCTTTTTCTTGAGCTTCTGGGACCCAGATTAAGATAGAAAGTTCAGTAACTCATTTCTGAGCTGATGTTGTGCATGGATTCAGGGATTAAATCTGTTGAGTTTGCTTCTGAGGAGAGAAATCAGTTGGGGAATTCGGGCTGACACAGTGATGCATGCGCATCCCAGTGGTTCAGGAGTCCCAGGCAGGAGGATCAAGCCAGCCTCAGCAAAGATGAGGCACTAAGCAACTCACTGAGTCCCTGTCTCTAAATAAAATACAAAATAGGGCTGGGGATGTGGCTCAGTGGTCCAGTGCCTCTGAGTTCAATCCCTGGTACCAAAAAACAAAACAAAAAAAAAACAATAGTTGACATTCAGTTTTTATTTCTTCTCCTTCCTTCTCTTCTTCTTCCTCCTCCTCCCTTCTTCCTTCTTCTTTCTCCTTCTTCCTCTGTCTTCCTTCTTACCCCCTCCTTCCTCCTCCTCCGCCGCCTCCTCCTTTCTTCTTCTTCTTCTTCTCTCTCCTCCACCACCACCACATCAACATCCTTCTCCATGTTCTCATCGCAAATCACCTTTGGATACAAAATACTGAAGTCCTGCACATAGTTTCCTGGAAAGGTGTGTTCTATAGAGAGGGCTTTCTCGTGATCTCTCTGTGGAGTTTCTGGTGGACTGAACTCTCCACTGGACGAGGGATGGCTCCAAACAGCTGCTTCTTTCTCTTTCTTGGCTCCTAACATGTGTGAACAGTGAGGCAGTAGAGGAATTTGCCAATTGTCAAGAACATTCTGAAGGGTCAGGAGAAAAGATAAAACAAATGGCATTTTCATCATGGCATTATGAGCAGTCTCCCTAGGAGGTTTGATTGACTCTCATACCTTTCCTTCTCAGTAAATAATCTGTACATTTTCTTGTCCTAAGCTTTATGATGATTGTCAGTTGTAACGTGGAAGGATTTTACCTTTCTATAGGTATTGCTTTCCTTTTTTAAATCTTAAGATGCCATTTAAAAAAAAGAAGAAAAGAAAAAACCTTTTCTACTCTAGCTGTTGATTTTGTTGGAGTTCAGTATCTTTCCTGCTTCCCTTCTCATCTAAAGGTGGGGTTGTCTGTTGTTTGCTGTTTATCTCCACCCTCAGGATGGTGAAGGTTATTAGGGTGGGAGGGTTGGTCTTGGGGGCGGAGCTCCTGGAGGTGGGATATAGCACTTGCTGGTCCCTGTTGGGAGGCTACACCCCAAGGATCTTCTTTGGGGCTGCTCATGTGATATGGGTTCCTGGTCTTATCTCGTTATATTGCCTGTAGACCTCACAATTCCTGGTCTCTCATTTATTCTTTAAACTGTATCTCACTTACACCACCTTCCTTTCTGCTTCTCTATCATGAATCTCTCTCTCTGGAGGTTTTATGGGCTGCGCGCTGGGGGCTGTGCACCTGCAGCAGAGAGCTGTTTTGTATTGGGCAGTTCACGTCTGGGCTTTTAGAGCTATGGACTGGCCTGGTAGCCCGCAAACACTGTTCCAGGTTAGCGGTTACAAGGGAGAGGGGGGAACTGGGGACTAGAGGTACCTTGATATTGCTTCTAGGCCCCAGCAGATATCCCAGGCTGGGAGTTGCCCCAACTAAAGATGGCGTCAAAGGTGTCCCAAGATGGAGGTGGCTGTTTTCAGAGATGGGTTGTTGGGTGGGGTTGGGCCGGGTTGTGGCGTTGGGTGGCATTTTCAGAGTTGTAGCTCTGTGGCATGAAGTATTGTCACTGGCAGCTATCTCCAGACCCAGTCCTGTGTCCCCAGGTGCAGGCTACCCCGAGTTGGGCAGTATGGCAGTGGTTGCAGTGTTCCAAGATGGAGGCGACTGGGGGAGCCCCATGTTGGTAGATGGGGGTTCATACAGGAGTGGTGGCCTTGCATGTGTGCAGTGGCCATGTATCCTGCATCGGTGGGCAGCCAAGTCCCACACAGGTGTTGATGCCAGCGGTCCTGGGTGGTTGGGCGGCCGGGAGTTCTGAGCTGAGGTCTGGAGACCTGTGTTGGAGCAGCTTTCAGGATGGGGGGATCCTCTAATAATTCGCAGAGAAAGAGTATCCCCTCTACCAGAATCCTAGGTCACAGAGAGACACAGAATGCAACCTCATTCTAGCCCACCATCTTGGATCCGGGTCTACTCTAGCTGTTGAGAGTAAATAATTACCCAACCATTGCCATATCAAATGCAGTTTAAGAAAGTGCTCTTTTTTCCCTGAAGAAAATGTAATTTGGTTTACTTTATTCCATCTCTGATTGGTGGCCATGGTTTTCTTTACAATTAGAAAATAAATTATGTTTAGGTTAATATTTAATAGTTATCCACAAGAGATTAAATTAGTTTTCTTTTTTGTCGTTTAAATGAAAAGATCATTGTAATAGCACATTCAAGTGGTTTTCTTTGAATTTTTTTTTTCTTTCCTCAAAATGTTTATTGAGAATAAAGTAGCACTTGGCAAAATCATTTTTGTGAATGTGAGAACATCTATCTGAATAAGTTATTTACAATTTTGACTTGCTGTGTAATCTTTTTAAATTTTTTTTGTTATACATGGACACAGTATCTTTTATTTTCTTTATTTTTATGTGGTGTTGAGGATCGAACCCAGTGCCTCACATGTATGAGGCAAGCACCTCTGCCACTGAGCCACAACCCCAGCCCCTTTGCTGTGTAATCTTGAGCAATTAATTCCTTTTTTCTAAACTTCTTCATGTGGATATGGATAGTCCTATGGGATCCCCCTTTCCCTGAAAAAAATCAGGTTCTTTAAATTATCAAGAAGGTTGTCAAAAAGAACCAAAGGGCAGTTTTCCTTTAGCTTGAAGTTATTTATAATTTAATATTGCCTTTGAAAAGAAATTTTTACTATGAAAGGTATGCGCTTTGTCATTTATTTATGCAGTGCCTTTTATGGGCCCTGTCTTTTGTTCCCTTAAAGGTAAATGCCATTGTTTTAAATTTTCTTTTTCTTTTAAAGACTGTGTGTATATCGAGAGTCGGAGGCCAAACACACCGTATTTCATCTGTAGCATTCAAGACTTCAAACTGGTAAGCATGCTTTACTGTGCCTCCTCTGCTCTGAGCCTCTTGTGGCCAGCCCCACTGCTCTCTCACTTTGCCCTCACCCTTGACAGGAAGCAGTCAACAAGGCAGTTGCTAGTTTCATCTTTTCAGTTTTGTGACATGGTGTGATCATGTTTTTATATTGTAAACAATATGTCTGAAGTATTTATTCTTTTAGTAGCTGTTTTGACAATTTCAGAGATATTCTTTGAGTTTCTGAAATAGTTTGCTTTTGCCATTATTAAGAGTCTGAGGTAAATTTAGGAATTAACAACTAGGAAAAAAAATACAAATGAGCCAGAGACAAGTTTCTTGTGAAGAACTATATATTTCTGTGACATTTTGGTGGGTCTGGAGTGTACCTCGAATCTGGTTTTGGGCTTTCCCAAATGTTGTAAGAAGGAAGTCTGCATCATGCATGGTCCAGCTATTGTCCTTTCTCAATGGGGACTTTCCCACTAAGAATGTTAGCTGGGCGCCTCTTTCCTATTATGAAGTCTCTTGGGTTTAGACTGGTGGTTTCCACAATTTTGTTTTTGGATCCCTGGATGTTGAAAGATTTTTGCACATGTCTGCAAATTAAGCATCCTCAATCTTGTGTATATAAATGCACTTCACGTGTCTATATATCTTATTTTTCAAGTATATTAATATGCTATTTTGATATTTCAAAATTTATTAGCAATATGCAGTTAAAAATCACTGTTACGTATTTTCTTCAAAAGCCTGATAAATGAAAATACTGTGGAAGTAGTATCATTTGGGAGTCTTTTGATATGTTTTGATCTTAGAATGGGATCCTTTTGCTTAAAGGTTGTGGACCACTGTCTGCACTGTTAGGTAGAGAAATATCCTGATTCTTTAGCTTTGTAGAGGATGTATATCAATTAGTACCTGTGAATACCCCATTTCCAAAACCCATTGAAATTTAACAGTATTTGTGTTCTGACACACATTTCATGTGATATTTCAGTCTAAAGAAAAGTAATGTAGTCTGAAAAGTTCTTTAACCCCTCATCTCCCTTGTTTCTTTTTATCATCTTCAGCGACCCAAACATCTGGTTTACTAACAAATATGTGTTATTTATTTTTCCTTATTAAAAAGTTATTACATAAGTAACACATGCTGACTGATTTTGAAGAGAGTCAACTGTGCCATTTACTTCTAAGATTTATTGACTCTTTGCAGGCTGCTTACAACTTCCCTTGCTGTTTTGCAGAGGAGCATTGCGGTTTAAAATTGGAAATTAAATGCTTTATATTCAGTTTCATGCCAGGATGACTTTTTACCATTTTCGGAGGTCTTTGCTCTTTATTGTATATTTTCTTACAAAGTTTTTTTTTCTCAGATACTGCACTGACACTGAAATTTTGGGAGGTGGACTTGTTTCCAGAAGAGTTTTATTTTGGTGTAGTAGCTGCTGCTACTCTTCTCTTCTTGCTTATTATCTGTGTGTGTGATTTTTACTAAACCAAATGCTTGTGTACCATGGAAAGTACATGGCTGTGAAATAAAATTGTAAAGATTTTTTCTCTTACCTGTTAAGATTCTGAGCTCCTTTGTACAGTTTTTTGCACATTAGCAGGTGCCTTCATGTTTGAGCAGTGCCCCTTACAAAGGGCTGATTATTGTGTGATAGTTGCTGTTCTGGGCAGAGACTTCTGCTGAGATACAGTAATTGCTCAGGGTATTAACAGCAATAAAAGCTGAATCTTCTGTTGTCGCTGTTGGTATAATACAGCACATGTAAAGCTGTCTGCAAAAACAAGTGGAAAGTATGGTGTAGTGTGTTTAGACACCTTTTTCGGATGCATACACTGCTATTTTTTGTGGTTTTGTTTGAGGTTCTGTATTAGTACATACTTGTGATTGTTGCATGAGAATAATGGAGATGGTGCAATATTGATCCTGGAAAAAATGTAGTTATATTCACTTTATTATTTTTGTAGTTCTGCATACTTCTTATGAAAAGATAAATAGATAGATGAGAATTTCCCTCCCTTCACTTCACCCAAGCAATAAGGGGAAAAGATGAACAGAAGGAAATATGCTTTTGGTTTTTGCAAGATTTTAAAGATTGGAGTTGGTTTTGCCCATAGCAAATAACATGGCAACTGAAGCAATGAAAATGAAAGAAAAATCCAATAGCTTTGTAATGTTGTAATTAGATATTTTATCTTTTTAGCTATTATAAAGCAAAAATTTGGTTTGTAGGTTGTAACTGAGAGATGTGAGATATGTTTGTTTATACCAGAAATGAGAATTAATCGTTTTACAGTTGTGGGTTTTTGAGATTAAGATGTCGAGTATAAGGGGATTGTAAAAAGAATTTGCTGATTGTTCTTTATGGTAGTGTTCCAATGGTAAGATTAGTCTAAGATAAACTTACAGTGTTTAATAGAATAAAAGCTAATGAGTTGAAGTGGGGATGAGGGGATACCTTCTACCAGTCATAACAGTAGGGTAATACTAAGTTATTGAACTGTGAGGGTCTTGGGTAACATTTCATCAACTAGTTACATGTGAGGTAAGGAGAACCTTTGGATTTTATGTGGGGATCTGGGTTGTCTTCTACACTCTGCTATTACATTCTCTTAGAATCTGGGTCTATAGTACAGAACAAAACTACTTTTCTGTCCTGGCTTATGACTTAGTGGCCCAGCCAGAGTATTTAAACAGTTTCCCCTTTCACTCTCCATAGTGTCTCAGTTTGGATGATAAGATGTGGGCCTTTTGTTTGGGGTAGGGCCCATGGCCCCTGCCTTATTCATATTTAAGCATCAGAATACAGGCATCCGGCACTGCCAGGCATATTTATAGCACTCATTTTCAGAGAGGGTGGAGGCTGTGGTGGTACAGAGTAATTAAATTTCTAACTGTGCAGAGGTTTCTAAAGGTAGCATTTTCAAGGGAAGTGAATCATGTGTTCTATTAGGAAGCTTTCTTACTCTTAGAAATTATTCATTTGATTTGGCTTATTTCCAAACCAGGAGATCTGGTTCTGTTTGAATACATCAACCAAACTTATCTATGGAACAAGTCTTTAAAAGCAGGGGCTCAGGAGAGCAGATGGCAGTATGTGCTTAATTGGGAAGTAGGAAGAAAAAAGGATCAACAAGAAAGTAGGTTTCTGCACCTATCTCATAAATAATAAAACAGTTGGCAAAATCTTTAGTTCTTTAAAACAATAATCTGGAGTGGCAATCTGTGATCTTTGTGGCTTGACGTGAAAAGATGAATTGAACTTTTTTTGTTGTTGTTTTTTAAAGAGTTTAGATTTGGAAAACCAAGGCAGTTAGCAGGGTTGCAGGCTAAAAGGATGAATCAAGAATTGCCTGAGTGTTAGATGGCAAACTGGTAAGCTAGAGGACATCTGTGAAAGTAGAGGACCACCCAAGGAGGCTGACACTTCTGTCTTGGGTTCTTAGATCATCCTTTTGCTCCCTGTCTGTAAAGGACTCTTTACTTGGACTAGATTGAGTGGATCTCCATTAACTGCAACTGAAGGCTTGGTGTGACATCTTCAACCCTTTCTTCCGCTGCCCTCCCCTATGTTTCTGGGTTACCATGCCACTTAAATTGCTTGGAGGGTTTTGTTCGTGAAAGAGTCAGGATCATCAAGGAGTATTCTATCCCAGAATGCAATTAGGAGTGTTTTGGGTCATCATCAGTGCCTCTGACTGGCATTTATTGAAAACCTGCTTTGTGGTTTTTGTTGAGTGACCATAAAGGGCATTGAAGAAGTGTAAAATATTGTTCCTTCTCCCAGTGATTTAATTATAATCGGACAGACAGTTTGTGGTATTATTGATGTTAGGTTTTTCTTTTTTTTAAGAGACTACTCAACAGGATTGGTGGAGGAAAAAATCATTTATTCACTTTTTGTTCTAAAAGAAAGATTTCTTTCTTTTACTAAAAACTACAATTCTATTTTTATAAAAATTCAAGTCTTAAGTATAATAGAGATCTAGTTTGCTATCTAGGAGTAATAGAGATCTAGTTTGCTATCTAGCATGGAGTCTGAGAATGATTCCGTATAATAACAAGGAGTTCCTTGTAATAGTTCCTGCCTAATTCTTTATTCATAGATCAGTAATCAAACTCTTTCTTTAATATTCTGCATGGGGTTTTATGTGGATTCTTGAGTTGCCATCACTCTTACACTAGAAGGAAGTATGTTTTTGGTTTCCTAGTGGGTTTTTCAGCTGTTACTTAGGCCAAATGAGTTTTCAGGAAAAATATGTAATTATTTGAATACCATTTAAGATTCAATTGATTCATTTTATTAAAACTGGAGAAATCATCCCTCAGATTGAACTTGGTTTAAATAGTACTTAGAGTGAAGAAAGGTCATTGAGGATGTTATAAAGTGGACTGTGAGTTGCCTGGGTGCATTGTTAACAGTGATGCATGGAGGAGTGTGCTGTTGCACTGTCCATCCCAAAAGAGAGTACATTTTCATTGCTGGTTGTGAGTATGGAATAGCTAAGAATATATATCACTCACTAGTCACCTTGAAGGGGACACATCTCCATTTCTGCCATGAACGTGGAAGCCAGGTTATTCATGGTTTAATACCATATCCCTGTCTATGTTTCATTGCCATATATGAGCAGCCGGAGTGGGGAACATGAACATTTCTCCATGATCTCTGGTCTTTACTCACAACTCTACTCCAAAGTTGATTGTTACCTGTCAGTTCTTATTCATGTGTTTCCTGATTGTACAGCTGAAGAGAGGCTGCAGAGAAATTATCTTCAGCTTAGGTACTGCTTATGGAAACTGCCCTCCCTTCACCAAATTTAGCTGCTCAGAAGTGGATTAAAAGCAACAAGAAGCTGTTTTACTTCTTTTAAAATGAAAACTTAGTAATTAAGGAACATAGGAGATGTCATGTAGAGGCTTCATTAACAAGCACTCTTTGGGTACACATTCACATGTATACATAATGATTTATTAGACACATGTATTACCTATTACAGTTGTTTAATTGCAGTTTTGTTATTGTGACTGTGGAGCACAGATTGTACGGTATATGTATGCATATTATGAAATGGGCATTCATTTTAATAATAAGTAAATCTTGTATCGGAGTGTTTTTTCAGTGGTGGGAGAGAAGATCCCCATTAGTACGAATATAACTAATTCAGAATTAATCAGGGATATGTAACTCTGGGACTGATGGACTCAACATTGGGCTGTCTGGGTTCCTATGCTCCGTCCTGTGAGTTGCTATCTTTCATGATCTTGGGCAAGACACTTAACCAACTTTACTTTACTTTATTTACATATGAAGTTGGGGTAAAAAGACCTACCTCACCAGGTAGGTAGGCTGTTTACAAATCATGTAGCACAGGGCCTTCCCTGAAGGATAACAGTAATCATGATGTTGATATTTAGTTGGTGCTCTTTGTCTGTTCTGTTCAGTGATCAATATTGTGTGCTTAGCACTTTGACTTGACTATAACATCCATCCTAAATACGAAACATTGACTGAGTAACATTTCAGTGGAAAAAAAATTCCCTGGATAAGTTTTGAAAAACTTCAGTAGTAGTAGTTTGAAAAAATTCAGGCATTAGTGCTGTGTCTGTTGAGTATCTCTGTCTGTGGCCAACAAGAGTTTCTGGTAAAACGTAAATGCTCAGTAAATATTAGTTGAATGAAAGAGTTTTGGGGGGAAAGACTAATCCCAAGAAATTTGATCATTTACCTTTACTTAGCCTGTAGTAGTATTTAATGTATTTAAATGATGAACCTATTCCTTTAAAAATATTTCTCTAATTTTTAAAAAGTAGTTTCTTATTTCCCTCAGGGAAATGTTATGCCATAACATATTTTAGGTGTCATTATATTCTGTTTTAAGTTTTCAATGTGACTGGCTTTTAGCAAAATTAAATGAGGCTTAGTCTTTGTGTGAACATACCAGAAAAGGCCACCTGCTGTGAGAAGTGCCTCAGGGTGGAGAAACAGCTTCTGAGGGTCAGTGGTGGTTTGGATTGTGTTTCTGACATCCCTGGGACAGGCCTGAAGTCCATGTTTCTTTCTGTAGTTCCTCCCCTTTACCCTCTTGCTTTATGCCTTATAAAAAGTTCAGTACCACTCAGTTACAGCTTTGTGGTGTGTGTGTTGTGTTGGATGATGAAGCAACAGTTTTCACATTTGTTACTGTTTCTATTTTGAGGGGTGTGGACCTGCCTGTCATTTAAAAACAAATAATGAATGGACAGTAGGATGCTTCTTTCAAAGAAATTGGTCCTTTCGGTTTGGTTGCTCTCATCTGTCAGAAGTGAGTGCATTCATGTGGTTGTACTCTAGACTGCGATTTCTTTTTTTTCCTTCATTTGTTTTTTTAAGTTGTTGCATACTAATTGTACATACTTATAGGGTACAGTATGCCATGGTTTCTAAGGTAAGAAATGGTATCCATTACTGAACTGGTGCCAGAATTTTAGAGGCCATACTTTTATTTTTCTTTGTTTGAAATAAAGGTCATCCTTGCTTATATTAGCCTTGTTAAAAAAAAAAAAAATAGAAGGGGATACTAGGTTTACACCAGACTATTAAGTGCAAGGACTAAACATTCTTTGTATTTGTAAATTTGAAGTTTATAGTTTCATTTAATCTTTTAAGAGGCACAAGTTGAAATGAAAGTTCTTAGCTCTGAGTTGGATGGATGTATAGTTAAGGTAAGGTTGTTGGATATCCGAACCTCATACCCTCTCAATTACCGGAGCAGTGCTGATAGAGTCTTTGACTAAAACATCCTTTTTGCATTTCATAGATATCAATTTAGAAATAGATAGCGAGATGTTCACTTTTTTTCTTTTAATTTTTTTAAAGAGAGAGAGAGAATTTTAATATTTATTTTTTAGTTTTTGGCGGACACAACATCTTTGTTTGTATGTGGTGCTGAGGATCAAACTCAGGCCGCACGCATGCCAGGCGAGCGCGCTACCGCTTGAGCCACATCCCCAGCCCCGAGATATTCACTTAACTGGAAGTTAAAATGAAGTTTTGGGAGTAAATAATCTCAGACCATTCTGTTTTTTTTTTTTTTAAAGCTCCGTTTTTCTCTGTTTCTCAGCAGTTGGTTTTACTCTTGGCTGCAGGGCAGGATGGGCCCCTGGAATCTAAATTTTAATGGTACACAAAAACTGTGAATTTGGGTAATTAATTTTCTCCTGATTCATTTAGATTTTAGGGTTCCAAGAAGTCGTTTAATTTTTTTAAATTATATATATTTCTATAAAATGTTTATCTGAAAATGTTATTTACTTATTATATGTATGTGAAACTTTATGCAGAAAACTAGATATTCTAATTTTTGTTTTTCAATGCACTTAAGAAAGTTGGGACAGTCTGGTCTTTTGCAGATATCTGCTGTGCAAGAATATTGATGAAGTCTTGTTCAAACTTGACTCCTTAGAACTGGAAATTTGTAATTTGTGTATGTATATATGGGTGTTTGTGTTAAGAACCGACTCAGAATAGTACCAGAAAAAAACAGGAAAAGTGCTTGAGAGAAAATTAGGAAACTGAGATACTGTCAGTGTTTTCTGATTCATAAGAATAATGATTTGCTTTGAAAAGGCTTTGATTTTAAGGCCTAAAATGTTTTAATCATTTCTTGAACTTTTGCATATTTAAAATAATGCCGAAGTGTTTAGAAATGCTTCACTGTGTGTTAAAATTTTAAATTGAATGTTTTATTTGAATTTAAATTCTGATTCATTGAATTCCTAGTCAGGACATTAAAGAAGAATTCATCTTTGTTTTGATGCTTATGGTGAAAAATATTAAATATATTGTACATTTAAATGCACACTTGAGTTTTTACTTGAATTTGAATTATAGCAGGGGGAGAAGGGAAGTGTATGATGGAGGAGGCTATTTCTGATGACACAAGACAGTCATTGATATTGTCATAGAGGCTCTGGTGATCAGAGACCAACTGCAGAGGTTTACTGTGAGGAACTGAAGATACACTGTACATGGTGATCTGTAAAGAAAGAAAGGAAAAGAGCATGATCATGATAAAGACATTCCTAATGGCTTATTTTCTTGATTTGTCTTGGGGGTGTTAAGAGACATAAAAATAGTAGTTAGTGGATTTTATGAAAATCTTGGTTCGCAGAAGTATTTTAGACAATGATGGTTTCTCAAAAAGGATCACATGTAACAGGGAACCTTATTGGTGATTTAATATTTTAAAAAGTTGACTTTCTGTTACTTAACCATCTTTAAGAACAGAGGTTCTTATATGTATAAGGATTTGGCTTACAGATTTCTAAAGTTTATAAACCACCACATGAAACTGGATTAGTTGGTTAAAAAAAATGTTATATGCTTTCTAGAATATTTGAAAGGGAACATATTCAAACTATTATTGTGACATCTTTCCTGATACTCAGAAGGACTATACTAGCTTTCAGAAGTGCTTTCTAATCTTTTTTTTTTCCTTCCTAGTTTTAAACGTTTTCAATGTTTAGAGAGAGAGAGAGAGGGAGGGAGGGAGGGAGGGAGGGGTGGTACATATTTAACTGACTTTGCCCCCAGAAGAAATAACTGTCTTGAGCTTTGTGCTCTGTGCCTGTTCATTAGCCTCACCTTGTGGGCATTTTGAGAAAATTAAATCTCACTTTGAATGTCCTCATCTTTCCTCTGTTTTTAAGCCAATGTCTATTTATCTTACCTTCATCTTTACAAAATTAAAGTAGTACTTCAAGAAAATGACAGGATCTCTATTTGGCTGCTGTAATGCCTAGACTGTTTATTAAATATATGGGCTTCAGCATGTTGCATTAGAAATTCTTCTGAAAGCTGGGTTGGTCTACATGTGGTTTAGTTTCACTGTTGTATTTACATAATAGCACTGAATATTTTGTTTTTATTATAAGCAAAGCATGCCATTATTACTGTGCTATTGCACTGTATCACATCTTTACTTGGTTATTTTGAGGGGCACACACCATACTTTTTATGAAAGGACCTAGTTGAAATCTGGAGCCAGAAGTTTGTTCACACAGAAATAAGGAAACAGCTTTGATTAATGCAGAATGCTAACTCTAGTGACAGAACAAAGTCTCTGAGATTTCAGAGGCCATCTGCTAAAGGATTTTTGCAGATACCTGCTTGTGTGCTGAGTGCCCCCAATAACCAGGGCATGAGGGGGCATTGGGCACGTTAACTTAAAACTCTTTTCTTTTTTAGGTCCACAACTCCCAGGCCTGTTGCAGATCTCCAACTCCTGCTTTGTGTGACCCCCCAGCATGCTCTCTGCCGGTGGCATCACAGCCACCACAGCATCTTTCTGAAGCCGGGAGAGGGCCTGTAGGGGTAAGGAGAATCCCGTTTTTAAAAGCTATCAGTATTTTATATCCCATAGGGTATAAAATAGGAATATTACCTCCCTCCCCAGAGCCCCTTTAAAAATGTGCTGTATCATATGTGTTTTTAAAGGAGTAACAAGTACATGCACAGCGGAAGCAAAATACGGGACTTGCCTTACCCCTCTAGGACAGTTCCAGAAGTTAGTGGGGTTTGGTGGAAGGGTATTTTGGCACCAGCAGAGAGCATGCTGGGCTGCTGCAAGGAGCAGGAGCTGGCAATCAGCAGCGAGTATGGATGTTGGCAACTGAAATGGGGGAAAAGGGGGTAAGTTTGAGTGCAAGTGTGGAATGTGCATTTTTCCGGACTCATGGCTCACGGATATAAATCGATTGTTCTTCTCTCAGAGGATGTTTTGTAAAAGGCTGTTCAGAAGCAGTAAGGCTTTATGGTAATGCTAGATATAGGATAAAGCTCTACCTCTCCCAGCTGCTTATTCTGATAATTGCTGTCTTGATGATTACACAGGAGGTGTAAGATGCAGCAAGATGCAGTGACTCACGTGATCCACCCCTAGAGCACAGGGATCTCCTGATGGAGATCATAAAGGCTCTTCCTGTGTAGTTCAGCAACCCCTCCTTTTTTGGTCTTCTTTTCCCTTCTTACTTTTCTGAACAAGAGGTTTTTATTCTTAAACTGGGTACCTAAGACTGCTGTTAATCATTAAAGAAGTATAATCCAAGTGTAGAACTTAAATTTGTACTGAATTAGAAAATTATAGCCTTCAGTGCTCTTCTCCTCACCTCAGCATACTCAGAGTACAAGGTGCTGTCGATACGTGATGAGTGGTTCAGCTGCAGTGTACAATATTAGCATCTTGGCACTAAGAAAGGATAGTTTTCCAGATGGGCTATAGCACTTGTGGAGGAGTTCTGTGAAGGTAGGTTGGACTGAGAAGCTGGGTATGTTTTTTGACACTTAAGTAAGGTGTAGACAGGCAGAATGGAAGGCTTCCAGGTGCACCTGCCTTCCTATGTGTATAAACAACGCATGCTGTGTGCCTGGTGAGTCTGAGTAAGAAGATGATCTTCAGAATGTCACTGAAGAGCGCAGGTTAGTAGGTCTTGGGAGGTAGAGGTGGGAATATAAAATGGGGCTGGTTCACAGAGGATCTTACAGATTAAACAAATTGAGATTTTTATGCGATAGGCAATAGAGAACTTTTGTAGCTATTTTGTAGACCACTGCCTCAGAATATTCCCTGGACACCAGTATGCAGACATTAGGATAGATGTCCCTGTGTTAAGATGGAGACAACCAAGACAGTAGAGATGGGGAGTAATACCTGTATCACTATGACAGCAAACATAGTTACCATAATTCCTCAAGCACTGGACCCAGAAGAGGGTTCACATTATGGAACACTTGACTTCTTGAAATAATAATCATTTACAGTGGAAGATAGAACCCAACATAGGGGTAAACATCTGATTATGATCCCTGGAGCCGTATATTGACATTCTAAGGGGCAAATTAGTCCAGTCTTGACTGCTTACTTTTAAAACTTTAGCCTTTACTAACTTTGGAATACGTGTATCTAAAGAATGGGTTTATTTTTCAGGTTGATGCTTTAGAGACAGACTCTTGCTAAGTTGCTTTGGGCCTCACTAAGTGCTAAGGCTGTTTTGAACTTGTGATCCTCCAGCCTCAGCCTCCTGAGCTGCTGGGACTAGAGGTGTGCTCCATTGCCCTCAGCACTGAAAGGCTTTTAAATTTTGCCCATAACACTCATTTTTAATGAGTTTTCTATATTAGCATTAGCGATGACCAGCATTTAGTTTTGTAGTACTGGCAATTGAACCTAGGGCCTCCCATGTGCTAGGCAAATGCTTTACCACGGAGTTACACCCCCATTCGTTTTATTAGCATTTTTATTTTGAGACAGTGTCTTGCTAAAGCTGCCCTTTGACTTGTGATCCTCCTGCTTCAGCCTCCTGAGTAGCTGGGATTATGGTTGTGCACCACTGTGCCTGCCGGTATTTATTTTTAGTATTCATGTCCACGGAGGATTTAAATTCGTGATTGGTGGAACTCTCAGATTTCATCCTATATGGGTTATAGAAGATTCTGTATAAGATGATAAATCTTTTAGTCAAGATGATGCTGCATAAAGCAACTGTATTGATTATTTCTTAATGATGCTTTGTGCTGCCAAAGTCATTTGTGCTGGATCTGAATTGGATCCAGTTGGCAGAGCTCCCTCACCCTTATGTGTGGAACTCTCATAAATTCTGCAGGCACATGGATCTAACATGGTGTAATGAGAGAGCTGCTGGGAGAAAAAAAAACTGATTACAGCGTTGCAGACAATATCATTAACGCTTCTTGCCACGAGATACCAGTTGTCTTCCCTAATAGACTATTTTTGTTAATTTAGTTTTTATAGGATACCATTGATTGTTTCATAATTTAACTTTCTTTGCATATTCAGGTATATGTGATCTATACCTGAATTTCTATACTAACGGTAGCATAAACTCATCAGATTTAATTTTATAAGTGTTTAACTTTTGCGGAGGGTGGGGTCAGGTGGGGACCAGTACTGGGGATTGAACCCAGGGCCACTCTGCCACTGATCTATATCCCCAGCCCTTTATATTTTTAAACAGGGCCTAAGTTGTTAAGGCTGGCCTTGAGCTTGTGATTCTCCTGCCTGAGCCTCCTGAGAAGCTGGCATTACAGACGTGTGCCACAGTATGTGGCTTTGATTTATTTTTGTATCAGTTCTGGAGAGGCAACCTTTTTACTTGTTACTGAGAATTTGCTAGCTTGGATGTTTATCTAACAAAAAGTACTGTGCTCACTGGTTGGAGGTGGCAGTGGGGGAGGGAGGGAGGAAGACAAAGACAACATGGCCGGATCCTCCCTGGATTGGTTAGAGGTGACCACCCCCCACCTGCTAATTTGAATAGAAACTACTTGGCAGTATGGCAGAGGGTTGAGCTAAAGAAGGAAAGATGCTGCCATTTCAAGGGGACTTAAAATGTCCATTTCTTTCTGTTGTCATGGATGTGTTCCTGCAGGCCATGTGGGCGGTGCCTTTCCGCTTCCTCACTAGGGGATGGAGGGTTAGTGCAGAAGACCTCTCCAGTGTGGCTAATTAAAGGCAGTACTCTAATAGTGGGTTGAACTGCTTTGTTTTTAGTAATTAAAAAAAAAAAAAACAAACTCCTATAGTTTTGTTTTGGGTGCATTTTCCTCTGGGGAACGTTTTTCCTTTTCTTGACAGATTCCTGTGTAACACATACATAAACAGAATTTCTAACCCTGAATTTTCTCATTTGTAAAATGGATATAATTCTATGTACCTCAGAGGGTTGTTGCAAAAATTAAATGAAATAATTTATTTTTTAATTTGTTTTCTTTTTATGTGGTGTGAGGATCGAACTCAGTGCCTCTTTATGCATGCTAGACAAGTGCTCTGCCACAAAGCTACAGCCCCAGCCCATGAAATAATTTATAAAATTTTTGAGCACATTGCAGTCTATATGTCCCCTTAATGTTGGGGATGTGTTCTGAGAAATGCATCATTAGGCAATTTTGTCATTGTGAAAATATCATAGAATATAAATACCCAGCTCTAGGTTATATGGACTTCAGACCTGTACAGTATATTACTGTATTGAATGCTGTAGGCAACTGTACCATTATAGTAAATGTTTGTGTATTTAAACATAGAAAAGGTATAGTAGAAATACTCTATGATAAGAATTATCTTGTTGTATTGTAATATTACAGGACTGTCACCATATATGTGGTCCAATGTTTGGTACATAGCTGTACTTAGCTTACAACAAACATGTATTAATCATTATCTGTTTTTAACGTTACATAATATTTGTGATTTATACAAATTCTGGTTTTAAATTAAATTAATAGTTTTCTAGACATCCTTAATTGATGTCCATATAGACTTCTGATTTCTGAGTTTGAGAGCATCTGTGAACTTATTGAAATTGTTTGCAAAGTCTTAAGTGTATATTCATTTTTCTGGAAAGAGGATCTGGAATTTGAGAGGTAAAATATATGTATATGCATATATGTATTTTAAAATACTTTTAGCTGTACCGGATACAATACCTTTATTTATTTATATGTTTTATGTGGTGCCAAGGATCAAACCCAGTGTCTCATACATGCTTAGGCAAGCACTCTACCACTGAGCTACAGCCCTATCCTTATATTTATTTTCTCATGAGTGCTAATCACTATATTCCTAAGATAAGGTAGAGCTAGGGTTGTGGCTCAGGGGTACAGCGCTTGCCTCACATGTGTGAAACACTGGGTTCTATTCTCAGCACTGCGTATAAATAAATGAATAAAATAAGTCCATCAACAACTAAAAATGTTTTTTAAAAAAAACAAAACCAAACAACAAACTAATAGAACCGCTGTGGAAAGACTCTGTTGTGGGTCATTTAGAACTTCAGATCAGCTAGGTGTTTTCTCAGGAAGTAAACAGACTGAGAGTTTGTTTACTTTGTGCCCAGGCATTCTGTTGTCTTTTGATATTACTGCTTTTCATATTGGGAGTTGGTACCACGTAATAATTAAAAATGAATGAAAACTTATTATAAAACACTGTCTTAAAAATGAAGCTGACTGGACTGGAGATGTGGCTCAAGCCGTAATGTGCTCGCCCTGGCATGCGCGGGGAGCTGGGTTCGATCCTCAGCACCACATAAAATAAAGATGTTGTGTCCACCGAAAACTGAAAAATAAATATTAAAAAAATTCTCCCTCCCTCCCTCCCTCCCCTCTCAAAAAAAAAAAAAAAAGTAAAGCTGACTATGTTTGTTACTTACTCATTGCTTAGAAAGAACTCTAATCTGCCTGTTCAGCTGTGCAGGAGTTTCAGAGGCTATGTGACTCTCTCATTATTTACTGTGGCTTCCCCAGTTGACAGCAAGTATGGCAAAATAACCTTATGAAAAATCATAAGTCACGCTGTATTTTATATCTCGGTATAGTGAAAAGTGTTGATATGACTGAATTTTCGGAAGAATTGCTAATATCAAAGCTGCAATTAGTCCAACAAACCCAAATGAAAGATTATTACTAGCTATTGAATTTTAATGTAGCAAATTGTGAAAAAATTCTCAGATACCCAGATGACCTATATGGCAAAAGCCCACTTACGGTGGCATTAGAGAGCACACATCAGTTGTTTTCACCAGAACAGTTGGTTGTCATAACCTGCTGTCTCATAAAAGCTAATTGTCAGCCAATTTCTCTGAAGGCTGCCGTTGGTATTGATATCCTTTTTACCCAAAGGGGGGCATTAAGTCACATTTTCAGAAAATGGATTTCAACAATCTTACTCTTTTATTAACTGCCGTAAGTACAGTGGTTTTTTTTTTTTTTTACTGTGGGTCAGTGTTGAATTTAATGGTGCCATCCAGGTTTCATTGAGCCGTCTTTTCTTTAAGGGCAGTGCATTGCCTTTTATCACTTCTGGGCATTCTCAGGCCTTTCAACCCTGCCTTTTGGGGGTTTTTCCTACTGCTGGACTGGAAAAGTATCTAAACGGCTATCTGTTTATTCCAGGCTTTGCAGGTTCTCCAAAATTGCTTTTCCTGACATAATTGCCAAAGACATTTATCCCCACAGAAGTCAGACTGCTTTTGTTGTTGTTGTTGTTTTTGGTACCAGCGATTTAACCCAGAGACGCTTAACCACTGAGCCACTTCCCCAGCCCTTTTTATTGTTTATTTTGAGACAGGGTCTTGCTAAGTTGCTCAGGGCCTCGCTCAATTTGTTGAGGCTGACTTTGAACTCATGATCCTCCTGCCTCAGCCTCCCAAGTTGCTGGGGTTACAGGGATGTGCCACCATGTCTGGCTAATTTTTTATTTTGAGACTCAGTCTTAAAAGTTGCTGTGAGTCTTGCTGAGTTACTGGGACTGGCCTTAAACTTGCAACCTCCTGCCTCAGCCTCCAGAATTGCTGGGATTGGAGATAGGGCCACTGTGCCTGGCTTATCTTGAAATTTTTAATGTGACACATAATGTAGATTTGAAAGCAGGTAGAATTCTTGAATCTTGAAAATAGAAATTTATGTCAAAATGTATCTGGATTAATTAGGGTTAGTAAAAGCCCTTTGTAAAGACATTTCATAATATCCATGTTTCCTGTACTGAGAGCACAGGAAGGTCTTTCAGGGCTGTGATTATATCAGGTTTTGTAGGCCAAAGAATATTGGCCTCACTTTTCCATGAGTAAGAAAGATGTTTTGGCATAGCCTACCTCTTCTTTTGCCAGCAGACATTGCTGAATTATTTTAAATTTCTGATTCCAACCATATTATGTTATAATTGGTTTAGAAATAGTTGACAATCAGTTTAATCTGTATAATGTTAAAGTTACTTCTTGCTGCTAGTGATATAGATCAGTTTACTTGATCATTTTATTTTAGTGTTTCATTTAAAATAAGTTGAATGAATTGATTTACCCTGTTTTTAAAAGGAGTATCAGTAGATTTTACTCATTGAAATTTTTTAGAGACAGTGTTAAAAGGAAGTCTGGAAAATGGTAGACGTGGTTTCCTGAGACAATTTCACATTGATTCTAAGATGACAGAAAGTGTCAGGTGTCTGGATGGCATGTACTGTTCTTGAGATTTTTTTTTTTTTTTTAATAAAAACAAAAACAAAAAACCCCCCTCAAGTTCTGAGTTTCACAGAATTTCTTTACTGAGGCTTGAATCCAAGGGCACATAACCATTGACCCACATCCTCAGCCCTTTTAAATATTTTATTTAGAGACAGGGTCTTGTTGAGTTGCTTAGGGCCTCACTAAGTTGCTGAGGCTGGTTTTGAACTTACAATCCTCCTGCCTCAGCCTCTCGAGCCTCTGGGAGTACAGCTGTGCACCACTGCACTTGTCTTGAGTTTCACAGAATTTCTGGAGACATTATTAGAACTCTGCCATAACAGTTTAGCATAGAAATATGTGTTTTATGTAGTAAAAGAAAAGTTAAGAAATGTGTGATCAGTTGTTCGTACTTCAGTATGCTTTCTCCACATAAGTAGGTTTTCTGGCAAATTTATAAATGATAATTTGAGTTTTTAATGAATCAAAATACTGAAAGACTGCTTTCTGTATCCCCCATTGTAAGCACTTCTAGACTTTTCTTTCCCTCGGACCCCCTCCCTCCTCCCTTTCCTTTTCCTTTGCTTTCCCACTTGCCATCCTGTGGCCTGGGACCTCCTCTGTAGCAACCTCCCACCCTCCTCCTAAAGGCCTGCCTGCAGTCCTTGTGCTACTTAGTGCTTTACATTTCCTGTCCTACTTTCACTTCTTCTCAGCCTGTTCTCTGTTCTTATTTTTTATTTCTAATTTTTAAAATTTAAAATAGTTTTGATCTTACTGAGTAATTGAAGGAACTGTATGAAGGCCTGTCTGTGTACCCTTCCTAAGGTCAGGGAGGTGGCTGGAAGCCATATATTTTACTGTTGAAATAATGGTGTTGGTTTGAATTGTGTTGGCAGTATTCATTGGCTGTGTGATCAGAGGCTTAATCTCTCTGAGTCTCAGTTCACCTGTAAAACCAGGATAGGGATTTAGTTGTTCTGGAGTCAGGCCCAGGGATCCACCCATGTTCTTGCCTAACCTTTCCCAAGAGATTCTGATGGGCAGTGACTTTACAAAATGGAGGTCTGCTCTTTCCCTGGGAACCCTTGTGAAAACACTTGTAGTCTTGTCCTTTTTTGTGGGATGTGGAACTACTGGTACAGTTCTAGGATTTCTTATGCTTCTCAAATCTGAGAATATCATGGACTCAAGAAAGAAATTATTTTGTGGCATTCCTGTATTACTTCCTTCCCCAGTTAGGTATAATGGGTGTACTTATAGCCCCAGAATAGCTGTAAAAGGCAGTTTACTAATTAATTTAAAAACCAAATTGCAAAATCATTAAAATCCTTCCGGACATGGGGGTACATGCCTGTGATTCCCAGTAACTTGGGAGGCTAGGGCAGGAGGATTTCAAGTTTAAAGACAGCCTTAGCAGTTTAGTGAGGCCCTAAGCAACTTAACGTTTCAAAATAAATAAGTATGGCTAGTGATTTGGCTCAGTATTTAAGTGACCCTGAGTTCAATCCTTGGTACCAAAAAAACATAAAGCCCCCCAAAATGATAAAAAGCATTAACATCCTAAGTACCAACAGTTATTCAGTAGGATGGATGGTGATGTTTTTCTGAAATAAAATAGCCACGCATGGCAAAAATTTGTTCTTGATTGCTTCCATCCCAAGTTCTTGGGAGTTGGTGCAGGCTGTGGCATGTGTAGATCACTTGTTTTCTTATGATAACTCAGTTTTTCTTTGACTTCTCTTATTTGTTATTGTTGCTGAGAAACCTGTCAGTGTAGGAAGTGGCTTTGCCTTTATCTGGCAACACCATGTAGGGTTCATCTTATTTACTTACTAGCCTTTGATAGTTACAGTAGTATTTATTTAACTGTATATAAGCTTATTTAAAGTCAAAATCTTGGGCTGGGGATGTGGCTCAAGTGGTAGCGCACTCGCCTGGCATGCGTGCAGCCCAGGTTCGATCCTCAGCACCACATACAAACAAAGATGTTGTGTCCGCTAAAAACTAAAAAATAAATGTTAAAAAAAAAAAAAGTCAAAATCTTGAACTGTGTTAATGAAGTTATAAAATATCTAATCCAACAAATGAATGTTAAGATACACACTTAAATTAAGAGAAGAGACTGTGCTTTATGTTTTTGTTTGCAGTTCCTAAAATGGTTTCTGGCTCTGATAGGTTGGATTAATAGTTTGTTTCATTTATAAGACACCCCCCCCCCCGCCACCAAAAACAAAACCACATTAATAAAAACATGATTTAAAAAAGACAAGTGAATTTTTAAAAAATTAAATACCATTGTCAGAGACTAACTATCAACACAAAGTGTAACATTTAACAGGAGAAATCTTGGCCAGTACTAGCTAGAGTTAGATGCTGTTTTTAGTTTATTTTTTAAAAGATAGTGACTGTTGAGTATCTCTCCACTGCCTTCCACCTCCATAAAAAGGAAGTGAGTGTGGAACCAACAGTGTTCCTGGCTGTAGTGTCAGTACATTGCTTCAGTTTAATGTTTTTCCTGAATTGTTAAAGAGTTCCTGTGGATTTGTGTAGCTCATAAAGCATAAACCATGTATACTTTCTGTTTAACATATGAAACTTCTGTTATTTTGCTTTCTATTTTTTATGTTTGCCTATGGTGCTGGGTTTGGGGCTTTTTAATTTTCATTAGAGACAAGTTTACTGAGTTCTTTCATAGGAGAAAGGCACGTGCCACACAGACAGCTGCCCTTGGTTGCACCCTCTAGAATGTGATGCTTTTCTTTGATGCCTGATCAGAATGGAGTGTAGAATGGACTGTGCTGTGTGCCCTGTAGCAGGGTAGAGTTTGGGTGGAAATGTGAAGGACCTAAAGAGGCAACTGGAAATGCCTCTGGTGCCCCATTGTAGAAGATGTTTGTGTAGGGACCTTGAAGACACTGGGGCTTAGGATCTAAAGGATCCTAGGAGGATGTTTGGGAATAGCCTCTCAAGGCAGAATGGGACCAGTTACAACAAGGTGAAAGTAGTAGAGTTTTACGGTAATGTGACTGGAGTGCAGAACATTCTGGGAGGGATGACAACAGTTTGATTTTTGAGTTTAATCAGAAAGCACACTGTTTGTTTCCAGTCTTAAGTCCTTGTCACTGTCATTGTCATCATCATCTCCTACTCCTCCTTCTGCTCCCCCCCCCCAAAATATTTTTAGTTGTATATGGACACAATACCTTTGTCTTATTCATTCATTCATTCATTCATTCATTCTTATGTGGTGCTGAGGATTGAGTCTAGTGTCTCACACATGCTAGGCAAGTGTTCTACTGAGCTACAAACCCAGCCCCCTAAATTCGTTTGTTTTTAATATTTATTTTTTTTTAGTTGTAGTTGGATGCAATGCCTTTATTTTATTTATTTTTATGTGGTGCTGAGGATCAAACCCAGGGCCTTGCACATGCTAGGCCAGTGCTCTCCTGCTGAGCCACAACTCCCCCCCCCCACAAACACACACATACTAGTTCTTCTTTAAAAATAGTTTTCTTGTACTTAAAAAGGTGGGATACTCATCATATTATAGCTAAATTTAACATTTGCTTAATTTTTCTTGAAGTTTGAGGGATTTTGTGGGGGGCTGGGTTTGTTTACTGAGGATTGAACTCAGGGATACTCGACCACTGAGCCACATCCCCAGCCGTGTTTTGTACTTTATTTAGAGACAGGGGTCTCACTCAGTTGCTTAGCATCTCGCTTTTGCTGAGGCTGGCTTTGAACTCTATTCTCCTGCCTCAGTCTCTGGAGTTGCTGGGATTACAGGTGTGTGCCACCACACCTGGCTGAGGGAATTTTTAACCTTCTATGTTGGAATTGAGAAATTCTTGCCCATGGTTTTTCCTTTTGTTAGTAGTATTGTCTTGGATAGTTTTAAAATATCCACAGGTGTTCAGGGATTGGCCTAATAACTGTGCTCTTGAGATATCAAGCAGATTTGTTAACAAGATGGAAATCACAAAATAGCTTTTGCCTTGTGAAAATTACTTGTAAGAAAAACAGTTGGCTATTTGCTGGGCATGGTGGCACATGGTTTGTAATCCCAGTAGCTCCATAGGCCCAGGCAGGAGGATCTTAAGTTCAAGGCCAGCCTCAGCAATTTAGCAAGATCCTAAGCAACTTAGAAACACCCGCCCCTCTCAAAAAAGGGGGTGTGGGCTGGGGAATGTAGCTCAGTGGTAAAATGCCCCTCGGGTTAAATTTCTAGTATCCAACCCCCCAAGAAAAAGAAAAAGATCTGGCAAGTTATTATTGACAGATGTGTTTAATCTGTAGAACTTGAAATGCTGCTATGAATACTGTGGGTTGAGGAGGGAAGAACATCCATGAGACCAGGGATTTTCTAGAAATGGATGAAGAGTGACAGAGAATCCCAGGGTACAGTTGAGAGTTGTGTGGCAAGAAAGGCACTGGGATTAAATTCCCTGATGTTGTCACTGAGCTGTAAGGCTGAAGACAGCACTCTCCTGCTGCCGAGAGCAAGGATCAATGCCTCTCCTTGATGGGCTAAAATTATTAGAAAAGAAGAAAGGGGAAAAAAAGCCCTTCTTACAGCGTTTTATTATCTGGGATTTGTCTCAGCTGGTGATTGTCTGAGGCATAGGGAGATTTGTGAGGCATTTTGTATTAAAATTAGTAGCTGGCGAATCCCTTTGGATAATTCCTTTCCATTTCATAGTGCTCTTCAATAGATTTGTGGTTTACTTTTGCATAAGTGATTTTGGGGGGGGTTGTTTTGTTTTGAATTATTGGTTGAGCACATATACATATTTTTTTCCTTTATCCTGTTTTTTCTTTGTTTTCTGTGTCTTACTCACTGTGGATGCCTGATTAGCAGATTGTTCTAATATTAGCCTTAGCAAACATTGAGTGCATTTGGTGTATTATGTTAACCTAGCACATTGATTAACCTATATTGAGCGTTATGTTCTTTTCTTATGAAGGGAGTTCTGTGAGAAGTTGGGTTGACTTTTGTTTTTTTGGTGGGCAGGTGTGGGGGTATTAATTTGTTAGATAGCAGTATGTCAGCCAAACATTGAAAAAGAAAAGCAGGGCTGGGGATGTAGCTCAGTGGGAGAGTGCTTGTCCAGCATGCAAGAGGCCCTGAGTTCCATCCACCACCCTGCTTTGGCACCAAAAGAGAGATACTAGGGGCAGGGGTTAAGGGGAGGACTACCATTGAATTGTTTGGTACTGGCAGTGTCACTGCCCATCAGGCTGGGGAAGTTAGTTGGAGGTCTTGTGTGAACTTCACACCAGGCACTGTGGCACACACCTGTAATCCCTGTGACTCCTGTGGCAGGTGGAAAGAGTTGTGCTGCTTTGAATAATGCAACCTCCATGCTCGCTCCCTGATGTTGCATGTGCTGGAGGGCTGGGAATGCCCCTCCTGTCTCACCTGTCACTTGCTTCACGCAGCCCTGTCTTCTTGCAGATAATCTTTTTTTGTGTGTGTGTGCTGCCTTTCTGCCTGACTGTTCATTTGTTGTGCTGCTTTTTGAAGGATATTGTGAGTGGATTGCTTCCTGTTTGCATTACCAGGTTTGTTTTGGAATTTGAATGCATTTTGGTTGAATGAATAAGAGAAGGACACAGGCTGTGTAGTCTGTCTGAAGTGAAAGAGAGGTGGTCTCATAGCCCCAGTGAGGAAGTCTAAGATACTTGTGTTCTGTCACAGTAATTTGGGGTACATACCCAAAAGTTTAAGCTTGTTTTATTTAGCTGCTCTGAATGCATTTGAAATTCTTCTGAGCATCTTAACTTTATCTGAAAAATAAAAAAATAAAAGGGACAAATTACATTTTTATGTTTTGGGGAAGAAGACAGAAGGACTGAAACCAAGACAACCATTGGTCTGATTTTCTGCTTGAATCAAGTGTCACTTTCCTTCTGTTTCTTAAGGAAATATGGTTCCCCTCCATTGACTGTGGAACACACAAGGCAGTTAGTTGAGCAGAGGAATAATATTTTTTCTACAAGGCAGCCCAGAAAGTGGCCAATAGAATTGATCTTTATGAACAAAAAGCTGGCTCAGTATTGTATGCCTGTAATCCCAGTGACTGGGGAGGCCGAGGCAGGAGGATTGTAAGTTGGAGGCCAGCCTCAGTAAATTAGTGAGAACCTATCTCAAAATAAAAAGCACTGGGGATACAGCCCATTGGCTCTATTACCCCGCCACTCGAAAAATCTGGTAAAATTTTTGTATAAAATGTTAATTGAAATTCCCTTGCTTTATAGACCTGATTATTATCCACATCAAATTTGGTCTTCCTGTGTGCATCCTTTCCTCTATATCATGGCTCTGACTCTTAAGGGAGAAGGCCTGTGCTGCAGACTTCCTTCCTTCCTTGTGACTGTAACCACAGGGCAGGGTCTTGTCTTTGTTACATTGCAGGGTAAATTCCTTCCTATTTAGATCTTCTGCTCATGGAATTTTAACACGCTGATTGTTATTCTCACTTACTCTTTCAATCCTCTGTCTTTTCCTCTTATTCGCTCTTATTTGGCTTGTCATTATGGAGACTTGGTTTAGCAAGAGGCAACATGAATTTGTTTGAAAATTCAAATGTTTGGTTAGAGGTTAGGGTCAATATAAGTTAAATGGTAAAGCACTTGCTGTTTTATCTACTAAGAGAAGCATTGAACTTTTTCTTTTATCGCCTTATGCCTTAGGCATCTGTCATGTTTAATAATGCTTTTGGTCTTAGGGATTGTTGAAGCTGAAATTTCTCTCAGGTCATAGAGGGCTTGCTTGAGCACTGTCAGGTGTTCAATGTCATCATTGTTTCCACTATGCCATGAATCTGTTAATCTAGAAAATGTATTTCCTTACTCAAACTGGATTTTTCTCTAAAGAAAAATACAAGTGCAGTTCACTAGATTTTCATCATATGACTTGTGTCTGACAAACTTGTTATGCTTAGGTTTAGCTTTTTTTCTAGGCAAATCTTATCTCTTTTGAGCCCAGGCTACATACACAAACCCACCAAGGTGTTTATGAGACAAAAGGCTTTCCCTGCGGGTTGCTGTGGCACATGCCTGTAATTCCAGTGTTCTAGGAGGCTGAGGCAGGAGGTTTGCAACTTCCAAGCCAGCCTCAGCAATTTAGTGAGGCCCTAAGCATCTTAGTGAGACCTGCCTCCCTGCCCCTCCAAATGTTTGTATGCGCGCGTGCAACACACACACACACACATAAAAGGGCTGAGGATGTGGCTATGTGGCTCAATGGTTGAGTGCCCCTGGCGACCCCTCAACCCACTCTGCTGCTGCTGCCAAAAAGAGGCTCTTGTTGGTTTCTAGAGGAGTTCAGCTAGCTCATCAGTAATTTATTATTGACAGATGCTTTTTTGCATCTGGTACAGAAACATTTTCTGTAAGGGGCTGGGTAGTATATGTTTGCACCTTTGTCTTTTCTGTGGTAATGATTCCACTTGGCCACAGTTGATCCTCAAACACATGTGCATGACTGTGTGCCTGTCTTTCATCAAGATTTTATTTACAGAAATAGATGGTAGCCCAGGTGTGACCTCTGACCCTGGTTTGCTGGCCCTGAGCTAATATAAGCTGTCTAGGATTAGTCCCCTGCCAGAGTCCCTCCACAGCTTGCTTTCCCCCCACTCTAGTTCACATCCCTGTGATGAGGGAGTGTGGTTTGCAGAGTTAGTAGGGAAGTAGGTATTTTTTCCACCTGTATTATTTTAAGCTGGTGAATTCTTCTATGTCTGTATCTACACCTGTGCCTGCCTCTATCTCTCCCTACCCCATCACACTTAATTGTTTTTGTATAGTGAGCTAGCAGATGCAAGCACTGATTCTTATTAATGATCTTTGAAGATTTTTAAATACCACCTATAGATAGTGGGAGCAATTAAATATGTCTTTTCAGCTCATTTTTTCTTTTGCAGTTAATTTACATCTTCAGGGAAAATATGAAAGGTTAAATGTGCAAAATAAAATAATGAAATTCATTTCCTGATTTTTCTTGTTTTTAAAAAATGTAAGAAAATGTTGGTGACAGCAGAAAAAGTTAATGATAAGTATGACTTTTCTAATTTAGTATTTAATAGGTAAGTCTTAATATGGGCAAATCATTAGCATTTTTTCAGGTGAAATAAAATGTTTGATGCCCACAGAGGCAAAGAAGTTTCCCAAAGAAGTTAGTCCAGAGGCACAAATGACATGGCTGATGTGAACCAGCAGCTTTTAAATAGCACATTTTTTATCATAAGGGCATGGTGGGGAGTGAGTGGTTCAGAACTCATCTGACAGTGGTTCTCAGAAATCTTATTTATGACAAGGGACAATACATATTTATTAACATGCCATTATTCTCCAGACTGGTTTTTAGAAACAACATTATTACTCACTAACAGACTGTATCTGGATCCAATATTAGTGTTTCATATTTTATTCCAGACAAGAATTTGTGGATTTGTGTCCCAGGCTAAGTTAATGTGCTGTGTTTTTTACTCTTAGTTCAGTTGCTGTGTTGCTTAGTGAGTTATTAACAAACATGGCTCTAGGGAGGGCCCCTTAAAAACAAACAAACAAAAAAAGCTTGCAGTTCCTGACTCTCCTTCTCCTTTTCCAAAGTGCTTTGTTAGTATTGTAAAATGTGGGATAATCTCACTATAGCTGTTAAATCTGATTTTTGTCTTCACTAGTTGACTGTGGCCTTCACGCCAATTGTTGTGAGTACAAATCTCTTATCATTTATATTTGTATTGTACATATGATCCTGATAGGGTAATTTCACCTCACTGAAGTGTAGGTTGTTCCTGTGGAACATGTACCCGGCTGGCTTCTGTTTTCCATTTCATACTGGCTGACTGTGTCACTGAGACAAGCTATTTAATCTTCTAGGACATTATTTCCATAGCTGTCAAATCGAGATAATACTCATCCTGCTTACTTCATGGGTTATTTTCATTTGAGAGCAAAAAGCTGTGATACACTGTTTTGAAAAAAAACTGTTTGCAGTGGTTTTCAAATGTAACTTTATCAGTTGTTAGGATTGGCTGTATGTAATAAAATCCTAAGTCACAGTGGTTTAAGATAAATATCTGTTCTCATAATAAAAGAAGGTGTCTTCCAGGTTTCATATGGTGGGAGAGTGAACATGACCCTCAGGTGCATGTTTTCCTCTGAGCGGAGTGCTGTAACTTCACATGCAGTGTGCTCAGTACTGAGGTCAGTGTGACTCAGATCATGGTTCACAAACTCAGCTGTCACTAGTCCACTGTAAGAGAAGTACAGAAATGGAAAGTGATTGTTCTGAAACTTCTAGCTGTTTGATATTCCCACAACATTTTAATTGTATTTTATAAAAATACTGCTCCAAGGTAGATTAGGGGATACTGATCCTTCACCATAGCCAGGCCGCTGAAGGTACCAGCCCTCAGGCAAGAGCTAGGTAGGTCTGTTGCTGTGCTTTCCAGTGGCTGTATTTAACAGCTCTGATTTCCATAGCTTCTCCATCTTCAGGGGAGATAATGCTCCAGCAATATAAGGGCTCTGTTGTTGGGGAAAATGGAGTTGAGTAGGTAGTGAATAGTCTGTGCCACAGTAGGACATGTCTGAAACCAGTCAGCATTATTCCATCACAGAGCCAGATCCAAAAATACAGCCCATCTCCTGAGTATTAATGACCTCAGGGCCCATTGCTTGGGATTGGGAGAACTATTGCTTATCTCACATGGAAAAATATGCCAAGAGTATCCAAATCCAGTAAAAGTAGATAGGAGATGACGTGGTTATTGCTCGTACAGTTGAACATTTTCAACAGATGTGGTATGTGTGTTTTAATGACTTAGAATTAAACTTGTGAATTGAATTATCATTCATCCTCTTGAACTAACATGGGTTATCTTCACGAAAATATGATTAAATCTGATTGTCCTATATAAGATGTAGGAAGATTAACTGGGTGGTGTGGTGGTTCACACCTATAATCCCAGCAGCTCAGGAGGCGGAGGCAGGAGGAACATGAGTTCAAAGCGAGCCTCAGCAAAAGCAAGGAGCTAGCAACTGATTGAGACCCTGTCTCTAAATAAATTACAAAATAGGGCTGGGGTGTGGCTCAGAGGTTGAGTGCTCAAAAAGATGTTGGAAGATGATTTTTAAAAGGTACCTTTTCATTAGTTTGAAACTGGCATGAGCCTTTTGTGTGTGTGTGTGTTTTGTTTTTTTTTTTTTAACACTAGGGATTAAACCCAAGGGTACTTTACCACTGAGCCACTCCTCAGCCCTTTTTATATTTTATTTTATTTTTTGGTACTGAGGATTGAACTCAGGGGCACTGAACCACTCAGCCACAACCCCACCCCTATTTTGTATTTTATTTAGAGACAGGGTTGCACTGAGTTGCTTAGTGACTCACTTTTGCTGAAGCTGGCTTTGAACTCTCGATCCTCCTGCCTCAGCCTCTTGGATCATAGGCGTGTGCCACCGCACCCAGCTCATTTTTATTTTTAAGACAGGGTCTTGCTAAGTTACCTAGGATCTTGCTAAATTGCTGAAGCTGGCTTTGAACTTGTGATCCTCCTGTTTCAGCCTCCTGAGTCACTGGGATTACAGATGCGTGCACCATGATACCCTGCTTGGCACTAGCCTCTTGTGATCTTGCATGTAAATGCATGCAGTTTGAAGGTATAGGGATGGTTTTAAAACGGGTTTTATAAGAATGAATTGGCTTGTGATTTAGAAGAATTATTTCTTTGTCCACTTTCATTGAGCAGGAAAGTACTATAACATGTCTTTACTCTGAATGTAAGACTTGACATTAGCATTGCAATGCTTTTCCAGATATGAAAATTGTTTTCTTCCAGTATATTAAATCAACATTTATTAAACCCTCATATTGTATAGCTTTTGGTACTAGGCACATTAAAGGAATAGGTAAAAAAACAAAGAATCCCAACTATAAGAGAAGATCTAAGTTCTTACCTTTAGTATGTGCAAATGTTTGGGGAGGTGTAGGCATAAGTCTTTAGAGTAGCTAGAGAGAGTGTGGTTGCCATGGCAGATGTGCTGTGCATTCTGGAAAGGGCACAACTCGTGTAGTGTATCACTTGGTAATATTACCCAGGAGGGGCCTGGAGGTGTGGCTCAAGTGGTAGCGCGCTCGCATGGCATGCGTGCGGCCCGGGTTTGATCCTCAGCACCACATACAAACAAAGATGTTGTGTCCGCCGAAAACTAGAAAATAAATATTTTTTAAAAAATTCCCTCTCTCTCTCTCAAAAAAAAAAAAAAAAAAAAATATATATATATATATATATATATATATATATATATATATATTATGCAGGAGGATTTGGGGGTGAGTTTGGAGTTGGCTTAGACAGATCAGAGCAGTGCAAGGGAAAAGAAGAAAGTGGGTTCTAGGTAGAGAATCTGTTACCTATGAACTTGTTGGTTTACAGTGGTTCTTGTCCTCTGCAGTTATCATCATATGGACAATTTTTAGTCATAGTGACTGAATTTAGAGTATGGGAAGATAGTGTGGGAGATGCTCATTGATAGACTTATGTAGACAGTTTTGCATTGAAAATAGTTGGTGCTTGGATTTTCTTCTGAAGGCCTAAACTGACATTTTTATTTTTACTGCCACTAAGCAAAGTCAGTAAGAAAACCAACGTAATTGGTCCCAATGGTCAGTGGCCTCTAAGAGGGTTAAGGCTTTTCTTGCTTTCAGAACATCTTTTCTTGACCATTTGGCTTGTTGAATATGTATTTTTTTCCATTTATTTTATCGTAAATAAAAGTCCTCTTTACCACTAGGTTATTCAGAGAGAAAAACATAACTTGTCTGGCAACACAGGTGACTTGATGTTTATCTTGTTTCCTTTTGGAGGTTGGAACAATACATAGTGGATCTGATGACTGGCCACAGAAAACTTGTAGCTCTCCCTTCAGAGTCTCAGTGGGAAGAGGTTTACTGGCTTTCTTCCTTACAGTGAACATTTGTGAAGCTCAGGCTCAGTTCCTAACATCTGAAACAGCTGAATCACCTTCAATTACTCTGTGCACTGACCGAAGCATACAGTTGAGTCAGGACAGTTTGTAGATTAATTGGCTGACAGCTCTTTCCACTCAGCAGTTCTTCAGCTGTTTCTAGAAAAAGAAACTGCTAGAGGATTTTGGATGAGCCCAGGTATGTGGTCTCTGAGGAAAGCAACATCTGTGAATCAGCATGGCTGAGGAGGTTGCAAAAGTGGGAGGGACGGCTGGGGTATTATAGCTCAGTTGATAGAGTTGCCTCACCTGCACAAGGTCCTGGGTGCCATCCCCAGAACCACCACTCACCTCTTAAAAAAAAAAAAAAAAAAATGGTGGGATGGAAGTTAAGTAACCCTGAAGATTAAGTGAGGAAATGCAATTCAGGGACCAGATTTTCCAAAATGGAATATTGAGACTATATTTACCTTAGTACTGAGAATGATTCCTTTCATATTTCCTTAGATTTAAAAAAATTCCAGGTTCCATTTTGGAAAGCTTAAAGGCATAGTTTGTGTACTTTTCCCAGCAGCATATATACCAGAATAATACTAAATCAACTAGCTCAGCCTTTGATGAACTTGACCTGTAGGCTGCAAAGAGGGAAATTTCCCTGTCAGTCCTCAGGGCATCTCGGGTCTTCTGCTTGATTCTGAAGTTTTATAAAATTGTTCCATGAGTTTACTCCCCACTCCAATGGAATTTGAATTTTGGGGGTGGGTATTGGGGATTGAACTCAGGGACACTCAACCACTGAGCCACATCCCCAGCCCTATTTTGTAGTTTATTTAGAGAAGGACCTCACTGAGTTGGTTAGTGCCTCACTTTTGCTGAGGCTGGCTTTGGACTTGTGATTCTCCTACCTCCGCCTCCAGAGCTGCTGGGATTACAGGTGTGCCCCACTGTGCCCTGTGGAATTTGAACCCCTTGAGGAAGAAAACGGTTTTTTAAAGGTTTCTGACATTGTTTGTGGGTCCCAAGTACCTTCTCCATCATCTTAGGTTTTGTCCAGGTTGTTACAGGTTGGTTGGTTTGTTTTGTTTTAGTTTTAGTTCTTTTTTTTTTGGGGGGGGGGGGTGGTGGTGGTTTTTTCCTTTTCTTTTTGGTCCTGGGCTTTGAGCACTCTACATGCACTCTACCATCGAGCTATATCCTCATCCTTTCTTTGTTGTTTTTATGGCACTGACCATTATTGAAAATCATCTTATTGGCAGATTTGCTCACTTGCTCTACCTTACCAAACTTGCAGCTGGATTCGGCCCACAACTGGCAGCAGTAACAAAGTTCAAACTTTGACTCAAACCATTTTAATTGGGGTCAGTTAGATTTCAAAGAAAGAGTCAGTAAACCCCAAGGGTGGTCAGGCCAAAGCATTTCTTTGGGGGATTTACAGAGGAGCTTTGGGTGGTATTGTCTTCACAGTAGAAACGTAGCGGAGGTGGCCTACATAGGTGTGTCCATAAGGAGGGGTCAGATCATAGAGTCTGTCTGAGGTTTTAGAGAATTTGCTTTAGAGTTGGGGCTAGCTAGTTTCTTTGAATTAGTCACATGTTTGGTCTTTCAGTGTTTGAGGTAACAACCTAAATAAACTTGAAATGTTAAAGGTACCAGTTTGGGCTCCAACCTGAAGGGAGAATATGCAGCTGGGAGGATCACAGAGCTGGCGGGCACCCTGGATTCCTAGTCAGTTCAAAGAGAAGAGATGGGTTCTGAGAGACTGTGCTCCTATTTACCTTCCCCAAATAGAATAAAAGCTCTTAGATAGCAAGGGCTAATTTATCTTATTCTGTGACTCTCACGTGACCTCAGGGTCACTCCAGGGGAACTGGACTGCCCGAAATAACCACACAAGAGACAGAGATACCTTTTTTTCTGGGGGTCCTGTGACAGCTCCTCTGACCTTAACGATCCGTAAAAAGAGAGCCAGCACCTGCGTACCCTTTTAACTGAGGAGAAGCCTTTCCAATGAAGCAAGGGGTCAGGTTTCAGGGAGTTGAGTCTAGCTTCCTGATGTCTGCTGTTAGCAGGTTGGTTGACATCTAGAAAGGCCACACCCAAAGGCAAAGCAAGAGAAGGGGATACACAAAGGGCGTTTCCATGGAACATTCTATTCCAAACAGGGCAAAGGTGTAATATCATAAAGGAACAAGTGAGAGCAATTCAACCCATGGGGCTGCAGGAAGGCACACATACGTGTCTGAAGACATATTCTGCTACTTCTAGGATCCCAGGCCACTAGGAAAATAACCAGATTACTATGAAAGTGACGGACAGAGCCTCTTCTAATCATGGGAAGGAAAATTCAGTGCAACGGCCTCCCATAGGACCTAGCATTCGGATAGTCGATAAATAGGCATTGAATTCATAAGTGAAAATATGAATAAAGATTTGCAGTGTAGCAGACCCTATTTAGTTTTTTGGCTGGGTCCATGTTTTCCCAAGCTAAGCTACATTGAGGTGATGCCTGTGGAAGGTGGTCAGAGGGTGGTTCCATGAGGGCAGCTGTGGCCCATGTTCCTATCTTGAGGAAGGTTAACTGATGAGTACACTGTTAGAACTAACTATAAATAAAGGATTTGGAAAGATAGATAAAAAGCTGGTCTCTAACCCTCATGGCATCTCTTGCTTCTTGAGCTCTGCTTTAACTGGTGTTCTTAGTTGCCATTGTTTCATGTTGCTGAAGGAATTTAGTATGATTGTCTTATCATCTTGGGTCTGGGATGTTTTTTATTGCCCAGGATTTGGCTGCCCCCTTGGGTTAGGTGGCCATTCCTCATACAATTAGTGTATGTTCTAGGTCAGAGCCGTATAAAAGAAAGGGTAGCCACCAAAAGAGAGTGGATTGAACAACTTAACCTTGACAGGGAGTCCTGGTGAGGGTGGACCTAAGGACTTCTTAACCCAGGTGCCTTTTAGGGATTTCTGATGAATTTAAAAGAGGCAAACATGTTTTTGAGAAAGAAGTAGTTCTAGAATATGCCACACTTGCTGATTAGATCTTAGATGAGAGTATTCACTGATTTAAAATTTCCCAGTGTATTCATTGGTCTTTTAAAATGTCTCCTTTAAGTTCTGCTGACATTTATTAAATGACTATTATGTGCAGAACAGTCCATTGTGCAGGAGCAAAGAGAAGTGAATTAGTCTTCCCCGCCTCAAGAATGGCCAGCTTTAGGAGGAGAGATGTTTGCATACTTTGTTCATTGCTGCAGCTCCAGGGGTTTACAGTGCCTGGCAAATATTAGGAGCTTAATAAATATTTGTTAAATGTAAGAATATGAATAAAATATGATGTTGTACTTGGAGTGGTTCCAGGTGAGCTGGAGAAAAGAAGTGTGCTTGTCATGTGTTTCTCCAAATCCTCAGAGAGCGGAGCTTGGAGAAGCTGAAGGTGAGTTCCACTGGGAGGACTGCAACTGAGGATGGTACTTCTCAGGTGTGGCTCAGAGGGCTGGAAGGATTTTGACTGGAGAGCAGAAAAAAGCCTTTTAGGCAAAGGTTGGAGGTAGACTGTATCTGTTGAATATGGAAATTAAGTTGATTTAATGAAGTGATGGTTGCAGATGGGATTGAAATGCAGCACTGAGCTCTGAAAGCAGAGAACCTGGATTTTATTTGTTAGTCATTGGAGACTATATGATCAGAACTAGGGTTCTAGTCATCTAGGCAGATGACTATATGATCAGAACTAGGGTTGAGGAGAGGTTAAAGATAGGATTGGTTAGAATGCTGTTCCTGCCTACTGTATTCATTATGAGTGAGAGAACCAACCAGTACAAGTCTTCCCATAAGCTTTCTTGTTTATATTTCAGAGTTGCCTTATATTTTGGTTTCCGGGATGTGTTTTTTTTTTAATTGTTGTGGTTCTGGGGATGAAATCCAGGGGTGCTTTGTCACTGAACTGCATTCCAGTCAGGTCCTCAACCTTTTTAAAATTTTAAATTTTGAGACAGTTTTACTGAGTTGCTTTGGGTCTTGCTAAATTGGTTAGGCTTGCCTTGAATTTGTGGTCATTCTGCCTCAGCCCCCTAATTCACTGGGATTACAGGCATGTGCCACTATGCCCAGCTTTCTGTACTGCATACCTTGGGGGCTTGGGAGTTAACCAGGGATTGAACCCAGAGGCTCTTAACCACGAGCTACACCCCCAGCCCTTTTTATATATTTATTTATTTTTATTTTTGAGACAGAGATCCTCTAAATTGTTTAGGGCCATGCTAAGTTGCTGAGGCTGGCTTTGAACTTTGGATCTTCTTGCCTCAGCCTTCAGAGCTGCTCAGATTTTAGGGGTGCACCACAGCACCTGGCCTGAGCTGCATTCTTAACCTAAGGATTTTCTGTTGATTATGAAGCAGCTATTTATTCCTTTTGTAGAATCCTATTGACATTTCCAGCTGCTTTTTTATATATTATGTCACTGTCTTCATGCATATATTTTCTAATTTAGTTCTTTTGGTTTGGTTGCTATTTTTTTTCTTTTAACTGGAAACTTCGTGTATAAATTTGTGAGCATTGGTAAAACATCTTTATCTGCTGCATACAGTGCATTTGTGAAATCTGAGGAATGAAGTTCATTTTTGTCCTGGTGGGTCTTGTCTTTTAGGTGCACTCCCCCTTTCCCGGGTTCCTTCTATGGTTATCAGAGCTTTAGCTGATGCCTTTTAGAAGCAGAATACAAGTAAGGCAGGTTATTAATGCTTTCTGTTTTTTAAAACAAAGATATGCATGATTATCCAAAGCATATATATACCTTCATGAATTATTATAATGTGTAACTACCACCCAGGTCAAGAAAGAGGACTTTGCAAACTAATCCTAGAATTTCTTTGTAAGAACAGCTCCCCCCCCCCCCACAAAAATAACCACTATTGTAACTTTTATAGAAATCATTTTTTTGTTGTTCCATTATAGTTTTCTCACCGAGATGTGGATCCCAGGACACTATAGTTTTGTCTAGGATATGCCTTCTAAACCCGTTATATAATAATCTAGAGGTTTTTTTTCCCTTCATTTTTTCATTTATTTACTTAAATTTTGTTAGTTGATGAACCCAAGCTGTTTGACCTGTAGTGTCTTAAGATATTATTGGTTGCAAAGTTCCGTTAAAAGATATGCCTTTGTCCTCTGAATTTCTAGTGTATTAGTAGCTGGATCCAGATGTTAGATGAAACTTAAATCTAATTTATGTGGACAAGAACATAATGTGATAAGCTTCGATTTTGAAGGAGGTGCATCATGTCTCATTTTATTTTTGAAATGTTTTTAGTTTATATATATTAATTCCTTGGAGTTGCAGAACTTTTTTTTAATTGTTGATAGACCTTTATTTTATTTATTTATTTATAAGTGGCACTGAGAATTGAACCCAGTGCCTCACACATACCAGCTAAGTGCGTTAACACTGAGCCCCAGCCCTGAGTTGCAGAATTTATAAGAATCAAATTCTGTCATTTCATTTTCATTTGTTAACTGGAATAATTTTTATATGACTGTACTTTCTGTCACCTACTCTGGCTATCCAGTTGCATATATAGGAAAAGCTTGAAGAAGGCTTGATTCTTTCCTGCTATGCAGTTTTCAAATAATAATGAGTACTTCTAAACATATTGGATGGATTTCAATTAAACTTTTTAATTCCTCTTTGTATGTGCATGCGTGCATGTGCTGTGTACATGCCCATGTTTCTGATTCTGGGCATCAACTCCTTGGGCACTGAGCTGTATCCCCAGCCCTTTTTGAAAATTGTTATTTTAATTTTGAGACAGGGTCTAGCTGAATTTCCCAGACTGGCCTCAAATTTGTCATCCTCTGGGCTCCAGCTAATTTTTGTAATTCTTAACCATCATAGATGCTACATTGTTCAACCATTGGTTAGTGGAGACACCTCTGTAGGTTGATTCTTGCGTCCTTTTGATATGATTTTGGAATCTCTGGTGTTTCCTTGTGATGTCCAGATTTTACATCCTTGTGTACATTTCCTGCATCAGACTAAAAATCTGCATTTTCTGCAGAACCTCTGGTTTTAATGGGAAATGATATTTACGGAGCATAATTTAGGATATTTGGATCTTATTGTTGCTGGGTTGTTTATTCTAAACTTTTTGATTTATTTATTAATGATGTGAAAATGTTTCTACAATTTCAGTGGACAAAGCTGGGAAATATATACTATACCTTACCTAGTTATAATCATATTTTGTATTGAAACCTAGGATCACTGAATTTTTATTTAACTTCAACGGAATTCTACCTGTATCTCCTTTCACTCAGAGACTCATGGTTCTCAAGGACACTAGGGGATGGTAAAATTAGAATATTTTGTATTTCTATTGTCTTATCTACCCATATAATAGTTTCTGAGTAATAATACTACTGCCACCATCATATATAATTTCTGAAACCAGTAAAGGAAGAAAAAATTCTTCTTGCACTCTCCATATTTTCTCCCTGTTTTAAATGACAGCAGTATATCTATATATTCAAAGTGTATACAATGCTCTCTCCTTTTTATTTCATTTTAGGTACTGGGGATTGGACGCAGGGACACTTAACCAGTGAGCCACATCTCCAGCCCTTTTTAATTTATTTTTTATTTTTTTTAAGCTTTTTAGTGAGTTCATCCCATTTATTTTTATTTTTTTTTAAAGAGAGAGAGAGAATTTTTTAATATTTATTTTTTAGTTATCGGCAGACACAGCATCTTTGTTTGTATGTGGTGCTGAGGATCGAGCCCGGGCCGCACGCATGCCAGGCTAGCGCGCTACCGCTTGAGCCACATCCCCAGCCCCTTAATTTATTTTTTAAAAACTGAGAATCAAACCCATTGCCTCACACGTGCTAGGCAAGCGCTCCCGACACTGAGCTACAATCCCAGACCCCTTTTTAGTTTGAGACAGGGTCTCACTGAATTGCTTAGGGCCTGGATAAATGACTGAGGCTGGCTTTGAACTCAAAATCCTTGTGCCTCAGCGCCCCCAGCTGCTGGGATTACAGATGTGTGCCACAGTGTCAGGCTTTCCTTTTTAATATATATATGTACACAAAAACACACTCATGTGGGGGCTACTTGGGATTGAACCAGAGGTGCTATACCACTGAGCTACATCCTCAGCCCTTTTTATTTTATTTTTATTTTTTTGAGACAGAAGGTCTTGCTGAGTTGCTAAGGCTGGTATCCAACTTGGAATCCTTCTGTCTTGCCACCATGCTGTCACTTTCTTTTTGGCCACTTTTTGAATCCTTTTAATACTTTATATTTCTTTTGGCTGTTTAAATTTTTCTTCTGTTGGCTTTGTTTTTCTTAGGGCTTTGTTAGCTATGTTTATTCACTGCCCTGCCCCTGTTTAGCTTTCATTTCTAGAGTGATTTTTGTCTGTTGCTTCATTTCTGAATTTTCCTGTTTGATTTATGTTGGTTTCTAATTTTTGGTATCATTTATTTAATAACATCTTTGGTTTGTTTTGAAATAGTATATTATAGTTCTGTTTCAGAGGGGGGTGTGTGTGTGTTTGCTGTGCTTTTTTTGGTCTCCAGGGTGTTATTCTGCTCTTCATTGTTTTTTTTTTTTCCCCTAATAGTAACACTGTTTGAAGTTTAACATCAGTATTTTTCTTTTGCTTGTTTTTTTTTTTTAATATTTATTTATTTTTTTAGGTGGACACAATATCTTTATTTTATTTATTTATTTTTATGTGATGCTGAGGATCGAACCTCCTCTGCAGCTAGTAACTTGTGCTGGTGGGGAGGTCTGGTGGTCCAGTTTTTCAGAGTTCACAAGTGACTAGGCTATCCAGCCTCTCTAACCTTACCTGGTCGCTGTATGCTAACTTCTTGGTGCCTGTAGCCCTCAGCACATTAGCCCATGTCCTTGCCTAGTACCTGTTTTGGGATTCCCTTCCTCCACAGTGCTGTATTCTGTTCCCTTGTAAAAGCTTGGACCTTTAGGCTGTAGTTATTGGTAGTTTATGCCTTCCCATCTGTTTGTAGTTTGAGATTGTGAAGGTACCGTGTTATTTAATTTTGTTGCATTGTCTTTGACCGTCTAGTATCTCTTTTGCTATGTGAGGATTTGGGAACATCCATCAGCTATGCTGCCAAGTGCCATCTTCCCAGATGCCTTTATACTAACCTCTGGACCACAAATGCTAATTATTAAATCCTGACTTGCTGTCATGGCTGCCATTATTCTAGCATAAACTATGGTGGGATTGGTGGGAGGTGTTGGTATAAAAGGCACGTCCAGACAAAGGAATATTTTATCTCTATCACTGGCTTTTATCCCCTAATCCCATTACAAATTTCTCCACATACTGGTCAAGCCCTGTGTCAGAGGCACAATTATTTAATAGTTTCTAGGCCACATTTAGATTCTTACAAGAGACTCCCTGGTCCCATTTTCTATAGATGCCCTGACAGACCTGTGAAATGTTACCATTGGTGAGAGTGCATTTTCTACACCACCACCCAGCCCATTGCTTGTGTCAGGTTTGAGTTTTCCTTTTCTGTTAAAAGTATGTCTAGTTTTTTACAGGTAGCTTGAAATAGGTTAGCTTTTCAGGAAAAATAAACAACTAAATTGGTGGGTAGGCTTGGATATTTGAGGAAATGTGTTACTCTGTACTATTTCTGTTGCATACGTTTGTCTGATGTAATATACCCTTAGACAATTACATCTGAATTTTTACATATTACAAACATAAACTTTACCCCTTTTAGGTGTCATGACAGTTTCAGCATATGTGCATACATACTAAATATAAGTGTTTATGAAATGTAATTGCATACTTCAGTTGGGGAAAAATCTCAATGTATAACCATTGGGTCACTATTACTGCCTATTTTATTTAAATATAAAGCATTGCAGTAGGAAAAAAATACTTTGCAATATTGGAAATACCAACATAAATAAGAATAAAATGCCAATGATCCTATGGACTAAGATGTACCCTTTATTTCATGAATGCAAAATATATTATTGTTATTTTCAATGGGAAAAGGAAAATATTTTTCAACAAATGTGCTCTAACAACTGGATATCCTTATGGAAAAAACAAAACAAGCAAAAAACCCCTACCTTGTGCCATACATAAAAATTAATTTAAGATGGATCATTGATCTAAACATACACTAAAAACTATAAAGCTCCTAGAAGAAAACAGGGGAGTATTTTACAGTCTTGATTTAGGCAGTTATGAAAATTAATTAATCTAGAATACATAAAATAAAACTGAATCAACAGCTCATATAAGTCAATAATAAAGCCGCATCAGTTTTTTAAAATTTTAGTTTTTAGTTGTAGTTGGACACAATGCCTTCATTTTATTTATTTTTATGGTGCCGAGGATCGGACCCAGGGCCACACATGTGCGAGGCGAGCGCTCTACTGCTGACCCACAACCCCAGCCCCAAAGCCACATCAGTTTTAAGAAGTAGACAGAGTTAAGCAGAGATGTGAATGGCAGATTAACACATGAAAAAGTGCTTAGTATGGTTAGTCCTCAGGAAAATGCAAATTAAAGTAAGCTACCTCCTAGCCACTAAAAGTGGCTAAAGAGAAAAGGCTGATAACTCAGAGTGCTGTCAAGAATGTCAGCACATATAAGAGAATCTTTTAAGTTCTTGTGGGAATGAAAATAGTACAGACATTTAGACAGTTTGACAGAATATGCATCTCCCTGTTATTAATCTATTAGAGAAATGAAAATTGTCGCTTCATGTAGGTGGGTTGGGAGTTAGCTGGGAAAGTGGTTGAGAACTTTCTGGTGTTGTAGAAATGTTTTGGATTGGATTTAAAGAAGGTATATAACTTTATAAAAACTGAACATATAATTGAGTATATTAAAATTTCCACATTTCATGTGTAAATCATTATAAATTTCAAAATACAACACAGATTAGAAAACATTTAATGTATTTTTGCAAGTATAAACTTTTCTTTAGAGTTGAACTGTAATCAAAGGTTTTACATTTGCTTTTGCTCACTGTCTGACAGGCATTACTGTAGCATGTGTGATGAGTTCCCCTGAACATGCACTGGTTATGAGATAAATATAACTAAAGGGTGTATGGTTGTGCTATGAACTGTTCAAAATCCTCCACTCAGTGATGGCTTTTTCTAGATGTTCAAGATATCTTCATAATAGCTTGTAGTAATGAAACTCTTTTTTTCATGAACGTTTCCCCCCTCCCCCCACCAAGGGGGGCATCCTTCCATTTTACCATTTATATTTGATTAGGTTTTTATGGCACTGGGGATGAAACTCAGAGCCTTGTGCTCACTAGAAGAGCACTCAACCACTGGACTATGTTCGCAGCCCAATATTTGGTTAGTTTTCAAATATCCTTTGTCCTATTTTATGGTGGAAGAGCTGTTTTTATGTCTTAGCTATTTTGTTAATGTTTATATAAAAAATTCAAAGACAAAAGAAGTTTTCCTATGTAAAGTTTTCAGTTTTATGAGATTTTAAGATAAAATTATAACTTTTACGGATGCTTATGAAAAGTATGATCTTTTATACATCTGTTTTCTTGAAATTTGTCTCACATTTTTTACTGAATTTGTTGATATAATTATAAATATGGATAAAAATATATCGAGATAAACTATTCTTTGGAATATTGTCAGTGGACTAAATAAAAATATTGTAGGCTCTGTTTACAATACTTTTGGGAAAGGGGACCAAGAAGACATTAATTTTTTGTTTATAATGAGAGATGCTTGTTCTTGTTTTTTACCTTGAACAAATGGTTCTTGTTTTTTACCTCGAAAACAGAGCCACAATACTGAATTAGAAACAGAACAAAACAAACAAACAAAAAAAACAGTCCAGTCTGACTTTGGGATATGGTAAACAGATTTATAAATAATGCATACAAATAGAACTTGTATAATTGAATCCTTTCTTTTAAAGTTACTGGTTATTAAAAACTTTGTTGGAGCCCGGCGCTGTGGCACAGGCCTGTAATCCCAGCTGCTCAGGAGGCTGAGGCAGGAGGATCGAAAATTCAAAGCCAGCCTCAGCACAAGTGAGGTGCTAAGCAACTCAGTGAGACCCTGTCTCTAAATGAAATGCAAAATAGGGCTGGGGTGTGGCTAGTGGTTCAGTGCCCTAAATTCAATCCCTGGTAACTCTCTTTCTCCCTCCCAGGGAAAACAACAACAAAACTCTGTTGGAGCTCACGTGTGTTAACAATTGCCTAGGGGGTAATCTTTTTTTTTTTTTTTTATGAATTGTTGAAAGTGAAACATTCAAGAAATCCTCCTTGCTTGTGTGCTATTAAAAAGTGGGGGAATAGGTGGATGGGTATCTGATGATAGTATGCAGAGGCAGCAGACTTCACTAGGGTAGAGCCAGGTAAAGGGTTTTAAATTTAATATTATCTCTTTAGACTATGGCAACTTAGTGTTTGTTGTTTTGGGAGGTTAGAGTACCTCTTGTTTTTTTTTTTGTACTGGGATTTGAACCCAGGGATGCTTTACCACTGAGCCATGTCCCCAGCAATTTTTTGTTTTGTTTTGTTTTGTTTTGAGATGGGTCTCCATAAGTTGCTGAGGCTGGCCTTGAATTTGCCAACCTCCTGCCTTAGCCTCCCCGGTTGCTGGAATTACAGGTGTGTGCCACCATGTCCAACTGGTTATATCACATTTTTATTTTTTATTGCTAATCACTCATTCATTGCTTTTAGTTAAGTGTCTACTATGAGCAAGGCATTGTTTTTACTCCTGGGAATAGCTAGGAACAAAGCCAATGATAAATGCTGCACTTGCTGATTTTAGGTTCTCTTAGGGTGCTGGGTAAACATACAGACAGTAAAAAGCAAATGACCCATTGTGAAAGGCTGCATCAGATATGGTGGTTCTTAAACTGGGAGCCTGGGAATGCTAAAGATAGTTGGGCCATGGTTTAAATGGCATGCATACTTGAGAGAGATTCAAATCTTGGGAGAGGTTAGGAACCTTTGTTCTGGAGCCTGACTTGAAATGGATATTGATTTCTATGTAAATGCAAAGAGGCATTAGGCTCTATGAATTCCTAGGTAGTTGATTCCATTGTAACCTCTGTTGGGTGATCAGATTAAAAGGGGGAGGGGCAACTGTTTCATTTCATATCCCAATAATTATAGCTAATTAGAACTCTGACAAGTTTCTCTTGTTAGTCTCTCTGACATAACATTGATGGTAGAGCTAGAAAATTATTTCTTACAATTCCCTCTATAGTTATTTTCACCACCAAGTTACAGAATATGGTAATATTATACACAGGTAAATGGGGGCACTATTACATGTTAATTGTCAGCAGTCTGCTATGAAAGTTTTCTTTTGACAGTAAAAGCTTTTCTGAACACAAAGGATTAGGAAAATTACCTTGATCCTTGTTTTGAAGATTTTCAGTTGATGAAGTAGGCAGAATCTAAATGTGTTTCTACAAACCTGTGAAATTTCGTTTGTACTAACCCTTGTGACTGAATGAATCACTAAGATGGGCACAGAGGAGCAGAGTTTTGTGCTAGATCACCGCTTTGACTTTAGGGCTCCAAGCAAGAATTTAAGAAAGGTTTCTTTGTTGGTAAGAATTGAAATATTAATAGATCTTCAACATAGAGGGCTCCCTAATTTCTGAGGAGGTACTTGCGGGGGTGTGGGGGGGAAACCAGGGAGTCTTTAGGGACAGGAATATAATATTTGTTAGTAACCTTGACAAAACTCCCTTTTTAACATATATTTATTTTTCCTATAAAGGATCTTCTTCTGTTTTGTATTTTAACACAAGGGGCATATATCTCTGGCACTGAGCTGGGCTTTGCAGCATGTATGTCTTTTGAATATTTCTTTCAACTTGGGCAGCTTTCTGTATTAAAAGGCCAACACCCTTAGTAAGATATTCTGGGAAAGAGGACCCCTTGATATTTGAAAAGTAAGAAATCTATTTAAATCATGATGACTTCCAACACAATCCCACTGCTGGGTTTGCTTGTTTTAATGTAAGTGATAGATACAGTGGTTATTCCAGTTCAGTAATTGGATGTGAGTTCTGTCATATAAATGACATTTCATGGCAAGCATGTGAGGACCCTGTCGATGGCCTTGTTTTTGGTGTTGCCTGCCTTTAGGTTTAAAGGCAGAAACCTGTAATGGAATTAATTATCAGAATATTTATTCAAAGATTAGTGGGATGCTTTGTAGTGCCTTTAGTTGTTAGGTGACTATTTGGTTATTGTGTATGACACAGAATGTGTGTGATTTCCACTGCTAGTGTGTGCAGTGAGCAATAGAAATGCTAATAAGGCTGCCTGTAAAGAGGGCCACCATCAATAATACCTTGTCAGCAGTTTGCTGCTAGGTAGTCTTCTTGGAAAGACATAATCTGTAATCAAAGAGGAGTTTCTGGAAATAGCAAACAGATAGAAAAAATGTTATAGTAAAACGTAGTGTTTATTGCTTGCTTTCTCCTGGCTTCAATTACACTGTATTAATGAATTTCTTCCTCCCTTTTTAAGTGTACACAGCCTCAGTGGTATGTTACAGTATAGGTGGGATTTGGTTAATACTCTGTTTGCATTTCAGGACTTGTTTATAAGGTAGCATTGAGTGGAACATCTTAGGATCAGTTCTTGACTCTTCAGCTTCCATATTTCAGTGCTCTGTCCCTCTTTACATTTAGGAACACTGAGCATTTTTGAAGCAAGGTCTGTGTAGGGATAATATGATGTGAATGGAAGGTAAAAGAGTATGTGACTTTATCCTGCAAGCAGTTAAGGACATGTGTGACTGCTCTATATGTTTAGAAGTTTTTAAGTGTAAAAAATTGCTCACCAGACTGTTGGCACAGATAACTATAATTATTTTGGCTTGTTCCTTGTTAGTTTTATGTATGATGGGTGCAGGTTTTGACTCTTAGACATTTGTCATCCACTGGAAAGCTACGTATATGGAAAAGAAACAGTGGAAACATACCAGGGTGGAAAGAAAGGGTGAGAGAACAATACCCATTGTGCCAAGGCTTGTGACACAAAGCAGCCTGGGTTTTTTTTTTTTTTGTGAAATTGTTATCGAATAGATAATATGTTTACATGATTCAGTAACCAAAATATATTAGAAGGTACACAGACAAGTTAGCCTCCAATTCTTGGATTTTTATTTGCCCAAATTCTTCTTTTTCAAACCTCACCCAAGATAGGTAATCATTGTTAATACCTTCATATGTTTCATTCCGAGTGACTCTATGCTTGTAGAAGTAAATACAAAGGTATCAAAATAGGCATATTGGTCTGCAGCTGGTGCTAAGGAAATTCATGTTGTAGATTGCCCTGAATGTATAGAACATTTCCTTCTCTTTAAAAATATACAGATGGATAGTATCCTGTTATATAGATGTTTTGTAGTTTAAATAAAATAATTAAATAATTAGTGCTCTATTAATCCATATTGGATTTGCTGCAGTGAATAAACTTGTTCATTGTTTTGTGTATGGGTAAATGGTGATATTTTAGTATGTGATGTTGCTAGGGAAACAGGTAAATATATTTCTAATTTTGATAGGTTTTTGCCCTGTTGCCCTCCATAAGGCAGTTGTGCTATAATTTAATGAGAATCTGTTTATTCATGACTTGACCAGTTTGGTTATTTGCTGGTCTGAACACTACATTCTTTGTGTAATTTTAATTTCCATTTTTCTCATTATATGATTTTACTTTTTTTAAATATATGTATTTTTTTTAACTTTATTTTATTTATTTATTTTTTATGTGGTGCTGAGGATTGAACTTAGTGCCTCACCTGTGCTAGGCAAGTGATATACCACTGAGCTACAGCCCCAACCCCATGATTTTACTTTTCATGTTTTAATCTTTGACTGATTTATTTAGAATCATTTTTGCGTAAAGTATAATAAAATAGGAATAAAACTTTTTTTTTCCCTCAGCTGATTTCCCAGTAATCTCAGGGGAATTTATTTAATACTTAAGCTTTTCTTACTGTTTTGAATGCCATTTTTCCTCATAGATTAAATTTCTGAAGATGATTTGTAAACTGACAGTAGCATGAATTATCCTTAAAATTACATGTTGCACATCTTCCCAGCTTTAAGTCTGAATACTGTCACAGTGGTTTTTAGTGCCTGTGCTTATGTATATTTATAATTGACATTAGAATTTATTACCCCAGTCTTTTTTCTGACCAACCCCAATGTTATAGAAAATTGGAAGTCTGGTTAAAAAAAAAAAAAACAACCTTTTTTCTCTATCACTTGAGAAAATGTGGAACAAACAAGGACATTTTCTGTGTAACATGAAGTCAATAATCACACCTCAAAATTAACATCGATGCATTATTTCTGTCTAGTCTTGGGTCCCAGACTTTTGTTAAGTTTTTCCATTATCTTCAGTTATGAAGATGATCTAGTTCAGAAGTGGATGTTATATCTAGTTGTCATAGTTCTTTTTTTTAATGTTTATTTAGTTGTAGATGAACACATAGTATCTTTATTTATATTTATGTGGTGCTGAGGATTGAACCCAGTGCCTCACCCATATGAGGCAAGTACTTAACCACTGAGCTACAGCCTCAGCCCTTCATAGTTCTTTATACATCTGTAGTTTGAAGTTTTTTTTGGGGGGGTGGGTGGGCGGGGGAGGGGGTATTACCAGGATTGATCCCTGGGGCTTTTAACCATTGAGCCACACCTGCAGTCCTTTTTATATTTTATTTTCTGACAGGGTCTTGCTAAGTTTCTTAGGGCCTTAGTAAGTTGCCGAGGCTGGCTTTGAACTTGTGATCTCCTACCACAGCCTCCAAGCTGATACAGGCATGCGCTACCAGTAATATTTTATTATTACTTAAGAAACGTTTGGGCCAGGCATGGTGGTATGCACCTATAATCCCAGTGGCTGGGGAGTCTGAGGCAAGAGGATCGCGAGTTTAAGGCCAGCCTTAGCAAAAGTGAAGGTGCTAACTCAGTGAGACCCTGTCTCTAAGTAAAATACAAAATAGGGCTGGGAATGTGGCTCAGTTGTCAATGCCCCTGAGTTCAATCTCCAACTCCCTCCCCCACCGCCCCGCAAAAAAAAAAAAAAAAAAAAAAAGGTCTGACTGGGCACTGTGATGCTTGCCTGCAATTGTATACACACACACACACACATATTTAGTTGTTGAAAGACCTTTATTTTATTTATTTATATGTGGTGGTGAGAATCGAACCCAGTGCCTCACACATGCCAGGCAAGTGCACTACCACTGAGCCCCAGCACCAGCCCATGATAAAGAGTTTTAAAGAAAAATAATGAAAATCAAGAAAGAAGGTTGGACTAGTAGTGTGCTCTGTGGTATAGCACTTGCCTGGCACATGAGGCCCTGGGTTGGATCCCCAGCGATACCAAAGAAAGAAATGGAGAAAGGGAGGGAAGAAAATAAGAAATAAAAGTAGAAGGTAGAAGAACTGGGAATTGCAAGAAGCACACTTGGGTTTCTTCATTGTTCCTGTAGGAGGGAAATAGGTGTAGAAATTTGCCAGTTACTTATACCCTTCTGTATATGAAGCAACCAAGTCATAATACGTGTTTTCCCACTGTCTTCAGTGCTTCTTAGACAACCACTAATTTTGAGGAAAATAATACCAAAGGGATTAAATACCAGTGTAAACAGATGTTACTTGCCTAGGGTATGTGGTTAATTAATGGGGGATTTCAGTGTTTGGAACATTTTTTTTTTTTTGAAGCACTTAATATTTATGACTTAATTGGGGGGCTGGGGGGGAGGCTTTTGAGGGATTGGGAAAGGTCCTATTCCTCTCAGAATGCAGTCTTAGGGCTTCTCTGCCATTCTTGGTGACCATCTCCAGCATAATACGTGGTAGATGTTTGGTAAATATTGATTACATGGTTTGAGACAAGTGTATCTTAAAACTAATTTGAAATTATTATTCATTTATTTTTCATTACTGTCATTATTATAACATTTATGCATGTTCTGGGAATTTCAAGAGACCATATTGTATCTTGACCTAGAAATTTTACCCAGTAAAAAATTTGATTTTTCTTCTCTGTGATAGTCTCTAGCAGTAGGCAGAAGTGTCACAGTTTGCTTAGACATTTTTTGTGGGAGTGTGTAGGGTGTCCAAATTTTCAGTGTGTTAAAAATGGAGGAAGGAGTTAAGATTAGAATGTTGTTTTTCTAATAGTCCCTGCAGTTGCCACCTTTTCATCGTAGCAGATCTTGATTTTAAAAGCTGTCTCTTTGTGGTAATTTAAATGTTCCCTACCTTGATTGTAGCGGTGGTTACACAACTTGTATACATTTGTCAATACTAATTGAAATAATGAGTGAATTAATTATATTCTGGGTAAATTATGCCTCAGTATTAAAAAAAAGAACTCAAACAAGAAGTAAAATCCAAAAGGTAAAACTTGATTTTTGAGTGGGGTGGGGAATAGATGACCAAAAAAATTTTAAAGGAAAAGTACTTACTGCAAAAGATATTTACATATATGTTGATTTGGGTGCTTGAACATAGTGGAGAATCTTTTTAACCTAAATTAACTTAATTTAAAATGGATTTTGAGCCTGGTGTGGTGGTGCATGACTGTAACCCAGAGACTCAGGAGGCTGAGGCAGAAGCATAGCAAGTTTGAGACCCAACCTCAGCAATTTTCTCAAAAGAAAAATATAAAAAAGGGCTGGGGATGTTGCTCAGTGATAAGTGTCCTTGGGTTCAATCCCTAGGATTGAATGAATGAATGAACGAATAAATAGATAGATAGATAGATAGATAGATAGATAGATAGATAGATAGATGTTGGCTGTGATCAATATACTCCTTGATTTCCTGTTTTGTACAACAGCACTTTCCCACGTCAGCTCACATTTGGCTTTCCATTTCTCTCCAGCATGTCATTGGCCTTTTGTTGGTCTGGCATGTGGACTGAAATAAGCTATCAGGGCATGTTTATGTGGGAATGAACAATTATAACGGATGGATATTAAAGGTTACAAAACGTGTTTTTGGCTTAAAGCAAAACAAACAAAAACAAATAAAGACAGCTAATTTACATAAAATAGAAAAGTGTGAAAGTTATTTTTTTTTCTCTCCAGTGTTTCTACGATTTTCCTCTTTCTTACCTATTTGAATTTGCTTATTGGCAAATTGGAAATATTTTCTCCCTGTAATTCTGATTTTTATGCAGTTTTTAAGTCAATAATAATTTCTAAACCTGTATCACTAGTGTTCCTTAATACTGCAAATACCCATGCTGCTAAAAGTTTTTATTTTATGTAGTTACCAGCTCAGCCTTCTTGCAGTTTCATTCAGAAAGCAGTGTTTGCCAAGAGCTCATCATGTGGAGGGGGAGGGAATTTGTTAAATTCACACAAAATAGATAAGGTTTGTCATCATGATAAAACATGATCCAGACTAGTATTTTAACCAGTGTCTTTTTTTTTTTTTTTTCTTTTGAATTAAAAGAATTTGTTTGTGGCTGGGGCTGTAGCTCAGTGGTAGAGCACTTGCCTAGCACTTGTGAGGCACTAGGTTCGATCCTTAGCATCACATAAAAATAAATAAATAAAATAAAGGCATGCTGTTCATCTATAACTACAAAAAAAGTTGATTTTGTTTAATGTTGTCAATTTTCTCAAGAAGGAAGCAGTATCATTTTTTTGGAAATGGTCACAAAGTTGCCTGAAATTGCATATTACTGAACAAAGTTGTCCAGGATATTATTTTCGGCATGCTTTTAGCTTTAATAGGTTCACTATTGTTTTAAAAGTCCAATCTTGTTTAAATCAAACTTAAAATATTTCTTGATATTATGAGCTCAATCTGCATGCTCAAATAGATGCACATGTCTGTCCTACTGGAGATTGAACCCACTGGTGCTTTATTTACCGCTGAGATACACTCTGAGTTCTTTTAAGTTGCCGTGCCCTTGAACTTGTGATCCTCCTGCCTCAACCTGTGATGTCCCTAGAATTATAGGCATGCACCATCACTCCTAGCTTATGAGCTCAATGTTCGGGGAAAAAATGCCTTAAATTTGAGATGGAGTTTTTTTATATAGATTTTCCACTTTTTCTTGTTTAACTTTCTGCTATTTACTAGAATGTTTGTATAAATAAAGGGAAAAATCTTTTTGTGTGTGTGTGTGTGTGTGGTGGTGGTGGTGGTGGTTTTGTTTTTATGGTGTCAAGACCCAGGAAAATCTTGTATTGTTAAATAGTGTCTCATATCTAATTGAATTTGTACTTTAAAATGTTCAGTCATGGTTCTACTTGGGGAATGTTCTTAACATTATTTTATTTCAGCTGGAGATGTGGCTTGGTGGCAGAGCACTTGTCTAGCATGTGTGAGGAGGACCTGGGTTGGATCATCCCCAACACTGCAAAACAAAACTTTATTTTATTTCAACTACTAGAGTCTGAAAGGGGGTCTGAGTCTGAAAGGGGGTCTATCTGTGCAGTTTGTTCATCTGATGGAGCAGCTATTCTTCTTTTTTTTTGGGGGGGGGGGCGATACCAGGGATTGACTCAGGGACACTTGACCACTAAGCTACATCCCCAGTTCTAGTTTGTGTTTTAGTTAGAGACAGAGTCTCACTGAGTTGCTTAGTGCCTCATGGTTGCTGAGGCTGGCTTTGAATCCTCCTACCTCAGTCTCCCGAGCTACTGGGATTATAGGCGTGTGCCACTGAGCCTGGCTTAGAGCATCCATTCTTATGTATGGTTCAGCAGTCTGCAGGTTCATATTGTTTTTATAACAATAACAAGATATCATGTGCCTTTCTGCTCTCATTTACTCAAGGACATATAGTGCATTTTCGAAAGGTGAAATGATGTGTGATAACTCAAGAGATTAAATTTAGAAACAGATGTGAGAATCTGTTTAATTAAGTCAGACATAGGAGACTTACAAAAATAAAAGAATTACTTATTTACAAAATTTTGTTTGTTTAAAATTTATAGTTATGATGTTATTTATGTTAATGTGAACATGTAGTGAGTTTGTTATTGTTGTTCTTAAATGAATTGATAACTCTTTACATTTTTGTTTTCCAAAATAGCAAATGTGAACAAGGTATAACCCACATAAAAAGTTCTTCTGATTCTTCAGTAGCTTTTAAGAACACAAGGAATCCTAGCCAGGTGCAGTGTCTCATGCCTGCAATCCTGTATTGGCTTGGGAGGCTGAGACAGAGAATCACAAGTTTGAGGCCAGGCATGGCAATCCTGTCTCAAAATAAAAAAAGGGCTGGGGATGTGGTTCAGTAGTAGAGTGCTTCAGTAATCCCCCTGTGTCATTGTCATTGTCCATCTGTCCCCCCCCCCAAAAAAAAAAAAAAAAAAAAAAGATAAGGAATCCTGAATCAAAGAAGTTTGGGAACCACTTCTGTAAAACATGAATTGACTCAGTGAAATCTTTTCAGGATTTTAATTACAAAATCTCAATGATAATCTTTAAGCACAAATTAATGATTTTTTATTTTTAAAACAATAAATACAGTGTCAAATTTATTCGATGTTAAGTTTAGTTTGTGAATCTCCTAGAGAATTTTGGTAGCCTGCTGTCCAGTCATTTTCCTATTCCCCAGTATCTTGTTCACTATTGCAACATCTAAACCTGTGATTGGGATGTGGCAGCAGGGCTTTGTGCTTTCCTGGATTTGTCCTGAATGAGAAACACAACCAACACTATCACTATCACCACCAAACAGTAATCAAAATAATTTTAAAATGTCTAATTTTATGATATTTGAGCTTATTTTTAAAACTATAAGAATGTTTAAAGCTTTAATAAGAACTTAAGCCTGAGTGGAGAAGAACTATCTTCAATGTGGGCAAGCACTATCCAGTCTGCCGTGGTCCTTGGCAGAGTTAACAGTGACAATTTCTTACTATGCTATGAATAGCTATTTTCTCTTCCTTTAATGAGAGAAATCTTTTGGCCCAAATAGAAAATTTGTGGTTATATGCTTATCTGATATGACCATAGTTGCTGGATAGAAAGTAGGTTTTAGAAGAGAGTTCATTTAGTCTACAAATTTTGGAGATCCAAGTTTTTGGTCTTACATGCTAAATTGACTCTTCACATCCTTACTTTGGAACTTTTAAAAGTTTGAATTTCGTGTTTAATGTTTTTGTCAGTTTATCAGACAGAACTAATTAGATAGAAGGATGGGTAGGTAGATGTAGGAAGATAGATGGGTGGATAAAAAAAAAGATGGGTGGGTGGGTGGATGCGAAGGCATTTATTAAGGAATTGGCTCACACAGTTATGGAGATGATGAAGTCTATGACAGGCCATCTGGAAACTGGAGACCCAGAGAGGCTGATCATTTGGCTCAGTCCAAGAATCAGAGAAGCTTACAGTGTAATTCCCAGTCTGAGGCCAAAGGCCTGAGAACCTTGAGGGATCCCTGTTTTGAGTCACAGAGTCCAAGCTTTGGTGGAAAACAGGTAGTTCTGATATCCAGGGGCAGGAGAAGAAGGGTGTCAGGATTTGAAAAGGGAACAAAATTTCCTTTTCTCTGCATATTTATTCTGTCCAGGCCCAAGGCTGATTGAAGAAAGTTCTTCCCAAACTAATACACCAGTCTTCTCTCCAGAGGCACTCTCAGAGACACACCCAGAAATACTGCTTTGCTCCCTCTCTAGTATTTCTTAATCCAGCCAGAATACTGACACTGACCATCACAGACAGGATGATGATGTACATTGTATGGTACACCTGTGTATTTACAGGAATGCTCATTAGTTTAGCATGTCTGTCCCGTGTTTGAAGCCTCCCTTTAAATAGAGTTTGTGTGTGTGCAACATTAAGGACAACAGGTTATCTAGACCCAGCCTCCTTGTTTCCAGTGGAGGCCAAGAAGGAGTGATTTTTCTATGGCTACCCATGTACTCATTCAGTTTTGATCTCTCCACTGCAAAAGTATACAGGGATTTCCTGAAAATGCTAGTGTTTATACACAATATAATCCTAGATAGAACATGTTTTAATGAGTTTTGACTCATTAAGTTAGGAATTAAGACATGATTTAATTTTTCATGCATTTTTTTGGTCCTACCAAAATATTGATTGATTTTTGTCTAGGTCGAATTAAAAGTAATTTTTATAGAAAGGCAAATAAATAAGACTTCATCAAGAAACAGTGGTTTTGAAATTGTTTCTGACATACCTGAACTTTTGTTTCAGTGTATTTTGGGTTGCCTCATCTTTCTGGGGAACTGTGTGCAGTCAGTTATGTGTCCATCTTGGATGTAAGCATTTTAAGAAGCCATCTACCTTCCTAGAATTCCACCTTCATGCTTCACCATTGGAATTATGATGACTCACATCCTTCTGGATGGCTCAGATGCTGTCGTCTCTTGACAATAGTCTTTTGGATTGAGAACCACTCACAGAAGTTATTTTTTTTTTTCTCCCCATTTTGGTTTTTAATTTAGAGACAGGGTCTCACTGAGTTGCTTAGGGCTCACTAAGTTGCTGAGGCTGGCTTTGAACTTGCGATCTCTTGCCTCAGCCTCCTGAGCTGCTGGGATTACAGGCGTGTGCCACTGCACTGGCCAATCAGGTTTTGAAAGGAATTAAAATTTTTTTTTAATTGTAAATGGAGGTTATAATTGCCTATATTTGTAGGGTACAAAGTGATGTCATACAGTGTAGATACATGTCATACATGTACGTACAATGCAGAATTCTTAAGTGAATCTAATTAACATGGCCATCACCTCAGATACATATCTTTTTTTGTGTTGAGATTATTTAAAATTTCCTCTGAGCAGTTTTGAAGTGTACAGTATGCTATTTTTAACTCTGTTCACCAGCTGTGCAGTAGATCTAAACCCTGTTCATCCATTCTGAGTCTTTGTGTCCTTTAACTGTTGTCTCTTCATTTCCCCATTTCTCTCTCTCTTTTTCTTTTAGTTGTAGATGGATACAATACCTTTATTTTTATGAGGATTGAACCCATTGCTTTACATGTGCTAGGTGAGTGCTCAGATCCCACAACTGAGCCACAATCCCAGTCCGTTTCTCTATCTCTTAGTCTCTGTAACCACCATTCTACTGTTTCTGTGGTTCATTATTTTAGATTCCACATGATGTGAAATGTGAAAAGTTAGTAATTGAAAAAAGTAAGTTAAAAGATAGTATTTGACTTTCTGTGCTTGACTGACTTCATTTAGTATAATTTACAGTTCCATCTACATTGTCACAATGACAGACTTTCCTACCTTCCTTTCTGAGGATGAATGGTGTTCATCCTATGTAGATAGGACATTTTCTTTATCTGTTTATCTGTTGGTAATCACTTAGGTTGATTCCATAATTTGGTGTTGCAGTCACTATGGGCACATAGACATCTCTACCAAATTGATGTCACATCTGTTGGGGTAACAACCAGGAGAGGGATTGCTGGATCTGATTTCATTTTGGTTGGTCTCATTTTCCCCATAGTTAGATAGAACCTATGGGAAGTTTGTCTTTATTTTTTTTTAATTTTTTTTTTTAAGGAGGGAGGGAGAGAGAGAGAGAATTTATTTTCAATATTTATTTTTTAGTTCTCGGCAGACACAACATCTTTGTATGTGGTTCTGAGGATCGAACCCGGGCCGCACGCATGCCAGGGGAGCGCGCTACCTCTTGAGCCATATCCCCAGCCCGGAAGTTTGTCTTTTAGATTGATTGTTTTTTTGTAGATGGTGATATGCTTGGAGTTGTCTTTGACTTTGGAAGAATAGTGATTTTGACTCCAGTGACTTGCTCTTCCCCAATGTTGGGGATTATTGAAGCCACTGACTGTCTCCCCAAGGTCTTAGTGAGGTTGATGGATGCAGCAGTCCTTGGCTGTAGCAATTGTTGCAGCACACTCAAAGGGACATCATAATATTTTTGTAGAATTTCCCCTTCCTCTGTATGTGGAGTGTCCCTATCAGCTGAGATTTTATGTGCACATTTCTAAATTTTGTAGTAAATCTCTAATAATCATCTAGTTCTTCATTTTCCTTTTGCTGTATTGTGGAAATACTTGAGAAGTTTCTCCAGAAGATGTCTTTATAAGCTTTTCATATTCAAATGTCAGCTGCTTATATTCCCCCATTTTTTTCTAATTTCTGGAAAATCTTGGTTATATTGGCTTATGAAACAATAATTTTGTTTTTATTTCACCCAACTCTGAAACCAGATCTTGCATTATTTGAAATATGACCCGCTCCCCATTCACTAAGCAAGAAAAATTTGAAGGAGAGAGATACTCCTATCATCTCTAGTAGATTACTCTTACTTGATAATTATTCGTTTGATAACATCCAGATTTGTAGCCTGGCTAGCTTGTTCTTGGCACCTTGTTATGGGGCAGCACCAGCATCACTCAGGAGGAAGAGGCTAGGCTACAATGCTAGTTGCTCAAAAACAGAGTTTTGCTCCAGAAATATGTTTTATTTGAAGCCAGCTTTGAAAGAAGATTGAAGAAATTTATTGTTTCCAAAGTTACATCCTCAAAATCTCTGAAGGCTAATAAGGAGAAGAGGCAGATAAGTGAGACAAAAGGCAGGAGATGTACAAGAGATTTTTAGCTTGTGTTTGGCAGGAGGAGGGGGAATCTCACTGGGCTTCCCAGTTCCCCCTCCCCTGTGTGCAGTTGAGTTTGCTTCAGTGTTTGTCCATTAAGCAACACTGGAGGGACAGGAGTGGCCTCCTCTGGGGGATATGAGGGCTTGATGGTACCTTCCAGGAGCAGCACTGAGATTGAAAATGCCCTTTTCTTTAACCAGGTGAATTTAAGTTGCTGTTGGTTCTCATTCTGTTTGTCAGGCTGCCTCTGAGGTGTGTTGGACACCAATGAATGCCTTTTCTTAGTTTTTTTTTTTTTTTTTAAATATTTATTTATTTATTTAGTTTTTGGCGGGCACAACATCTTTGTTGGTGGTTCTGAGGATCGAACCCAGGCCGCACGCATGCCAGGCGAGCGCGCTACCGCTTGAGCCACACCCCCAGCCCTCTCTTAGTTTCTTGATGATTATTATTATTTTTTAAAATATTTTTTTAGTTGTAAATTGATGTTTCATTTCGTTTGTTTGCTTGTTTATTTATTTATTTATATGCAGTGCTGAGGATTAAGCCAGGGCCTCACACATTCCAGGCAAGTGCTCTACCCCTGAGCCACAACTCTGGCCCCCTACTATTATTTTTTAATTTGCAGAAAGACATTCCTAAGGAAATTAAGACCTTTCCTGGAAAAGACTGACTGCTTAAATCAATGAATGTACAGTATTAATAATCATAAAAGCTCTCTTGGAAAACACATTAGTTCAAAGCCCTTTACCCTGTGTCTGTGTATGGGAAAAAGGAAGGATCCACTGAGTGAGCGGTGTGGCTGATAAAATGAGCAGGGTTGCCCTTGAATAGTAGTCTCCTGTTGACCCTTCATGTCTCCTTTTTCTTTCTCCTGGTCTGCTCTTGTCAGTCATCTTTGTTAGTTACAGTTTTGAATGTTTAATTCAGTTCTGACTTTTGAATTGGATAATTTGAGCACTTTTGTCTGTCATTCAAAGCCCTATAGAAATCATCCCTCTTCTCCCAAATACCGTTCCCCAAGCCCTGGTGGGAAAGAAGCGTGGGTTTTGTCTTCTATTCATTTCCTTAAATTCCTGTGTAGTTTTCATTTCCAGTGAGACCCAGGCCTGGGATGTGCAATCCTTAGTTAACATTGGAGCGGTTCGACCCTCCTTTCGTACAGAACTGCCATCTTGAAACCTCACTGGGAGATGTTCTCCTGTGAGGTGCTGTCTCTGGCTCTGGGTGTCCCAGCACTTGTTATCTTTCTTTTATTGTGAAAGTGAAATGATGGGAGATTACTTCCTGGTGGGCTCTTCTCTTTCTCTGGAAATATTCCCCAAGATCCTTTCACCTAGGAAGCTTCTCCTGCCTTCCCTCTTGGTTCAGCACTGTTTAAAATATGTCATTTATTAACCCTTGACTTTTACGCCATCATTTAGTTACATCACTAGTCAATAATGAGTTATATTTATGCCTCACTTGATAGGCTTCTAGAATTTTTAAGACATGAAGCCAACCCCACAGCCAACATGGCTTGTATTTATATTGTTATTGTACCAGCATGATTTTGAATCTGAGAGGAGCACAGCCTGTAAGTGGCCTCTCGGTGTTTCCTGACTGATTCTTCATTTGTGAAACAGTGATAGTAATGCCCAGCCATTGAGAGCCAATCCATGCAGCTGATACTAATTTGTTTAATCCTTGTAATTTAATGAGATAGGGACCATGAGTTTCCTCCCACATTTTTTGGGGGGTGGTGGTGGTGCTGAGGATCGAACTCAGGGCCTCATATGTCAGGCAAGTGCTTTTACCACTGAGCTACATCCCCAGCCCTCTTCCACATTGTATATTTGAGAGAATTGAGGTTTGAGAAAAATTCCGTACCCAAACTCTCATAGCTAGTAAGTTGCAAAGCCAGAATTCAAAAACCCAGGTGGTTTGGGTTAGATGAGATGATCCTAAGTTTATTTCTGGCTTTAGTTTTCTGTGATTTTGAACAAATATTTGACAAGTTAGGGGTAGGAATTATCATTAGTATTATTTAGGTACCAGGGATTGAACCCCGAGGTGGTGCTTAACCACTGAGCCACATTTCCAGCCCTTTTTAAAATTTTTTTATTTTGAGACAAAGTTTTGCTAAGTTGCTGAGGCTGGTTTTGAACTTGTGAGCCTCCTGTCTCAGCCTCCCAGCCCCCTGGGATTACAGGTGTGTGCCACTGTGCCTGGCAGGAGTAAGATATGTGAGAATTTCCTGTGGATAACTTTTGTACCAGCCCAGTGTAGAGGTGATCTCACACTGGGAGAGGGGTACTCTCAGGACCCCTTAGCTGTGCTTAGTGCCTCAGAAGTTGGCTTCCTCTAAAGATTTCACTTTGTCAACCTTTAGGATGGTAATGTTAGCCTAATACATTGAAAAGATGAAGGGAAAGCATGAGGTATTTTCTCACATCATTTTATCTGTTTGGTTTTGTCTGAGCAAGAAATCTAGATCACATAAATCATCTGGTTTGATCCTTTCGCTTGACATGACTAAAGAAACTCACTGGAGGTGTGGCAGTATAGTACCTTCTGAAACAATACATTGCCTTCCTTTATAGATGTTTAATATTTAAGTTATTGGCCTGTTTAGAAATATTGTGCTTATTGCACATTTAAATTTGTTTAAAATTTCTGTCTATCTTTGCTGTGTTGTATCTGTGGAATAAAGATGATTCTGGTTTTTTTTTTTTTTTAACACAATGCTGCCCCTGTCTGGTTATGTGGTAGTACTACATTAGGAAATTCAACAGTCCTTCAATTGCCTTGAAAAAGTGTACTATTAGGAGTCATAAATCTAGATAAAAAAAAACCCAAAAGCATTGTATTTTTGAATTATTAATAAGCATTGGTGGGTCAGATGACAACTTAAAAACTATTTCAAAAGGTTGCCAGAGTTATTAACTTGGTTCAAAAAGAGAGGCAGTAGTACAATTGTACTAGATATGTAGATTTTAGAACATTGTTGCTAGGACTGCTAGTAGATCCCAATTCCTCTAAGCTCTGTGTAGTAGTTAGCATGAGCTGGGAAGTTCATTATGAGAGATCAGCACCATCCTCCATATAAAACAGTGTTCTGGTGGAGAAATACCATTTCTCAGCAAAGTTCTTGAAATTATTCTGTGAAGCCGTGGTTACAGTCACCTGCTTGTGGAGGATGCAGTATTTCTTTGAGCATTGACTCAGTTCCAGAAAGTATGTTTAAATTCTTCCAGTAGTTCTTTTGGGTTGGTGTCACTGTCCCCATTTTGCAGCAGAGGGGAGGTTCAGAGAATCTCAGTGCCCACAGTTCCACAGTGGTGAGTTATGGCACTTGGATTTGAACTAAAATAAGATTTACTGTATTATTTCCATGAGTCCGTGTTCCCTAGCCTGCCGGGCTGGAGCCAGGTTTCAGCCAGGTTTTATCCTTATCATCCTGGCCTTATTCTCCTTAAGAAACAAAACAAAATGAAAAATGGACCAGTGGTTTTCAACTGGAGATAGTTTTATTCCCACAGGGACATCTGTTGGTGTTCAGAGACATTTTTGGTTGTTACAACTGGATGAGGGATGCCATTGCATTTAGTGGTTGGAAACCATGGATGTTGTTAAATATCTAGCAGTGCACTGGACAGACCCCCAACAAAGATCATCTGGCCCAAATGTCAGTGGGTGCAGAGGTGAGAACGCAGGTATTAGTATATTTTATGTTAATGGCTTTAGCTTTGAGTACTCAAGCACGCTTTGCTCTTTCCCTGGGTTTTTAGTTTTCTTTCCACAGCGTGTAATCTCATCCTAATCCTGCTGCTTATCACTCAACCTAGGGAAGTTGCATATTTTTGGAAGAAGGAAAAATAATTGTTCCTGTATCATGAAACAATCCTTATGCCTGCCAGGAATATTCCTGGGTGGCATACTCTGGTCTCCTAGACCTTCTATCTGCGTTCCTCAGGCCTTGGTGTTTGTGCCTCTCTCCCGGTGTGCTCAGCAGTTGGAGGCTAGACCACAGAGAGGATTAGGTTCTTCTCGGTGTTGTGCTGTCGTCATGCAGGTGGACCATGTGAAGTGTGAATATGTCTTCTACTTTGTTTTTATTTATTTCTCAGGTCTCCTCCTTTGTTTAAAAAATAATCTATTGGAATCTCTAAGTTCTGAGAGACTTATGGCAGGTCCCCCTCTCCCTACTCTCAGAGTTTTTCTGGGTCAGATGTTACCTCCTCCATACTCTTCTCCTTTACCCACAACATTTATTCTACTTATTTCTCAAACTGGTTTGTCCTCTTTCCACCCCCTTCCCCCCGCCCCTTGTAGAATAGGCAGTGCAGAATAATTGTTTTGTTTTGTTTCTGTGATGGTAGGGATCAATCCCAGGGTTGCATGCCAGGCAAGAGCTCTACTACTGAGCCACATCCCCAGCCCCAGAATAAGTTTCATCATTAAATTTTTCACTATAGAAGTACAAGAGGGATTAAAGACTAAAGACCGTGCATCATGTAGGATTATTCTCTGTATATATTGTCTATTTTATTAAAAAATATAAAAGGCATGCCATTTGACGCAGTTAATTGCAAAGTAAGATAATTGCAAAGTAAGATTCTTTTTGTATATGATATTGTGGAATAGACCTTCTTCACTTTGGAATTCTGAGGGACTTATGGCAGGTCCCCCTCTCCCTACTCTTTCTGGTTCTTTTAATGGCTTAACTATTTTAGCAAAGGGTGTTTGGAACCTTCCTGGTCTTTAATTGTGGTCTATATTTATGATCTCCCATTAAAGCAGGAAGCATCTTCATTAATGAGGGCACTTAACATAGTTTAGGATTTAACCATCACTCGTTCCTTTCTGACCAGTGGGCCCTGTAATGAGAAGGTAGAGGCTGCTAAGAGGCGCCATATTGCATTTACCTTGGGGAAATAAGGTCCTGCACTTGGGTTGAAAAGTATTTATGAAGCTTCAGGAAATCTTCATGCATTCCCTGTTGAACCGCTTCATGACCAGGAACATAGACTAACTGTAGCTTAAGGCTAACTTAAGCTATAGCCCTATAGCCTTCAAATGGAAGGACAATTTTATCCCCATCTTTTCTGTTTTTTTTTTTTTTTGCTGTGCTGGGGTGGAGCCCAGAACCTCATTGTAGGACAGGCAATTATTCTGCCACTGAGCTACACCCCAGCTTTGATTCCTTATTGTTTGAATGAACTGGAATAAAGTTGACTTTTAGAGATACCATGATTAATTGTCCTACAAACATTTGTAGGAAGATGATCAACACTGAAGTTCTCATTATTAACCAGTAATTATGTACTAGTGGTTCTATAACAATTCAAAGACAAATAAGACATGTGCTCTGGGTTCACAGCACCTTCATCACTACCTATCACCCCTACTTTGGCATAAAGCAACAACTGCAAAGTTCTGTGGCAAAACAAAGTAGAGGTTGACTCTGGTATAGTCTGCATGATAGACCTTGGAGATAGGGTGACTTAGTGTCATGTCTTGCTAGGTAAGTTCTTTCTAGTCACTTGCTTTTAAAGAGCCTTATCAGTATGCTCTAATGATAATTACTTACCAAGACGATTGAGAAATAAGATAGAAGGATGTATTCCTATAGTATTGTATACTGTTGAATGAAAACACGATATTGAATGAAATAGTTATTCAAACTGGGGAGATACAGCTTCAGAATTGATCTCTTTTGTTTTCTGAAATAAATCCCTTTGAGGAGTAGAGTTAGAGGGGATTTTGGACAAAATACACTTGGGTGCTGTAACTGTTTGTCCCTGTCTGCTGCCCGCCTCCTTACAGGGTTTCAATCATGGGTGTGATCTGCATTTTTAGACACCTGAAATCCTGTTTCTAATGCTGTTAGATTTTCCTTTTCAGAGTAAGAGGGACCATCTACTCATGAACGTCAAATGGTACTACCGTCAGTCTGAAGTTCCAGATTCTGTGTATCAGCATTTGGTTCAGGATCGACATAATGAAAATGGTAAGTATGTCCTTCTGATTTGCTTCTTATAAATCTTAGGTTTGAGTAAAGTTCTTTCTAAAAATCGTTAATAGTCATTATGTAAATTTTCTCTAAAAAAGAACTTTTTTTTTTTTTTTTTTTTATAAATAAGAACATTGCTGGAATGCCCCTAAATCCTAGCTCTTTCATTATTTTTTACTTTTCTTAAACTTCTGAACATGTGCCCATAGTATCTTCATCTTAAACTTGGACTAAAGATAATTCTTCTTTGGAAATATCAGTAATTTCATTCTTTAAATTCCCCTTTTTCACCTCCGAGTCAACAAGTACTATTTTAAAATCCTATAGGATTGTCTTTCCCCCACCTCCCACCCTCCCAATCTGTGTTATTGAGGTTCCCTGTATTTTCAGGGAAGTGAATTTCAGTTTTCAAAGCAAAGTTTTCAGAATTATCTTTCAGAATTCAGTGTGATACCTGACTTTGAGAACAATAGGAAGGAAGATAGTTCTGGGCAACTGATTTTTTTTCTTTTCCCCCAAACATTGTATTAACTTTATTGGCACAGAAGATACATACATAAAATGTATGTTACATTTGTATAGGTGTATAATAGCATTTTTAAAAATTGATTCTCAAGAAACGCTAGGCCTCATGCTGTATGATTGACATTAGTTACCCATGAATCCTGTGAGGCAGGCTTGTCCCTGTAGTTCCACATGAGAAAGCTGAGTTCAGAGGTGCTGTGGGAGTTGCCCAGGATATACATCTTCTCAGTGGTGGTGCTGGAGTGGGAGCAGGCTCTGTCTGACCATGATGTCTGGTCTCATCTGCTCTTGCATCGATTGTCTTTGCTGATAGTCTTTGAGTCCACAAACCAGTGATCAAAATGATTTTGAAGAATAATGTTGTTTTTGGTACCCTACTCATTCACGCCCCCCCCTCCATCTTTGAAATAATAAAAACTCTGTTAAAGCAGTTAGATCATTACTCTTTATTAAAAGATAGTGTCTTACTCATTCTTTTTTTTTTTTTTTTTTGCTGAGGGAGGGGGTGATGGAGATTGAGCCCAGGCTTGCTTTATTGTGAGCACTATCTCCAGGCCTTTTTATGTTTTGTTTTGAGACAGTCTCCCTAAGTTTGAGGCCCAGGCTGGCCTCAAACTTGAAATTCTCCTGCCTCAGCATCCCGAGTCACTGGGATTATAGGTGTGCACCACTGTGCCCATCTTGGTCATTCTTGTCAACTGAATCATTGTATGGCTTTATTCCATTCAGGAGTATTTGAGGGTGAGAGGGAAAGACAGGATCACTAAATATTTAAGTATTCACAAATTGCTAGGATGTGTTAGTTGTTTGTTTCTGTTTACTTCTTTAGGTTTTTATTTATTAAATTAATTCAATTAATTCGTTTCGGAAAATCAGGGACTTAGTAAAGGGTGTAACACACAGCCAACAAGATAATTTGTCAATTGTCTCAAATTGTATACTTTGTTCTTTTTGTGTATTATTCTCTGCACTGTTTTGCACACTTAAGACGTTGACCAGACCTGGCTATTTATTGGGCTTTCTTCAGTGGGAGGTGAACCTGAAAAAAATGTTGTACAAAAACTTTCTATCTCTTTTGGGGAAAATTGGCTTTAATATCCTCTTAGGTAATTAATTATTATTACTATATATTTTTTTGGACAGATTCTGGAAGAGAACTTGTCATTACAGACCCAGTTATCAAGAACCGAGAGCTCTTCATTTCTGATTATGTTGACACATACCATGCTGCTGCCCTTAGGTAAGTACTGGAGGTCTCCCATTATCTCTTTTGATGACCATTACTATTAGTCAGACAACTCTTAGTAAATGGTCTCAGTAAGCTAACACTTTAAGTAATTGAGATTTCAGAGGTTGCCAGTGACTTCATTAATCTGACTTACCTCTCTCTATATTTTTGTTCTAATTTATTTTTTTATACCCTTGCTCTTTTATTGTATCTTTAGCTCCTTGAAATTGAATATTCTGATATTATTTGATATTGAAGGTAAAATGTTCTGATTGTCTGCAGTTTACTTTCTAATGATTGATTCCTTACCACTATAAAAAATGAAAAAATGAGTGAAGCAAATATGGCAGTATACTAATTAATTTTCTCAGCAGAATTTATAGAGATTTTCATTCAGCTATTATTTCCATTTTATGTATATTGGAAAAATTTCCTACCAAAAAGTTTGGTGTAGGGGGTAGGGAAAATATATTGAAGATTTTATTTTGAGACAAAAATAAATAGTCTTAATATCTTAGGTAATTTAGCAAAAAAGTGCCCATGATCCTCTTCCTAATATCCTAATATCCTAATCAAGAATACACCCATATGTCTAGATACATTTTGCATATACATGGCAGACTTTGGACTTCTTTGGTAGCATAAGAAGTACAACTACTAATATTCTTAAAGTCCCTTCCTTGCTGAAAATAATAATAGTGCAGTAAAAGAACTATTTTCTTTGTTAAGGAATATGATTTTTAAAAAACTCACTGGGATTTGCCAGCTTTTAGCTTCACTACAGTGGGGTAATTTCTGTTTTACAGTGCTCTCAAGGTATTCAGTAAAACATCTAAAATCTCTTGTGCACAGCTACACAGTTAAGGCCAGTTACTTCAAGGCAAATTAGGGCAGATTCTGGCAAACTTTTGGGACCAGATATATTTCACATGGCCTCTGTCTCAGCTATTCAGCTCAGCTATTCTAGCACAAAAGCCATAAGCAATATCCGCATAAATGAGGTGGCAATATTCCAATAAAACTATATTTATGGACACTAAAATTTGAGTTTCATTTAATTTTTCACATCAGGAAATACCATGTTTCTTTGATTGCTTTTTTCAGCCATTTAGAAATGTGAAAACTATTCTTTCACACCATATGAAAACAGGTGGTAGGCCAGACTTTGCTTGCTGGCCAGCAGTTTGCTGACCCTTGTGATAGGGGAAGGAGTAGTTGTAGTTAGATTTGACTTCTAACAGGACTTTAGATTAATATGTTTAGAGAATTCCTGTGGTGGTTTCTGAACTTTTTCTAAATCCGTACAAGCTTTTTTATTTCTTTGGGAGGTAGCTTTCCATTCTTAAGCCTGTTTGCTGAACAAAGCAAGTTAATAGAAGGTTGGCTTGATTGATGGAACAGTTAGATTGTTAGCAAAGATAGGTAACAAAGCTCTTATCTGGCCCTCCCCTCCCCTCCCCTCCCCTCCCCTCCCCTCCCCTCCCCTCCCCTCCCCTCCCTTCCTGAGGTAAATGATGTTAAGGGATTTAGATATGTAACTCTTACTATTCAACCTATTTTGACATAATTGCATAAAATGGATACATATGAGTATTTATCAATGCTGGTCAGATTTGTAGAGTAATATTCATTTTATTGTAGCATTTTTAGAAGAGCCATTTATCTCATCTAATTCCAGCTGGATCCAGATAAATTTATTCTAAGTAGGTTTACACTCAGATACCTTCTGAATATCTGTAATGGAAGCACTGTCCTTACATTGGCCCACTGCAGCAGACACTAGAGATTCTTTTTCCTGGGTTTGATTTTTTTCCCCCCTTCCTGTGGCACTTTCTTTGAAGTTGTCATGAAAAGTGGTAGCTCTGTTATAAAATTTTCATCTTGTTTTGTTACCTTCAAAAGAAAGCCTCTCTTTGCCACTTTGTCAACTGGATTAAAAAAACAAATTTTTTTTTTTTTTTTAGTTATTGATGGACATGATACCTTTATTTAATTTATTTATTTTTATGTGGCGCTGAGGATGGAACCCAGGCCTCACACATGTGTGGCGAGCACTCTACCACTGAGCCACAACTCCAGCTCCTCAACTGGATTTTTTTTCCAGATAGAAAGGTGATAAGGTACTGAACAATCTGGCTAGTAGATTCTTAGTAATACTTGTTGATGCGTGGGCTTGACTGGCATCTGTTCCTCACACTTGGTTCTTACTGCTGCATGGCAATTCCATCACTTTTTCAGCAGTAGTGTGCTCCCCATGAGAGGAGCTTTGGCTGGCCCTTCACCTCCCCTCCAAGAAAACAGAATGGAATGGCAACACCCCCAGGAATGTCTGTCATCCCTTTTCTCCTCACCAAGGTTAGATTACTTTAACTTAAACCTGTGTTGGGGGTGATTTGAGTATTAAGATTCAACCTTTTTTTCCCCAATTTTGCTTTTTTTTAAAAAATATTTATTTATTTATTTTTAGTTCTCTGCAGACACAACATCTCTGTTTATATGTGGTGCTGAGGGTTGAACCCCGGGCCGCACGCATGCCATGCGAGCGCGCTACTGCTTGAGCCACATCTCCAGCCCCCAATTTTGCTTTTCACAGTTTACTCACAAAAATTAGTTCTTTCTTTCTTCACACACATATAAACCAATACTGCCAAAAATAAATAAGTAGTGTGTGGACACACATAAGGGGTGGAAGGAATGTAATGGGGAAACCACAAGGACAAAGGAAAAGGTTGGTAACACTGGGCTGATCACCCTTCTCTTCAAGTGTCAGAGGCTCAGTTCTATGGATTTATTTGGGCTCAGAGTAACTCTTGAGGGGCTCTGGCCATTCCATTCACTGGGGAGGTAACAGGTACACCTTTTTCTTTCAAGTTCTTACTAAAGTTGGGTTATAAAGGAGGAGTGAAAGCTTTTTCCTTTAGTCATCATCATCAAAAGGAAAACAAAATTCCTTTGTATCCTCTATGTGAATTGTGAGGCTAAAGCTTTTCCTTACCAAAACTAAACTATCCGCTTCTTCCAGTGCATTCTTACGTATTCATTTCTAGAAGTGACTGTGGACCTCTGTGGTTGTAGTGATATGTGATGAGGCAGCCTGAGCTGGCCCTCATCTACCTTTCAGCAAAGTTCCTACAGCTGCTTACTTTCATAGTTCATTACACTACACTTACCAGTAGCTACCATTAGTAAAGCTAGCATTAAAAAAAAAAAAAATTTTTTTTTTTTTTTGTAGATGTAGGTGGACAGAATGCTTTTATTTGCTTATTTTTATGTGGTGCTAAGGATCTAATTCAGTGCTTCACACATGCTAGCCAAGCACTTTACCACTGAGCTACAACCTCAGCCACAAAGCTAGCATCTTGAGTAGAATATTTCTTATGTTCTACTTATTCCCAGGTAAGTATTTTTGGCCAATCTTGTGGTGTAATGGGGGAAAAAAATGCTTGATTGAAATTAGAAGACTTTAGTTTGAATTGTGACTCAACCACATAGCTTTGTGACCAGTGTAAAGTTTGTTAACCTTTGAATTATCATTTTGATAAACCTGTTTAAGGTGGCATGTCTGAGTCACAGCATCCTGAACCAAACACATACCTTCTGATTCAATACTCACTGCATCAGGTGTGTGGAGGCCCCTCACAGAGCAGCTCATACTCAGAAACTCTCTTAGTATTCTCTTTCACAGTACTCTGCTCATTGAATCTGGGTTTGTGAAAGTGTAAAAGGAAGAAAATTAAAAGTGAAATTAATTTTGTGCTGAGTTAGTGAAGATGTGAGAACTCAGCATCCACTGATTTTGTTTTTTGGTGACCTGTTGGATGTTGGATGGGTTCAGTGAGTTTTCAGATTACTTTAGGTATGTCTCCAGATGATGTCATCTGGAGATTCTCCGAAAATGGACAGACAAACCTCAAAACTTGCAGTTTGTTTGCCATGTCACTAATTTCCCCCTGTGGATAATGTTTTGTTGGTGATCCAGGGATCTGAGACAGTTGCTTTGCAGTGGGACTAAAACTTTTTAGCCTCAGGTTTACTATCTGCTTCTTCCAGTGCATTCTTAAGTATTGGTTGTGTGGACAGACAGTACAGGAGATCAGCAGTGGCTTGTGGGTGGCAGGCTGCTTTCCAGCTTTCTGATTATGTGCTGCCTACTTCAAGTAGCCAGGAGGAAGAAGTCCTAGGGTAGGTCAGGCTACAAGTAATCACCTTACCTGTGATTCATACAATAGGAAGATGTCTTAGGGTGAGTTTTCTAGAAGCCCAGGGCCAAGACACCCTAAAAAACTATTTTGGGTTTCTAATCTCCTTATTAAATCCTGAATTAATTCATCTCCTATCTTGTTATGGGCAAATAGGAAAAATATATATGTGTGCGTGTGTCCCAAATACATATAAATATATATAAATACCTTATCTATATTAAACCTACGTTTATCATAATATTATAAATACCTTATCTATATTAAACCCACATTTATCATAATATTATATATTATGCATTATGTATATTATATATGTATTACATATATACAATCCCTTAAAATTTGTGTATATTTAGGAATTTAAACAGATTAATTACATCTGTGGACTATTCTTCAACCATTTTTTTGCCTGTTAAAAATGTACTTTAGTTCCTGTGAGTTCTTAGGAGTTTCATGGTGTCACCAAGCTCTTAGTTTTGTAGCTTAGGACTTATTTTCTGGCTTTACTCTACAGTTGTTTTATATGCGATTTTTTTTTTTTTTTTTTTTTTGGTAACAGGAATTGAACTCGGGAGCACTCAACCACTGGGCCACATCCCCAGCTCTGTTTTGTAGTTTTATTTAGAGACAGGATCTTACTGAGTTGTTTAGTGCCTTGCAGTTGCTGAGGCTGGCTTTGAACTCGCAATTCTCCTGTCTCAGCGTCCCAAGCCACTGGGATTACAGGCGTGTGCCACCACACCCTGTTTATGCGAAATAATTTTCACTGTGTTGTCTTCACATGCTTAGTGCTTCACTGTTACCACATTCTGTTCTGTCAGTTCATTTATCCATTCATTATTTAACCACCTTATTGTCCTACTGGCCAATTGAGGGTTATCTGTCAGGTGCTGGGAACATGAAAAAGATACTCTGTATGTCCTTGGATACTTCAGAGTCATTAAAAAAAATATTTGGAGCTACTTTTTGACACAAAGAAAAGGTACAAGTACTGACTTTTTCATGTATTCTCTCTTAAACTCTCACAATGGGAGCATCTTCTTTTAATTATGGTGCAATGATGAGAACCAGGGAACTGACTTTAATGCAACCCATTGAACTAAGGATTTTCTTTCAATTTCAACAGTATGCTTTTTGTTGTTGTTCTTGTCTTGGGGTCATATTTGGCATCCCACATTGCTCTGCATTCTGTAATGATTCCCTAGTTCATTCTTGTCTGTCATGATATAATCTTGATTTTTTTTTTTTTTTCCTGTACTGGGGATTGAACTCTGGAGTACTTAACCAATGAGCCACATCCCAAGCCGTTTTTTGTATTTTATTTAGAGACAGGGTCTCACTGAGTTGCTTAGGGCCCCGCCAAATTGCTGAGGTTGGCTTTTAACTTTTGATACTCTTGCCTCCCAAGCCACTGGGATTACAGGTTTGTGCTGCCATACCTGGCCAACCTTGATACTTTTTAAGTAAAGAGTATGGATTAATTATTTTGCCACACATTCCTCAGTTTAAGACAAATTGGTGTTTTCACACAATTGCATTGAAGATAACACATTTTTTGCAAGAATACTACAGAAATAGTGTGTCTGAGCTGGGGATGTGGCTCAGTGGGTCCCTGGTACCAAAAAAGAAAAAGGGGCCGGGCTCCCAGTAGCCCTCCTCCTTTCAAAGATAGCATGCATCACTTCCCTGGTCCCTAGTGCTGTCTTAGGGACCAGGGCTTTCACACAAGGGCCTTTGAGGGTCAGACTATGTAGCAGGAGCTGAGTAATTTACTCCCTGGTTTATCTTTTCTGCATTTTCTTTTCCCAGATGTGCAAATACATTTTCTTAGGATCCCCTCTCTCATAAAGGGCAAAATGCTATTGAAATCCTTTGTCCTTTGCATTGTTCACTTTGACAGTATGTTTTGGGAATTGCTCATATCAGTTCGTAGAGATCTCACTCATTCTAACATGTACAGTACTCCTTACATGAGATGGATTTCTGATGGTTTATTCCTTTGTTTTCCTGTGTATAGGTATTTAGGTGGTTTGTAAATTTTGCCGATGTAAGTGATGCTTCAGTGAATATTCCGTGCAAACATATTTTCTTATTGACTGTGCATATCTTCAGGGTAAATTTTATAGTAGTGGGATTGCTGTGTGGAATGGTTTATGTATATGTGGTTTGTTAACTATTACCAAATTTCTCACCAGAAGGTATGTACCAATTTGCATTTCCTCTGATGATGTACAAAACTGCTTATTTTTTCAACATTCGTTTTATTTAAAAAAATTTTACACCAGATCTAGCATCACATGATTGTAATCCTAATGACTTAGGAGGCTGAAGCAGGAGGATCACAAGTTCAAAGACCAGCCTCAGCATGGTAGTGAGGCCCTATGCAACTTAGGGTCTCAAATTAAAAAAAAAAAAGCGGGGGGCGGGGGCGGGGGAGCTGACGGCTGGCGACCTGGCTTAAACACTTATATACACTACTGTCTATCAGGTTAGAAGTGTATTGGTAGTTTTGTTTTACTTTATTTCACAGTGATTTTGAATATGATCAGTCTTTTCTGTTGGGTTTTTGTCTTTCATTTTTAAAAAGTTCTTTATATGTCTGGTGTATGTTATATATATGACACATTTTCTTCAACAAGCGCCAGTTTTCTTTTGATTTTGATTAGGTTTTTTTTTTTTAATGAACAACACTTTTATTTAATCAGATGAATAGTCTTTTCTTTTATGAATGCCTCCGGAATTTAAGCCATATTTAAAGTTTTTTCCTATAACATATTTAAGGAAGAATTGTACTCAGTTGTCCCAGCACCATTAGTCAAGTTTATTTTTAATTTTTTTCCCATACTGGGAATTGAACCCAGACATACCCTACCACTGAGCCACATCCCCAGCCTTTTTAATTTTTAATTTTGCAACAGGGTTTCACTCAGTTGCTTAGAGCCTCTGTAAGTTTCTGAGGCTGGCCTCGCACCTGCAATAACTCCTGCCTCAGCCTCTGAAGTCATTGGGATTACAGGCGTGTGCCACCACATCCACTTATTTGTCTTTAGCCTAATAGATTGAAATACCAGCTCTGTCTGAATTATTTTCCATATATAATCTGGATTTTTTTTCTTTCCTTTTTCTTTTTTGTTTTATTATTCCATTGTCTATTTATATGCTTGCACTATATTCCTTTAACTAAAGAAGCCTTATAGTATGATTTAATATCTGATATAGTTAGTTCCCCTGTTGTTTAGTTATTTGTTTTTCCATGTGATCCTTAGTGTTATTGCAGTCCATAATAGTGTGTTAGCATTAGTGGTGGGATTGTATTCAGTTTATTAATGAGGTTATGGAGAGGTGCGGTGTTTGGTTTTCCTATTTAAGAGCAAATTGTGTTTTTCCGTAAGTCCCGCTGACTTTTGTGCCTTCTAGGAATGTTTGAAATTTTTCTTCATATAGGATATTACACATTTTGATTACTTTCTTCTTAAGCACTTATCTCAGACATATATTAATATATTAACCCTTAATAATAGACAATGTACATTCTTTTTTCTGCAGTACAATAGAGAAAATATCTGGTAATAATGCAATGAGCCTATAGTTTATTTACTATGAGCAAGACTGTTTCACCTGGAAATTTTCCAGTAGCTCCTGGGTGTAAGAGGAAATACAAGCTGAAATTAAGGAAGTTAAAAAACTTAATGTTGTATTGAATACAGCGGTGATCAGAGGGAAATTATTTGCATCAAACACATCAAAAAAATTGAAAAAATTTTAAATGAATGAAATTCCAAGATTAAATTATAAAAACAACAATGGAGTCAAAACAATGCAGTGTTTTTTGCTGAATGTGTGTAGAGCAGATGCATAAGTCAATTATATTTGAAAAGTGAGAAGGCAGAAGGGAGATTTCTAGAACTGATAAGAATGGATACTAGTGGATGTTACAAGTTATGTGTATACATTGTTATACTTAGAGCAAGCTTTAGGAAAACTATGCCAAGTATGTGCTCAAAAACAGTAAATATAAATCAAGATGGGATTCTGAAAAAAGTACCCCACAGGAGGACTACAAGGAAGAATGCAAAACTGAGGAAATAAATTTTTTAAAAATTCTGTACCTGTTTCTAATCCCAGTGGCTCAGGATATCTAGACAAGATAGTGATTTCCTCAGTATTTTTCCTTATTTGTTTTCATGGTCAGGTAAGAGTACAGAAATACCTCTACCATGAGCATTCCGTGTGTGCTGGCATGTTCTTCACAAGTTTTTTGGGGGTTCGCCTGTGCTAGGATGTTCGAAAACTCTTAATTATTGGTGGCTTGTGGGAGTGAATATCTAGGTCATTGTTCCCATTTGCACTGCCTCCTTGCATGGTGAAATTATCTTCATGTCCTTCATTGTCACATGGCCCGCTCTGCCTGCCAGAGGACTCCTCCAATAGCACAGTACCTAGGGCACCTTCTGTACTGGTGAATGTCAGGGTACTGGTTTGAAGGGCTTCCCTGTCTTTAGTTATGTTGCTGTTGACAGTGAAGCATTGCTTTAGGTGGGGAGAAGGCAGAACCTTATAACCTCTGGGACAGATGTTTCAGCAAGGTGGGGGGAGCAGTTTTCTCTTAACAGTCCCACCTTATCCATTCCATGAAACAACATTTAAGTTATATCCTGCTTTTGATAGAGAAGAGGACTCAGGAGTGAAAAACAAAATGCAAAGTTTAAAATGGTACCTATACTACATGCACACCTATGCACATATTTCTAAATGTTTGCATTGCTCTCCAGAAAGGTGATATGAAGCAGGCACTTTGCCACTGAGTTACATCCCAACCCACCATTTGTTTTTATTTTCATGTGGATGGACACTTGAGTTCTTTTTCAGGTACTGTGAATAAAGCTGTTCTAAATAACAGCAGTAAGAGAAAAGTATAATAAGGGGAATAAAGATAAAAGGAGAAATTAAAGGGGAAATGGCATTAGAGGTAATTAATCAAATCCTGTTTTTAAAAATTCTAATGTCTCATTTAAAAATACATATATATGGGCTGGGGATGTGGCTCAAGCGGTGACGCACTCGCCTGGCATGTGCAGGACGCTGGGTTCGATCCTCAGCACCACATAAAAAATAAAATAAAGATGTTGTGTCCACGGAAAACTGAAAAATAAATATTAAAAAAAATAATAAATAAAAATAAAAATACATATATGAACAACTGGAATTTTTTCAAAGAGAGCATATTGGTTCAGTGTCACAGACTCTGAATATCCTATGCCATAAGAATATATCTTAGGGAAGAAATCATATGATTTTCTCCAAAGCTAGGGTTTTGATTTGATTAAAGCTAGTATCATAATTAATGGGAACACGTAAGAGATTTCCAGTGAGATCAGAAACTAAATAACAGTGTTTACTCTTTTTATTACTTTCTGTATTGTACCAGAGGTATAGTGCAGTTAGAAGCATAAGAAAGGTAAAGAAGAAGTAAAACTGTGTTTCTTTGCAAATAGCATACTTGGAAAGACTTAAAGAATGAATGGTGAAACTGTGAACCTGGTGTGGCGGCTGAGAAGGAAGAATCACTTAAGCCCGCAAATCTACACCTGCTTGAGCAATATTGTGAGACCCTGTCTCAGAAACAAAACAAAACAACCAAACCAAAAACCAAAACCAAAATCAAAACAAACCTATATAATATAATAATGAAAGAATTCAGTTGAGTTGCAGGATATAAAGTAAACATACAAAGAGCAGAAACATTCAAGACACAAACAGTAAGCAAATAGAGGACATAATGGTAGAGAAAAACCCCATTGGTTGCAGTTTCATAGCCATTTATCAGATGACATGCTTCAATTCCTAATGTTTGACTTTTCCTAGCTAGTTATTTTGCCCTCCCCAGGAAACATTTGACAATGTCTTGAGACATTTTTGATTGTTAAAATATGTATGTGAGGGGCTAGGGTTGTGGTTCAGTGGTGGAGCGCTTGCCTGCCATGTGTGATTCGATCCTCAGCACCACATAAAAATAAAGAAAATAAAGGTATTGGGCCCACCTACAACTTAAAAAAAAAAAATGTATGTGATTATGCTTCTGGGTGGGGGACCCAGGGGTGTAGCTAAATGTCCTAGTATTCATGGGAGTGCCCCTGACAGTATTAGTCAGCAACACTGAAATTGATAAACTCTGCCCTAAACTTGTTTGATTTGTAGTACCTATGTTTAGAATTGTATGTTGCTGGGATTCTTATTTGTTTAATTAATTACTCCAGGTGAAAAATCAAAAGAATAATAAAATAAGAATTGTTTTCTTTGATATTGAACAGTGATGGTAATAATAACTTATTCTTCATAGCATCGTAGTATGTAGAGTTTCATAGACTTTCTTTTTTTGTGGGGGAGTACCGGGGATTGAACTTGGGGCACTCGACCACTGAACCACGTCCCCAGCCCTATTTTGTATTTAATTTAGAGACAGGGTTTCACTGAATTGCTTAGTGCCTTGCCATTGCTGAGGCTGGCCTTGAACTCACCCTCTTCCTGCCTCAGCCTCCAGACCTGGGGTTACAGGCATGCACCACTGGGCTCATAGACTTTCTCTCTGTGATTGTCTTAGTATTGTTCAAGGTAGGTATAATAGGTGTAATTATCGTGTTTAACTGAGAAAGGACTTTATTTGCCTCCTCTAAGCTCCAGTGTCTAAATCACTTTTGATGGATGGGTAGCTGGTCTCAGGGTGAGCTCACTATTCCAGCTCAGTGACCTTACTTGCTGCTGCTTTTCCAGAAGCTTATGTTAGCTTTATTTAAAAATCAGAGGATAGGTTCTGGGCCTGGAAAGCTGACATCTGCTTTGTGTATTCTTTGAATTGACTCTTGATATCTACTTACAGTAGGAATGTTACAGTGCTTCCAGTAAAAATTCCTGGGTGACGGAAATGTTCTATAAATCTGTGCTGTTCGGTAGGAGCACCAGCTATGTGTGGCTATTTAAATTTACATTGATTAAGATTAAGTAAAATTTAAAATTCATTTCCTCTAAATTTTATCAAATTCTAAGTGCCTAGTCACCCTGAATTGTTTTCTCCTCTGTAGTTAAAGGAACTTTAATAAGCCAACAATGTCATTATTTAATTTAAAAAATGGAGGTGGTTTGAGCCATTCTTAGCCTCTGTTCATTACTGAGGCTTTGGTCATAATTAAGTCCTTGGGGAAAGGAAGAGTTTTAAAATTTCTTTGTAGGAAATGAAGGTACCCCCTCTGGTATCCCTCTGCCACTTTTTCTCCCTAGCTGTTGAGTCCGTTGTTAAGGTGCATATGGAGTGGATTCTAGACTCTGTAGACAGCCTGCTGGGGTTGGGGGTTGGGGTGAGCATGGGAGGGGGGGACAGGATGGGAAATCCTGGAGGCTTGCTTTAGATGTTGTTGATGTGAAACAGGGTTTTTTGATCCTCTGATTTCCATCTAATTGCATCACAGGCTTTGGCTTCCACTTGACATTAAAGTTACCTTCTGTGACCACCAAGTGAGTTCAAGTTCTTTCAATCATCTGCCTCCTTGGAAACCTTTATATTACGCGCGTGCGTGCGTGTGTGTGTGTGTGTGTGGGTGTGTGTGTGATATGTGTGTCTGTCTGTTAGTGAAAGGCTGGGCCCTGCTGCATGGTTTAATGTTTCTAGTATCTTTGAGTTGGGTTCTTGGTACCTAAAACATGCTTAAACGATTCTGTCATATTATAGTTTTTAGCTACAAGGTGGTTTGACTTTTGTTGTCAGTTGAAACTAGAAAGCTTACTGCTGTTTATTGCAATATTTCTGTGGGATAGTGATTTCCAACCTAGAGTCAGTTAACTTTACCTGAACATTTGAGGGGAACTGTTTACATACTGGAGCCCATCTTTATGTAAAAAAGTTCAAATTTATGTTTTAATTTCTAAGTAAGTTTATTTCTTGCATGTTAAAGAAGAAGAAAAATACTGGCCTGAAGCTATATTGCAAAGGAATGTCTGATATGCATTTTAGCTTTAACAGTTTAATATGTAGCATTAAGAAAAGGCCTATTTTGCTTTGATGATTTAGAAAGGTTTTTAGACTGAACTTTCCGTCCATATTTTCCCTATGGTCTTAATCCTCCCCCATTCGTTTCTAATTTGCTTAATATTCTTTTATCACAGTCCTGTCTTCAGTTTATTAATTTTGACTTTATTGCCCACATGATGAAATAAAAACACCTGAGTTAAAAAGTTGTATATTGAAGAAGTCTTGAAATAAGAAAAATATGGAATTTGTAACCTTATTCAACAGGTACCATGAATTTAGTCATTTGTTTTCTTCTCTATTTCTCCAGTAGCATTTTGATTTGCAAGCCAATTGAGGAGCTGGACGTGGTGGCTTCTCAATCCCAGCCACCTGGGAGGCTGAGGCAGGAGGATTGCGAGTTCAAAGCCAGCTTCAGCTATTTAATGAGGCACCAAGCAACTCAGTGAGACCCTGTCTCTAAATAAAATACAAAATAGGGCTGGGGATGTGGCGCAGGTTGAGTGCCCCTGAGTTCAATCCCCGGTACCAAAAAAAAAGAGGGTATTACTAATGTATTTTTTGTCTTTTTCCCCCCAGAGGGAAGTGTAACATCTCCCATTTTTCTGACATATTTGCTGCTAGAGAGTTTAAAGCCCGAGTGGACTCATTTTTCTACATATTAGGCTACAACCCTGAGACAAGGTAAGTGAGTCACTTGTGTCCACTCAGTGAGAACTTTTTTCCTTTTCTCACTTGTGTGTGTGTGTGTGTGTGTGTGTGTGTGTGTGAGAGAGAGAGAGAGAGAGAGAGAGAGAGAGAACATGCATGTGTGTGTTTATACACCTGAATGTAAACTATGTATTTAATATTTAATGTCTTTGGCACCTAAATCAGCTTGTTGCTTTTTCTTTAGTTTTGTTAGGGAAAGGGAAGATGGAAAAATTTGGGTGTTACCTGGGTGGGATTAAAAAATGTAGTTGAGGGCTGGGGCTATGGCTCAGCGGTAACACACTTGCCTGGCATGTGTGTTAACTCATTTGTTTTGTTTGTTGGTAACTCATTTGTTTTGTTCATTCTTCGTAATAAAAATCCCAGGAACACTCACTGAAGTAAGTATCTTTGGTGAGACTACTCTTACAAAACAGAAACTTCCTGTTCCAAACTATTTTGTTAAGATCTATGTAAAAGAATTATGACTTGTTAAATAAAAAGCAATAGGGTCAAAATAATTTCACAAAAAGAATTTTTGGTTTATGTCTGTAATACTCTTCACATAGCATAAGAGTGTGTTTATACATGTGCCCTGGAAAAATTATGTGACTATATGATTTATTAAGGTTTTTTTTTTTTTAAAAAGACCTGGGCATGATTATGCACCCCGTGAGGCAAGAAGATGGCAAATAAGAGTCTAGCCTGAGCAATTCAGCAAGATCGTATCTCAAAATAAATAACAAAGGGTCTGAATGTGTAGCTCAATGTTAGAGCACTTGCCTAGCAAGTAGGAGGCTATGGGTTCAATTCCCAGTACTGGGAATTGGGTTGGGGAAAAGGTGGAGGGTATTAGCAGGTGGTCAAATAATTCATGCTCTGGATACCCAAGACCTGTTTGCAAATGTGAAGATTTAGAAAGAAATAAAAGATTTAGCTTGGCTCAAGGAATTTTACTTTATTATCCATTGGATATAATTGCAAAACAAATATTATTTTAGTGAAAACTTTTTCTAGAAGATGTTGAGAAATGATATACAAAATTTAGAGTATTCTTAGGACAGTCACTGAAGAGTTGATTAAAGGGAGCATGTTTCATTGTGATTGCACAAGGCTGCACAGAGCATCATTGGGGCATAGTATACACTGGTTTTCTATCTCTTCCTCTCTTAGACAGCAGCTGTGAGAGTAGGAGGATTATGCTCATCTATTTTTGCTTACCTCTTAAGAATACTTATTTTTTTCTTTATAATACAGTGAAGCTTGAGCTTTTTGTTTTCAAAAGAAGGCCACAGTCTAATGATTTAAAAAAAAAAAAAACTGGTTGATGGAAATATTTCAGAAGTTTCTTTTTAAATTTTGAAATGTTTTTTTTAAAATTATTATTATTATTATTTGTGTGTGTGTGTGTGTGTGTGTGTGTGTGTTGCTGAGGATTGAACCCAGGGCCTTGTGCATGCAAGGTGAGCACTCTACCAACTGAGCTATAGCCCCAGCCCCAAAATGTTTATTTTATATGTGCATTGTCATGTCATTCTGTTGCCCAGGCGAGTTTCTGTATAGAGACAAATGAGTTGGTGGTTGTCATGTTGTTGTCAGTGCTGTTTGTTATTGTTATTATTTTGGTGCTGGAGATTGAACCCTGGAGCCTTTTACTAGGGTTCATTTGAGCTACCTCCCTAGTCCTTTTATTTTTGTTTTGAGACGGGATCTTGCTGAGTTGCTGAGGCAGGCCTCCAACTTGTGATCCCCTTGCTTTAGTAGGTAGGATAAGGGATATGCCACTGTGCCTGACTTGGTCGTCGTTATTTTAGTGATTCCATACTTATTTAACTGTGATAAATATGTTGCACAAGTTAAGAGTGCATCAGCAATTAACTAAAATAGTTTTTGTCTTTTAAATATTCAGCTCTAAAATTCATAACAATCAAGTTTATTTTTTTTACTAGTTTAAGTTGTACATCTGTTTTGTTTTGTTTTATACTGGAAATTGAGATACTTGACCACTGAGTACATCCCTAGCCCTTTTCCTTGAACGCTTATTAAAAGCACTATGTAACTTTTCTCTGTAAGCTAGAGAGGTACACAGATGTCTATTTTTTTTTTCATTATGTGTTGCTTGCAGTCTTTCAGGGTGATATTTCTCATCAGGTAGTGTTTATATGGGGTGACACTGAGAGTGCTGGGGGCCAAACCCATGGCCTTCTGCATGCTAACCAGGTGCTCTATCACTGGGCTATATTTCCATCCCTCAATTTTGAAAATGTGGATTAGGTATGCAGTAGAAACATATTGTTTGTCTCTGTATACAAAAAAAGAACATAATTATGCACTTTTATAAGGTCTGCATCCTGAATCACAATATTTTGAAATTTGTAGTTGCTGTTTGTTCAGTTCTACACTTGTATTCTCTCGTTGCGCTTGTGCTATGTATATTTTAAGTGCTTGAGAGATGTTGGTTGAATTACATTCAGCAAATATTTGAATGTTTACTTACAAATAAAGTTTGAGGCACATCAAACTTCTCACAGTTCAAGAGTCAAGGCCCTTATAGAAATTTGGTACAGGGCTGGAGATGTGGCTCAAGTGGTAACGCGCTCGCCTGGCATGTGCGGGGCACTGGGTTCGATCCTCAGCACCACATAAAATAAAATAAAAAAATAAAGATGTTGTGTCCACCGAAAACTGAAAAATAAATATTAAAAAATATTAAAAAAAAAAAAAAAAAAGAAATTTGGTACAGTGCTGGCATGGTTGGTGCATGTCTTTAATCTGGGGAGTTGGGACTCTGCGGTTGGAAGATTGCAAGTTCAAGGCCACTCTCAGGCACCTAGCAAGAATACACACTCTGGGCATTCTAAGAATCGGGCTGTACATAAATCAGATGGAGGAAATGCAGAAAGTCTTTTCATACTTTGTTAAATCACACACATTCCTGTGATCTTTTGAACAGCTGTGGATAAATGGGTGTGTATTCTTGTAGGAGTTGCCTGCTTCTGACTTGGTTTCAAGTTTGTGAGGGATGAAGCTGTGTGATGAACTGGTTTCTGATGCAGTTTCCTCCTCACTTTAATGAGTGGGACTAGGGTTGCAGTCCTGGCTACATAGTGCTATGTGCCAGTCCTTGACACCCTGTGCCATTTAGGTAAGTGGAAGTTCATGTGGAAAGGAAATGTCAAGCTGTGTGTGTGTGTGTGTGTGTGTATGTATATATGTATTTATTTTACTGTGAAATGCTCCTCTGAGATGGCACATGTATTAATAAGACCACTGGAAGTTGAGGGCTAAGAATTCTGTGACTGTGAAGTGATGACTGCTACCTTCCCTTTTAATAATGCAGGAGTTTAACACTAAGTGAGCAGTTGAAACTGAACTTTAAGATGGAACTATTTCTCAGAACAAACTTTCGGATACTAGTTAAAAGTTAATGTACGTATTTTTCTGTAATTTAGTATATCAGCACTAAAATTTTGAATTTTTTTTCACATTCATTTTCATAGATCCTTTTAAAATCTCAAGAGTTCAGTTCCCCTTTTATTTCTCCCCTAATCTGGTCTTTATATTCCTGAATGATGTGTCTTGTCAGGGACCTGGTCTTTCTGAACTTTTGATCCTGATTGTATTACTACTTAGTTGAACTAATGTACTATAGTGTGAATCAAACCAACTGTACTATAGTGTGAATCAAACCAACTGTTCTTTGCTCTGTGATTGTGGTTTATGCCTTTAAAATTTGGGGATAGTAGATTTCTTGATAAGTGCCATAAAATTACTTTAGTATTATTAAGTATAAATTTATATTTCATTTTTACTTTAGAATGCTAATCATTAATATAATAGAGGACCTATGATAATACTTATCCATGATTTCTTCATTCTGAAATCTGAAAGCTCTGAAAATCTAAAACTTTGTATACTAAATATAGCACCCAACTCGTTTGGTGACCAAACCTGGCCTGAAACCAATTGAGGCTATTTCTGTTTTTAATTTAGTATACTTCGTGTGAATGTGCACCAATTTTGTGGTAAAAATATAAATATGATAGTATATTGGTTATAGCTTAGACATTCCTGGGGTGTTACATACTGTGTCATATATTCACATAAAAGTAAAAGTCTAAAAAATTTGGAATTCTGAAAAACCTTTGGTAGACCATTGACCCTCTGGTTGATAATGTTCACAAGGAAGTCTGAGGACCGTGGATTCTCAAGTCTGTCTGGAATATTGATTCTAGAATCCTTTGCAAAATATGCAACATTTGCTAAGTTTCTTCATTGACCATAGTGAAACCTACCTAACAATATTTACTGAGTATATAAACAAGATAATGTGAAATAATATAATTTTTATATTTGGAGTTTTTAATGAAAAATCGGAACCAAAATTGAAAGAAAAATTATTGAAAAATAGATTTGGAGTTTTTATAGCAAATGATCTTACCTTTGCTAGCACTTTGATTTTGCTGAACTCATCTGTCCTTTTTCCTACCTTCTCCTCTCCTCAGGTCTAGTACTCCACCATGGGCCAGTGCCTTTTTTCCTATACCCCTGGGTGTGTGTCTTCTATTCCTGGGAAAAGGTCCCTTAATGGTGGATAAGTGATGTTTCCATCAGTTTTTATAGTGTAAATGTTTTTAGTTGTAGAAAGAACCTATCTGTGCAGTGTATTCATCTTACTTAGGTGTTCCCATCCCTTCTGTTCAGAAGCAAGCATCCTTCACCTGTTGTTCAGTGGGGTCAATGGGAGGAAGGAGGGATGTGTGGGATTCAGAAGTGGTATAGATGCATCTGGGGTTCACATGACTTCTGGGAAGACTCTAGAAATAGGCCACAGACAGAAACACTTGGGGGCAGCCTGGATGCATATATGCATGTCCCTGTGGGCAGGCGGATGATGATTAGGAACAGCAGTACAGGAATGAGGTCCAGAGTGTAGTCAGCATCAGGAAACAGACATCTAATGTTCCAGAGTATCAGTAGGGGCCTAGGGATGCAGCTCAATGATAGAGCACTTGCTTGGCATTCCTGAGGCCCTGGGTTTGAGATACATTCTGTGTAAAGTAAGGCTTGGTTAGAGGAAACATAGCCCCATTTCTAGAATTGGAACTTAAGAATAAAAGGGACACAGTGGTGTATTTGATTCCTGATCACTAAGTTTAGGGCTCCTTCAGATTCTCTGAGGAGGAGAGCTGTTGCCGTATTCTGAGTTTGGACTGCATGGTAGCTGGGTGTTAGGTGGCTTCAACTTGGGAACCAGAGCACCATGGGCAAAAAGTAGCTAGGCAAGTCACTCATTGCCCAGTGTTTCTGTGCAGCAGAAGCCATGATATACGGATGTGTAGGGCCTGTAAAGGTATTTTTTAGTTTGCTTTAGATATACTTAAATTTTGAATTTGGAATCTTATATACATAAAGAAGAGTCATGAATAGAATATATGTTTTACCCACTCACCACTTGTTAACATTTTGTCCTATTTCCTTTTTTCTTATATATTTTTTCTTACTACCTTTTCAACTTCATTACACATTTACTTTATTATATCTTTTCTTGCCATATTCATCTTTGTGTTTGCCATCTTTGCTTCATCACTTTCTATGTATTTTCCGTTGGTTGTTGTTTGGAGATGGGGTCTTGCTGCATTGCCCAGGCTGGCACTGTCCTCTGGTATGAGTGATCCTCCCGTCTCAGCCTCTCAAAAGTGGCTGGGACTACAGCATGCACCACTATGCCCTGCTGACACACTGTTATTCTTTCCTGAATGGTCTGTGAGTGAGCTTCAGACAGCAGCCTTCTCTTCTCCAAATGCTTCAGTATATATTTCCAAGAAGAAGAATGTTCTTAAAATCAGGAAAGTTAACATTGCTGGAGTACCACATGGTCCATATTCAGACTTTGCAAGTTTTTCCAGTAATGGTCTTCTTAGTAATTTTCCCCCTGTGATCCTTCCTGCATCACCTTTTCATTGCTGTGTCTCTTTACTGGCCTTTGCCTGTCTTTATTCTCCTGATGTTTCCTTACCTTTCTATATTTTTCATGACATTGGCTTTTCTGAAGAGTAGGAGCCAGTTTTACCAAATGATCTTTAATTTGAGTTTGTTTGATGTTTTCCCTCATGATTAGTTATGAGTTATGAAATTTTTGCCAAAAAATGGTGATTTTGATTTTGTGTTTCAAGTGTATTTGTTGAGATACAAAATAAAATTGTTGGGTGGCTCTAAACAGATGAGATATACATTGTTTTTGCCTGAGAAGAGCTCCCAGTCTGGGGACTGCCAGAGGGTTAGGGGAGGTAGAGAGTGGTTGGAATTGTGGGAGACAGGATGTGAAGGAGAGGAGGTCTGGAGAGCCACTGGTGACAGGAAAAAGGGGCCTTTGTCTTGGTGGCCTGTAAAGAATACCTGTGAGATGCCAGTGTAAGGAAAGACAGTGAAGAGGATGTTGATGTTAAGTGGCTGTTACTCCTGGGACCCAGTGTAACAGAGGTTCTGATGAAGTGCCTGTGGTGTTTCCTAGGTATCTATTGAGATGGAATATACAATTTTGAAAATGTAATTTGCTTGACTTGCTGTAAAGTAACTTTCTACTGTGCTTCATGTAATCGTTCCCATGGTTTCTCGGAGTAGTGATGAATATATTAAATTATTAGTTTCTAGTGATTTCTCCCAATGAACATTTTCTGTGTGAAAAGGTTTGATAGGGTTTTTTTTGTTTTGTTTTATTTTAATGGATCCTTCTGAGAGGAATTCCTTTCTGGTCATATTTATATTACTTGGCTGCCACATTCTAATTCCTTTACTTTTGTTTTCAGAAAGTAATTTTCTTTAGATTATTCCTTATTAAACCCGTTCTGTAGACATGCTTCACAAACCAACGAGGAGAACCTATTTCATGCATTGGGTCAAAAGGAAAACTTATTTAAGTGTATTTGGCATGACTTGTATTTTACAAGTCATGTTTTGAGCAGAGTAAGATTTATTGACTCATGGTCTTAGTTCAGAGCATGGATAGGAGACTGTGGGCATGGACTTGATTCTGTGGTGCTGACTTTTCTTCACATTTCTGGGAAACAGAATTCACACTGCCTTTCCATCCTGTCTTGTTCTTTATGGTTTCTGGGGAGACTGATGATCTTCCTTTTTTTTTCTTTTTTAATTTTAACTAAGTAATACATAAAATTATTTCTGAGGTTGCAAGTGGAAACTAAGTCTATCTGTAGAGTTTCTTTATAAGGTGGACAGCTCAGTTTGCTGTCTATGGGAGGTGGAGATTGGGAGAGAGGGCATACACTGTGTTTTTAATTAAACTGAGTTTTAATAGAAAAATGTCTCCACTTTGGTGTAGACAGTGAGAGTGCTTTCCTAATGCTCACTACATTAAGAGGGGATGACCTTATGGATTTGGAAATCTTTCTGAAGAGACCTTAATGAATTTATTTATTTATTTTGTGGTGTAGGGAATTGAACACAGACCTCATGTGTGCTAGGCAGGTGCTCTACCACTGAGCTACATCCCCAGCCCAGTCCTCAAATATGGTTCGGGGGTGCTCAGGTGTTTGCGGCATGGTGTTCTTTGAACTCTTAACTTGAATTTTCCTTGCTCTTCTTACTGTGAGAAAGCCAGTCTTCAAACCATATTGGATTGGGCTAGTGTTACTTTAGGGAACCTTTTAATTTAGTATTGAGAGTTTTTAGCTTCTTTAAGGAAGATCTAAATCTTTGCATACAGTACAGTTTTGGGTTGTTGTTGTTGTTTTTTTTGGCTTCGGTAAGTTGTTGAGGCTGACTTCAAATTTGTGATCCTCCTGTCTTGGCCTCCAGAGTCACTGGGAATTACTCTTCTTGTCATGCCCTCCAGACACTGTGTCTGTTTCTGTGTGACAGTACCATGCACTCCATAGGTTTACCGTGGTATATTTGTTTGTTTTCCAAATGTTGAAGATTTTCAAAGAGAGATGTATGGAGTTGCTTTTCTTAAGTAGCTACTACTATGATTTTAAATGTGTTGGAATATTTCTGCTAATTAATCTTACACATAGTTGTTTATGTCCTTTGTTTCTATTCTTTCTTGGAAATCTTGCTATTTAAGACCACCATTTCCTTTAAAAAAAAATAGACAAAACAGAACTTGCTGTTGTCTGGAGGCGCAGGCATAGACTGAAGCTGGCAGGGCTTGCCGAGCTTGTGGCGTTGGCTGTCTCAGATCCCCTTCCTGAGGCCCCACTTCCCTGCACACTAGCTTGGTGTGCAGGGAGAAGCTGCGGCGTCTGTTGGCTGGGCTTTATTTACGGAAACAGCAGGGTTGAGATTGATTGCGTCGTGCAGAGACAGTGTGTGGATGAGGGAGGGTCACAGCACATGCTCAGTCCTGTCAGTGTGAGGGGAAGTTTCTGCGTTCTGCGTGGAGGCTTAGGTCATAGCACAAGCTCAGTGAAAGCTCTGTGAGGTCTCTCACACTGCATGTGCCTCCATTTTGAGCAGTTAGAGTAGAAAAGGGCAGAGTTTTAGCGGTAAGAGAGGTGCAGGGATCAGCTAGACTCACCCGGGGCTCTGTTAGTCATGGAGGATCCCTTCGGCCCCTGCAGGTAGGCTCCCTTACTCTGGCCTCCCTGGCCGGGTGATGGTTGGCTGCTCCTTCTCACTTCTGGAGATGTCTCTGAGTCATTCATCCTTCAGAGTCCTGTTCCCGGAGCCTTTGGTTCAGCCCAGCTGGCCGTGGAGGTGGTGCTGCAACACGGAACAGCGGGAAAGGGCTCTACCCAGGGCTGCGTTAAGCAGATGAGGAATATGAAGCTTCTCGGGTCCCTCTGTCCCTGTCCTGCCCCCCCTTTCTCCTCACCTCTCCCTCCCTTGGCATGGTTTTAACCCGAGGCGCGCTGGGTGCTTGTTGCCGAGCTGTCTCTCTTCAAGCCCTGCAGAGCAAGCCTGCAGGCCCCCCGCCTTGCTGCGCCTGTGGCTGGCCAGGATCGCCTGGGCCAGAGAGCAGTTCTGTTTGGATGTTTTAGGAATGGTGGTAGGTGGGTAGCTATTGGTTGCTTTGAAGGTGGGTGGAACCTGTTTTGATTGAGAGCCTGTTTGCCAGAGCAAATTACAGTTCTTGTCATCTTTTTCTGAAATCTGACATAGGCAGGAGATAGTTGTGGATTATGGTGGCAACAGTTTCACCTTAAAATGGCTTTTTAAAAAGTGAAAGGTTGCCACATCAGTTTGTACTGTGTTGTTCAGAAGGAAGCGAATCCTTCTTCCTTTTGGAGTTTACGAAGATTTCTTCAGAAAACTGTATGCATTGATATTTGTGTTAGAAGTTGAGGTTCCATGTATTCTGTGTGCTTATTTTTGTATGTTCATTTTAAATAGGATAATGTTTGTTGTGTGCATTTGTATTTTGCTGTGTGACTGGTGAATTCTATAGAAGAGAAGTGAAAGAAGTAGTGGGTGCTGGAGAAGGCAGAGGTGTTAACAAGGCCACATTGGGTGCCCATGGCTTGACGGCCAACACTAGTCTTTCCTACCCAGGGAAAGCTATACTTTTTGTGCCTCCTGCTCACAGAGAAGGCTCAGGCAGATGGTTCTCTCCATGGTAAACTTAGGGAGCCAGTCAGAATAGGCAGATTTAGGACTAGTTGAATTCTTACTCAAGCAGATTTTCAGCGATTTTGAATTATGTTAGTTGCTTCTTATTGCTTCCTCTCCTTTTTTTCTGCTGATAGGTTTTGGAAAAGAAATTGAAGTGACATTAAGTTTTGTGTATTCGTGGGGATGGGTGAAAATATACAATAAAGAAAAATGTGAAAAACCCTCATAGGTAAGGGAAGAAATTTACTATATATTGATACAAAGGAGAAATGATTTGTAAGCTCTTAGTTGTATAATATGACCTTTGCATGATCAACTTTAGTCAGACAAAGCCCCTGAGTCTAGCAGAAGGTTTTAAACTAAGGCTTAACTTGGTGAATTCTAGACACTTAAAATATTCCTGAGGTATATAATCTGTATTCTTATAGGTTAAATTTGGGGATTGTAAACTAAGGAGATGAATTAAAGAAGAATAATTTAGGTTGACATTTATTGCTGTCTTCAGATCTATTTTTCCAATCATGTGAGGGTTCTCCTCCCATTACGATCCTTTTTATTTGAACATTGCATTTGGAGGTTTGAGGCAGCTTCCCACTTTTTCCCATACCGTGAAACGTTGATTCTGGAACTTATCTTATTTACTCTATTTAGAAGCATCTTTCCCCAGCTACTCAGGAAGCTGAGGCAGGCGGATTGCAAGTTCAAGTCCAGCCTCCACAGCTTAGCAAGAAGACACTGTTTCAAAATAAAAATGGGCTGGGGATGTAGCTCAGAACAAAAGTTCCCCTGGGTTCAATCCTGAGTACTGCTAAAAGGTAAAAAAGATATCTTTTGCACAGTTTGCTCTTCCTTTGCATTCTCTCTCTAAAAAATTTATCCTTTCTCTAGCCTAGAGAAATCAGACACTAGCACTTTCTGGTCATGTACATGTGGGGTCCATGAAAGCCTACTGTTTCAGACTTGAAGAGAAGATTCAGCGTTGGAGTTGAGAATGCTGATTTTCTGTTGCTGGGTCTTTAACTTAAACTTTCTTTACACTTTAGCTAATAAAATGTGAGCAGGAAGCTATACTCATAGCTGACCAGCTTCTGGCTCAGGTTCCTCCTGCTTGATGGATGGCTGACTGGGCCTGGCACATACCTGTGTTCATGGATCTTGTGTGCAGCTGCCCTTTTTGCTGGTAAAGACACACAGTCACTGGCTCTGATCTATGGATACCCTCTGTGGCTAAGAGTCTATTTTTTTTTTCTGTTTCACCTTGTAAGTGAAGTAAGTCACCACAGTATTTCTTGTATTTCTGGCATGTTTTTTGCCGACCACTCATCTCTTGCTTCAGGAGTTCATTGCTTGTGTGGATGTGGCAGAGGTGAAGGAACCAGCACACGGAAGTTACTGTCTTGGTCAGGGGTCTGTGTAAGCTGAACATTGAAAAGATGCTAGTCATTCCATTTTGGCTTATTGTTCCCTTCCTGAGATACTTCAGAGTGTCAGGAAATGTGGGAGAGTACAGAAGGTTGTTTCAGAAGGAATGTAGAAGTGCACTAAATTATTATCTTGTTAGCTTTTCATGTCATTTTGGTAGAATCTTGAATTAGAACCACAGTGGAGTTTTCTGCTTAAAATGTTCCTCCATCAGCATACATGGTGTGGTCACTGCTGGAAAGCTGGGACACACTTCGCTGTGTTTCGATGCCACTTCATTCCTAATCTCATAGCTCTCAAAATTCCTCCACTCTCATCTCGTGGGCTAACTGATGAGTTAGAGGACTCTGAGTCACCCAAGACCTCACTTAGTTACTTCTGAATTCATTTTTCCTTTTCCTTTTAATTTTTGGTCTTTAGTGAACCAAGCTATCTTTCCATCAAAAGATATTTTCCGAACACTATGAAACAAATGTCCTGAAGGTTTGTAAGCGAGAAATACTATCTAAATACTAAAGGAATATTTGAAATGATGTGTATATTCATGAGTCTTCTCTTGGATGAGTACAGTCAATTGCTAATCATCTGAATCGAGCAGTTTCTGATGTGGGCAATACAGGCGCATGGAGATATATTTAAGATAAATCTGAAAACTCTTCTTCTCATTTTGTATGCTCTGTGATACCTGGAGTCCAAAGTATAACAGTTCATTTTAGCTAGGATAATTAGAGATCATATCTATCAGAGGTCTTTGAACTATTTACATTTATTTGTGATGGTTTGATTCTCTTTCCCATTGGATTTGAAGTTTCTGAGGATTGTGTTTGTTCTTGTGGTCTTGGTTCCCAGTAGAGTGCCTGGCAAATAGGTCTTTGACATGTAAATAAGTTCATGAGTAAATGAGAAAAGGCTGGATTGGGAGCCAGGTAGGTACTATTCTTTCTACTTCACACACGACACTGGACAAACTTTCTGATGCCTGTCAACCTGTGTTTTCTCATGGATCATATGGAAATAAATATTTCTCAGTTGTAAAGATGAAATGAAAATGATAAGTGTTTGGCACGTAGTTGCTTAGTATGTTATTGTTATTCATTCAAAAGCCAAGTCTCTCTTGTATATGTGATCACCTCCATAGTATTTTTATTTTTCATGGTCAACTGAGACAGTATTAGAAATTGTTTTAGGAATTAAGTAGTTAGTTACCAGTATTTTTTAACCACAATTTACTGGTCTACTTTCTTTTTATTCTTGATTATTTCTCTTTATACTTATTGAAATTTTGTTCTTAAAAGAAACTGTACTTTCATAGTTTTGTTACATTTGGTGTATCAGCGTGATATGATTTTTTTTTCTTACTCTTTCTCCAGTATAAGTGTGTGTGTGTGTGTGTGAGAGAGAGAGAGTGAGAGAGAGAGAGAGAGAGAGAGAGATGTGTGTGTGTGTTATACTTTTTATAGCATTTCAGAGTCTTCCCAGTGGGAACAAAAAGACCTTTAGACTTGTGTTGTAGACATGCTTACTTGGTCCAAAGTCTTTTTTTCTGGGACACTCTATTCAGGTTTATAATGTAGTTTGATTTCAATGCACAGAAAGCCAGCAACATCTTTGGTCAGAAGATCAGCTTAATCTTCAAAGACTGCTGCTTTATAAATTGTTTTCAGTTGTGATGAGGTTTCTCCCTCCCTCCCTTCCTTCCTTTTTTTTAAGTTCATATACTAAAACTTGATACTTGTATGCATGCAGCTCTGCAGTCCTTAAGCCATTTTCATCTTTGCAGCAGGTGATTAAAAGAAAACCCTGAGGAGCCTGAGATAACTTGAGTTATATGTCATTGCCAAGTACTTGGAATATTTCTACAGAATGGCAGTGGTGGAGAAATAAGATAGATAAGAAAAGCAGACAATGGAGTAAGACTCTTAGAGCACTTTGTAAGATCTTTCTCACCTGTTAAAATTTTTAAAACCATTTTTCCCTGAAATTATTCAACACATTATTATGTATGGAGGCTATTATCAGCTTATTATCAACATGGAAATTCTCATTATTCCTCAGCCAATGCCTAGTTTCTTAGTAGTAGCCTCTGAATTATATTTAGGAGGAGCCTGTGGGAGAGCTGCTTCTGTGTTCTGGAGTCCTCCTTTGAACTCAGTGTGACCTCTCAGAAAAGTACTCTCATTTCCTCAGGCCTTGGTTTCATCTATGAAGATATTAGATTCAATTAGCTAGCCTCTCAGGAAACTTATATATAAAGAGAAAATTCATTCATTCATTCATTTATTTTTATGTGGTGCTGAGGATTGAACCCAGTGCCTCACAAATGCAAGGCAAGGGCTCTATCATTGAGCTACATACAACCCCAGCTCTATGAGAGAAACTTCAGAATTTTGTGATTTCCAGGTTTGGGTAAGTTGACCTGTGTTGACCTTTGTAGTTGTGTATGAGTTAGAAACATTTATACTTTTCAGTTGTTGACTAATTATCTTTTTTTTGTTGTTGTTTTTTGTTATTTTTGTTTTTGCTTTTGAATGAAGGCTGTTGTTCCTGCCAGTTAGTTTTTTTTGTTTTTTAATATATATATATATTTTTTTTAGTTTTCAATGGACCTTTATTTTATTTATTTATATGCAGTGCTGAGAATTGAACCCAGTGCCTCACACATACTGGGCATGTGCTCTACCACTGAGCCGCTACTCCAGCCCCCTGTCTGCCAGTTAGTCTATCAGTGCTATTTTCAGTTTAATTTTACTTAGAGGGCTAGCTTTGTGTCACAAGCAATTTGTCTTAATTTTTACAACAAATACCTTAGTTGCTATCTATGACTGAGCAGTAGTAAATTTAGATTTTTGGAGTCTTTTGTTTATTCAAAATATCTTTAGAGAGAAGTGTGGGCTCTTAAATATAGTAGTGAGCCAAAGCCAAGCTTGCTTTGTACCTTCATGATGCTTTTTGTCTGGAGGGCAACATAGCCATTGAAAGAAATAATTACACAAAATAGAGAATCCATGACTGGTATTTGTGGGAGGGGAGAGAGGTGGTGCTCTGAGAACAGAATGGAGAGTTTAGCTCCCATTTTCGCTTATTACCAATGCCCAAAGCTACTCATAGCCATGACCTCTACACAGCAAGCACTGTGCCTAGTTCTTTCTGTAGGTTTTTATTTTTATAGCAACCTCACATAGTCATTATGAAATTCATTTTATAGATGAGGGAACTCAAGGCTCAGAGAAATTGAATCATGTCCTCAAGATCATACTTAAACTATTCAGGAGGCTGAGGTAGGAAGACCGCAAGTTCAAGGCCAGTCTGGAGAATTTGAAGACACCCTGTCTCAAGATAAAAATGAAAAGTTCTGGGGATGCAGCTCAGTGGTAGAGCACCTCTGGGCTCAATCCCCAGTACCACAACATACTCATGGAGCCAACAGAATCTTGGTACTGACAATTTAATCTAGTCAATTCGTTTGACTCTGAAGTCTGTGCTCTTTTCCTGCACCTTAGTTTCTAGGCTCATATATAAACAGTTTTCAGCAGTGAGGTGCCAGTGTCATGGACTTTTTCTTTATCTTTTAATGAATGGTAATGTGTTGTAGAATAGAATACAAAATTTGGGTGGGTTTTAAAGATTTGCATCAGACTTTAAAAGAAATTTCCTATCATCCTCATTTTCACCCCTGAAATAATTTTTTTTCTCCTAAAAATAAGTGATTCTAATAAATTGCTTTTTTGTTTTAAAATCTAGTGTATTTCACTTTGGACCCACAGACTGTTTCTGTGGTCACTTTCTAAATGGGCTATTAAGTTGAGTTTCTAGTCCTCTTTCTTTGGATGTCATGTCAGTCTTCCTGCTCAATGTAACATCCTATGGAAAAGATAAGAATTATTTACTATCTAATACTGAAGACCTGAAGGATAGGAACAGGGAAAATTGCCCAGTGGCCTCATTCACTATGTGACACCATTTACAGAACAGGAGTCTCTGACCTGTGACTTGTCAGTCCCAGTCCTTTGGGAATGGGCCACAGGGCACACTGCTGTCCTGTCCCTAGGTTTGGGGGTGGGGTCAGTTCTGGGTCACAGTGGGATGTCATGCCAACTACCTGTGAAAAGGCCTCAGTTCTTTTAGCTCTTGCTCTTGATCATTCATGCCAGTGCTTTGCTTCTGTCTTGTCTTTGGAACCATTTGTCCCTCCTCTTCCCAGGAGATTCAAGACATTTTAGCATCTTGAGTGAGCACTCAGACTGTTGCCTCTGTGCACCTTTCCTCTCTTTGGTGATGAAGTGATGGCGTCAGGTTCCTTGGGCAAGCCTGGGTTAGGGCAGGCCCCTGTGTCTGGCTGTTAGCCTTCTCATCCCTTTGCAGAGAGCTGCTCCCTTTTTGATATTCAGTTGCAGGCTTTCCGTTCCTTTCTGTCCATTCCCTGTTTACTTCTTAGACTAAAACGTTTCCATGGTAACAGGTTACTTTTCAAAGGGAACATCTTGTCATTTTATTTAATCCACTGCAGCTGAAGAGGACTGAAATATTAAGTTGTAGTTGCTATGGATACTGCTTTGTTACATCAGTTTCTTTTGTATCAGATTTCATATACAATGAATTTCTATTTTTTTATACTCAAGAAATAAACACAATGACTTACCATTATTGTTGTAATTGGCTTCTGGGACTTTTTTTTTTTTTTTTTCTTAACGTATTCCAAAGTGAAGATTTCTAGACTAATGGAGGCTGAATCTCAGCTGTTTTGAAAAACATATATTATTTATATTAGCTACACAGAGGAAAGCCTCCTATTGCTGGCAAGGATGGCGATAGTTCTTAATTCACTGTGTGTAGTCTGAGCCACAGTATAAGGATGTCTTCAAAATGATATCCCTGTGGCCAGGACGTTAGGAAACAGGGAAGGAGGGAGTGCGGACTTGTTGAGTCGCTCCTTGAATGTCATCACCCCAGAGCCATGGCACTCTTTCCCACCCCCCTGACCTCTCAGATGTCTCCAGGAGATTGGGGACAGAGTCTTTTTGTTACCCAGCTTTCTCATATCTACTTCTTTCTGTGACTTTAAAAACCTAAAATAAAAACCTAAAATTTTTTGGATTCATAAGAACTTGCAGTTTACTCAAGTAGAATACCGTATCATAGTGGGAAATTGACATTAGTACACAGTGAGTGTATACTTCTGTGCCAGCTTGTCACCCATGTGGCTTTGTGCAACAGCCAACCATAGCCCTGGCACTGCACACTTCCTAGCACACATCCTCTCTAACCACTGGCTCTTCTTTATTAGCTCTATGATTTTTGTCATTTCAAGAATGTTGCACAAATCTGAGCCCTTAACTTTGATCTGTTTCTGTTTCAACATGATTTTCAATGTTTTTAAAGAAACTTTTTGATTATTTTGTAATAACATAGAATCAAAAATTGGGAAGTCTTTGGATTCTCATACTTTCATTTGTAATCATGTGGTTTGGTTTGATAACTTAATCAGTCGCCATGGGAGTATTATTGGGAGCTCTGATATAAAGAGTCAATTAAACTTAAGTTCAAACTTGTTAGCCATGTGCTCTTGGACAGCTGTATAAGGCTTCAGTTTCTTCATCTGATTAGAGTAGCCTCTCTATTACAGGATCATCTGTGAGTAGGTAGAAACTATCTACGTATGTGCTTTTTTTTTTTTTTTTTAAATTTACTTCTGAGAACTAAGCCTGATGGTGCAGGCCTGTAATTCCAACAATTTGGAAGGCTGAGACAGGAGGGACACAAGTTCTTGGCCAGCCTCCGCAACTTGGCAAGGCCTTAAGAACTTAGCAAGACCCTGTCTCAAAATGAAACCTCAGGAAGGATGGCGATGTGGCTGAGTGCTTACATGACCCTGAGTTCATTCCCCGGTACAGACCCCCCCCACCCCCAAAAAAGAAAAAGAAACTTTAGTTCTGGGGATTGAATTAAGGGCCTTGCGCTTGGTAGGCAAGCAGTGTATTGCTGAGCTTCATTACCTGTCCCATATAAGGAAATTAGCTTGTGACACTTAGTACATAGTATAAGTGTTCAGTGTTTAAGTCTGTTGATAGTGTGACAGTTAGTATTGTTATTATCTATGAAGTGGGGATACTGTCTTATAGGATTGTCATTGGAATAAGGAAATAATGTGTGTCTGGCATACAAAAGTATTTCCTGAGTGATAGCTCCCTGTTTTAATTAGCTTTTTCACTACTATGACTAAAGGATCTGACCAGAACAACTACAGAGGAGGAAAAGTTTATTTGAGATCTCACGGTTTTCAGAGGTCTTAGTCCATAAAAGGCCTGCTCCATTCCTCGAGGCTCAAGGTGAGGCTGAACATCATGGTGGGAGAGGGTAGTGGAGGAAAGCAGCTCACATCACCGTGATCTGGAAGCTGAGAGAGACTCCACTCTCCAGATACAAATGTATACACCAAAGCCGCACCCTAATTCCCACCTCCTCTAGCCACAATCTACCACTCAGTTAATCCCTTTTGGGGGATTAATTCACTGATTGGGTTAAGACTCTCTCAACCCAATCATTTTGTGAGCTTTTGGGGGACATCTCACATCCAAACCATAACACTTAACTTTTTTTTTTTTAATGCTTGTGTTTATCATATAAATATAATGCACCTCGATTTGGGATGGTTATACGTAAAGACCTTGAGGCAGGGGTAAAGGTGTGTGTGCCGTGGGTGTCCTGCATCATCCTGGAGTCTGACTCACCTCTTTGTCCAGTAGTACCGTTTCTCTGTCGTGACTGGAATGAACATTCTTTTGGTCTGGATTTTCCTCCTTATGTTGATGGCCAGCCAGGCATAGCCCTGCCCCCCTGTGCTGGTCGTGCAGCTTTGTACATCCATGAAGAATTGCTTCAGCAGTTTTGTTGCTTTGAATACAGAATAGAATGAGATCTGGATTTCTAGAATAAAAATACTCATGCTTTTGGTAACATCAAAACGTAAATAATGCCTAGAAATGGGAGAATGCCATAGAGCACATTCAGCAGGTAGTAAGTGCCTAGATGTTAGCCACTCTTCTTTATGATGGAGGAATAAACCTGGCACTTTGTAGATTAGTGGGCCTTTTGAATTTTAGCCTCAATCATAATTAGTGCTTCCCAAAGTATGGTGTTTGGACCTCCTTATTCATTCATTCATTCATTTATTTTTAGCCCTTTTTATTTTTCATTTTGAGATAGGGTCTTGCTAAGTTTCTGAGGCTTGCTTTAAACTTGTGACCCATGCCTAATGATTATTAATTTTTATCAAAATTCCCATCCTTGACTTCCTGTCTCTTCAGTACCCTCCAGGGAAATGGGAGGGGGTGTAAATGTGTTCTGTTACAGACTAAAGGCTGACAGTTGTTTTGAGGAAGCTCTTGTGTGATTTGAGTCAGAAGCTGAACATTGTTTTCATGGAACCCATTTCTGTTTGAAAGAACCACTGACAAACTGTGGTCATTTAGACTTGTGGATTTGGTGGAGATTTACTTTGTCGTTTGAAGGAAGACAACTGGCTGGGCACGGTGCTGCATGCCTGAAATCCCAGTAGCTCCAGAGGCTGAGGCAGGAAGATCCAGAGTTCAAAGCCAGCCTCAACAAAAGTGAGGCATTAAACAATTTAGGGATACCCTGTCTGTAAATAAAATACAAATTAGGGCTGGGGGGTGTTCCTCAGTGGTCCAGTGCCCCTGAGTTCAGGGTTGGGGGTCCCCAACCTCTGCTACCCCAAAAAAAGAAAGAAAAAGAAAACAACTGATAATGTTTCCCAGTGCTAAGATTTGAACTTTGAAGTAAAAATTAGAAATTTTAAAAATCTGCTGTGATCACCATGAGCCTGACATTTTCTTTGTGTTTTAAAGGCTTTTCTTAGGACATGGATGGTGATATTAATGAATGTAATTTTTTAAAAAATATTATATAATGAACTGTCAATATATGGAAGGTTTATAAAACTCAATGAAGCAATATTTTCTATATGACAATTCATGACATTGAAAAATCATGTTTGAATCAGAAGATCCATTTAGAGGGCAAAAGAGACCTTGTATTTAACAAAAAATTATTAAGGTTTTACTGACTGATTGATTACAGCACTGGGGATTGAACCCAGGGGTGCTCTACCATTGAGCTGTAGCCACATCCTTTTTTATTTTTTATGTTGAAACAGGGTCTTACTAAATTGCTGAGGCTGGCCTCTAATGTTGTAATCCTCCTGCCTCCCTGAGTAGCTGGGATTATAGACATGTGCCACCACATCTGGCTTCTGTTATTAAGTTTTTAGAATCACATTGTACATAGGCCTTTAAGAAAATTTCTTGTTGAGTTTTGGTGTAATGTCAAAAATTTGTCAAGGTAGATTCTTCCCTTCTTCAGTTCAATAGCTGTATGGGGTTGGCTTTTCTTTATATGCTTTAGATAAAACAATTTACTTGCTCAAATTGAAGGAAAAAAAGCGAATCCTGCTTTCCTGGGAAGTCAGTAACAGGATTTGCAACATTGTAAAACAATGCTTATGTTTTTGCTATTTTTAAGTACAGTTACTTTTTGTAAATATGTATTATCCTTGTTACTATTTAATTGGATTTTTTATTAACAAATAAATATTTGTAATTTCTCAAAAAACTTAAGTCCTTGGTATACTTGGTAATTTAATGAGTGTAAAATAGTCCTCAGATCAAAATGTTTAAGAATCGCTGTATTAGTATGTGAGAAAATGTAGTGAGTTCATCATAATGGTGATTAAGAATATTTCCTGCAAGGCAGGCATAGTGACGTGCCTGTAATCCCGATGGCTAGAGAGGCTGAGGGAGGAGGATCACAAATTCAAAGCTAGCCTCAACAACTTAGTGAGATCCTGTTTCAAAACATATAAAAGAAGGTGGGGGCCTGGGGGCTGTGGCTCAGTGGTTAACTGCCGCTGGGTTCAATCCCTGGTACCAAAAAGAAGACAATAAAAGAATATTTCCTACAGGCTGTTGCTATTATGTTTAAGTGTTACTTTCTGTTGTTGTTAAATTTTACAGTTTAGTGGTCTAGAAATGTTCATGAAGCCAACGAACTTTTAATTTGTTCTAAGGGGATAAGTAGTAGCAGGCAGGTAATTTACCACACAGTGAGGACACAAAGTATGAATTTAATCTCAGCACTTATCTCTAGAAGTTAATAGTCCCATAGTGGGTGGAGTTAGGAATGCCCAAATTAAAGCATCCCTCCCTCCTCTTCGAGGCCTCCTGCAGTAAAGCAGGACCCTGCCACGGAGTCTTCCCCTGTCCCCAGGAATAGCAGTTTCTAACAGGCATGAACTGCAAGGGTTCTGTCCATTCAGCTTTCTCTAATGGGATGTGTTGCTTTCTGCCTTTTTATAACTTTGGCCTAAGAAATATTTCAACATTTATTCTGTATTCTGTAGTCCCTGGTTACAGTAGGGCATGCCAATGTCCACTCTTCAGATTCTAATCATGTTTGCAAATAAAATTGTTATATCCTCTACTATAAAACTTTCTAATTCCTGCACATACCTAGTAAACAATCTACCTTCCAGCTTTTTTTTTTTTCCTTCTTCCAGCATGCCTATCTTCTAAAGAAAGGAAGGTGGCTGGTGTAACAAAGTCAGCCCTTGGTACAGGCTCTTCTCCCACTGTGGAGCCTCCCTCTTGGCGTGCCACTTGGCCAGGAGCTCTTGAGAACTTTGCCACTTTAGAGGTTGTTTCTACTTAATGTCTAATTTTCATAACAATCTTTAGTGTTTTTGTACTGTTGCTCCTGAAATGTCTTCTGTTTGTAATTAGAGGGTTTGGGCCTGTTCTGGTCTTTGGGGGATGGGTACTACTTCCCCAGCTGACTGGACTATGTGATTCAGGACTGGACCACATGTCTTCCTCTCTTTGTTATTTTCTTCTCTTCCTTTGTCATGTCTGCTGCCAAAACAAAGCTCTTCATGAAAAAAAATTATTGCGTTAAAAGAAGAGAGTACTGGACCCAAGGACCCTAAAGGAAATAGTGGTTTTCCAAAATTCATTTTGACAACTTAAAACAATGGGGATGAGTATCATATCCATGGGGGGAAAACAAGGGACTGGGCTCTTTCTTGGGTTCTTTATAGAATTGTGTTTTTTAGCCCAGTTCAGGGCAGCAAGTGAGAACAAGCAGTTTTCACTCTTTAAAAAGCCTTTGCTTTCATTCTGCTGAAAATTCAGTGGCTCTTATAAAAACAGAGCCTTGTCACTGGCATGGAAAGGGATTTCCTGAGATAGGCCACAGATAGTCGTGATCGCAGGTTGCAGGTTCCAGAGAGCTCTGGGAGGGCAGGATTTCCTTATCTACCAGTATACACAGTGAGTGCCCTGTGTAAAGCCTGGGACAAAAAAGATACCAGCAAATACTTTATGAAGAGCTGGGCACAGTGGCACACACTGGTAAGCCTGCTACTCGGGAGGCCAAGGCTGGAGGATCACAAGTTAGAGACCAGCTTCAGCAGTTTACCAAAACCCTGTCTCAAAATAAATAACATAAGGACTGGGGGGTGTAGCTTAGTGGTAGCACCCCTGGGTTCAATCCTCAGCACCCTAAACAATAAAAACAAAAACCAAATACTGTGTGAAAGAATGGAAAGAAAAAGACATCTGCATGCTGTGTGAAGAGGTGACATGGGGCTAAATGGGCAGAAGATAAATAAATGCTTTACTGAAGTAGCAGCCTTTTTAAAGCCCAGGTGGTTTGGATTGGAGCAATGGGGGAGAGGGTCATAAGGGTAGTGAGAGTGGTCAAGGTTAAAGGGAGCTGTGCTCTCACCACCTTCACCTGTTGGGCTCAGTCCCTCATTTCTTTTTCTTCTTTGCTCAAATCTCACTTTATGAATAATGCTTTTTCTGACTTTTCTTTGTACAGGAGTATAAAAATATTTTATCTTTTGCCATCTATTTAATTTGTTGGCACTTAATGCCTGATCTATGCTTTGATTTTTCTCTAATTAGAATATAAGTTCCTGGGCTGGGGATGTGGCTCAAGCGGTAGCGTGCTCGCCTGGCATGCGTGCGGCCCGGGTTCGATCCTCAGCACCACATACAAACAAAGATGTTGTGTCCGCGGAAAACTAAAATAAATAAATAAATATTAAAAAAAAAAAAAAAGAATATAAGTTCCAAAAACATATTGATACTGTTTTATAATTTGCTTTATCCACAACATCCAGGACAAATCCTGACTTATAGTAGGTATTAAACAAATAATTACTGAATAAGTGAATAACCCAATGATCCAGGGCATGTTGTAGGAACTATCAGTTATCTCATTTGTGTTCCTTGAAGTTTGTGGTAGGGCACCCAGAGTGTGTTGAAAAGAAGAAATGTTTGCCCGTAGGAATGTCTGTGTATGAGACATGAGATAATGACAGTTCAGAAAGATACTCAGGTTGGGAAGCTGCAGCAATCAGGTCTTGGGAAGGAAAAGGAGTTAGAGATGTGGGGTGGGAGGTGCATGTAGGGGCAACATTAGAAATACTGGGAAAGTGAATTCCTCAAGTTTTTCCTCATTTATTTGAAGTAAATTACTTTCCTTGAGAGATATGTGAATGTTTATGTCAAAATGCCATTGTGTATATCTAATCTAATCTATTCTTTTCATGACAGGAGGCTGAACAGTACACAAGGGGAGATTCGTGTTGGACCCAGCCATCAGGTAAAATACATTTTAGTAGCCTCTTTTAGAGGGTTTTTAGTCCTTACATTTTTGCTAGAACTTTATTTTTTGAGCAGTGGTCAAACTGCTATGTGGGATTTTATTTAAATACAGAAGTTTTCTTTTCAGATCCTCACCTACTTTTTAAAAAAAAATTGTGATAAAATGTACATAATAGGAGATTTACCATCTTAACCATTTTTGTTAAAATTTTATTTTTTAGTTGTAAATAGACACAATATCTTTATTTTTATGTGGTGCTGAGGATCAAACCTAGTGCCTCCCATGTGTGAGACAAGTGCTCTACCACTGAGCTATAGACTCAGCCCTCTTAACTATTTTTTAAGTGTGCAGTTTAGCAACATTAAGTACATTATTGTTGGCAGCCACACCACTATCCATCTCCAGAACTCTTCACCTTGCAAAACTGAAACTCTAGGCCCATTTTACAGTAAATCCCTGTTCCTCTCTCACCCATGCCCCTGGCAGCTGCTCCTCGACTTCCTGTCTCTGTTTGACCACTCTGCCTGGTAGAAGCAGAGTCATACAATGCTTGTCTTTTTTTTGACTGACTTATTTCACTTAGCACAATGTTCTGGAGGCTCATCCATGTTGTAACATGTAACCGAATTTCTTTCCTTTTAAGGCTGAATAATACATTGTATGTGCATATCACAATTTGTTTGTACATTCTTCCATTGATGAACATTTGATTACCACATACATTTACATAAAAAGATTTTGTGTGTAGGAGGCCCCGGGTTTGATTTCCCTGGGGATTGACCATGAGCCTTGGGCATGCTAGGCCAACACCCTATTACTGAGCCACATTCCTCCCCATCCCCCTGAAAAGAGTTTTTTCAACACCTTTTTCTGCAGATAAGTCAGGATGGGTAGTTCTTTTCAGTTGGCAGCTTGTTGTGTTGTGAACTCTGCCACTCGAGTCTTATATAGTTCACTGAGACTCCTCCGCTTTCAACCCTAATATCAAGTAGGGTGCTCTGACAGGCAGGATTCTGGCTCATGGATCAGCATGTCCTGGGCAATGCAGATGTGGGCTCTGTTGGGCTTCTCTGCAGTTCTCATGGTGTTTGTTGGGTCCTCAGGCTGGTAACTGTGTGTACTGATTCTGAGATGCACTCTTTTCCTTCACATTTTAGCTCTGCGTTTGGACTTCATTGTACACTGGATTGTGTGATTGTAGTTTCATGGCTGCATTTGTCCTTTCTCTAGCACGTAAAATAATAGTCATTCTTAGCATAAATGAAACACAGCATATGTTAAGAGGAAGAAAGGGTCTTTCTTCTTTTCCCTTAGGAGCAAGGACAGTTTCCTCAGAATGGCCTGCCTCTCACTGCTGTGGATTTGGTCATGTGCCTCTTTCTAAAGCAGGAGGAAATGGGAATGCCATGGTTATGGCTTAATTGAAGTAATGTTGAGGAGCCAACCCATCATATTTAGGGAAGGGAGATACAGGCAGAGGGTATAGAGGTTTCAATTCAAGTGTCTCCTGCTTTATTTTTTGGTTTTGATTTTGAGCTTTTTTTTTTGGTATGCCATTCACATTTTTTCAAAGAATCCAGTTCAAGGGTATAATGAGAAATTTTAAAACCCAGACACAGAAACTATTGGGGCATATAAGTTTTAGAAGACATTTCTCATCCTTGAACTGGGGTAATAACTGAGAGGTCAAAAAAGAAGCTGCAGGAGGACACTTTGGCAATGACTGCCTGTTCAGGTGACTGGGGACCCAGTACTTAACTGGCTGTACTCAGTGACCTCCCTGTCTTTGCTTTCTTGTGCATTCTCTCCCACTATGTATTGTCAGCACTGAGACATCTCTGTAGTAGAATTATTTTATAGACTTCTTGCTATAACAGAAAAAGTGATTTCTAAGTAAAAGATGGTGAGTTCTTAAAAAAGAAGCAAATTTACTATAATGGAGTTTATTTTTTATACTTCATTTAAAATCAGATGTTTATTTTATATCAGATCTTTTTGTAAACATTTATTTATTTTAGTTGTAGATGGATACAATACTTTTATTTTATTTGTTTATTTTTATGTGGTGCAGAGGATTGAAACCTGGACCTAGGTGAGCACTCTACTGCTGAGCCACAACCCCAGCCTTTATATCAGATCTTAAATACATTATATATGATTTTTAAAAATATCTTTATTTTATTTATTGTTATGTGGTGCTGAGGATCAAACCCAGTGCCTCACATTGCTAGGTGAGTGCTCTACCGCTGAGCCACAACCCTAGCCCCCATTCTATATGCTTTATTTTCAGGAAGCACCAATATAACAGGACACTTAGGAATTGGTGACCTTTACCTTCTTAAAATTTTTTACCTTTTAAAATATATTAACAGGGGCTGGGGATGTGGCTCAAGAGGTAGTGCGCTTGCCTGGCATGCGTGCGGCCCGGGTTCGATCCTCAGCACCACATACAAACAAAGATGTTGTGTCTGCCGAAAACTAAAAAAAAATAAATAAATATTAAAATTAAAAAAATAAATAAATAAAATATATTGACAGATATAAAAGCAGAGGAAAAATAGTACAATGAAGCCCTCCTGTCATTACTTCGGACTCGGACTACGTCCTAGTCAGACTTGTTTTGTTTATTCTCACACGTTTTTCCTACCAGTATTTTGAAATGAATCACAAATATAATACCTTAATTATTGATGTTCCAAAGAGAAGGGCTCTTTTAAAAGACAAATCAGAATATATTACACAAATAAAAATGATCAGTTTCTTAAAATGCAGGTGTCTACTGGATCCAGGTGTCCCTGTTTGTCTCTCTCTTTCTTTCTTTTTTTGTAGTTCAAATTAGAATCTAAGTAAGAGCCATTTGCTTTAATTGCAATTGATTGATATGTCTCTTGAATCTCTTTTTAATCCACAGGGTTCTCCCTCCCATCCCCTTTCTCAAGGTGTATGTTGGAAAAACTGTAGGTTTTCTGTATGATGTCTGACAGTCTAGATTTGACTCATTGTTTTTCTACCATTTAACTTTTTCCTTTGTCTTTTGCAATTCTTGATAATTAGCAGTTGAATCTAGAGATTTAATCACATTCTAGTTTAGTACCTGCCTTCTGCACGAATACATCATGAATAATGAAAAGTATTTCTACCAGGAGGCTGTTGATTATTTCTTAGATCCATTATTTTATTATGGGCTTTCAAAATGGTGACCATCTAATTCTGTCTATTCATTTATTTGCTAACTAAACAAAACTTCCTCCTTATCAACTGCTTGATTCCTTCCCTCGTCCCAGTTTTCAAAATACAGAGTTGACTTCATATCATCTTCAGAGGTCACCAGTGGATTTAAAATTAGTTATCATTTTTTAAAATATTTTCCCTTAGTTGTTGATAGGTCTTTATTGTATTTATTTATACGTTGTGCTGAGAATCGAACCCAGTTCCTCACACATGCAAGGCAAGTGCGCTATCGCTGAGCCACAGTCCCAGCCCAAAAATTAGTTATCTTTAATCAATTTTTGATGATTAAATGATCCATTTTGAGCCTACTGGAGCTTCTTCCTGCCACTGGTGTTCTTTGTACTTGATCCTGGTGGTTTTGGGGTGGGTCCTTTTTATTTGGTTGTGAAATAATTTTAATGCCTCATCCGAACATTTCCTTTTCTGGTTTTGGAGTTATACTTTTCTGAATGGAGCCCTTGTTTGTTATAATGGAAAATGGTATTTTTAGGCTGGTTCATTTTTAGGCTGTTTACTATTTCTAGGCCTGATTTCAGTAGACAGAGCTAGAAAATATGCTTTTTTTATTTGTTTGTTTTCCCTTTCTTTTTAGAAATAAAATGTTGTGTATTCATATTGATGTTTCTAATTCAAATCCAGAATTTTATATATACATTCATTCAATTCAGAATTTATATTATAAAGTATTGTATATGTTGCGTGTGTGTGTATTTCTGGATTTGAATTAGAAACATCAATATGAATACACAACGTATTTTATATATATATGTGTGTGTGTGTGTGTATAAATTCTGTTGTTCTTTGATCTATATCTGTATCTTTCTCCTGTGTCTTAAATCCCATTTTTAATGCCAAAGACATAATTATTTGCTATTTTCCCAGCATGTATAATATATATGTAGTATGAATAGCTCAGAATAGCAATGTTCCCACTGCTACAACAGTATTGAACAGTTTTGTTTGATTTTTGTACTGGCAAGAGAACTGGAAAGAGGTTTGTTTGTTATTTGTTTGGTACTGGTGATTAAACCAAGGGCCTTTCATATGCAAAGCGCATGACTTTTCACCAAGCTGAGCTGTACCATTAGCCCCTTACAATCAGTGTACTGTTAAATTTTGTTTTGCCCTTATCGAATATATCCCACTAGTGCTGTATAGGCAAATTAACTTGAAGTAGATTTTAGAGTGGAAATAATTCAATACATTGTTATTGTTACTCCTTTCTTCTTCTTCTTCTTCTTCTTCTTTTTTTTTTTTTTTGCAGTCCCGTGGTTTGAACCCACATCCTTGTACATGCTAGGCAAGTGCTATACCACTGAGTTACAATCCAGTCCTTTTTAAATTTTATTTTGAGACAGGGTCTTGCTATGTTGCCTAGGCTGTTCTTGAACTTGCCTTCTCCTGCCACAGCCTCTGGGATTACAGGCATGACCACCACGCTGGGCTGAGATTGTTATTCTGGAAACTTCTTATTTTTATGTATTTATTTAGGTAAATGATAGCATGATATGCACACGTTTTTTTCCCCTTCTTTTTTTCTTTCAGCAATACATCCTGTTGTTTCCTCCATAGCAACATCTGGAGCTCCTTTTCTTTCCCTCTGCCATTTTGTAGAACTCTGAGTGGATAGAAGAGTTCATTCTTCCAGTCCCTGTTGATGGTTATTTGTGCTACTTAAGTCATTTGTTGTTGTAACTAGTGCTGTAGTGAATAGCCTCTGCATATTGACTTTTGTATATTTGCCATTGTGTCTTTGCATCTATTCTCAAAAGTTGGGTAGCTGGCCTGGAGGGCAAGCAAATGGGTAATATTGATTCTCCTCTGTCATTACTGAGATAGATGAGCAACGGGGTATCCTTGTTACTAATTTGCATTTCTCTTCTCAGCAAGGCTGACCATTTCCTGTGATTTAAACCATTGCTAGGGCTAGGGTTGTGGCTCAGTGGTAGAACACTTGCCTCATGTGTGAGGCACTGGGTTCCACCCTCAGCACCACATAAAAATAAGTAAATAAATAAAAGTATTGTCCATCTACAACTAAAAATATTTAATTTTTTTTTCTATTTTTTTCCTGCGTACTGTCTAATTATATTTCTAATCCATTTCTCTTGGGGGAATTGGTCCTGCTCCCCAACAATAAGACTTTTAACTTAACAAATAGCCATTGGGGAGCTACATGCCAAGTTCTGTACTTCGTGCTGGGGAAGCAGAGCTCAGTAGTCATGTTGAAGACCTTTTGATACCAGTATTTATTGTGTTTTAGTATTATTTTAATATTTTCACTAAGTGTTAAACAGAAATAGTGTGGCACACAGTGGAATATTATAAATGTCAATACTATGTCAAACAAGAGTATCCTTATTTAGAGAGAGTCAGTGCTTCACCCACATTTGTGGACATTGAAGAGTGCGTACAAAGCAGAGGTCACAGCCTGACCCGAGAGCCATGTGGCCTACTGGTGTTGTTTTTTGTCACACAGTTGTTTTAAAAACATTTGAAACCCTGAGTTTCCACATACAAGTGAAGATTCTGGAGTTTGGAAGAAAGTGGAGGGTATTCAAATATTGCTTCCTGTCCCTGCATGGAGCAGTTTCTGGATAGGACAGCTCTGTTTCCTGCATTCATCTCACCATGGCACACTTTACTTCTCGGTGCAGAACACCTATGAGACACTGTCCTACTTCACTGTGAAGCACTTGCAACATGGCTAGTGCAAACAGGGGTGTGCGTTGTTTTGTTTAATGTGGCTAGTAGACTATTTAAAATTAAATATATTGTTCTCATTGCTGTTGGACAGTACTGTTGCCTCCTTCATTTGCTTAGATTTTTTTTGCATGCAGTCTGTGTACACCAGAGCTTCTTAACATTAACTCTTAATTTCAAATATCAGACTCACATGCCCAGGTTCACCATTTGCTGAGTTAAGAACGTGTATGTCTTACAAACATTTAACTTCTCGCAGGTCTCTGATGGTCATGTACAGTCACAAAAACCTGCTTACTTTTGTTCTGCCCCAACAGGGAGAGGATGAGAAAGTGGCTGAGGTATTTTAATTTGACAACTTAGAATTTTGGATGTTGAACACTGTTGTTAAATATTTCATATGTTTTTGAGGTTTACCTTCAGTACAGTGAAGTGTTCTTAAGTATACTGTTCCATTAATGCTGATGATTCGTATCAAGTACAGGACATTTCTGTTATGCCAGAAAGTTCTTTTTTTTCTTTTTCACAAGCACCCTACCCCCTCCCCACCCCCCCCACTCTGTTTCTGTCATCATAGGTCCATTTTACAATGCTAATTAATTAATTAATTAATTTTGGTGCCAGGGATTGAACTCGGGGGCACTTGACCACTGAGCCACATCCCCAGCTCTGTTTTGTATTTTATTTAGAGACAGGGTCTCACTCAGTTGCTTAGCACCTCGTTAAATTGCTGAGGCTGGCTTTGAACTCGCAGTCTGCCTCCTGAGTTGCAGGGATTACAGGCATGTATCACCTTTCCTGGCCTATCTATGTTGATTTTTAATGTTAGCCTTAATACTTCATAGTTTTCTCATGTTAACCATATATTGTTGACCAGTATTGCTACTAACTCTCTCATGAGTCGCATTAATCTAATAGGATGGCTCACCTAATTTAATTTTTCAGCAAATATCCTCAAATGAGTTTTCGCTATTTGCATATATCTTTGAAGACTTATTATGTTGGAAATGAATGTGTGTTTCACTTCTTTATCACATAGCTGTTATCTCCTACAACATTTTATGTTTTGTTTTTTACTTATCTACACATGTCCATTTCTGTTCTCTTTGGATTGTGTTGGTACAGGTTTACTTTGACAGTGTTTGCTGCTTCCTAAACAGAGATTAAGCAGTTTTTCATAATATGTTCTGTGGTGAAATGGTCCTGATGTGGTGTAGGCCACTTTAAATGAGTCGTGGTTTTGCTGAAGAAAGAGTCTCAGTAAACCACTGCATCCGTCCCAGGGACTGCCTACTGAAACAGCTCTTTCTAGTACATGCCTCAGTTGTGACCTCTTCATCCCTGTCTTGCAGGCCAAACTTCCAGAGTTGCAGCCATTTCCTTCTCCAGATGGTGATACTGTGACCCAACATGAGGAACTGGTCTGGATGCCTGGTGTTAATGACTGTGACCTCCTTATGTACTTGAGGGCAGCAAGGTAATAGGAATCTGCCCACTCCTGCTTTCTGAATTAGGACATATGAATTGATTAGAAGGGAACAAACTCTCCTTTCCCTGAAATTTTATTTATATATTGGGCATTCTCTAAGTTTTAAGCCCTCTATAATCAGGGCCCTGATCTTACCAGAGAAAAATAGTTTACCCTATTACTATTCTTCTTACTTGGTTTTGAGCTCTTCAGAAGGAAAACATTTTTAAGCCCTACATGTAATCATCACCCACCACCCCTGGTTCCAGTTGAGTAATTTGACAATTCCATTTCAGATTTCATGTTCTCTCTACTTTGTAGTTGTTCATTAATGCCAGACCTGAACCTGAGATTTTTGTGGCTTATCTACATGAAACATTTACCTGTGGTTCTGTAGAACTTGATAACATAAAAACTGCAGAAGGGCAGTTTAAATCCATTCTTAGTACATAACAGGCAGAGAGCCTTCCATTGTCTGCACTAAGTTCTGAGACACTGCAGTATTGCCAGTGAGTAGTACTGGAAAGCACAGCTCCAGGTTCCTGAATTCTGCTTCAAATACTTCTAGATACTTCAGATACTTCAGCAGTGCTAGGCATGGTGTTCCAAGGTAGAGATAAAAATGTGTAAATGGAGTAAATGACTACTAAGGGTTTTTTAATCTCTCAACTTCTCACTTTTAATAGGAATTAATTTTGCATGCCTTCTCAAGTCTTTTTTTTTTTAATTGTACATATGGAGACTTTGCTTTCAAAAGATTTTAATCAAATCATGTTATATGCATATATAATTATACTAAAGGAAGTCTCACCTTTATGTATATATAGCAAATACCAATTAAAAATAAATAAAGTAGGGCATGGTGGAGCATGCCTATAATCCCAGACATGGGAGGCAGAGGCAGGAGGATCACAAGTTCGAGACCAGCCTCAGCAACTTAGTAAGACTGTATCTCAAAATGAAATAAAAAGGACTAAGGATGTGGCTCAGTGGTTAAGTACCCCTGGGTTCAACTCCGGGTACCAGAACAAACAAACAAGCAAGCAAGCAAATCAAGGAGTGAAAGGAAGATCCCTAGAGGAGGGGAGAGAAAGTGGCAGGGGGGAATGGTAATTGTAATCAAATTCCTTGCACGTATGATTTTGTCAAAATGATTCCAACTCCTGTGTTTAATGGTCTAGTAAAAAAAAAAAGATTGTAATGTTGTGGGGTATTGTGACAAATAGATTATTCATGTGTTCAGATCTGAAATCTTAGTACTATTAAAGCTGGGGAAGAAACAACAAATGAATCCAACTCAAAGTAACATTTCTGTTGCTGGGGGAGTGAAGGGCTATAACAGGCATGTTAGGTAGGTTATCATGCATGTGATAGTGGAATTTGGAGGGGCTAAACATGAGCTCTGAAGATCTCTGTGGTGTTGCTATGTGCTGATGAAGCAAAGAATTTCCTTTCTTCCCAAGGAGCATGGCTGCATTTGCAGGGATGTGTGATGGAGGTTCCACCGAGGATGGCTGTGTTGCAGCATCTCGCGATGATACCACCCTGAATGCCCTGAACACTGTAAGTCTTTGAAGTCATCCTGGGCAGAAAGTTCTTTCCCCCTGTGCTAGCTGTAGGGAGGATGTGATGACAATGGAGTGTGAAGAAGCTAGTCATCCCAGAAGTAAGTGCAGTGTTGTGCTGTTGGGAAAGGGAGGTGAGATGTTGTCTTGGCCCTTGGGCTCAAGTTGTTCCAGTTGCCAGACTTTGTACTTCAGTGTATCCTCAGGCAGTGACCTGGCTTCTCCAGGATTGTGATGAGCCTCAAATGAGGCCTGGTAATAGTGGTTGATACTCACGGAAATCTCATGAACCTGATCCCTGTGTGTAGATAATCTTATTTAATCCTCACGCACCCACTTGTGGTAGGTTCTACTATTAGCACCTTTTTATACACAAGAAAACAATTAAATCACAATCCAAGGTCATATATTCATGCGTTTAACCTCCTCCACTGTGTCTGAAACCGTGTTTGAAAGTACAGGGAGGAGTACAGAAGAAGCTGTGCTTCTTGGATAACAACTTTTTTTTTAAAATTTTTTGGGACCATTTAAAAATTTCACATGATAATAAAACAAGTTAAGTTTTAAAAATAACAACCCTTCTGGGAATAGTGGCTCAAGCCTATAGTCCCAGATATTTGGGAAGCCGAGGTAGGAGGATAGCAAGTTCAAGGCCAGCTTGGGCAATTTAGGAAGACCCTTTTCCAAAATAAAGAATAAAAAGTGCTGGGGATTTAGCTCAGGGTTAAAACAACCCTGGGTTCAATCCCCAGTATACACTCCACCCCCCACCCCCCACCCCCCCAAAAAAACTTTAAAAAACTGAAAAATGGAAAGTAAAATGAAATCAGTGAGCCTAACCTTTCTGAGCTTATTGAGTTTGTTGCATGATATGCCACCATAATTACTCATTTGCTTTAATGCCATAATATCTACACAGCAGCTCAGAATAGCAGTTTATACTGCTATAAACAATATGATTACTGAAAGCAATTTATTATTATTAATGGACACTTCATTTTAATCTTAGAATATATTCTAAGGACTATTCTGCAAGCTATATAGGTAGATTAATACATCTTGAAGTTACCTGAAAATAATCCCTGTCTGTATGGTTGCAAATATGAAATCATCAAATCCAAATAAGTAATAATGAATATTTATGGAATCAAATTTGATACGATAATCTGCCTGGTTATGTATGTTTACATAAGACATTAAACATGAGGCTTAGCAGTTCTTCCACCCCTTTTTCCTTGAGCAGTCACTATAATTGGAAGGGACTTTAGAGCTCATGTCCTGTGTCTAATTAAATATGAATCCAAGTCTTAGAAGGGTCAGATGACTTTTTAAATGTCCGAAGTCCAAAAAGATCATAGTATAGGAAAGAAAATATCCTCCTTCCCAATTCAGTTTATATGTTTGCTTGCTTTTTTTTGTTTGTTTGTTTCTTGGTATCAGGGATTGAACCCAGGGGGCATTTAAGCACTGCGTCACATCCCTAGTCCTTTTTATATATTTAATTTTATTTTGAGACAGGGTCTCACTAAGTTGCTCAGGCTGGCTTTGAACTTGCAATCCTCCTTCCTCAGCCTCCTGAGCCCGTGTCATTCCAGGCATGTGCCAACAAGCCTGGCTGGGAATCTTTTTACTGCACAGTTATACCACACAGCTTGCTGTTGAGGAAATGTACAGAAATTTGATTGATTTTGGTTTTTATTCCTGGTTTAATTAGGTGGTTATTACATAAAGCTATAATAGCCTCTTGTATTTTGGAACTTTCTGAGAATGTGCTGTGTTCTAAATAACTGCATTTTTTTTCACATTCCATAAAATACAGTTGTGTACTTTAAAGTAGACTTTTGTATACTTTCTCACTGATTTTGTCTTTTTTTTTTTTTTTTTTGGTGCCAGGGATTGAATTTAGGGGCACTCCACCACTGGACCCACAGACCCACACCCCCAGCCCTATTTTGTATTTTATCTAGAGACAGGGTCTCACTGAATTCCTTAGCACCTCATTTTTTGCCAAGGCTGGCTTCGAAATCGTGATCCTCCTGCCTCAGCCTCCCGAGCCACTGGGATTACAGGCATATCCTATTGCACCCAGCTTTTAAAGAATTTTTTTCCCTGAACATATATAGTAACAGAGCAAGAAGAGACCTTTGCAGTTATCTTACAGATGAGGTCATTGAAACTCAAAGATTGGTGATACTTCAGACAGTTCTTGTGGGTTAGGTACAAGTGTTTATGAATTCACAAGGGCCATAAACTCTTAAAAGAAAGTCTTTGATATGAACTTCTTTCTGTTTAGAATTTTGTATAAAAGCTTTATGAGTTGGGTGTCATGGCACCTCCCAGGTGCTCAGGAGGCTGAGGCCAGAGGTTTACAAGTTTAAGACCAGCCTGAGCACCTTAGAGAGAAGAGCGGGTGGGTGCCAGAGGTGCAACTCAGTAGTAGAGCATTTTCCTAGCTTGTGCAGGACCTGGGTTCCAACCCCAGTCCTACCAGGGGAAAAAAATAAAAAGGGTATGAAAAATTCTGCTTTCATAACTGCTGATCAGTTAAGAGTTTTGAGTGATGGAGATTTTTCTGTATTTAATTAAATGTCTATTTTGGGCACTTTATTCCTATTCTTATCCAAACCCTCTAAGGATTCTGTAGAGTATAATTTTATTCAGAAAGAATTCTAGCTATTTTTGTCCATGATCCTTTGTGACATGTTCTTTTTGAAGATTTCATTAGCATTGCTAGAGAGTTTTTGATTTTGTGAGTTTTTATTTCCTTGAAGCTGCCTTGCCATCACTTGACGTTTTTCCTGTCTTGACTGGCCCATGATGTCTCCCGTGTCTTGTGTTGTGCAGAACTGATGCATTTAGCCACTGAAAGGCTGTGCACTGTGTGCTTATTTTGTTATTAGTTGAAAAGGTTAGTGTTACAGTTTTTGTGTTTCCTTATTGTACTGGCTGATGGTTTGGTTATAGATACTTCCTTAATGAAAAGTGAAGTTTAAAAAATTTAATGTTAATTGAAAAGAAGTAATATGTACGTCTTGCAACTAGTATCTGAAATGGGGACAGTCATGTAGACCTGACACTGACTCCAGGTAGATACCTTCAGAATTCAGTTGGATTGTCGGATCCCCAGCTGGTGTAGGAAAAGTAGGTTAAGTGGTATCAGAGATTCACAGAACTGGCCAGAGCAATGATTGGCAACTTAGGAAATGAAGGATCTACCAATTTTTTTGTGATAATTGCAAAAAAAAGTTCAATATTTTTCTATCTTCATTAAATCTATTAATGGAAATAAAGTGAATGAAAAAATATTGTGAGACATTGATGTTTATTTGCTTGTTTTGGTTCTGGGGATTGAACTCGGGGGTACTTTACCACTAAGCCATATTTCCCAGCCTTTTTCTTTTTTGAGAGAGCATCTTGCTAAGTTGATGAGTTGTCCTCAATCTTGTGATCCTCCTGAGTTGCTGGAATTATAGGCATGCACCACTGTGCCAGGCAACACGTTTTTATTTATTTATTTATTTTAGCAAAATTGGGGATTGAATGAGGGCTTCATGCATGCTTGGCAAGCGCTTTACCACTGAGCCACATCACCAGCCTTAGTGTTTGTTTTGGTTACCTTAGAATAGTAGAAGGTTTGAGCTGTATTAATTTAAATTTGAAAGATATATACATTGTATGAGATTTATGTTTTCTTCAGTAGACCATAGATTTAAAACAAGGTAGCTGGTTATGGTGGTGCATGGCTGAAATCCCAGTGGCTAGAAAGGCTAAAGCAGAAGGATTGCAAGTTCAAAGCCAGCCTCAGCAACTTAGCGAGACTCCATCTCAAAAAGAAAGAAAGAAAAGGGTTAGGGACAGGCTCGGTGGTTCAGTGCCTCTGGGTTTAAATCTCTGGCACACGTATACATACCACGGAATAAACCTATGAGTGGTTAGGCAACGTATATGACAGGCCACATTAGAGTTTGTTAAACATCTCAGTCAGACTATTTAAATATATATTTTAAAATAGTTAATATGTGTGTTTATTTTATTTGGCACTGGGGATTGAACACAGATGTGCTCTACTACTGAGCCACATTCCTAGCCCCCTGCCTTTTTTTTTCTAATGTTTATTTCTTAGTTTTAGGTGGATACAATATCTTCATTTTACATTTATGGTGCTGAGGATTACAGTGCCTTGTGCATGCTAGGTGAGCGCTCTACCACTGAGCCACAACCCCAGCCCTAGTCCTTTTTATTTTTTATTTTTATTGCCAAGTTGCTGAAGCTGGCCTCAAACTTGTAGTCCTCCTGCCTTAATCTCCTGAATCATTGAGATTACAGCCACTGCCTGGTTGAACTGTCAGTTTTTTATGACATTTATATGGACCTATTTTTAAGTGTAAAATCTTGGATTACTTATTTTGATTCCTTTTTTTCATCCCTCACAAATGAGATTTTTAATATGTAATTTTTAAAACAACTTAATGGGTTGTAATTTATGTATAGTTACCTGTTCTGGCTTAGTCTTTAATCTAGGTGAGCTTTTTTTTCCCCCCCTTTCTTCTGTTGTATGTATCTTGAAAGTACTGTGATAATCAAGAGACGAAAGCATTTCTAGCAGCCATCAGGGCTGCCTCTTGCCCTTTATAACCTACTTCTGCTTCTTGCCCCAGGTTACCACTAGTGTTGTCTGTCACTGTGGAGCAGTTGGCAGTTCCTAGAATTGTGTGTCATGGAATCATACTGTGTGTCATATTTTGGGTATGATTTGGGGGGCAGGGGGTTGAGTGGGGTACCGTGATTGAACTCAGGGGCACATCCTCCTGCCTCAGCCTCCTGAGCTGCTGGAATTACAGACATGCACCACCACGCCTGACTGGGTGTGACTTCTTTAAGCAAAATAATTTTAATATCCATTTATGTTGTTTCATTTGTGAATTTGGATATGTGTTTAACCCAATTTTTCTTTTCTTTTTTTGGCCATTCACCTGCTGATGAACATATGAACATTTCAGTTGTTTCCAAGCTTTTGGCAATTAGGGAAAAAGTTTTGATGAACATTGCTATACAAGTCTTTGTATGGATTTGTATTTCATTTCTCTCAGATTGAGTGGGGCAGTGGCTTCCTGTGAGTAGACAGCTTTTCAAGAAACCATCCCACAGGTTTCCACAGTGATTGCAAGTTTCTACTTCCATACGCAGTGTGCTAGAAGTTCAGTTCTTTTTCTTTTCTTTTTTTTTTCTTTTTTTTTGAGAGAGAGAGAGATAGAGAGAGAGAGAGAATTTTTTTTTAATATTTATTGTTTAGTTTTCGGTGGACACAACATCCTTGTTTGTATGTGGTGCTGAGGATCGAACCCGGGCTTCACGCATGCCAGGCAAGCGCGCTACCGCTTGAGCCACATCCCCAGCCCCTAGAAGTTCAGTTCTTTATAATCTTAACCAAGACTCAGTCGTGTCTGTTTCTTTAATTTTAACCACTTTAGGGGGTGTATAGTGATAGATCATAGAAGGTTTAATTTTAATTTCCTGATCACTAGATATGTTGAACATATTTTCAAGTCTTATCACCCACTTGTATATACTATTTTATAATGTATCTGTTTAAATTTTTTTGTCCAATTTTTAAAAAATTAGACTATTTGTCCTTTATAATTTGGTTGTAAGAGTTCTTTTTGTCTTTAAGATAGAAGTTCTGCTGGGTGCAGTGGCACACACATGTACTCCCAGCGGCTCGGGAGGCTGAGGCAGAAGGATCCCAAGTTTGAAGCCAACCTCAGCACAAGTGAGGCACTAAGCAACTCAGTGAGACTCTGTCTCTAAATTAAATAGAAAATAGGGCTGAGGATGTGGCTCAGTGTTCAAGTGCCCCTGAGTTCAATCCCCCAGTACCAAAAAAAATAAAAGAAAAAAGATAGAATTTCTTTGTGACCCTCTTTGCTATATTGTGAATATTTTTCCATACAGTGATCTTTTTTTCTTTTAATGCTATCCTTTATATTTAATTTTGCTCAAGTCCAATAAATCATTGTTTTCTTTTTGTACAAGTATCTCTGATTCAAAGACTGCAAAGATTGTTTCTGTACTTCCTTCTAAAAATCTTGGTTTTTATATTTTAAATTAATTTTGTATATGATGCTTGTTGGGGCTGAGAGTTTTTCTTTTTTTATTCAATTATTTATTTATTATTGATTTATTTGTTATACACAATGGCAGAATGCAATCATTTCATATTATACATGTAGAGCATAATTTTTCAAGTTACTGATTGTACACAAAGTACTTGCATATCATTCATGTCTTCATATATGTATTTAGGGTAATGATGTCTAAGTCATTCCACCATCATTCCTACCCCTTTGCCCCCTCCCTTCCCCTCCCTCCAAGAGTTTTTTTCTTTTCTATCCAGATGCTAGTTATTGGACTAACCTTTCTTAAAAGATGTTTTTTCTCATTTAATTGCCTTGACAACCTTATTTTGAAAATCAATTATTTGTAACTGGGTGCAGTGGTGCACACCTATAATCCCAGCTACTTGGGAGGCTGAGGCAGGAGGATCACAAGTTCGAGGCCCTCCTCAGCAATTTAGCAAGGCCCTAAGCAACTTAGTGAGACCCTGTCTGAAAAAAATAAAAGGGCTGGGGATGTGGCTCAGTGGTAAAATACCCCTGGGTTCAATGTACAGTACCCCACCCAAATACACGCACACACACATATTCCCTCCCTCCCTCCCTCCCTCTCTCTCTCTCTCTCTCTCTCTCTCTCTCTCTCACACACACACACACACACACACACACACACACACGTATGTATATGTATTTGCCTTGTTTTGATACCAAAGTAATAGTATCCTCAAACATTCATTGGCTAGTATTTCGTTCTCTGTTTTCTTAAAGAGTTTCTAAAGTTTTAATGATTTTGTTTTGGTGCCGTATGTTTGCTAGAATTCACAGTACATCCATGTCTAAGTACTTATTTATGAATAGTTACTTAAGGTTACAAATAGATATAGGCCTATGTTTATAGTTGCTAATGTTGACCCTTCTCATTTCTAAAATTGCTAATTTATTTCTTCTTGACCAATTTTAATAGAAATTTATCAATATTATTGATCTGTTGAGGCAGCCAGAGTTAGGTTTCATTGGTTTTCTCTTTTATTAATGTTGTTTGTAGCCAGGCTCGTTGGCACAAACCTGTAATCCCTGTGGCTTGGGAGGCTGAAGAAGGAGGATCACAAGTTCAAACCCAGCCTCAGCAACTTAGGAACACCCTGTCTCAAAAGATAAAACGAACAGGACTGGGGATGTGGCTCAGTGGTTAAAGTGCCTCTGGGTTCAATCCCTGGTACCCCCTCCCCCCGCCCCTCAAAAAAAAAAAAAAGTGTTTCTACCTGTTTGAGGGTTTAATTTGATGTCCCCCCCCCTCCCCCAGCTTCCTAAAGTGGGATCTTAGTAATTCATTTTATGTCAAATTTTGAGTTGTTTTATCTTTCTGTTTAAAATGTTTTTTCAGATTTTTTGAAATATTTTTCTTTGACCCATGAATTATTTAGAATTAAATTGTTTAATTTTCTGATACTTGTAGCATTTCTAAATTTTAATTTTTGATATATTGCCAATGTATTTTTTACCCTTTTTTTTTTTTTTTTTGTACTCAAAATTGAACCCAGGGTTACTTAACTGCTAAACCACATCCCCAGCTCTTTTTTTCTGAGATAAGGCCTCGCTAAGTTGCTGAGGCTTGCCTTTAACTTGGGATCCTCCTGCCTCAGCATCTGGGCTTGTGCCACCACACTGGGCTCCACTTTTTCCTTGTAGTAGTCAGAGTGTACTCCATATGATTTCAGTCTTTTCAAATATACTGAGAATTTTTTTCTTGGTTGGCATGTGATTTATCTAGGTTTATGTTTCATGTGACTTGTAATGATTTTTACTCTGCACTTTTTGGGTGTGTGGCTATATTGTTAGTTTTTTTTTTTTTTTTTCAAATATTTATTTACTTAATTTTTCCGGCAGACACAACATCTTTGTTAGTATGTGGTGCTGAGGGTCGAACCCGGGCCGCACGCATGCCAGGCGAGCGCGCTACCGCTTGAGCTACATCCCCAGCCCATATTGTTAGTTTTTAAAAAGTGATTGATATTATTCAGCTCTTCTATATTGTATTAAAGTTGTTGTTATCTAGTTGTATTCTTAGTTATTGAAAGAGGTGTATTAAAGCCCTCATCAAAGAGTATGGATATGGTTATTTCTCCTTTTGGTTCTGTTCATTTTTGCTACATACTGCACCGTCGTCCCCCCCACCAGGGGCGAGGATTGAATCCAGGGGTGCTTAACTACTGGACCACATCTCCAGCCCTTTATTATTTTTAATTTTGAGACAGAGTCTCGCTAAGTTTTTCAGGCTGGCCTCTAACTTGCAATCCTCCTGCCTCAGCCACCTGAGTTGCTGGGATTACAGGTGTGTGTCACCATGCCCAGCTTGCTGCATGAATTTTTGAAGTTGTATCATTAGATACATGACACATGTACATTTATGTCTTTCTTCACATCTGGTGATAACATAGCCACTCTAGCTTGTTTTTGTGGTATATCTTTTCTCCAGCTTCTTATTTTAAATCTTATTTTTTTCTTTGTATTTAAAATGCATCTATTATGTACTGCATTTGTTCCCTACTTTTTAATCCAGTCTGAGATGTTTTTATTGGGAGTTGTTTATTTTAATTTAATGCTTGTGGTCCGTAGGTTATATAAAACTTGAGCCACATGTATACTTTTTAAAAAAATGTTCTTAAGTTTTAGGTGGCCACAGTCTCTTTATTTTACATTTATGTGGTGCTGAGGACCGAACCCAGTGCCTCTGTATGCTAGGTGAGCACTCTACCACTGAGCCACAACCCCAGCCCCACATGTACACATTTTTAATATAAGTGCCTTCATTGGAAAAGGAGGAGACACTAATTTATACAGTAGTTTTTCCGTTATCAGTGGTTTGTATCTTTGTGGTTTCCATATCCTGTGTACTGTAGTCTGAGAATATTAAATGGACTATTCCAGAAGTAAACAGTTCATAAGTCTTAAATTGTGTGCCATTCTGAGTAATGTTCTTTTGTTGTCCCACTCCACCCACCTGGATGGAGTGAATTTTAGGAATTTTCTCCTTGTCCAGTATATCCACACTGTATATGCTACCTGCCAATTAGTCACTTTGTAGCCTTTCAGTTATTGGATCCACTGAAGCAGTCTCCCAGTGCTTGTATTCAAGTGACCATTGAAATACTCAGCTAATGCTGAATCACAGTGTCTGTCATTCACCTTGCTTCATCTCATCTGAAGGCAGTTATATTATCTCACATTACTCTAAGAAGAAGGGCAAGTACGGTACAGGGAGAGAGACCACTTTCATATAGCTTTTATTGAAATTAGTCATGATTTTAAAAATTTTGTTATTATTTATTATTGTTGATCTTATATGTACCTAATAGATTAAATGTTATTGAAGATGTGTATGTAGGTATCAGAGAAACATAAAGGGTTTGATACCACCGTTGTGGTTTCAGGTATCCCCTGGAAGTCTTAGAATGATCCCCTGAGGGCAAGAGAGGACTGTGGTAAATACCTTATTTTCATGGCCACATGACTTGTTGTTTTTGGTCCAGTGGGCAACTTGCAGAATAGTTCTGGATAGTTTTTCTTTGCTCATACATGTTAACATGTATTATCTTTTTACATAAGAACAATTTTGTACTACTGTGGAGAAAGAAGAAATATCTTCTTGTCTTATTGGAAGGTGAAGGTACTCTTAATGATATGTTTTATAGTATTTTAATTCTTTTTTTTTTTTTTTTTTTTAACTAGACATCAAACCCAGGCTTGGGCTTGTGAGCCAAGTGCTTTGTCACTGAGCTACATCCCAGCTCTACTTTAATAGTTTAAATTGTGGTAATTGTAAATGTTAAATTATTTACATTTTGATGTGTTATGTTAAATATACAATTATGTTCAAATATGAAGAGGCATAGTGTTTCCCCAAAAGATCTTGTCTGAAATGTCTCTGTGTGTGCAGTTGGTAGAGGCTCCCCATTCACTTTTAGCTTGCATGAGTTGTAAACATGATGCTATGCAACGTACAGATGGCCTGTCTTCTCCTCACAGGGTTATTTACAATCTTTTTTTCTGTTTACAATAAGACCTTTATATCCATGCTTAGAAACTATAGCAGAAAGAAAAGCCCTATTGCCTGAGACTGTGGTTTTCTAGAAAAACCATGCTTACTTACTTTTGCTACCCTGATACTGGATTTCCTCCTTCTTGGCGCTCGGGCATCTATTCCATTTCCTAATAAGATTAAACAACTTTTTTGTAGTAATTTATTACCATTTTTATGTTTACCTTTTCTCACCAATACTCACTCTCTTTTTCCGTGTGTATGTGTGTGTGTGTGTTACACACTTATATACACACTCACTTTATAAAAGTAAAATTTATAATCATGCAGCAAGGAGTTTATCTCAATGGAGACAAGCTTTATTCCCTGAAATATGGATGGCTGTTAGATATTTGGATTAAGCTTTTTACATATTCAACAGTGTGTCTGTTTACTCATTTATTTATGCACACCCACATCTGCTTCAACAAAGAATTCAAGTCTTCCAGTAGCCTAATGGTTTTTCATCTGTGACCTATAAATACCACTGTTTGTTAATAATTGATATTAGTCATCTTCATTTCCTGAGCCCTACCCTGACTTGATACCTGGTTTATGGTGGAAAGGTCCTAAATGTTTGTTGAAAGGTGGAATCCAAAAATAAGGCTCAAGTCCATATTATGTTTGATAATCCAGAACTTGGTGTTTTGAGGTTGCTATAGCACAATATGCAGTTTAGCCTACTGTAAGGATCAATTTCATCTTTGTTTTATTCTAAAAATATTAAATTGATAGATTTTTGTTATAGATTTCTTTTTGTTCACCTTTTTTTCTTTCCTTTTTTTTTTTTTTTGAACCCAGGGGTGCTTAACCACTGAGCCACATTCCCAGCCCCTCCCCGTTTTTAATTTTTTTTTATGGGGGCTACCAGGGATTGAATTCAGGGGCACTTGACCACTGAGACACATCCTCAGCTCTATTTTGTGCTATATTTAAAGACAGAGTCTCACTAAATTGTTTAGTACCTCATTAAATAGCTGAAGCTGGCTTTGAATTTGCATTCCTACTGCCTCAGCCTCCCAAGCCTCTGGGATTATAGGTTTGCATTGCACCATGTGCCCAGATAGCTGTTTGTTGATCTTTTAGTAAAAGTCACCAAGGCCTCCAGACTGGATTAGCTCTTTAGCACTTGTGACGAGAATGGGATGTGTGGTGTATTTCTCAGCTCCTACATTAGGCATTGCTGGGTGCCCTTTTGTGGAGTCTACAAAAAGCCTGTGGTCAGAAATATTCTGATGTTCATTCTACACACACACTCTTTAGTCATATCCTTCTTTTTTAAGTATTTCTCCATTCAAATGAATTAACATTAAATGGTTAATCTTTGCTGATTTGGTTTAAGGAAGAGTGGTGGGGCCTTTTCAGGGTTCTTGATTTGTTGTTGAAAAGAATAATGGGAAAAGTTGATATGCTTCATGATTTCTTATTATGGAAATCCAATAAATTTCAGAGCTGCACCTTATATAAATCAGTCTTGACAAGTACTGCTGTTAGTGTTCTATTTGTGTAATAACAGGCTATTGGAGTCTGCTGCATGCTGTGCTGTTAATTAGTCCTGTTAGTGGAGATGCAGACACCATGCAGTTGAGGTTTTCTGGTAAAACATACCTTTTCAACTGATTATTAACATAATAATATATAAATTTCAACTTTTAGTTATTGTGTTTTGACCAATTGGAAACATTTTGAGCTTAGATTTTGAAAATTGTTACAAAATTTTACCAGTTTTACTTTCTTTGCGATAAGAACTTCATAAACTCCCTCTATTCTCAAGTTCCAGGTGGCAACTTGTAAGAAATCACCTGATTTATTTCTTTTTCTTGGTTTTTTTGGATGCATATGGCTTTTAAATTTTACTGTCTTACTGTTTTGTTCCTTTTCAGGTGGTCTGTAGCTTTGCTTAAAGCTTCATGCCCCACTCTCTTCTTCCCTGAGATGATGGAGAGCATTATCTGGTTTCTCTGGCGTGGATGGGAGATAAAGGCCACTTATATTACAACCTCTGATGATGAAACCTTCGTGACTTGTGTTTTATAGTTTTAACAGAATAGTTTATCCTAGATTCTTTTAATTTGTCTTGCTCCTAGCACAGCCTTTCACAGGTGGGGCTCTGTTTTTCCTTATGAGCCACCCCATCAAGATTCTTCAGCCATTTTTTTCCTTTCATATAAAAGCTTTATTGGGATATAATTCAAATTCTATCTAGTTCACCCATTTGAAGTGTTCAGTTTTATGGTTTTTAGTATGTTCGAGATTTGTGCAACCATTGCCATAATTAATTTTAGAACATTTCTGTTACCCCACAAAGAAACCCTGTACTCACTAGCCGTCACTTCCCATTGTCCCCTCTCCTTCAGCCCCTGGCAGTCACTGAGCTACTTTCTGTCTTTTTGAACCTGCCTGTTCTGGAGATTTCACATAAATGGTGTCGTATAATATCAGCCTTTCATGATTGGTTTCTTTTTCTAAGGGTGGAGTTTTCAAGTTTCATCTCACATTGTGATATTAGCCATTTCTGTGTATGACCATTTTGTTTCTCCTCTGGTCAGCCGGGGCCCCTTCACCAGAACAGTGCTCTTCGGGTCTGAGCAGTGTGAGGTGCCAGGAGGTGCTGGCAGCCACTCCCACAGTTCATCTCTGAGTACAGCTTCAGCTCATGCCACTTTGCATGCTGTATTCTTTTTGGTCTTGTTTTAGTCTCCTGTTACTTGTTGTGTTTTTCTTTGTATGTTTGCCTTGGCTAATCATCTTCTCCCCTGCCCTGAGCTTCTCCACTGAACTCTGAACCAGGCTCAGAACCTTAAGTTTATCACTGTTGTTTTCAACTTATTAGGTTTCAACTATTAGCTACCTAATGCCATTAATAGCAATAATAAAAGTAAATTTTATTATTGATTGAGTTCTTATATCCTAGACACAAGTTTAAGTGCTTTTTATGAACTAATTTAATCTTCACAATAATTTTATAAAGTAAGTGTGGTATCATCTACAAATTAATAAATGTACCTATCTTATAATTAGAAACATAATAATTTAACCTTGGGGACAGAACAGAATTGAGGCCAGGAAGGGCTTTATAGCAGTCCTCTTGAAATGTCTTGGAGGATTTGCTCTTCAGCCACTTCGAAGTTTCTCATGCTTCATGTGTGTTCCTGTGTCTCCATTCTTTCTTCTTGGCTGTCAGCGGGGACTGAGAAATGTGATTCTTTCATTTTTGTTTTGCAAAAATTAGAAAGTTCATTTGTTAACATAAGGACCTTTTTCTTGGTAATGATTGATATTGTGAGAAATGTGCATTTAAGCTGGACATGGTAGAGCATGCCTTTAATCCTGGTGGCTTGAGAGGCTGAGATAGGAGGATCCAGAGTTCAAAGCCAGCCTCAGCAATGGTTAGGCACGAAGCAACTCAGTGAGACCCTGTCTCTAAACAAAATAGAAAATAGGGCTGGGGATGTGGCTCAGTGGTCTAGTGCCCCTGAGTTCAATCCCCAGTACAAAAAAGAAAAGAAAAGAAATGTGCATTTAATATTTAATATCAATCTTAACATTTTAATATCTTTGAGCCTGTATTAATCATTAATAACAGTATTTAGCAAATTGGGATGAATTATCCTTTCCGCATTTTCAAAGAGGCTCTAAGAGCTGGGCCTGCTGGCACACACACCTATAATTCCAGCAACTCAGGAGGGTGAGGCAGGAGTATCACAAGTTCAAAACCAGCCTTGGCAACTTAGACCCTGTCTCAAAATAAAGAACAAAAAAAGAGCTGGAGATGTGATGCAGTGTTTGAGGACCATGGTTTAATTCCCCATACCAAAAACAAGAATTACAACAACAAATAAACACTTGTTGAAGTCTTTGGGAAAAACCATTCATTATTTATTTTTTTCAGTAATAAAAACATGTGAGTTCTTGCTGTTTGCATACCATGTGGGACAACGTCTGATGAAGATGCTGATGACCTAAGTGTCAGCCTCATTGTTAGAGCAAACCAAGCCATGAGTCTCAGAGGGGCTCATGCATTAATGTGCCTTCTCCCAAGTACTATAAAAGGCTGGCATTTATAATATTTGTCCTAGTATGTGTTTCTCATGCTCTCTTGAAGAATGCTTTTTTATAGTTCTTCAGAATGCTTTTTTATAGTTCTCCTAAGTGATTTTTTTACCCCTAAATTTTGAGAGTTGGTGTGTTAGTTTCTTGTGACTGCTGTTAACAATTATCACAATATATTTCTGTTGTTTTCTGGTGGCTGAAAACAACAGAAATATATTCTTTTATGGTTCTGGAGGCCAGGAATAGGAAACATCAGCAGGACCACACTCCAGTGGAGAATCCGTTCCTCATCTCTGCCAGCTGTTAGTGCTGCTGGTAGTCTTTGATTGCAGCCTCATTTCTCTCTCTGATCATCCTCACTTGAATGGTAGCATTGAATTTGAGGCCTGCCTGGATTATTTACAGTGATCTTATTTCATGATTTTTACATTTAAAAAAATTTTTGGTATTGGGAATTTAACCTAGGGGTGCTTTTTTTATTTTGAGATAGGGTCTCACTAAGTTACTTAGGGCCTCGATTAGTTGCTAAGGCTGGCCTTGAATTGTGATCCTCCTGCCTCAGCCTCCCAAGCTGCTGGGATTACAGATGTACACTGCCCTACCTGGCTCATGATTCCTTTTTTAATTTTATATTTTTAAATTTTGAGACAGTCTCACTAAGTTGCTGAGGATGGCCTCAAACTTGTGATCCTCCTGCTTCAGCTTTTCTTGGTTCTTAATCACATTGACAAGGACTTTTTTTTTTTCTTCCAAGTGAGACCACATTCATTGGTTCTGAGAAATTTGATGTGGATATCTTCTGGTGTTCTTGGCCTATTACAGTTACAATTACTATTGTATAGAGAACTACTAAAAAGTGATAGCCCAGGACAGACTTCCTTTATCAAAAATTTCTGGATTTCAGAGCATTTGGGGTTTTGGATTTGCAGGTTAGGGATTCTCAACCTGTACTTCTTTTGAAAATTTTTAAAATAATGTAACTTACTTAGATTTAAGTGTGTACTTTCTGATACTGAGAATAAAAAAATCTTTGTATTAGTGAATGTGATGTTTCTGTAACATCTGAGGACATTTGATTTATAAATCAATGTAAGGAAGCTGGGCGTGGTGGCACATCTGTAATCTCAGCAGCTCAGGAAGCTAAAACAGGAGGATTGCAAGTTCAGAGCTACATTTAGCAACTTAGTGAGGCCCTAAGCAACCAATGAGATCCTGTCTCAAAATAAAAAAGGGCTGAGGATGTGGCTCAGTAGTTAGGTGCCCCTGGGTTCAATCCCTGGTTTAAACTTTTACTTTTTCAATGTAAAGAACATTTATTTAGGTGAAATTATTATAATTAACTGATTTATTTTGACCTCTAACTTGTCCAGTGTTTTTGTCTCTCTGCACCTACCCTAGTCATTGAAGCTCTCTATCTAATCCAGCCTGCCTCAGTCCTAGCCTGGGCCTGATAAAGTAAGAAGGGCTTTCTTCCTTCTTCTCTCCCTTCTTTCTTTCTTTTTTCAGGTGGATTGAACTCAGGGGCACTTGGCCACTGAACCCCATCCCCAGCCCTATGTTTTTGTATTTTATTTAGAGACAGAGTCTCACTGAGTTACTTAGTGCCTCGCTTTTGCTGAGGCTGGCTTTGAACTGGCGATCCTCCTGTCTTAGCCTCCTGAGCCACTGGGAGTACAGGCGTGCACCACCACACCCAACACATTGTTTCTTTTTCTTTTTCCTTCTTTCTCCTCCTCCTTCTTCCTCCTTCCTCCTCCTCCTCTTCTTCCTCTTCCCTCCTCTTCCTCTTCCCTCCTCCTTCCTCCTCCTCCTTTCTTCTTCCTCCTCCTCCTTTCTTCCTCCTCCTCCTCTTCTTTCTTCTTCTTCTTTCCCCCTTGTATTAAGGATTGAACCAAGGGGCACTGTACCAATAAGCTACATCTCCAGCCCTTTGATTTTTGATTTTGACACAGGATCTCACTAAATTGCTTAGGGTCTCACTAAATTGCCAAGGCTAGTCTCCAACTTTTGATCCTCTTGCCTCAGCTTCCTTAGTCACTGGGATTACAGGTGTGTGCCACCATATCCTCTAATTGTTTCTTCTCCTTCCTTCCTTCCTAGCATTTCTTTGACTTTTATATTTAGCCTAAAAATTTGAAAAATTTCTATACAATGTCTTCAACCAGAATATAAAATCTTATGTGAATATTCGTCTGTGATTGTGTGTGAGAGGATATTTTATGACACAGATCCTTTTATTTTTTATTAGCAAATGAGAATTCAAATTTTAAAGTCTTACATTCATATATTTAAGTTTTAAATTAAAATATAAAAATTTCCTTCTACAAAGAGATCAGCACAGTTGATGTTTCTGGATGTATGTTTTTATATCTTTATGAGTACTTATGAACCTTTTGTCTTTCACATCTACATAGAGTTCTGCACTTTGATTTTTTTCCTTTAATATTTCTTGAGAATTGTATGTACTAACACTGAAACTCTATAGTCATATCTTACTGCAGTAAAGGAATGCAATCTAATTACTAAACCATACCTTTACAGTGAACATTTTTATTTTTTTATTTTTTAAGAGAGAATGAGAGAGGGAGGGAGGGAGGGAGGGAGAGAGAGAGAGAGAGATTTTTTAAAAGAGAGAGGAGAGAGAGAGAGAGAGAGATTTATTTTAATATTTATTTTTTTTTTAGTTCTCGGCGGACACAACATCTTTGTTTGTATGTGGTGTTGGGATCGAACCCGGGCCGCACACATGCCGGGCGAGCGCACTACCGCTTGAGCCATATCCCCAGCCCCAAGAGAGAGAGAATTTTATTATTTATTTTTTAGTTATCGGCGGACACAACATCTTTGTTTTGTATGTGGTGCTGAGGATCGAACCTGGGCCGCACACATGCCAGGCGAGCACGCTACCGCTTGAGCCACATCCCCAGCCCCCAGTGAACATTTTTAAATGATTAATATTATGAATATTTAATCACAAAAAAATTCCCATTCTACCCCCTTTTCCTTAGGGTGTTGTTTCTTGGTGGCTTTAGGTCTTATATGTTTGTCAACTTGATCTTTAAGCTGTCCCCGAATAAACCCATGCTGCCCTTGACCCCATAGCTTTTTACTAATTCAGTTTCCTACCCTACAGCCTTGCTCTGTAGGCCTCTCTTCCAGAAGACTCGATGTTCTTTGACCCTTCCTGGCCATTTGTTTGGGTTCTTAGATGACAGCACTGTCAGCCCCCACGTCCCTATCTCTTAGTTGGCTTGTCCCCTCCCTGCCCACAGTGTTGGGCTGCGTGTCCTAGCTTCCCAAGCATTTTAGGAAGATTGCTCTTTCTTTCCCTGTAGCCTTCCCTTCTTCTTTTCTCCTTCAGAAAAGAGGTTTAGTTTTTTCAATTAGTCTCAAATCAAATCTACCTTTCTTGATGCCTCTGAGTGATCATTGCTAGTGGCCATTACACAAAATTACATGTTACCGTTAGAGTTTGAAATCTTTGGTTTGCATCATAGTTTTCCAAATTTTGAGTCTTCATCATTAAGCAGTCTTGCTGCTGCTCTTCTCTGAAATCATACAGTCTTTCTGATTTGTTCTTTTGAGACCTCTTATTAAATTGGGAAAATCAGTATCATGAAGTGGCGAGGTTTCTGTGGTTCAGGGTGAGGGACTTCTTGGTCCTCCACAGGGCCATTGCTTGGGAACACTGTTTTTCTTGCCCAGAGGCTTTCTGCTTATTTCTTACCTTTGTTCTTAGCTAAAATTCCCAGGTAACAGATGAGTCACACAGAAATTTTCTTAACTCCGGTGCTTTACATGCTTTGGTATTTGCCACTTTGGTCATTGTTCCATAACTTTGTCAAGGAGTTACAAAGATTAAATGGAATATTGTTTTCACGACCTTAAAATCCCTTGTCAGAAACTACCAAGATTGAGGCTGCTAAGCCCCATGGATTGGGAGCAGTTAATTCTGCATGTGAATTTCACAAGGTAGGATGTAAAGCCATTTCTATAAATGTTTCTCTCTCTCTCTCTCTTTTTTTTTTTTTTTTTTTTAGCTTTCTTTTTTTTAAGTTATAGATGGGCACAGTACCTTTATTTTATTTATTTATGTGGTGCTGAGGATCGACCCCATTGCCTTATGCATGCTAGAGAAGTGCTCTACCACTGAGTCCCAGCCCCAGCCCCACATAAATGTTTCTTAATCCTGGTGAAGCTAGTCTTGACTTAAAGTTTTCTTTGTTTTCTGCTTTTGTTTTTTAAAATTTAACTTTGAAGGGGTCTGGTCAAAACCTTTCTTTTATACTCTCTAGATCAATTCAGCATTTATGAGTTGTCTCCTAGTTCCTACAGGAGAAGGATACAGCTGTGGTTTTGTTGTCACCCTCTAGGTTTGTGCCCATTTTCATGTTACATATTTGTTTCTGTTCTCAAAATGGTGAAGATGCTAAAGTCAATGAAAATATGTTTTAGTTTTTGCTTGTGGCCCTGAACAATTTCCACTGGTGGTCTTTCTCAGCTGATAATATCTTTCAGAAAAGCATATAAACAATAGATTTATGAACCTGCTGATAGCTTTTCTGTCTGTGGCCAGAGTTCCACTCCTGTGTTGTAGCTACAGCTGTGTTAGCAGGTCCACTTGATCAGTTCTGAACTGCCTCCTCCCCTTAGGAGCACCGCTGCAGCCTGTGTCCTCACTGCCCCTGCTTTCTTTTGTTCTGTGGTTGAATCATATTCAAAGGTAGAAGGAAGGATTGTGAACTTAAGAAGAGAGGTTATTCCCGTGCTAACTGGCTAACTGATTAATTATCCATAATTTTCATTTAAAGACCTCTGGTATAAACCTGGTTTTCATAGAGACTTTAAAAATATGACAAGGTGAATCTCTGTTGTCTTAAGTCAAACCAGGTAAGTGGTGTAGCTGTTAAGTGTTTGGGGGAAGTGGCCTAGGCCAGAGGCTATTTTTTCCTGAATTAATGAATCAATATCATTACCATTTCTTCATTCATTAAGATGTCTTATAATATCTTGCCTTTTAAAAAATCTTTATAAAGTGAAGGAATGTTGTAACTTGGAAAGTTTGAAGAATTACCTGCTTCTCCCCTTTCTGTTAGGGCTGAAGAAATGCAGAGCCACAGTCTGCTTTGCCAAATGCAGCTTGTGAATTCTCTACCCGTCACTTGAATTCCAGACTCAAGTTTCTCTGGGTTCCCAACAGTATGCCGAGTTCTCTGTTGTTTCCTACCTTACTCCCTGTTTCATCCTGTCTCAACAGAGGGGATCCATGCTGCCCCTGCTCTCCAGCTTGTTTTCTTTCCTGAATGCGTCTTCTGGTGTAGCAGACCAATGCTCTTCTATGTGGCTATTGGAGTCTCGTAAGCAAAAATCTGTCCTGAGCTCTTGGATCTTTGCTTCTCTCTATGAGCTGCTTCCTGGTGATCTGTCTACTGCTTCCCTTTTTAGTCAGCTGTTCCTAATTGCAATTAACTAATAACAGCACTTATCACAGATCTTGGTTCATGCCAAGTAGTCCTCCAAAGTAGGTTCTCCTCCCTTTCTGAGGCTGAGAAAACTGAGATTTAGCAGGATAATTAGTGGTAGAGCACTCACCTAGCATGTGTGAGGCACTGGGTTCGAGCCTCAGCACCACATAAAGATAAACAAATAAAGGTATTGTCCATCTACAACTAAAAAATAAAGATATTTAAAAATCAATCAATCAGTCCAACCCAGAGCTGGTTCTATTTAGGCTTCAACTATTCTTTTTTCTTTCTTTTTTAAATATTTATTTAGTTGTAGATGAAAACACAATATCTTATTTATTTTTATGTGGTGCTGAGGATTGAACCCAGTGCATCACACATGCGAGGCAAGCACTTTACCACTGAGCTACAGCCTCAGCCCCAAGGCTTCAACTTTTAGGACTCCCAACTTGTGTCTTTGGTACCAGGCCCTTCTTGGTGTTTGTGTTGGTGTGAAGACAGTGTCAGAGCGTCAAAAAGACAGCTGGTGGAAATTGGTAAAGAGAAACAAACAAAAAACAAATAAATGAATAACTGAAAAGAAAAAGTTTGGTCTGGCCCCTGATTTCTAGGTGGCTTACCTGGCCTCTGTGGAAGTACTATCTATGGTGCTTCCTTTCTAATCTTGCTGACTGGAGCTCTCTTCCTGTGGGTCTAAAGCACCTTCAGGAAGCCCACTGCCAGGTTGAAGTGGCTTGGGGTTCTAATGCAGTGTCACAGGGGTAGCCTGGGACTGAGGGGAGGATTCAGGGCAGTCTGAAGAGTTGAGTTGTATGTGAGGTGTGGCCTGGACATGTCACGACCTATTTTGGTTAATTCCAAAAATAGTGTGTTTTGGGGTTATTGCTGTTCATGAAGTGAAGGCAAGGCTGGTCATCGTGCCCTGACTGGTGGTCTTCAAGATTTAATTGATGATTTTCCAGACTAAATAAATATCATCCCCGTCAGGGTTCATTGTGTGTTTTTGTGATAATGTGTTTTTTGTTGTTTGGTTTACATGTGTCTTTCCTTTTTGAGCTGCTAGTTTCCTCCTTTCTTTGCCCCGCCTCAGTTCCAAGGTGCAAGAAAACTGTTTGCTACGTCATCACAGGTGAGAGGCTTTGTGCCCATCTCTCCCACTTGAGTGCCTGTCTACAGCTGCAAGTTCAGATGTTGTGGAGCAGAGACTGTGTCTCAGATTTCTTCATGGAACATTGGGTTTATGTAGAATCTGTGCTCTGCTGCTTGCTAGGAAGGGGCCTGGAGCCAGACACTAAATCTCTGGGTTTTATTTCTTATTTTGGTACTCTAGCTACAGAGTGATGAAATCTGCATTGCCCAGCAGACCCTTCCCCACTCCTGCCTCTCTTTTGTGCAGCTTCAGGGGCCAACATGATTCCTGGAACATTGTTGGTACATAGAAAGTGATGGAGAGGGAAGATTAGTTCAGCGATTGTGTATTTTCTTCAGAAAATTAATCAGACCTTTCCCCCAGGTTTTTCGCTTAGTAGTTAAATTCTGTGTTTTTGTCATTGTCTGTGAAATGTGCTTCCACTGAATATTCAATTTTAGCCTCAGTCTCCCAGAGGCACCCTCTGTTGCCTAAATAGTGTTATTTGGTGTGGCAGTGGCCAAACAAAAATCAGCATTGTGCTTGTAGTTTTAATTGTCATTTCTTTAACATATACACGTATCATATTTTATACTTGGTGCTAGGTCATTGGTGATGTGGGTATGCATGAAAATGTATTTATATCTCTGAATTATGGTTTAGGAGAAATTTTTTTTAAAACTATGTCTTTGACAGATTTTGACAAAAGTCTTTCTCATTTGTATAAATAATTGAAATAATTGAAAGCACATGAAGAATTGTAAGAACTGGATTCCAAATCCCACCTTTTTTCCTTTCAAGATTATTTTAGCAATTTAAACAACATTTTGCATAGTAGGAGACTGAGATGTCCTTTTGTTCTTAGTGGACTACAATTAATTATTTGATATTCAGCCTGAAAGCAGGCTGACTTGGGGCTTTCTGCAATTCTTACAATAGCTACGATTGCAGAAGGATGCTTCTGTGAAGCAGACTGCCAGGTGCAGTGCCATTTGATCTAAAAAGGTCACAGGAAAAGGGACATTTAAATTAAGTTATAAATTACAATTGAAGAACAATATTTTGATGTGTGAGACCAGAGATGTCAGAGCAGGGAGATGTAATCCATGGGTTCATTACAGAACAGAGGCGCCTGACAGCTGAGCCACGCCAAAAGGAAAATTTATGTGCAACATCATGCAGACAGAAAACGGCAGCTCAGACGAGAAGCAGGAGTAGAAACGTGAAACCTTGTGGTAACACAGTCTATGCTAATAAGACTGCCTGAGGTCCAGAGATGTTTAATGACTGCTGTAATATAAATGAGGTGTTCGGACATGTGCACATTTTCAATCTTATTTAAATTAAGACCTTGTCTTTGCTCTATAAAATAACATACTTTATAACCAGGCATTAAGTTAAGTTATCTCACCCTTCTGTCCAACATACAGATTTGCTGAAATTTCAGAATTGTTTAGAGGGGAGTTAAAGCTTGAAACAAGATTTCTATCCATGGAAGCTTTGAGGAAGGATATAATTTAATGTTTATGGCAATTCAGGAGAAGTTCAATCATGAGTTAATTAAACTGTAGGCAGTCATTAAGTATTATTTATTCTTTTGAGAAACTTGCCAGTAAAGCACTTATATATATTAAATTATGGAAAGTAATAAGCAGGGAATGATTTGTCAGGCAGGGTGAAAGTAGCAGATTTAACTTGGGCAATTATGCAGAAATGTGTTTTTCTACTCATGGCATGGTCCTCTCTTAATGCTAATCCTTCCTTCAGGTCAGGGGTTAGAACAAGACAGGGTGGATGTGTAGTGACAGTCAGCATTGTTGGCTCATTGACCCCCTTACTTGTTTGATCTGTCTTATGTAGGAATTGTGCATCTATAGTACCAACGCCGCGATGACACCACTGCAGGGTTCAGAGCTGTTGTATGTTTGAGAGTGTTTGGCACGTGTGTCTCATGGAATGCAGCTGATCTGGGACAAAGCTGGCAATGAGTCTGCCTCCTGCCTCCAATCCTTTGCCTTTTTTGTCAGGCTACAGAAGGCTTGGAGTCCTTGAGAGCTTTTTGTGCAGCTGGAAAAATGTGTCCATTTCTAGATGCACAGTGAGTCAGTGGAGTGGTTACTGTCCTCACAGTGGAACTAAACCAGGTGTTTTTCAGAGGCTGCTTTTGTGTTCAGCCCCCAAATCCCCTCCTGAGTCCACTGTGTGGAGTTCATGCATGCCTGTCCTTGCATGCCCTTGTAGCCCTTTGGCCAGCCCAGTTACTGGCATAAAGAGTTGCTCAGTAGCTGTTTATGTAGTGAATGGAAAGCCACTGAAGCTGGATTGTCCTGTTTGATCTCATGGTCCCAGCACTTCTGAGCAGAAGATGTGGTAGAAGGAGGCTGGACCCTAACAGGGGACGAGTTCACCTGTGCTCTTTCACAAGGAACCAAACAAAAATGTAGGAAACAAACATCTCATTGCAATATGTGGAGCAAGCCTGTGGGCCATAAAACACATTGCTAAACAGCAAAACAGGGTAGTTCTATGATGCAACCACCTGAAATGATAGTGGATTGATGAAGAATCACCATTTTGTTATATTCCCCAGTCATAAATCCCAGGTCTTGACCCCTGCTTTAGGGAAGATGGGTTTCACAAGTATAGAAGTACAGTTATGAACTTTAAAAAGCTGCAGAGAGATTTACTAGTGTTTGTTTTTTAGATAAAAACAAAACACTGCACACCCAGGGGAATGAGGTTGCAAGCAGTTTCTGCTAAATGAGATCTTTCTTCAGTGGCTGGTGGAGTGATGGGGTTGGTGTAAGATCTCAGTGATCTTTTCAGTAGCTCCTAAATATGTACAGTTCTCTACATCCTACATTCAAACTGTGTTTCAGATTTTCCCAGCTTGACTTGGCTACAATATAGATAGACAGGTTTAATTATATTGCTTTAATTGCTTTTCCATGGCTAGAAAGTGAAGCTATAAGAAGCACCCCTACCAGCCCCCCAATATCTTCCTTGTAATTTCTTGCAATAGTCTTTCCTTGGGAAATGGTAGAAAGTCTTATTCATATTAAAGAACCTTTGACTTTAGCAGTACTGAGATGCCTACATCAAATGTCCTGATGAAACAGATCATCTCCGTGATCTTGAGCAGATGTTTAAAATTGGAAACCAATCTAATATTTTTCACAAAGTGGAATTTAAATCCTTTAGAGCTTGATGCTATATTGGTAGAACAAATGTTTTTAATGCCAGTTCCTTGAAGATATAAGATAGCTAGTGTTTTGGTAGGTGTACCAACTTATGTGAGGAATAAAGTTGAAATGTCCAGTTTAGTTCTTCCTTGACCTTAATTTGGTCCCTCTCTGAAGACAGGAGATCTTCACAGTCATTCAAAAAAGAAAGCCTTTTTGAGAAGGGCCTACTATGCACCCAGCAAAAAACAGTAGAACCCAACCTTTTAGGACCCTCGAATTGGGTGTGGCATTTAGAACCATGTGTCATTGTAGCACAGTCCTTCCTATTGATTCTCAGAGGGTACGCCTTTCTTGGCCTCACATTTTTGTGTTCTTTATCTTTGGTGTTGCATCTATGTCTGCCCCAGCAATTGAAAGAGTGCCTAGCACAGGCCAGCATGGCACAACCAGTGCTGCAGGGTGAAGGAAGCCCTGGCCTGCAGGCACTGTCCCGGTGTGCTCTGAAGACTGACTGCTGTTGGGAGCTGCATAGGCCCTGGCGCTTCCAGCATGTTTAATAAAATGTAGTTACACCCCTGCAGTTACGCTCTCCACTGTTGAGTTCCTCACAGTTAATTGTAGTCCAAAAATATTAAGTGAGAAATTACAGGAATAAAAAATTCACAGGTTTTAAATAACATCACCATCACCACCACCAGCAGCAGCAGCAGCATCATCATCATCATCCTCATCCTCAGTATCAGCACTGGGCACTGAGCCACATCCCCAGCCCTTTTATTTATTTTATTTTGAGTCAGGGTCTTGCTAAACTGCTTAGGGCCTCACTAAATTGCTGAGGCTAGCTGATCCTCCTGAGCCTGGGATTACAGGGGTATGCCACCTTGCCCAGCTTGTTATGGTATACTGTTATAATTGTCCTATTTTGTTACTAGTTATTGCTAATCTCTTGGTGGTGTGCCTTATTTTAAAAATAAATTTTAACCTAGGTGTGGATGTATGAGAAAACACATCGTGTATATAGGTTTCAGGCATCCCCTAGAGGTCTCGAAACACAATCTCCATGGATAAGGGGGAAATACTGTTATTCCTTTAAAGTTGTAAATCTCAGTTGCCAGAGTTTTCTCAGACAGGATTCCTGGCAGGTAGAAATTGGTGTATGTTAACGGTAAGAAGGTGTCCCTCTAGCAGGGTCCATGTCACTCCTGGGAAGGGGGCATGTGGCCATAGCACAGCTGCTTCTCTGAGCTTTTATACCAGCCCTACTAAACACTGATGTAGCACAGTGCTGTGCCAGCTCTACTCATTCAAGAAACATCCATCACTTTTGGTATGTAATCCCACCTTGTACTTTGCACATGCATCTTTGAGTTAGGGTAGGGGGGAAAGTGTTTATTAGGTTTATATCATGGGGAGGTCAGAAATAGGAATATTTTAAGAGGGCTATCAGACAGTGGACCAAAGTAAAGGATGGATTCCGGTAGTGGAAGGAGGTTCAGGTTATCATGTCAATTCAGTGGCTTCTTCGGGGGAGAGTTTTGTAGACAAAGTGTGAATACTGGGATATGTTTAAGGGAAATGCCTTTTTCTCCACTGAGTACCTCACCAGAAATTCAGCTGGGGGGTTATGCAGGCAATAGCCACCCTCCAGCTGATGGCCATGAGCAGCAGCACAGCAAACAGTTCACAGCCGCTCCTCCTGATAATGATATGTGATTTCAACTCACCCACTCAGCACTTTGCTTTTAGAGTGGGACTTATATTCTTAGGAGAAATTTCCTGCTATCAAGCACCTGAAATTTAAAAATTTTCCTGTGAACTATACCATAGTTTTAATCAGATTTTACAAATTACAGTATTGATGTGGGTAATTATGTGAAACATAAATGGTTTTATTAGAACTTAATCAATTATTTTGTATCGCTGGAAGGTTACTCTCTAATCTAGAAAATGATGAAAATTGAGATAAGACTGCCTCCTTTTTTTTTTTTTTTTTTTCTGGCACTGAGGTTTGAACCCAGGGGCACAGCCCTTTTTTATTTTGAGACAAGGTCTCACTGAATTGCTGAAGCTGGCTTTGAACTTGTGATCCTCCTGCCTTAGCCTTCTGAGTCGATGGGATTACAGGTGTGTGCCATCATGCCTGGCTCAAATACACACACACACACACACACACACACACACGTGTGCGTGCGTGCGTGCATTTGTGGTGATGATGGTGGTGTCAGGGATTGAACCCAAGGATGCTTAACCACTGAGCCACATCCCCAGGCGCCAACCCCTTCCCCCAATATATTTATTATTTATTTGATTTCAGCTATCAAATGAAATGGTGAGAGTTCCTATTTCATAAACTTAAATAAGAAAATACTTTTCCTTGGGCTGGGGATGTGGCTCAGGCGGTAGCGCACTCGCCTGGCGTGTTTGCGGCCCGGGTTCGATCCTCAGCACCACATACAAATAAAGATGTTGTGTCTGCCGAGAACTAAAAAAATAATTAAATAAATAAGTATTAAAAAAAAAAAAAGAAAGAAAATACTTTTCCTTTGGGTGTAGGGAAGACAGTGAGTGCAAGGAATGTGCCAAGCACTCTGCAAGGCCACATGTTTATCAGATGTTTGCTTTGTCCTTCTTAATGCTATTCATATTATTGCCTTACTTCTCTCCCTATTAGTCAACTTTTCATTACTGTAACAATTACTTGAGATAAATCAACTTAATACGAGGAAAGGTTTATTTTGGCTTATACTTTAAGTATATGGTTGCTTGGCCCCATTGCCTTTGGGCCTGTGCCGAGGCAGCACAGCATGGTGGAGGAAGCTTCTCACCCAGTGGCAGTCAGGAAGTGAAAGAGGGTGGGAGAGACCAATGTCTTACAGTCCCCTTCCATGGCATGCCCCAGTGACCTACGACCTCCCAGTAGTGCCACATTGGGGACCAAATCTTCAACACTTGGGTCTTGGGGGAAGTTACTTTTTAGATCCAAACCAAAGTACCCTTGAAGAACAGCAGTGAGCAGTGGTTGGATGAGAACAGGTTACCTGCTGATGGAATGCTCAAGAGTCTCTGTGGCCCTTCCATGATTCTTCTTTTGGAGTAAATGCAGGACTTGCCTTTTATTGATTTGCATTCAATTCTGCTATTTGGTTCCCTTAACTAATTAAGATTATTGTTTTCTTAGCTACATGAAAGTGGTTATGATGCTGGCAAAGCCCTGCAGCGCCTGGTAAAGAAGCCTGTGCCCAAGCTGATCGAGAAGTGCTGGACTGAGGATGAAGTGGTGAGCATGGACCTGCATTTCCCTTGGTTCTGGGCCATCAGGGTGTTCTCTTCTCCATGTGTGACCTGCCTGCTGCCCGGGGAACAGGGGTTCATTTGGAAGACAGATTGCCCATGACATTTATCAGTCAAAGGGAAGAGCCTCAAGCCTTGCAATTACACAGGAAGACTTGACTTTACTAAGATTAGGTTCCACAGATGTTGGGAAAGATAGCCCCAAGCTTCTTGGAGGGGAGAAATGTTACTTTTATAAAAGTTAATATGGTTTGTTGTCGGTGTTGGTGCAAGCCAACTGGCAGTAACTCTGTATTCTAAGATGCATACATGTCAAAACCAGGTAATACAGAATCTAATTTGAGTGGCCCTGGTGACTTGTTTTTATTTTGAGGGCTTACAGAACCCCTAACCTACTGAAGGTCATTCATCAAAACAAGGAAGCATAGACCAGCCAGGCACAATGGTACACACCTGTAATTCCAGCAGCTTGGGACGCTGAGGTAGGACCATGGGTTCAAAGCCAACCTCAGCAACAGCAAGGCACTGAGCAACTCAATGAGACCCTGACTCTAAATAAAATACAAAAAAGGGCTGGGATGTGGCTCAGAGGTTAAGTGCCCCTGGTTCAATCCCCAGTTCCACCCCACCACCTCCCAAAAAGAAGGAAGCATAGACTCAATGAAATAAATATACTAGATTTTATGTACCCATTTTGTTGCTGTGGCCCATTAAAGGAGATGGAGAGAAAGAAATGTGTCCACAAACACAGACTTGCAAACCCTTAATTCCTGCCTGGCAAATAGTACTCATGAAACCACATCCCCATCTTGTGACTTTTCAAAGGTATTGCTGTGATAGGCTTAGAGATTTCCTGTGCTTTTGCAAACATGGTCTTCAGTGGGAGTATTATTGCTTGATATTTGCCCTTCAGGTAAATGCAATCAAAATGAAGGCTGGCCATGATTGACATACTGACTACAAGTTCCTCACCTGTTTTATAAAACATGGTAAGGAAGAGTATTTAGAAGTTGTGTGTGTGCTTTCTTGATCCTGCTCATTTCATTTATGCAGCAATATTTATAGAGTGCATACCATGTGCCAGGTGCTGTGCTGGGAGCTGTGTCAAGAAGAACACAAGGTCCCTCTTCAAGGGTCTTATGTTTTAAGAGGGGAGACCATCCTAACTCAATATGTTTCAAGTGGTAGAAAAGGACAAAGGAAAAATAGAGTCGAGTAATGAGGATGGGGAACAACTGGGCAGAGGCACTGCCTCGTAAAAGAGGTTAAGGCAAGACCTTTGTGAAGTGAGGAGGGAAGCCTCTTAGATGTCAGAAAGAAGAGAGTTCTGGTTCACAAGAGGAAAGCATGCTTGGAGTGTGTTTAAAATAAGCAAGAGGCTGGGTGCTGTGGTGCAGTGGGTGTCCCTGCAGCTTGGGAGGCTGAGGCAGGAAGATCAGGAGTTCAACCCCAGCCTCAGCAACTTAGGGAGGTCCTAAGCAACTTAGTGAGACCCTGTCTCAAAATAAAACATGAAAAGGGCTGGGGATGGGGCTCAAGGGTCGTTAAGTGCCCTTGCATTCAGTCTCTGGTACTTAAAAAAACAAGGGCAGGAAGGTAGCTGGGGCACAGTGAAGTGTGGGTGGCTGTCGCAGGGGCAGATCACGTGTGGCCTGTAGGCCGTGGCAGGGTGTTGTCTTTTGCTGTGCATGTGCAGTTTCTGAGACTGTTGAGTTCCAGGGAGCAAGGAGGGCGAGCAGGATAGCAGGGGTGGGCCTGGGATGTATAGGGAAGGTAGAGCCAAGGGAATGTGTTCATCCAGTGACTTCAGTAAGTGGTGCTGGTGAAGGTTGAGAGGCGTAGGGACAGACTAGCAGAGATGGACTGAGGCTTTGGTGATAGAGCACCTGTCCCTTGTGATTGAAATCTGATCATACTTTGGGTGAAACCCTTGTAACTGCTTTAAAATTACAAGCCTTACATGATTAATAGAGAGATTATAACATCTTGAACATTTTTTAATGTTCAAAAATAACCAAAGTGAAAACATTAAATTCAGATGTTTTGAGAAGTTAATATTAACATCTTCACTGGAAACCTATTTACATGGGTAGAAGTTTGATTGGTAAGATTTTAAACTCCACAAAAATTTTTTGTGAAGAAAGATACAAGGAGATGAAAAGGAGGGAATGAGAGTGTAAGTAATACTTCAAGGATGTCTGCCCCTCCTCTTGGCCTGCCTTGGTCATCCTGTTGGTGCTTGGATACCACAACAACTGCTCCCCTGCCTGCTCACCTTTAGTTCTTGAGCGTCCTCTCACTTTGGTCAGTCTGTCTTTTTGGTATCTTCTCACGCACCTCCTCCCTGCCCCTTCTCTGTCCCTTCCTTCGTACTCTGGTCTCCTGTACTGACTCTGTCCTCTCCCTTCCGCCATTTTTCTCATGACCTTCCTTCCCTCTGGAATTTTTTAAATACACAGCACAAAGTCCTCTCTTCCTGCTTAGAGAAAGCTGATTTCCCTTTCTTCCAGCACTTGCTAATATCAGGCCAAGATGTTGACCGAGTCCCCAGTGCAGCTGTGCACAGACTTAGCAGTGGGGGGCTGGGAGGACCCTTCAGGCACCAGAAAGAGCTCAGTGTTATTTTGAAAAACAAAACAGGACTCCAAAGTGGCAACCATTCCAAGCATGGGATAATGATCCCTAACTGAGTAAACTCAAGTTGGTTTGGGCTTATTTTTATCATGTTTGCTTCTTGTTTTGGGAAATGTTTTGGCAGTTACCCAGCCCTTGCAGACCCTGGGGATCAAATGATTCTCTCATTTGAAGGAAGTTAAGCTTGCTTTTTAAAACCTCCACAGTGAATGAGAGGGAGTGATTAAATAATTGAGAGGCTGAAGGAGGCTTCTGATGAATATATCCAAATCTTTGAATAGATTTATGTGGCAACAAGGCAGTCCCTCTTTACCTTGGTTGCGAAGAAACACCTGCTGTGTTCATGCAGCCCCTTCTGATGACTTCACCAATTTTCTCACCCCAGGAATCACAGACATAAACAAGTGTGTCTACCCAAGTAAGTACAAGGGCCTACCTATCTTCTTTTATCCTCACAGTTTTCTATACACTTTGGATGTCCTAGTTATTTTTAGACTTTGTTGCCTCTGGTGTGTTAATTTGATCTAGCTAACCAGCACCAGCAAAGCCTTCCACAGGTTGTTTCCCATAGCCTGTGTGAGAACCTGTATGAGAACAGCCAGCCCTGTGAGAGGAGAGCCTGCCAGTTGTGCCTCCTGACAGGCAGGGCCCTGCCCCTGGAAGAAACAAGCTTTTCTCCCACCAGGCTAGAGCTTGACCCTTCCTGCTAGCTGGATCGGCCCTCTGTCCGCTGTGGCTGTCACTCCCTCTTCTGCTGTGTGCCTCTTGTTTGCATTTTTACTGACCCTTTATCCCCGTTTCCTCATGACAACTTTTGTGCCACCGTCATGAGCTGGTTGTTAGTTTATAAAGTTATTAAGGGTAAGGACTTATTAAGGTGAGGTTAATGTCTCTCCCTGTGAGGGGCTTGAAGAATAGTGGTGGCACTTTGTTTAAGGTTATCATTCCTAAAATTTCTTCACTCAGGTCTTCCTCAGTCCAGAATTTTAAAACTTGTAATAGTTAATATTATTGAATTAACATCAAAAACTTTTACATGCAGCCGAAACTGACCTTAAAAATTTGACTTTTAGAAAATGCTTTTCAAATTACTCATCATCCCACCAGTACCAAGGTAAAGAGGGACCTTTAAATATTTATTTTTTAGTTGTAGTTGGACACAATACCTGTATTTTATTTATTTATATGTGGTGCTGAGGATCAAACCCAGGGCCTCGCAGTGCTAGGTGAGTACTTTACCTCTGAGCCACAACCCCAGCCCCATCATGACTGTTATTTTTGTGAGCATCATCATAACGTCACTCAAGTGTTTCTTCCTAAGTCTCTCAGATCACTACTTATGTCGTCTGAGACTCAAAACTACACAAGGGGAAGCCTTTCATCTCACATCTTCTCTCAGTAACTGCTCTGACAGTTTGTGTGTGTGTGTGTGGATATGGTGTTTCTAATTGAAGTTGCTTTGGGGCAAAGATTCTTTAAATCTTATTTTATTGAAGCCAAATTTGTGCTAATTTCTGTCAGATTCTATACCAGATACTGCAAAACAATTCTGCTTTTGAGGAGTGACTGCAAGAAATACCTTGGTAACTAGCCTGTAGTGTATATTTCAGGTTAAATACACTGGTCAGACCAGGGAAACATTCTGGAAGAAACCCTAGGGGAATTCATGAAGCTTTTCAAATGCTATGGTACGGGCAAGGATAGAGCCAGAAGATATGGCCAGATGCTGCCTTTAAGTGTTCTATTATTGGTAGTTAACCAATTTCACGTGCATTTATGCTAAAAATATGGTTCCCGCCAGGCATGGTGGCACATGCCTGTAATCCTAGCTACTCAGGAGGCTTGAGACAGGAGAATTGCAAGTTTGAGGCCTACCTGGGGGGAATGTAACTCAGTGATAGTGGCTTAGTGCTATCAAAAAAAGAATAAGTAAATAAAATATTGTTCCTTTTCAGAAAACCATCCAAATTGGTAGAACTTAAGAAAAAGGACGAAATGCAGATCAGAACTTAAAAAGCAAAAATCCAGAAATTAGATTATTAGGTTTTTAATTAAACATGATGCATACTTTTACATATAACACAAAGGCCCTGGGCTGAACTGCACCTAATCGAAACAGATTAAGTCACCCTTCTATGCTTGGATAGTTATTAATTCTGTTTATTTATGCATGCAGGCTGAAGGTAGTGTTGGCTGCTGTTGTGTTACTGCTTATTGCACTGGGATTCCACTGCTGCTTGATGCTGTGCTCTTAATTAGCATTCAGCTGTTGATTAGGGGAATACTAGGGATGCTAATTGAATTCTTTTTAAAATTCAAGGCCTGCACTGTCCTTGTGGAGTTTGGCCTTACTTGCAAGGATGTAAGATTGGGTGCTCCTTTGAGCTGTGGGTTTTTCACCCTTTGCTTCCTGTCCTGTTGCCTGTTACTTGGTTTTTGGAAATATTTTCATGTTGATTTAGCTTTCAGAAAAAGTTCAGATGCTGCAAAAAAAAATTCAGAAGGTTTTGTTGCTTACAATAGTAAAACAAACTGTTTCCATTTCATCTTGGCTAACAGTAGCTTTTATCTTGAAATATGCCGTCCATTAAATATTTTAATACTACTTTTGATGTAATACATTGAGGTGAACAACCTAGGTAAAAATAAACTCTGAAATTTTTATCCAAAATAGTAATCCACAGTGGTGATAAACCTTAATTGGCTATGTACATGGATTTACTTACAAGCTCATAAATTTTAAAACATCTAAACCTTCCTTCAGTTTAAAACTCAGTTTATCATAAATATAAATGAAAATCCTTTCAAAATTGACATGACATGGTGAACTAATTTCCTGAGTATTTGTAATCCAGTGAACCAGTATGGCTGGTAGGGGAATTACTCAGGCAGAGTGGCACAGCCATTTGAAAGGGGTCTCCCCAAAGGTCCTCAGTGCCTTTGTTGTACCCTTTTGGGAATGTTTGCTTGAGAAAACATTGTTTTCATTGTTCACTCTTTTAGGCCAGGCATCTGGACATGCCCAAAGACAGAGCTGCTTAGGAGTAAAAATACAATGAATTTTATTTACTGTTTGTGTGGCAACCGAAGAAAATATAATTCACAGTAACATCAAAGTTAAGAGCAGCAGGAGGGTGTAGAGGTGAATGTGGAGGAGGAGCTGGATGACAAAGGGGAAGAGAGGCTTTCACCACCTGCAGTCAGCCTTCCATGGGTTTCAGATCCCCACAGCCCTGATGTTTGGTTTTAAAATTTCACATCCATCATATGGGAAAAGGCTTAGTTGTATGATATCTATTTGAGGAACTGTTTTTGGCCATTTTATATAGTCATACAAAAAACATTGATGATAAGGGGATCCTATCATATAGGTCATCTAAGAGATGAATCCATTTATTTTCTTCTTTTAACAATTTTTTGTAAAATTCCCCTATTAAGAGTGTCATTATAAAAACACTGAAGATTAAAACATCACCCATAACACACTATGTACAGTTTACTTACTACTTCTTGTGATCATCGGGTCTTTGTTTATGGTTTTGTTATTGTAAATTTATTTTATATGTACAGATTTGCATACATGAAAATTGAAACATAATATTTCTTTTATTTTTTATTTTTATTTTTTGGAACGGGGGTGGGGTGGGGTGTCAAACCCAGGACTTTTCAAGTTCAAGGCAGATGCTTTGTAACTGAGCTACATCCCAGCCCTAAATTAAAATCTTTCTAAAGAAATTTTAGTGTGAAAAATTTTACAACTTTACTTGGAAACTTTGCTATTAATCTGAAAGACAGACATACACATTCCATGAATCAGGAAATAGATACTTAGTAAATTTGGGGGGAAGGGCAGACAAACTCATCTACTACTAACCTACACACCAGCCCAGGACCTAGTAAATTTTATTTATTTATTTATTTATTTATTTTTGAGAGAGAGAGAATTTTTTTTTAAATATTTATTTTTTTAGTTTTCGGCAGACACAACATCTTTGTTTGTATGTGGTGCTGAGGATCGAACCCGGGCCGCACACACGCCAGGCGAGCGCGCTACCGCTTGAGCCACATCCCCAGCCCCTACTAAATTTTAAAATGAATCAAAGTAGATTTTTCTCTTTACTCCTACCATTCTTCGAAATGAAATTGATAACTGTTTCTAAAGAAGAACTAAATTCTTAGATATGAGAGTTGGAAAAATTAAAGAGAAGTATAAATGTTGATCTATTACTTAAAACATTTGTAATACATCTATTACTCCATGTTATATATTCTTAATGTGACTCATGGTAAAAATCAGTCCTTGGTGGGTTTTTTTTTTTTTTTTTTAATGTAGATCCAGGTAATATGGCCTGTTATTTCAAGTGTTAATGAAATGGGACCATCTCTGCTGTGATTAACTCCCATCAGCCTTTGAACCAAACCCTTGCTTAAAGAAGTCGATGGTGTAGATAGAGTGGAGTTTATTGTCAAGTTCTTTAGGAAATGAGACAGCAAATTAAAAATCAATTATATGTGCAGAAAAGTTGGTGTCAGGCTATCAATTCTGTCCATTAATTTGCAGAAAGATTCTACTGTTTAACAAGCTGGAAAGAGAATGTATTTTTAAAATCCTTGTGTAAATGAGATAGGCCAAGCTTTAGAAGGAATGAGGTATTTTAAGAATTTGCTTGAGTATTTCATTCAGCAGAAGTTGCCCCTAGGTTAAACCTACAATTCAGCTGTGACCTTGCTGTTCATATACGTGGCTTTGTGACATTCCAGGCAACCTCTCCATACTGTGGTCAAAGAAATATTTGTGACCATTTCTCTCTCTCTTTTAAACAAGATCGTTCTTTTTTTTGCTTTCTTTTAACCAGTAATGTTTTTAAAAATTTATTATCTCCATCCTTATGTTTTTCTTAAAGCCACAATGCTTTTTGCCACTTCCCAGGCTCCACACAGAATTATTAGGTGCATGTTTGCGCATGTGTGTGTGCTTAGGCCTTGGGGCTGTGCAGAGCAGAACAGAGAGCTGGGAAGGAGCTCCATATTGAATAGAAGCTTGCCCTAAATTATTCCTTGCTGCTCAGGATAATCTTTTTTTTTTTTTTGAGAATTTTAATATTTATTTTTTAGTTTTCGGCGGACACAACATCTTTGTTTTTATGTGGTGCTGAGGATCGAACCCGGGCCGCACGCACGCCAGGCGAGCGCGCTACCGCTTGAGCCACATCCCCAGCCCCAGGATAATCTTTTTAAATCAAAGATTACTTTTTATGGGATATTTTTTCATTTTGCTTGAGGGGGGGGTACATGAGGGAGGGAATCTCAGCTTGAAAGATTCATAAATAGTCAGGCAGTGGGTTGTTGAAACCATGTTTTCCATCTCATTTTCAAGGCATATAAAAAAAATGGGGATGGCATATACTTTAAGTCACTTGGTCTTCTTTCTCTGTTCATTTAAAAAATGTGAACAAAACACAAGAGGACTTGAAAGATTGCATTTGTTCTCCCATAGACAAAGTGGTTATTTTATAAATGAAGAGGATGGAAAATCTTTTTCTTCTGCAGTTTCTTAGCAACAGAAAGTCAGTTTTAATGTGTGTGCTTGGAACTTTCTATGTATAGTGGCATTGGAGTCTTCCATCTTCACTGGTGAGACATATTAGACTGGCATGTTCAGCGGGTGGGGTGGGGATAGAAACAGGCCATAAAGAATGGGAGCCTGGAGCACACCTGTAATCCCAGAGGCTGGGGAGGCAAAGGCAGGAGGATCTTGAGTTCAAAGCCAGCCTCAGCAATTTAGCAAGGTGCTAAACAACTCAGTGAGACCCTGTCTCTAATAAAATACAACATAGGGCTAGGGATGTGGCTCAGTGGTTGAGTGCCCCTGAGTTCAATCCCTATTCCCACCCTCCCTGCCCCCCCCCCCCCGCCTCCGCCAAAAAAAAAAAAAGAGTGGGAGCCTACCATGTGATGATGTTATTCATTTAACCTCTCTCCTCTCTTCTGGCATACTTAAGCCTTAAATCTGAAGCCTCTCTTAGGTAGAAATAGTAAAAGCCTTGGTAGCCCCCTAATGCTTCTTCACTGAAGTCCAGCCTTTTTTTCTGTTTTAATCCTCCCCAGTGACATTTTGTCATGCCTCCTCTCACAATACATTTTTTGTTTTTTAGTTGTAGTTGGACACAATACCTTTAATTTATTTATTTTTATGTGGTGCTGAGGATTGAACACAGTGCCTCACATGTGCTAGGTGGGTGCTGTACTCCTGAGTCACAACCCCAGTGCCCCCACAATACATTTTAATGTTGCCTTGGGACAGATGTTTCAGAACTGCTTTAAGACATTTTTTAAGTGGCTTTTTTTTGTTTTTGTTTGGTTGGGGGTCACTGATTGAACCTGGAAGTGTTCTGCCTCTGAGCTACTTTCCTAGTCCATATTATTTTTTTATTTTTCATTTTGAAACAGGGTCTCACTTAAATTGTCAGATGAGCCTTAAACTTGAGATCCTTGTGTCTCAGCCTCCCAAATCATGGGGACAGGTGTGTGCTATCACACCCGACTCTAAAGTGTCTTTTTTTTTTTTTTTTTTTTTTTAAGAGAGAGAGGAGAGGGAGGGGGAGAGAGAGAGAGAATTTTTTAATGTTTATTTTTTAGTTTTCGGCAGACACAACATCTTTGTTTGTATGTGGTGCTGAGGATCGAACCCGGGCCACACGCATGCCAGGCAAGCACGCTACCGCTTGAGCCACATCCCCAACCCTCTAAAGTGTCTTTATATGGATAGAGCCTAGTGTGTTTTCCACATTTTTAAAAAGTTTTTATTTTTTATTTTTTGGTAGTTGTAGATGAACAGCATGGCTTTATTTTATTATTTATTTTTATGTGGTGCTAAGGATTGAACCCAGTGCCTCGCATGTGCTAGGCAAGCGCTCTGCCACAGAGCTACAGCCCCAGACCTGTTTTCCACATTTATAAAGCCAGGTACCAGGTATTAGGAAGCAGAGTATGCTTGATGTCCGTAGAAAGAGATCTTACCAACTGAGGGTGGAGACCCAGGGTCTGTCTCTCTGCTTTCCTTATATTTGGTATTAGTTTGGCAAGATAGCCTCCAAATCTTGTCTCTTTTGAGTAAAGACGTAAAACAAAAGTGAGAGAGCTAGCTTTGAAAAGATACAGGGAAGAGCATTCTGGAGTAAGGGAGCCTCGATGTAGAGGCCCTCAGGAGAAGCACTCCTGGCCTGTCTAGGGGTAGCAAGGAGGCCCAATTGTGGAGGAGCAGAGGAAGTTGTGAGGCCACAGAGTTATATTATTGTTATGGAATTAATGAGGTGGCCTCGAGGGCTGAGCTGAGTCCTCTGCCCAGAATACCTTCCAGTGGCATTTTTATGGTTTAGTTGTGTGGGATTCTGAGTCACGTGTCCCTCTGACTCCTTCCGTGGCTTGCTGGAGCATTTCGGTTTTGTAATCAGCGTAGTCAGTGTCTGCCTCATACGTTTGTTGTAAGTTTCACATTTGTGAGAGGAGCCCATTTTTTCCTGCATAGGCAAAAGAAAAATACTTGGACAGATAAGGGCAGGTACTATCCCTGTATTGTGGAATAGCGGTTGCTGTGTCATTAGACATTTCCTGACAAATTTTAATTCAGAAAGTAAAGGGTGGACAATTGAGAACTTTAGCTGACATACTCTGAGAGAAGGTATTTTTAAAAGTCTTTCTTCTTTGGGTCAAAACCCTGGCTTTGAGGATCAACTTAAGAAAGGCCTTCTAATATTGTTGTTTGACCAAGTAGGCCAAATGTCCCTATCCATTGGCATTTGCTTGGTTTAGGCCTTGGTGATTATTTTTAACATCTGGAGGACCCTGCATGTGCTGAGCAAGATGCTGGCCAGGTTTCATGCTCCCCAGCAATGTTGATTTGTTCTCTCCCCAACCCTCTTGTTCTGGTGTTCACAGGTGCCCTAGAATAAAGAGTGCCCCTTTCCTGGGGAAGGCCTGGGAGTTAGTCTGGTCAACAGGGTACTTCTTGTCCTGTGCGGGCATTTGCTTGGATGCCTCCAACTAGGAAGTCTTGAGTGTGGGGTCTGTGGCTTAATTCTTTGTTTTTTCTCAGTAGCTTCCTTTGGAAGGGGCAACCAACCCCTCCCAGTTGTCTGGGTTTGTTTTCTAGATTCCAGTTAAAGAAAACAAAACAAAATAACAACCAAAAAATCCCCACCTCATTCTCTGCTGAGAGAGACTGAGTGAGGGGAGGGAGGATGTGAAGGTGCTTGGGAGGTGATCCGGCTGCTGGCCCGACAGACGCACTCTTCCCAGAGCAGTCTGCTAACCTGTTTCTTAAGGCTCTGTTGTCTTAGGCTGTGGCACACAGGCAGTACATCTCTGCTCTCAAGCTTCCTCAAAAGGCCAGTGTGCTCCCTGCGCCCGTTTTACTATGTTATACTATTTCTTAGGGTTTTCTTCCCTTGCAAAGGACTGATCTTTGTAGGCAATCTCAGCAACAGGAATGCAAGAACTAACTAGTAAATACACCAAACAACTAATATGGAAGGGACAGGCAAAAAATAATAAAAATTTAAAAGTTGCTGGGTGCGGTGGCACATGCCTGTAATCCCTAGTCCATGGAAGTGAAATTCTTCAGTCTTTCAGCAATAACCGAACTTAAGGCGATGTTTTCAGATCATCCTTTGAGTCAGCCCGATTTCCATGTCAGCTTAGTTACTTTCCAAGTCTGTGACCTAGAGCCGCCTGACCTTGGTAGCTGGACTCCCTTGTGGAACTCTGATTTCATAATCAGCCCACATTTTTTTTTTCTCTCTCTCTCCCCCCATCCTCCTCCTCTTTCTTTCCCACCCCTTTTCCTTCTCTTTTTAAAATCCCTGTCACACATGTCCAGTGTCCTATCAGGTGTGTATTGCTCTCAGGCCACATTGTGAGATGTGGGAGCCAGCTGCTCCCCCATTGGGGAAGTTGGCAAGCACTGTGCTGTGTCCCAGTGCTGCTCGGTGCTGCTCCAAGCTCAGGTTGGATACTCCAGCCTTCTGAGTGGAAGGGACCTGCTCCTTGTCCCTAGAGTGTCTTTACAGCTTGAGTTGAAAAACTAAACATTTTTGTTTTTTTTCTAGGTGACCAACTTTAGATTATACACGGGAGCGGGGGGCATTTTTCAAATTACACTAAATGTATTAAATCTGTTGCATTTCTACACCTATGGTGTGTAAAACTCTGCTGACTGATTGTGACTTTTGTTCCACTCTTCATATCAGAACTCTTCCTTTAGTTGACTTTTGGGTGGTGGAGGGAGAAACATAGTTGCCCTATTTTGTATTTTACTTAGAGACAGGGTCTCACTCAGTTGCTTAGTGCTTCGCTTTTACTGAGGCTGACTTTGAACTTGTGATCCTCCTGCCTCAGTCTCCCAAGCCACTGGGATTACAGGAATGTGCCACTGTGCCCAGTTTAAATGAATTTTCTGTTCCTGTTTTTGTTAGTTCTGTTATCCAGGTGAACTTTTTTTTTTTTTTAATTTGGCTTTGTGTGTGGGTGTGAGTGTGGGTGTGGGTGTGGGTGTGGGTGTTGCTGAGAACTGAACCCAGGGCCTTGTGCATATGAGGCAAGCACTCTACCAACTAGACTATTTCCCTAGCCCACCTGGCTGGAAATAAGATTTAAAAAACAACATTGAGGGTCTGGGGTTGTGACTCAGTGATAGAGCGCTTGCCTAGCACGCATGAGGCACTGGGTTAGATTCCTAGCACCACATAAAAATAAACAAAATAAAAGTTTTGTGTCCATCTACAACTTAATTTTTTTTTTTTTTTTAATCTTAAGGGCTGGGACTGTAGCTCAGTGGGGGTAGAGTGCTTGCCTAGCATGTGTGAGGCCCTGGGTTCCATCCCCAGCAGCCCATTAAAAAGAAACAAATAGAATAAAGATATTGAAAAAAAAAATCTTGAAAACAACAACAACATTGAGCCAGGTGCGGTGGGTGGTACATGCCTGTAATCCCAGCAGCTCAGGAGACTGAGGCAGGAGGATCACAAGTTCACAGCCAGCCTCAGCACAAGTGAGGTGCTAAGCAACTCAGTGAGACCCTGTCTTTTAAATAAAATACAAAATAGGACTGGGGATGTAGCTCAGTAGTCGAGTGACCCTGAGTTCAATTCCTGGCACCAAAAAAAAAAAAAAAAAAAAACCAAAAAGAAAAAGAAACATTGATCCCTCATACAAAGGGAATGTATTGGCTGGTTTGTTCTGCTTAGATCTCTGAAGGAATTGCCACTAGCTTGTCATTGCTTGTCAGTATGGCAGGAGGCTAGCTGCCCAACTGTGGTGTTCTTGGATGAGTGTTCACGTTGGTCATTGTCACCACAGATAACTCAGAAGGAAGATGGCAGCACATAATGGAAACTTGTGTGTGTTTGTTACTCCTTGAAGAATGCTGGAGTCCCCAGGGGTTGCCCTTGCCCATGAAATAAGTTATTAGTTGAGAGGAACCTTGGAGGGTGGATAAGCTTTCACCAGACAGATGACACAGAGGCTAGTGGGAAAACAAAGGCATGAAAGAATGCAGGTAGTTGGCTGGAGTGGGTTGTCACTTCTGAATGGAGCTTGCAGGCGGCAGGTGTAGAAGATGGCTAATTCCAGAACCTCCCACTCTTGACAGAGGGCATTTATTTCAGTCTGTGGGAAATGGCAAATTACAGATCTGAGGACAAGGAATGCCAGGACTGGGTCTGTCCTTGAAGATCAGTCTGGCAGCAGCATAGGATGAGTTGAAGTGGATAGAGAAGGGAATTGGTGACTCTCAAACCTGACGCCATCTTAGAGACACTCTCAGAACTTGAAGATGTTCCATTGCCTAGCTGCCCTCCAGACCAGTCGGATCACAGGCTCTGGTGGGGACCACTGGAGTGGATAAGGACTGTGGATCCTTGAGAGAGATGTAGAGAGCTCTTGTTTTACTACCATGTTGCTACCTCAGTCTTTCAACTGAGTTTGTGTCAAGGACAGCCACAGTCCTGCCATTCCCTATGTTTTCAAAACAAGGTATATAATTATTCTTCATTTCCTGTTAAATGTTTAATGTAGATTCCAACCCCTTCCCTGCAGCTCACAACCTCCTAGGTTGTGCACTGGAATCACATGAGTAACTTTAAATGCCCAAAGCGAACTTGGGTCACCCCAGAGGTTCCAATTTAATTTATCTGGGGTGTGGTCGAGATGCTGGGGTACTAATGTGCAGCCCAGGTGGAGGAGAACTAAGGTAGAGGAAATAAGAAGAGGGATGAAGATGAGAGGCTCTCCCAAGTAGCCATGAGGTATCTGTTATGTGCCAGGTGCTGTTCTGAGCATGTGACTTGAATTGACTTACATGTTGCCGTCTTAAAGATGGAGAAGCCAGTCACAGGCAGAAGAGAGATCCTTCCTGGCCACAGAGCAACTGGTTGGTAGAGCTTGTCTTCCCCCCACCGCAGACCCTCAGTATCATGTGGCTTCTGGAGGAGGCCATCCAATGGGGTAGCAGCACAGAAGATGGAAAGAGAGGCTATTCCCGTGCTGGATGGGGAGGAAGCTGGGCCTTCCTCACAAGAAGGGAAATAAAGAAGTGCTGACTTTAGGGGAGAACAGCAGAGCTTGTGTTGGATTTGAACTTATTTAGAAGCTGTAGCAGTTAGAAATGAAGCTGTCAAAATAGAAGCTTTCTGGTTTATAAGGGAAGTTCACAGTTGAGAAAACTGGACTTGAAGAGGGTAATTAGCTTGCCCAAGGTCCTAGAGCTAGTTAATCGCAGAGCCAGGGGCTGATGAGGTGACCAGGGATGAGATGAGGTCCCCTGAGACTAGTCTCATAGGGAATGCTTATATCGAGGGGCAGAACATGGTCATTAGCCAGTGACAAAGACAAAAAGGAATGCCAGAAGGCAGGGGGGAAAGTTTGGGTCCAATATAGCTTAATTTTAGGAAGTGAAGAGTAAGTATACATACACACATGTGTATGTAGTAGTCATGTAGGGAATGAATGATAAGACTGGGCCGTCCTTGATGTAGCCTGTCTGATTGTCCTGGATCAGGGTGGTGAAGCCTTCTCAGGATGCCACGAAGCTGAGTATTGATCACACCCTTGGCATAATTGATCCTGAGTCCCACACAGAGGCTGCTTTTGGGAAACCAGGACCCAGGTGGCAGAGGAGTTGAGGACAAGAGGTCCGAGGCAAGAAGGGATGTTGTGGGATTAGTGGTTGCTAGACGGTAGGGGGAATCTTTAGTTTTATGTCTTAGGTGTGGTTCTAGTAGGTGGCTCTGCTGGAATAAAAAGCCCCAAGAATGGTGGCCACAGACAAAGCATCACAAGGGCTTCTGGCAAGGTTTTTGTATTCCTGAGAGTTGATGTCAAAACGTAGGGTGCAGAGGGAGATTTCTAGCTAGGACCCACCTGGTCTCCCTGGATTGCTGCTGTTGACAGAACTGAACTTCCGGCCCTGTGACTATAGTTAAGGAGGATACTGTGTGGAAGCCAAGGTGGGGTGGTGGGGTTGTTGGGTTTTGGAGATCACAGAGAGGACAGTATGTCCCTAGAGGCTGTGGAGTGAAGAGCCAGTAGGGGTTGCCACGTTGTCAGAAACAATTCTGGTCTGAATTGGGCTGGGAGTGCAGGGAAAGGGTTGAGAAGGAAGGAAACCTGTGCTGTGAGTAGAGACAGAGTGGTCCCTCCGTGCTGCTTTGTCAGGTGATGTGCTTCCTGAGGGCCTACCTGTTTCCCACAGACCTTACTCTCAGCGGACTCATTAAGTGTGAAATTGAGATGCACTGAATGAAGGGGCAGAGGCGGAAGGTCGAGGAATGTTGGGAGGAGACAGAGTTCTTTGAGTTGATGAACTGAGTGCAGAACTGAAACTGAAGGTGTGATGTTGGCTCTGCTGAGTGTGACCAGGCTTGCCCTGCATCCTGGGCACTGTCTAAATGCTGAGACTAGAGGCAGGTGTGGACATGCTATTTTCAGGGAGTTTGCATTCTAGTGGGGAACACAGACACATACACAAAACAACCTCAGTAGGGTGCATTCAAGTAGACACTGTGAGGAAGACAAGCTGGTTTCACTGGGGCTGCTCAGCCCTCCTCCCGGTAGCAGCAGCTTCTGTTCCATGACTTTTATTTCTGTGTCTGCACAAATGATATCACTGCTAAGTCAGTCAAATAGGTGTTTTTCTAGTAATTCAGTTTACTTGCCCCCCCATTGGGGTCATGTCTCAGTTGGCTATAAACTGCTCATTGTCAGGACCAGATAAATAAATGGCTTTAGTATTCAAGAACTTTCAAGAATTTAGAACAGGCTGAATTTGGCTGCAAGGAGAAATGGGGACTTTGTTATGGAAATAAAAATGATGTAGTTTTCTTTGACAAAGGCATATATGTGTTTTCGTGCTTAGATATACCTTTTTTCAGCATGAAGGGCATCACATTAGAATATTTTTAACAGCAAAATAAGGTGCTTTTTTTTCATGGCTGTAGATTTGGGAAAAAAATGTTAAAAGTGAAGAATCTGTTTCTTGGTAATACCTTTGCTGATAATTTAATGGTAGCTGTGAGTGAGTGAATGTTCTTCTGGGAAGGAGGGAGAGAGGGAGAGGCTGTGACTGAACCCAAAATGGGGCTCTGCAGCCATGGAACTAACTCCCTTTGAATGTGACTGGTTTCACTTTCTTTTCTCAGGGTGATATGTTTATCAAGCAGGCTGAGGGTCTAAAACACAGAAGACATGAAGTAGCTTAATGTGTGGATAATTCATTTAGTCTTTGTAAGGAACATATCTTTGATTCTGTAATAAGCCACAAGGTTTTGTTTTCCTGCCATTAGTCAGCCTAGCTTGTGTTGAGCAGGTCACACAGTCTCCAGCCTGCCTGCAGCTAGTACAGCTGGGGTCTGTCCCGGAGAAGGCTGACTCCTTTGGGCTGTCCCCAGGTTAGCCAAGAGAAAGAAATGCACTGCTGGAGTGAGGTCCTTTAGAACATTTGTTGTCTATTTTTCTTCAATAATCCTCATCTGTCTGTAGAATCCTCATCACAGAAATGTAATTATTTTGTTTTAGAGTGTTCAGGCTGTAAAGACAGAAAGACAGAAGTGGTGGTAAACCTGATAAATCTGGTGGACTGTGTGTCTCCGACCAGTTGCTGTACCTTGGGCAAGTATTGATCCTCTAAGAAGTAACAGTGTTATTAAATAGGCAGGCTCTTCCAGCTCTCCAAGGCCTGGGTACTCATACTATAATAGGAAGTGTCATTGAAGAAACATGTGTTAAATGACTGTCAGTGCAAAGGCCTCTCTCTGCCAGATGGCACTGGGCAAGACCTCTCCGCCACAAGAGGATGATACCTTAATGGCAGTGAGGGTGCAATGTGGGAAGTTCCTAGGCAGGTACAGAAGTGAATAGAGCCCGGTAAGGTGGCACACTTTTGTAATCCCTGCAGCTCTAGAGGCTGAAACAGGAGGATTGAAAGTTCAAAACCAGCCTCAGCAAAAAGCAAGGTGCTAAGCAGCTCAGTGAGACCCTGTCTCTAAATAAAATACAAAATAGGGCTGGGGATGTGGCTCAGTGGTTGAGTGGCCTTGAGTTTAATCCCCTGTATGCCTCCTGCACCCCCCCCCAAAAAAAAAAAAAAAAAAAGTGACTGGAAACCCAGAGGAAAAAGAGAAAACTTGGGTAGGAGACAGTTAGTAAATTTGCTCAGGGTCACAATGCTGGTAAGTGCAGCACTCAGGAATCCAAGTCAGATAGTCCCACCCAAGAAAGGTTCCCAGATAGCAGAAGTCTTATATAAGGAAATACAGGTACAGAGCAGACAGGTCATGCCCAGGAACAGCAGGGGCCTAGCCTTGAGTACATGTGGAGCAGGGTTGGCAGATGTGTAGTAGAGCCACTCTCTCCTTCCTCTATGTCCATTGCAGACACGATTTGACAGCTGATTTCCCCTTGAGCTGAATTGTGACCTCCGAATCCACTTTAGCTTGGCCTTCTAATCCAAATGCCTGCGGTGGCAAGAGTAGAGGTTGGCGTGATAAAGCACTTTGATTAGCACACTGTGGAGTCTGAGCTCTTTATTTAAACAGAGAAGTACCAGAATCAGTTTTAGAATTCAGACTGAGAACAGCCGTGCCTTGGTGGAACAACAGCTGGGTGCAGGGCCTTCCCTGGGCAGTGTCTTGGTTCTAGGAAGTATGCCAGGTTTAACCCTCGTTTGGCTTAGGTAAAAACATTCTAATGGTGTAGCTGATGCATGGAAGCATATGTGGGGCTCCAGAAAATGTTTAGTAAATACAAAGTTAAAAAAAATTTTCCCATGAAGCTCCTGAAAGCATTTTCTCTAAAGTAACATACCCATTCCCAAGTTAAAATATTTTTCCTAAGGATGAAATGTCTAACATATGATTAGTGTTGACATTTAAAAATAAACTATCCAGGGGCTGGAGTTGTGGCTCAGTGGTAGAGCATTTGCCTAACATGTGTGAGGCACTGGGTTCGATTCTCAGCACCACATATAAATAAATGAATAAAATAAAGGTCCATCAACATAACTATCCAGGGGCTGGGGATGTGGCTCAAGCGGTAGCGCGCTCGCCTGGCATGGGTGCAGCCTGGGTTCGATCCTCAGTACCACATACAAACAAAGATGTTGTGTCTGCCGAAAACTAAAGTGTAAATAAAATATTAAAAATAAATGAAATAACTATCCAATCATTCTTTTTAAATATATCCATTGAATTTCAAATACTATAGGGATTTATACCCATTATCATCTTTTTTTAAAATACATGAATGAGGTTTTGTTTTGTTTTTTAGAAGTCAAATCATGCATCTTATCCTTTCCTTCCTTGAACTTCCATTTCCCTGCTAGTTCATCCAGAGGTCTATTTAGTGCATTTTATGCTGGGAGTCTTGTGTCAGATCATCCTTTTATACTTCCCTGCAACAAATATGTGTGTATCAAATACGTGCTTATACTTTCCTTTAGCAGGAGAGCTGTAAATGAACAATAGAGTTGTAAATGCTAGAAAAAATTTTTTCATATTATATTGTTATAATGCCTTCTAGTGTACAGTTGATCAAAATAACAAAATATTATAAATGTTGATATGATTTCACTTTTTGCTCAGTATCTGTTGGAAATAAGATGGATGGGTTATTTAAAACACATTAGTTCTTGGGTGAATGTTACTTATATTTAGAATGAGGTCATGTTCTATGTCAAATTTATTTCTGTTGTTCATTTATCTTATTTATGTGAATAAGGAGATGGGAAACATGGTTTTGTTAGTGCCATTCAGTTATTTGAATTCCTTCCATAATAATGTCAAAATATAACTTGTCATCAAGTCATTATTTTCACTAATCTATCAGATATCATTTCACTGTGACCTTTTTCAGTTTTGTTGATAGCAAAGAAGTGGAAGATTTCTGACTTGCTAGGTTTTCTTATTTATTTCTTTGTTTGTCTGTCTGTTTATTTATTTATTTATTTATTTATTCGTTTTTGAGGTGCTGGGGATTGAACCCAGGGCCTAGTGCATGCAAGGCAAGCACTCCACCAGCTGAGCTGTATCCCCAGCCCATAGGTTTTCTTATTTAGACCTGAGTTAGGCATTTTGGAACCAATACCAGTGCTTTAAATTGTGCCCTTTCATGAGGTGACCTAGGGACAGTGCTCCTTAGTAGCTTCCACTTGGGAGAGGGGAAAGGGGTTGCATTTGTTTCTGGAGAGATAGATGGGAGATGGAATAGTATCCTCTCACAAGAGTGTGCACTTTCTTGGTGATATTAGGAAAGTGAATGTACATATGAAAGTTGAGAGTTTAGAAATAAATTCTCTTAGAACGATTTGACTCCTTATGCCCTTAAAAAAGTCTCTCATGTCTGCATTTCCTAGTTTTCAGACCATGTACTTACAGATCCTGCATGTCAAGTTTAATTGTGGATGCTAGGGGCACCCAAGGGAGCAGGCCTTATCTGGGGTAGGCGGTGGTATGGCAAAGACCAGCCTGGGAGCCAAGGCAGGGAACTGGGCTGTACATTGCTTTGGTGATTAAATGATGACAGACTACTGCTTTTGCCCCCTAGGAGTTCATCATATGAGCTCACATTATTGAAAAAGAAAAAACAAAACAACTTCCCTCCCCCAAGAACCCATAAAACATGGGGGAAAAAAAAAACCCTTTGCTAGACCTTGTTTTTGTTTTGTTTATTTTTTATTGAATTATTTTTGTAGTGCTATTGATTGAACCCAGGGCCTCATGCATGCTAGGCATGCATTTTACCACTGAACTCTATCCCCAGCCCTAGGTCTTACCTTTAAATGTTAATATAGCACATATATTACTCTAGAGCACTTTTAAAAAAATATTTTAATATTTATTTTTTTAGTTTTTGGCGGCCACAACATCTTTGTTTGTATGTGGTTCTGAGGATCAAACCCGGGCCACACGCATGCCAGGCGAGCGCACTACCGCTTGAGCCACATACCCAGCCCCCTCTAGAGCACTTTTTAAAAAAATGTTTTGATAACGATATGTCAATATAACTGACTTCCTTGGCAATTCCATGTGTTTTATTTTAGGCATCTACAAACTGTTTTTAGAAGGGGTTAGGCTTTACCAGAATACCAAAGGGTCTGCAGTAGAAAACAGATTAAGAACTGTGCCTCTTCCAGATGCCATAGATAGTTTCCAAAGCATCCAAGATGACAAGTTCAATACAGTGGTTTCATGAAAGGACACTGCACAGAAGAGACTAACACTGTTCCTGGCTTAAGGTACATGCCACAGGTGATTCAATTGTTACCTTAGACTCAGATCTCAGAGTGGTATTATCAGGAATTATTATGGAAGGCACCTGGAACCACCGGGGTACATGTTTCCCAAAGGTCTCTGATCTTCTCTCTCCTTCTATCCCTGAAGTCCCTCTGAGAGAGAAAATCTTCAATCTCCAGATTGCTTTTCACAGCAGTTCAGTATGTTATTGGTTTTATGGTTAAGTAATCTTGACCTGTGGCTACTTACTTAGAATTTGATTTGTGTCTTTAACATCTTAACATTCTTTCTTTTCTTTCTGGTGCTTTCTCAGGCAGCTCATTTCCTCCATGCACCAGGTTCCCTGACTTGAAACCACAGAGCTACATTTAGATCAGGTTTCTTACATGCTGCCGACTTTATCTCATTTACAGTATCATGTTTCTGTTGCCATGCACTGTCTGATCTGGACCTCTTCATAGCTTTTTAACAATTTGTAATTGAGCAGGAAGTGGGTTTTTATTACAGTGGCCTTTTGATTTTGATTTTACAATCATGTAGTGTTTAGCAGAGAGCAGAGGTGGGCAAGTGGCTCTCTGAAACACATTTTTGACAGAGAGAAGTCTGTTGTTTCAGCCACTTGGCTATCTGTCAGCGGTTCTCAGACTTCCCCCTTGTGTTGGTTGCCTGGCAACCCGGGGCTGGAGCAATCAAACCGTGGCCAGTGCTTTTCCAAGTCCAGATTGGGAGATGATTTATTGGTGGAACTGTAAGCACAGTAAACCCAAGCCTCAGAAATAACCTTTATTATTATTATCACTGTTATTATTTCTTTTTAAACTAGGAGTTTATAGAAACCACATCAAGAGAAAAATAAAGAGAGAAGGAATATCAACTGGAGGGTTTCCTTGCAAAAATTATTAAGAATAGAATTAGAGAGCTGGGGATATAGCTCAGTTGGTAGAGTGCTTGCCTTGCATGCATAGGCCTTGGGTTCAATCCCTAGCAAAACACACACACACACACACACACACACACACACACACACACGAAAAGAGTAGAATTAGAGTCTTTAATGAGCTGCTTATGTTTCTGTCCACATATGTATAGGCTGATACTTTTACCTGGCTGAATGGTTACCATCCTCCCCCCTTAACTGTTGTACTGGCACACTCAATATTCTAAAAGTTAGTCCCTCTTGTGATAAATTGGGGTACTTGGGATACTGTGTTTCCAAAAGAAACTCATGGCCCAAGGTCTGCCTGCAGCCCAATAGACAGGCAGGCTTTCCCACTGCCTGCCTGTCTTCTTTATTTAATTCAACAAGTATAAAATGCTGATTTCTCTTCACCCTGTTTTTCAAAATTTGTTAAAAAATCCCAAGGGGCTGGGGATGTGGCTCAAGCGGTAGCGCGCTCGCCTGGCATGCGTGCAGCCCGGGTTCGATCCTCAGCACCACATACAAATGAAGATGTTGTGTCCGCCGAGAACTAAAAAATAAATATTAAAAAATTCTCTCTCTCTCGCTCTCTCCCTCTCTCACTCTCTCTTAAAAAAAAAAAAATCAAAATCCTGAGATACCATCTCACTTTAAAAAAAAAAAAAAAATCCGAAGACCTCAGTATATGGAAAATCTCTTCTGCTCAGTTTTTCTGTGAAGCTAAAACTACTCCAAAAAAATAGTCTATTAAAACATTTTTTAAAATTTAAAGACTCTGCCTTTCACTGTCCTGTGTTAAACAGGTGTAGTGGGTCTTCCTTTTCACATGTGCGTATCTGTGCAAGGGGAAGAGAGGGCTGCCATTTGTTGATTCTTTCACATTCTTCTCACTTTCTGCTCTTGTCTAGACTACCTTCTCTTGCCCCTCTCCCGATTGTAATGATAACGTTTTCACAGTAAAAAGTATCTTATTAGTTTATTTTTTATGTAAAAGTGAGATCTAGCAGTTCTTGTTGAGGTTTTCCCTTCAGATGTCTAAAGTAATTTTTTCAATACTGCAAATGAGGATAAAGAGGAATCTATTTCTGGGTGGGGGGGGTCTTCTGCAGCAAGTGGGGTGGGAGCAGAAGAGTCTTAGCCTGACTTAGCTTGCCCCCAGCATTCCTTTTTTTTTTTTTTTTTAATTTTAAGAAAATACTTTGGAACTCAAACTCTGCTATGTGTGCAGCCCAGTGTATCCAACTGTATATGTAAATGTTCTATTAATATGTTTGTATTTTTACAAATATACAGATCTAATCTGTGTATAATTTACACACAGCTGTGTTCCTGCTCCCTTAGTACCAATATTTTCAGCAAGAACAAGGTTATCATGGGAGCACTGTTGTTCCAAACAGAGGCCAAAAGAACAGCCTTAAGGTTCCCAGGGACTCTGTTGAATGTGTTAGCCTTCCTGAATGGAGACAGTATGAGACCAAAGCAGGGTGCTGGTAATGGGCAAGGAACAGCCACCTCTGGCTCCACAGGGATCTTCCTCTTCAGCTTTACCTTTTGTAATTGAGCTACTGTTCCCTCTCCCACCCTGCACTGTTTCCTAAAGGGACAGTTGATCATTCTTTAACTGATTTGAGTTCAGCCAAGAACGTCGTCCATGTCATATGGTTATGAAGGGGAAATGAAGTCCTTGAATCCCTTCTATGCCAGGAGCTCAAGTGAGCCTGTGGCATGTTTTAGGGTCCTAGTTTCCTCGTTTTGGGAAGTGGGTAGATCATGAGAACTTTTATATTTGGTCAAGTTCTTCTGGAAGGCAAGTTTTACTTAATTTGAAATAGCTGGCCTGATTGGTTTTATTTATCTTATTTATATCATTGCCCATAATTTTAACAGTTTAGTTAATTTACCTCTTTAGAAAAGAAGACTTTTAGGGCTGGGGACATAGTTCAGTTGGTAGAATGCTTGCCTCATATGCACAAGGCCTTGGTTTCAATCCCCAGCACCACACAGGGGAGGTGGGGGGGAGGAAAAGAAGACTTTTGGTGCTTTGAGTCTTTAGGTGTCTACAAAAAAAGAAGTATGATTATTAAATAATTAGGATTGTTCTGGACCTGCACTTTCCAGCATAGCAGCCACAAGCCACATATGCCTGTTGAACACCTGGAATGTGGTAGTCCATGCAGAGATGTGCTGTCAGTGTAAACAAGTCAACAAAAACTTGATGAGGGGAAAAAATGTGCAACATTTCATTGATAATATTTATATTAATTATATATTGAAATAATATTCTGGATATGTTGAGGTGAACAAAATATTAAAATTAATTTTAGCTGTTTCTTTTGATCATCTGGCTACTAGAAAATTAAAACTTAAATATTTTGCCCACATTTTGGGGCTCACATTCTATTCTGCTTGGCAGCCATTGACATCTATAGTCTTTTTTTTTTTTTTTTTTTTTTGGTATTGTGGAATGAACTCACAGGTGTACAACCACTGAATTATATCCCCAGCCCTTACTTTTTATTTTGAGATAGGGTCTGCTGAGGCTGGCTTTAAATTTATGATCCTCTCGAGCCACTACAAATACAGGTGTGCACACCACACCTGGCTATATTCTTTTAATTACAATTTTTACAAAAGGCGTCCTCACTAAAGATTTCTACATTTTTTGTTTCCTTGCAACTTACAGATAGGCCTTGTTTCCTTTTTGTCAAAGAAAGGTGAACTTTCACTATTTGTAATACCCTTTACAGGGGCAATTATGTGGAGTCTCTAGGGCTTCTGCCTGTTTGGGTATTTAGCTAGTGGAATTTCTACATTTGCTAACATTGCTGCTTACCTAGCCTCAGAAGTCACCCTGTATCATTTCTGTTACATTCTACTGGCCAAGGCAGTTACAAGACCCTCCCAGACTCCAGAGGAGGAAACACCCTCCTGTCAGTGGAGGAGCATTGGCATCAGCTCATAAGAGCAGCATAGGGATGTAATTGGTGTTGTGGTGCCACCTCTGGAAAGTACGTTCTTACTTGACTGGGTAGTTCTAACTTCACAGTGCGTGGAAGCGAACCCACTCACTGATGGTAGATTTTGTTAGACCTGAAATAATGAGAAAACCTCAGTGTGCTCAACGCAATCATCTGACTTAGAGGGACATAGACAGAGATACAGAGGAGGGCCCAATGGCCTTTCCCTAGTGGGCTCGATCGCCATGTAAACCATCTCATATGAGGTCATGTTTACATTGGGTATGTAGTCTTTGGATGAAAAATGGAGTCACTTTTCTTTGATACTTGAGGCCATCTGGGAAGGTGTGTGTTGAGGGAGGAAACCATTGGTTGCTGAGCTGGCATCAGTGGAGGAATGCTTTGGTTCCTCTAGTGGGACATAGGAGTTTGAACTGAGAAAAAAGTTGGGTAACAATCAGTTTTGTTGTTAGTAGTTAGTTAGAAACTTAACAGTAGAAACTTCTGAATACATGGAGTCAACCCAGGTGGCAGATGATTCGAGGTTAAATAGCCAGTGGGAAGACTAAGCCTGGTCACCTCCAGATACATTCATATATTCATTCAAGCATTGATTGCAGGTCACCTGCTATATGTTGTCAGGTGCTCTTCTAGGTTGCTGGTGGTATAATATGAGCCCTTTTCCTCATATTCAGCAAAAAACGTGTCGTGTCATGCCATATCACATATGCTTATAAGAGCTAGGTGTTAAAGTGGAATAAGGTTATAGAGAGTGATGAGGCACACAAATTGTCCACGGTAATTAAATTAATAATTGAGTAACATTGAGATTAAAGTTTTTGGTTTTAGTAATGAATCTTATATTAGTTTCCTGTTGCCACATAACAAATTATCCCTAACAATAAAAATCACCCTAACTTAAAAACAACTAGGAGCCTTCATTTTCTCTCTCTCACAGTTTCTGGGGGACAAGAATGTAGGAATGGCTCTGTGGTTGTGACTTGGGGTGTGTGTTAAGGTGGCTCAGCTCCTTCACTCACGAGGCTGGGTGAGAAGTCTCAGCCCTGGGGGCCAGGACAGTTGCGGCTTCCGAGGCATCTCTATCCCTTGTGATCTCTCTAGTCTAGTGTAGTTTAGCATGGTCAGACTTTTTCATCTGCAGCTCAGGGGTCCAAAGATATGTGTCCAGGGAGGGTGAGCCAAGCAGAGCTGCATTGCCGTTTCTGACATAGACTCAGAAGTCACCCTGTATCATTTCTGTTACATTCTACTGGCCAAGGCAGTTACAAGATCCACCCAGACTCCAGAGGAGGAAACATCCTCCTGTCAGTGGAGGAGCATTGGCATCAGCTCATAAGAGCAGCATAGGGATGTAATTGGTGTTGTGGTGCCACCTCTGGAAAGTACGTTTTCATAGATATAATAAAGATTTTGTAAAAATAAATAAATAAAATAAAAAGATTTTGTGGGTAAGTGTGCTTTAATTTGTGGACTTGTGCTGGGCCTTGCACTTGCCAGGCAAGCAACTCTACCACTGAGCTGCATCCCCAGCCATTTGTTTTGTTTTAAATAATATATGGTCCTCATCTGTAAGACCAGAGTTTTGACCAGTTCAGGTGCTGCAAGGCTCCCTTCCTGTTCTTTCTCTGAATCTACTAATATCACAGGTGTGGCAGGGAAGGAGTGTGGAGTAGAGCTGCTCAGTTTTGTAGAAATTTCTGGGCACATTACCACAGGGGTCAACTGGGGGCTAGGGAAGGGGCTGCTGTTGTTCACCTTCATTTGCCCCTTGTGTACATGTTCTTGCTAATCCCATAAAACAAGGGTCTCAGCCAGGAACCAGGCACTGTGGGTATGCTCCGGAGTCAAGGAGGGGAGGAGTCTTACCGAATCCTACTTGTTATTCTTGTACTCTTTGGCCTTTGGAAGATTAAGAAAGAAAGGAAGGAAGAGAACTCTTTATTATTCCTCTCTGATAGTTAAACAACTGCTCTCACCGACCCAGAGAGAACTCACCCAGGGGCTTGGATTTGGGCCACTGTCATTAAGTATCACATAATCTTGTGGGTATTAAAATATGTAAGACAATTGATAAAACACACAGGATCTCTTTGGAAAGATCTCTTTGGATGTCCTCTTATCTCACATAGGAGTGAGGCTGCCCTGCCTCACTGCTGCTGTTCCCCTCTTTGGAGAACTGGAGGCACAAAGGTGGGCTTGAAAGATGGTGGAGGCCAGATGCCTGTCTCACATTTGAGGATGGGAAGCACTGTAGGAGGTGACCAAGGCCAGGGTGGTAGGATGATGCACTCTGAACCAAGTCATTTCTTGGGAAAATTTTGATACAGATACAGCACACAGTTTGATAGGTACTTCTGCTTGAATAGCTTGAGAGAGAGAGACAGAGACTGTGTGTGTGTAAAATTTCCCTTAAATTTTTTTTTGTAAAGAAAAAGAACATCCTATAATTCCTCTCATATGTAGTAGGTACCAAAAATGTTTTCTGCATCTAGATTCCAGGCAGTTAATCCTATTTTGAAACCTCATTTGAAGTTTCCATCATACCAAGTACATATTCATGTTTTGGGTAAAGACTCTAGGGCCAAAATCACTTCCAGTTTTCCAGCAGGTATCATATTGCTTGATTACTATTTGCTAGGCATGCTGAGATTCACAAGAGACATGGAAGGCTTAGCGCTTTCTGCAAAGGAATCTATAGTTTGGTGGGCAATGCAAAGGCATTTGAATAATAAGAGTATTTGTTCATAACTAAGCACGGGTTTTTGTCCAGAGAAGGGAGAGAGTGGACCCCAGTGGAGCCCATGGAGGAAGGAGCATTTAAACTGGATTATCTCTTACAAAGTGCTTGTGTGCCATGCTTTTAACACAGTGTTTTTCACTGCCATTAGTGCTTATTAAGCATTTGATGAATTGACGTATTTGAGTAGACAAAAAGAAGAAGGGACTTTTAATTTATTTATTTATTTTGGCACCAGGAATTGAACCCAGGGGTGCCTGACTACTGAGCCACATCTGCAGCCCTTTTTAAAGTTTTCATTATGGGCTAGGGATGTGGCTCAAGCGGTAGCGCGCTCGCCTGGCATGCGTGCGGCCCGGGTTCGATCCTCAGCACCACATACCAACAAAGATGTTGTGTCCGCCGAGAACTAAAAAATAAATATTAAAAAAAAAAAAAAAGTTTCATTATTTATTTATTTAGGTGCTGGGGATTGAACCCAAGGCCTTGTGCATGCAAGGCAAGCACTGTACCAACTGAGCTATCACCCCAGCCCTTTGATTTTTTTTTTTTTTTATTGTGAGACAGGGTCTCACTAAGTTGCTTAGGGCCTCAGCCTCCTGAGTCACTGGAATTATAGGCACGTGCCACTGCGTCTGGTGAAGAAGAGACATTCTAGTTTGGGTGAGTGAGAACAGCAATAATAAGAACCTAGAGACTGAAATTAGGATGGGGCACTGCAGCAGATTCACTACAAGGTTGAAGAGGTGGTGGGGAACCCAGTGATGGAAGCTGTTACCTACCAACCAATAATTTAGACCCACTAGAGTCCCGGCAGGTCTTTAAACAAGAGGACACATTAATATACTGGATGCCCCAAATTAGGATATTGGGGAAGGTGAATGGAGAGACATCGAGGTTGGAGAGGAGATGAGTGCAATTGTTGGCATGGAATGTTGTGGTCCTGCAGTTGGCAAAGTCAAGCCCTGTCCCACCACCCCACCACCTTGTCAGAAAGGAACACGGTGAACAAGACCAAAAAGAAAACAGTGAATCCAGAGGATGTGGTGACTTGCGAAAGTAATGGAAAGGGTGTGGGAACAGGGACAGAGAGAGTAAGGCAGGCATTCTTTCAGCAGAAGTCTGCTGCATCTCATAGTATTAGGGACACAGAAAGCTGAGAGAGGACACACTAAACTGGGTGTGAGGGCTGTGAGATATTATGGCAGGGTGCATGGTCCCCCATTCTATCATAGATTCTGATGGGGAGTGATGAGGTCAGGATCTATGGGATATCTCTATGATGGGCCTGAAAATGACCAAGGTGGCAGGCATGGGGCCCTTAAGGCTGTTAGGTGGGTAGAACATTTATGGAGATTCCAGGAGAGCGTCCTTTGTAAGAACTCAGCAATTGAGGGGAAACTTTTGAGAGAAAGGGTGTAGGAGGACCACACGGGGTGATCTCTGGGTATCTACAGCAAGTGAGCACTGGAAGACTACTCTGTTCATTGGTGAAGTAAGGGTAATAACCTGCAGCCCAGTGAGTATGGAAGATAAGGGAAGCCTTGAGGGCCCTGGGCACTGCTGCAGCGGCTCAGCCCAAGGGCATTTGTGAAGGAGTGAGAGGACATGAGAACACTGAATAGCTGCATGCGTTGTGCCAGGCACAGCCTTTTGATAATTGGCATGGCTTTTCTTATTAGACCTGGACTTGAATCCTGGCCCTAGCGATGACAAGCTGTGGGTTTGTACAGAATATTCAATTTAAGTTGCAGTTTCTTTATCAATAGAATGGGTCCAGTGACTTCTCTTTTGTACTGGGATAACACATCTGTTGCCACTAGGACTATCTATCATTCTGCACTGAGGCTTGAGCGTGGGGAACTTGAGAAACACTGAATATCTCCGTTTTCTGGGTTCATGACAAGGCTGCTTTGAAGAAGATGTGGTCTAGGACCCCTTGGTGTCCACGTTGAGATTGTTTTGTCCTGGGACTAGGGAAGATATTACTCTGAATAATACAAAGTGTGGGTTCAAGTCTGAACTAAGGGAAAACGTCAGGTCAAAGGGAAATTTGAGAATCATCAATAGACTGTACTGAGTATTTAAAATGATCCTGGTTGCTATGTTTAAAATTCTAATGGGTTATGTTAATTAGGTTTTTGTTGCTGTGACCAAAATACCTGACCAGGACAAATTGGAGGAAACGTTTAATTTGACTTATGGTTTCAGTCTGTGGATGGTCAGCTCCATTGCTGTGGGCCCAAGGTGAGGCAGAGCATCATGGGGAAGAAGCATGACAGAGTGAAGCAGCTTAGGATGTGGTGGCTGGAAAGTAGAAGAGGGAAGGGGCTGCAGGGAAGATGCACCCTTCCAGGGCATGCCACCAGTGACTCACTGCCTCTAGCCACGCCCCACCTACCTACAAGTACCACCCAGTTAGTCCATTCAAAGTAGGAGGAACTGATTAGGTTACATATAGCCATTTTACCTTGGAATACTCCTGTGTTAACAAGGAGCTTTTGGGGACACCTCATGTCCAAACCATCATAATACTGGTTTATTTTTTATTTTTTTGTGATGCTGGTGATGAATTTTGGGCCTTGCACATACTAGGCAAGTGCTCTACCACTGAACTACAACCCCCAGCCCTCTAATTCATTTGAATTATTAACTAGCTGCCCTGCAATTACACTAATAAGTGAAGAAAAAAGTCAGGAGCAACATTCTCCTCCTGTACCAGTTCTGGTGCTGCTTATTGAAAAAGTAGGGCTTCATGCAGGTCCCCATAGTGTATAAATATTTAGAACCAAAATCAAACAATATATCTTAAAGCAGTATCAACAGTAACCTCCAGAGAGAAATGTGTTTTCGACAGGAGATGATGGGAATCTGTCACAAACCGGATTATATGGGAGAGCTGTAGCAGGCTTTCATTCAGTGGGTTGCCAGTCTGGTAAACAAGTAGGCATCGTGAACACACCCTTTGGAAGGGCTTGTATTTCTTCCACTTGACCTCAGGGCTCTCTTTCTCCACCCTATCCCTCTTTAACACAGGTCCTCACTTAGGACACATCTGTATTTTCTTCAGCTGCTCTATGCCTTCAGAGAGCCATGGATGTATTCCTTTTCCTCAGCGCCTGGCTGCTGGGCTTACACTTGTGTGTGTCTGTTGGTGGGGGGACGGGAGATTGCTTGCTTGCAGATCTGCTTGTACTTCGGTCCCCTAAGAACCAATAAGTCATTAACATAAATTCTGTGCAGAAAATGGGCAGAGCAGAAGGAGCCATTTTCGCAGTGGGAATCATTTTAATACCTACAGTGTTTTCTAAACAGTTATGTAAGAGGACTGAGTGCACGTCGCTCTCCAGAAGTCCCGGTGAGTTTCTGACTGTGATACACTAGTTAAAATTCACCAGAGGGAGTTAATTTTGAAAGCTCTCAGCCAGGGGTTAATGCAGAGGCATCTCTTAGCTGTTTTTATAGTCTCGCCTGCTCTCTTCTGCTCTCTTCCCACTGCAGTCAGGGTTGGGATCCCACACCTCAAATGACACCAGAATGAGCCATGCTGGGAGTTTTAGGATGGGCAAGGGGCATAGGCACATGTACCCATTTGGAGGGATTACTCTTGGCCTCGCACTTCTTCCGTCTGCTGTCCAATTTGTTATTCAGAATAATTTTCTTGAGTTACACAGAGCACTTATTTTATGTCTAATTTAAAAGATAAATTGAAATGAGAATAAATTATTATGACAATCTAACCTTTATTTGTCCATTTATGAGAAAAAATGTCTTGAAATACAAACACCAGTCACCCAATCACACCCCCAATCTGTACCTTTGAGTCCATTCCTAGGCACCACCCTAGTCCTGAGGCTCCCTATTTGTTTACACATGTCACCTCTGATCCTTCCACCCTGGGCCAAGGATTTTGTGACCTGTGGCCAGTTTTCCCATATGTAAGATGGAGATGTCAGTAGTTCCCAGCTAGTAAAGTGGTGGTGATGGTAGACAGGGAGTTGCAGGTAAAGCCTGACACTGTTGTGTTGAGCCACTTTTACTGCTGTATGGGGCAGCTCTTCCTTAACTTTTTCATATCATGACACATTAAAAATGGACAGTATTTATATTTATCAGTAGTGTTTACAGGGAGGCTGCTTTTGTCTAGGCCCACCTGCTCCCCAGGGCAGAGAGAAGAATTAGCAGCTGCTGGGCCAGTGAGGCTCATGGCCACAGGCACAGCTCAGGGTGGGGTGGGGGAGTGCAGCAGCACCGGGAGCCTCTGAACTTAGCAGCTATAAGAGATAATATTCCTGCATTTGGACCAAATGACTTTTATTCCTGTTATGTTATTTCTCATTTCAAAAGTGGTTGTGTCTAAACAGCCATGTCAGAATTTCCTCTATGAAACAGAGGACGGACTAGATTCCATAACTTCTGAGTTTAAACCTCATGTAACTTTCCACTCTACCAAAAAATTAAGGATTAGAGCTTTCCAGATACATTATATTAAAATCCTAGAGTAACAGGATTCAGATACTTGCTGTTCCCCCCCCCCCCCCACAAGCCAGGAGTTAAATTTTCTCTACTGAAAATTGATGGGTAGATAACTTCAGATGGTGACAGTTTTCAGCTCAGTAGTGGAATACTGTATCAGTTTTTCTGAGACTTGGAGCACAGTCATAAACTAAGTTGTAACATAAAGAACGTCTCCTTGCTATTAAATAAAGACATATATCTGTTTGAATCTTACCTGGCTATGGGGATAAGAAATAGAAAAGGACTTGCACTGTGTCCACATTTCAGATTGGTTGGACATGAAGCATGTCACAAAAACAGGAGCCAGCTTTCCAGGCCCTCTGCTTGTGGTCTGAGAGCTGTAGACTGCAGAGCATGAAGCAGGGCTTGGTTGAAATGAGAATAAATTATTATGACAATCTAACCTTTATTTGTCCATTTATGAGAAAAAATGTCTTGAAATACAAACACCAGTCACCCAATCACACTCCCAATCTGTACCTTTGAGTCCATTCCTAGGCACCACCCTAGTGACCAAGCTGGTTGGCTTGCCCCCTTTCCATGCTCACATTCTTTTTTCTCCTTTACTCATGGTATCCTGGCCTTCTAATATCTATACACAGTGAGGGCAAGAGAAGCTAATAGACATAGAAATAATGCATGAGGCCTTCAATTTCAGTGTTGGAAATACCGAGTGCCAGCCGACTACTTAAGAAAACTGTTAAGAAACACACTGGTCTTCCATTTAGAAGCATGTAGTACCTGCCTGTTCATAAGCTGATGGTATAAATTAAGAGTTTTGAAAACAGCAAGGTCTTCATTTGAAGTGAGGAATGCACAGAGGGAAGGAGACTGCTGTGATAGAAGCCTGTTTCAGATGTTGGTCTGCTCCAATCACTGACGCTCTAAGGGCTTGTCTTTGTTTCTATTTTAAAGGCAGCTACTGTGCATTTCTGGTAAACCACAAGGTAAAGGCTGGTCTCTGAGAAGCAGATGTTTTGCAGGTTTTGAGGCCTTGTGGCTTTCCATAGACAAGTAACAGTACCAGCCACATGAAGCTTTCACTCCCCCCCAACCCCGCTCCCTGTGCTCTGGGGCCAAGGGGGTTGTGCATTTGATAGCATAGTCGTTCATATATATGGACAGCTGTGGCAGGACTGTGCTCACCACTAGATGTCAAATGTAAAATTTCTGAAAGTATCCTTTTAGACGCCTATGAGACAGTTGAGTGCTCCCAAGGGGCTTGGGTCACAGATTTGGCCATAGACATACTAGCTCATATCCTAGATGATGTTTAGAGCCTTGGGAACAGTGGAAATCATATTGAGGAAGTCTAACCCAAAGCTCAAACATTGAGAGGTTGAGTAGAGAACTAAGGCAGGTGGTATGAGGAAAATCAGGACTGTTTGATGCCAGGGAATCAAGAGATCACTCTGTTATCATGGTTCAGATTGGATCCTTCAGCTTTTACTAGTGCAGTTTTACTCTGACTACCCTAGACCAGGCCCTCTTCATCTCATTGTTGATTTCACTATGTTTCAGAAATTCACTGAACACCAGCTGCCTGGTGCCAAGGGAGGCCAAGTGGCGTAAGATATAATTCCTGCCTTTGCAGATTTTATGGACTCTGAGTAAATGAAATCTTATGCAAATAAATAAAAGGGAGGGCTTATGGTGTTCGTTTTAGAGTGTGAAGGATTTGAGCTTAGTTTGAGATGAACTTTGAAGGTACCTGCTTTGTAGTCAGTTGACATTATTGGGTGGACATCTGCCTGGAAAGGCAGGCAGGAACAGTGTCCTGGAGGGGCTGGAATTCAGGGCTTCAGGAATGTAAACACTATCCTACAGAGAGGTCAAAGTGCTATTCTTAGGTAGGAGCTGTGATAAGATAGTGTGGTACTGTTGTTTTGCAAAGTTTCTGGGCAGAGAATTGTAACTGAATAGGGGAGATGGGCTAGGCATGGCACTAGGAAATGGGGATCAAGGCCTGGCCAGGGAACAGCACTAGGATGGACAGAACAGTGGGGCTTTGTGCAGACTTTCTTAGGAAGAATACCAAGCTGTTGGTTGAGTTGATGTAGGAACCCTGGAAAGTGTGTCATTTCAGATAATGGTGCCATGACAGGAAATTGTCACCACAATTGTCTGCATTTTACAGAGTGTGGCAGTGACATATATGGATTTAGGAAGGTAAGTTTGAATTCTGGCTTTACCTCTGAGAAATTAGGTAACCTTGATCTGGTTACTTAACTATCTTATGCCTCACCTGCCTTGTCTATAAAATGAGGTTGATAATAGAACCCCCTTTTTAAATTGGGAGGAATTTGAATTAATACATGAGGCTCGGTGGTATAGAAAGTGCTGAATGACTAGTTGAGTGGAATGATGTTCAGAGAATTACATCATTAATAAATGGAAGAAACAAGATCTTAACTTTGATTTGTCCACTTCTCCAACATCACCTTGATGTTCCAGAATCAATGTTTCTCACATTTCACTTTCCTTGTCTTGCCTCTGCTGATGAACCTGTTATATGTCCCTTGGCATCAAGCCCACGTTTGATTGCGTGGTTCTGGCATTCTATCACCTGATTCGTGCCAGATCATCCACCATGGCTGGACTCAGTGGCACATGTCTGTAATCCCAGCCACTGGGGAGACTGAAACAGAAGGATTGCATTGCGAGATGCTAAGCAACTCAGTGAGACCCTGACTCTAAATAAAATACAAAATAGGGCTGTGGGTGTGGCTCAGTGGTCAAGTGCCTCTGAGTTCAATCCCGAGTACAAAAAAAAAAAGCTTACCCACTTCAACTCCATGTAGACTCTGACTCCATAACTCACCTTGATTTGCCACTTCTGTCCTTCAAGGAGGGACCCTCTAGATGCTGTCTCTCCTCAGGGATCTAGTCTATGTCTCCCTGTTTCGGTGGAGGCATTTGGGCCACCACAGGCCACTTCAGGCCCCCTCCCCTTGCTACTCTGATCAGCTGCTCATTACTTTATGCTTGTTGGCCTGGGTAAACTTCACATATTACAGGAACTCCTAAAAAAGAATCCAGTTAATAAAGGTCCATGGTATTTTTATTATTTTTAAACCCACCCCCATGCTAGGTGCTCAACAAATTCTTTTTTGTTTGTTTTTTACTTTTTAGCTTTAGGTGGACACAATATCTTTATTTTTATGTGGTGCTGAGGATTGAACCCAGTACCTCACGCATGCCAGGCGAGCATGCTACCACTTGAGCCATATCCCCAGCCCTGTTGTTTGTTTGTTTAAAGAGAGTGAGGGGGGGAGAGAGAGAGAGAATTTTTTTTTTTAATATTTTTTTTTTTTTAGATTTCAGCGGATACATCCCCAGCCCTGTTGTTTGTTTTTTATTTTTTATTTTATTTTTATTTATTTATTTATTTTTTAATCTTTATTTAATATTTATTTTTTAGTTTTCAGCAGACACAACATCTTTGTTTGTATGTGGTGCTGAGGATCGAACCCGGGCCGCACGCATGCCAGGCGAGCGCGCTACTGCTTGAGCCACATCCCCAGCCCTGTTGTTTGTTTTTTAAAAAAATATTTTTATTTTTAAATTGTAGTTGGACACAATATCTTTATTCATTAATTTTTATGTGTGCCTAGGATCGTACCCAGGGCCTCGCATGTGCTAAGTGAGTGCTCTACCACTGAGCCACAATCCCTGCCCTTTGTTTTTTTAACCTTTGTTTTGTTTTTATGTGGTCCTAAGGATCAAACCAAGTACCTCACACTCTACACTGAGCTACAACCCCAGCCCCAACAAATTCTTAAAGAATGGATGAAGAAGCAGGAATTGTGATGACAGTAGTTCAAGTCCTCCTCATCTCACACCTGGATTTATATCACTAGTCTCTTAATCTAGACTGTTCCTAATCCAGACTTAGGACACTGCCACTGGAGCGCTTCTTATCCATTCTCTTCAGGGAAAGCTTGTGCTTCAACATTTCTGACAGTTAGGACCACAGCTCTAAACGGCTGGGCTGCCTGCATCCCGATCCTCCCTGCCTTTCGGTCTTATCTGCGGGCTCTCTGTTCTGCACTCCGCGTCCTTGCAGTTCCTAGAGTGTTCTGTGTGCCCTTCCTGGCTGATTAGGAGCCCTGCTGGAGCCCACCTGGCAAGCTCAAGCTTTTCCTTGTCACTTCCTCTAAGCAGAATAAGGTGCTACCTCCTTCTCGTAGCTCCACCCACCACCCTATTGTTCTGGACTGCTTTCCTTGTAGGCCCAAATCTGGAGGCTTCTTGAGGGCAGGGCCATCTTTTTCTTGCCTCATCTCCCTGGAGATGCTGTGTGCACAAGGCCGGGAATGCCTGTTGATCATATGAATAATACTTACATCTATCCTCTTAAGAGGACAGCGTGCATCTTTCTGGTTCCTTGACAGATATTTCCTTCGAACTATATGAACTTTATTGAAAATTGACAATGATGAGTCATATCTTGGCAAACAAAACGCAAAGCCTCGGGGACTGGAGTAGGGGGTTGCTAATGGGTCTTACAGGTGAAATCTGGCTCTTCCCTGAATCTGCCCGGCAGGTCTCAAACACCGGGAGTGGGAGGGCCTCTTTCCTCGGTGGACAGGTGATTTATTGGCTGGGAAGCTTCCGTGGTGATTTAGTTGTGGAAGGGCGCCTTTCGAAGTGTAGGCCAATGCCTGGCCCCGGCGGGGAGCGGCCGCCCACAACCGCCGGCCGGAAGGGGACGCGGGGGTCGTGGAGGCCGGCCCGCGCCTGGCAGCCAAGGCGTGCGGCCCGGGCGCTGTCGACCCGGTGCTCCCCGAGCGTGGGCTGGAGACACAGCGGCCTGGGAAGGGCCCCAGCCCCACGGGCGCCGGGTCCCCGTGCTCTCCGCGGTCGGAGGAAGTTTCTGTGCTTTGCTGCCTTGGCGTACTGCTGCTCCGAAGGAGGACACTGAGATACCGCGCGCCGCCAGGAGGCTCTGGCTGCCCAGCGGGGGTCGGGCCGGGGGCGGGGCCGGGGCCAGAGCGCGGGGCCCGGCGGGCGGCTCGGCGATCCAGGCCGCCTTTTGCAGCCGCCCGCGGCCGCGCCGGGCTCTGCGCGCCGCGCTCCAGCCTCCTCCCCCGGTGGTGGTGGCGGCGGCGGCAGCGGCCCCAGCCCCGCGCCCCCCGCGCCCCGCGCCGCGCGGCCCCGCCGCGGTCACACGCCGAGCAGCCCGCGGCCGCCTCCGCCCTGCGCTTTGTGGAGCCGCGCCGAGTGACAGGCAGCGGCCCCTCGCCGCCCCCGGCCCGTGCGCTTACCTGTGGCTGCCGGGGTCGGCCGCGCGGGACCGGCTCGGAGCCCTGAGGTGGGGGCCGGGGCGGGAGGGACTGCTCGGGAGGAATGGGACAAAGTGAAAGTCTCCCGGCCGGGCTCAGGGACGGGTCTGAGACTGCTGCGAAAATGGAGGGGGGTTGGTGAGGGGCGTCTGGAGGAAGGAAGGGGTGCTGCGATTCTTTATTTGGAGTGGCTTTTAATGTCGGAGATGGCGGGGCAGGCCGCCTGGGCTTCGGGCTCCCAGCCGGCTTCCGCGATGTCGGTGCCTTCCTGGTGAATTCCTGGATTAAGGAACCGGGCCTTTCAACCACCTAGGGTGCCCTTCTGGAAGAGTCACCAGGTTTGGTTCTGTTTCCCTTCTGCCCAACACTTCTAGGAAGCTTCGTTCTCGAGCAGAAAGCAGTTGTGCTGTTTTATTGAAACGTGGGCATATTTGTTGTTTAGACCTTCGTGGGCCAGACTACGTCTGGTAGCATGGGGGACAATCTTAGCTATATAGAGAGTATGTCTTTTCTCTTAAATGTGCTGCCCAGGTTGGGGTTTCGATGGGGGCTGCCCGAGGCCCGCGCTCGCGGGTGGGTCCCAGCTGTGTTGCCGAAATATTCTTCCAGCCTAGTCAATATTCCCTAGCTGAGACTTTTTTTGTGGTGGTTATTCTGCTGATTGCAGATATCTTTGCTTTGCTGACATCCTGTTTTGTTTTTTGGTTTTTTTTTTTTTTTTTTTTTTTTGGATTTTACATCCCATTTATTTCTTTTTATCACAGAAGCGCTTCGTTAAGGGACTCAGGCAGTACGGCAAGAACTTCTTCAGAATTAGAAAGGAGCTGCTTCCCAATAAGGAAACAGTGAGTACAATCGGACTTTATGTAACTTGATTTTTTTTTCCCTCTTTGCTCCTGCTGCTTCTCTGCATTTGATCTTAGGAAATGGTTTCCTTTAACCCTGTGCGGTGCTCAGACTCAGGCTGGCATCTAGAATTGTATTGGTCCCACTTCCTTTTAATTTTAGCTTGTGAATTTAGATGGTAAGGTGACATATTATGCTCATCACCCTCAAGAACTGTGTTGTAACTGCAGCAACAGAAAAGCCTTTGGGAGCAGAGGGTGAATTAGAGGAGGGATTGTGGCATGTTACCACGCCTAATGTTAACCACAGTGGCTGGGATAGGAAATGCCATTTATCACTAGTTTGGATTTGGTAATTGGCAAAGTTCATCAACCAAGCCAGACAAGAGAATTAAGGGGTTTGTGATTCCCTGTAATTTGAATTCTGTTAGGATTCCCCCCCCCTTCTTATAAAGTTGCTCTTTTGAAGAGTAGTTTTTAACTCTTAATATTCTTAGCCCTAAAAGTATGCACTTTTCATTGGACTAATGCAAAGGGTTTTTATAAGTTTTTAAACGGAGCTTTTTTAAAAATTCCTTTGATATTTCACAAAGCTGGGGATCATATCTGACAATACTCCTGATAAGCTTGGGGTAGGAGGTTTTGCTAAGGAAACTTCAGAATGAAATTGTACGAAGGTAATGCTGGAAGGAATTCAGTTTCATTAGCCTGTAATTGCAACCCTCCTGAATATAAGTGGTGTTGAGAAGGGAGAGTGGACTTCTGGCTAGGTCAGAGAATAGGGTCCATTGAGGAAGGAACAGGACCAGCCACTTCCCATTTCCTATTCCTTCCCAATTGGACCCAATAACTGGAAGTATTCTTCAGGACTTTTTTTGGGATTGGGGGTAGGGTTGGACAGAGGGGAGTTGATATTTAATCTGCATATACACAGGGCTGTTTTTTAATAAGTGGAAGATAGAGGAAGAATATCCATTATAAAGTGGGTAGTAGAATTTTTGTTGGTCTGCTTTTGTTGTCTATTGGTATCCTTTAGCAATTTGTCTTACTCAATTTTGTTTCTTCTTTCTTTTTCTTTTTTTTTTTTTTTTAAGAACTCTTTCTGGATACTGCACTATACAGTACCTTGATGACCTCATGATGATGCATAATGGGAAAGAAAGGTTCTGAGATTTTAAGTACAGCCTACTACAATTGATGGCTATATCAATTAGATTAAACTTTTATTTATATTTTTGTGCGTCTACATATGCTGGGATGGGTCATTGAGAGTGGTTGGGAGAGAGAAAACCATTTATAAGTATTAAAATAAAATGTATTATGGAACCAATCTCTATAATCAACTTATTTTTTCTTTTTCCAGAACAGGTTGGAAAGGGGTAATTACTGTGAGACAGTGAAATAAAGTTTTCTGGGGAATTTAGTTGTTTGTGCTTCATACATAACTTTTAAAATTTAAAATGGCTTGAGTTAAGTGTAGGAGTTTTGGTTTGGCTGAGTGAAAAGGAGTCCATGCGAGTAAATTTGTCCTGAAGTTGTGAACAGCCAGCTTGTTCCCTCTCAAGTCAAGTTTTATATATCCCTGTGCTCTGCTTAAAGTTGTAAACCATGAAGAATTTTATACAAGAAATTTCTTGAAAATCGTTTTTATCTTTCTGGTTTAAAAAGTACTTAGAGTAGGGCTGGGGATGTGGCTCAAGCGGTAGCGCGCTCGCCTGGCATGCGTGCGGCCCGGGTTCGATCCTCAGCACCACATACAAACGATGATGTTGTGTCCGCCAAAAACTGAAAAATAAATATTAAAATTCTCTCTCTCTCTCTAAAAAAAAAAAAAAAAGTACTTAGAGTGGCACAATTAAACATTAAATCAAAAGTCTACCATCTATCATTAAGAAACACCAGACAGGCTGGGGTTGTGGCTCACCGGGTAGAGCACTCACCTAACACATGTGAGGCCCTGGATTCAATCCTCAGCACCACATAAAAAGAAATAAATAAGTAAAATAAAGGTACTGTGTCCAATTACAACTAAAAAATAAAATATTAAAAAAAAAAAAAAAAAAAAGCCAGACAGTTTTATCTAGCATTTTATCTCTGTGGTGGAAACAGACCTGACTAACCTTTAACCTAGGTAAGGCTCTTCTGATCTGTTTTTCTAATTAGAAATTATAAAGTTAACTTCTTAATCTGTCTTCTCACTCTTGGGTGTCCCTTTTCATTGATGACACCCGACTCAGCAAACAGCCTTTTCTTGTTCTTGCTGCTCTTGGTACACCAGCCTTGTGAGCTGCCTCTCTGGTTGTCTTTCCTGAGACCTTTCCCCATTACTCACTGGTGGTGACCGTTCCCTTCCCTTCTGGCCCCTTCCTCTTACTCAGGGGGCATCATCAGTGGAGTAAATGGGAGAGTGGTTTGCAGAAATGGAAGGTTTACTGTGGCTGATGTGCTAGGCATTCAGTGTCCTGCTCTCTTTGGACTACAAGGGAGGAGTTTGGTAGTAGGGGAAGTCTGTAGGTATAGTTAGTAATCACCTGGGAGAAGCACTCATCTTCTATTTCCTTACTTATCAGCGTAGCCAGGCTAATCATTCACAGCCCTCAGGGAGGGGAGGTCAAAGGTGGTTTTCATTTTTGCTTTAGAAGATGAGAAAATCAGAAGATACCAGTGTTCTTGGTTCAAAATTTCCTTTGTAGAATTTTTATGGTCTTGCTCTTTTTTATAGTAAATCCCTTTAATCTAGGTACTTCCCACATTCACCTCTGTCTACTAGAATTATTAACTCATTTCTTTGCTATTCTCAAGTGACTTGAAACTTCAGAAGGGCATCAGCATCCAAAAGAACATGCCTGTTCTGGCATGGAGCAGGGCCAGCAGCCCTGTGTGCTATTCTTGGCCTTACCAGAAAATATAGTACTTGATGATCTCTTTGAACTGTGCAGTCTGCTTGGAGTAGGGCAGTGGGAAGTTCAGGTCACATCCCGACAAGGACTGGGAATTTATTTTATCTGAAATTATAGTTCTGTACATGAGAATATTATAGGTGCTACCATCTTTATCAAAATGTTTGCACACCTTTAGCGTTTGCTGTGCCTGAGAACAAAGTGATGGTTCTTGCCTTCTCTGCCAGTGACTTCTTGTGAGCCTCAGCAAGATTATTCAACCTCTCTGTCCTTGAATTTTTGTATGTATAAAATGAAGTGATAATTCTTACTCCTTAGAATTGTCTGGAGAATTTAAGTGAGATAATGTCTGTAAAAAATGTATAAGAACAATTGAAAGCAATTGTTCTTCCATGTTGGGTCTGAATAAGAAAAGCAGCTACTTGTTTTCGTTAATCTGTTCTGCCAAACCCTTTCAATTGAAAAGCTGGGAGGAGTGGAGAAGGGCCCTCCTTAGTTTAGGAACATTCCTCCTCACCCTTGAAGCTGGGTTGAAGGGACTGGGTTTCTGCCAGTTCATCTTATACAGTTAGGTCAGAGGAGGGATCCTGGTGGGCAAGGCCATAAACAGTTTCCTAGCTCTTTTGGTTTCTGGTGTTTATTAAACAGATACTATATCTGACTTTTCTCCGAACGTTGCTATGCCCTGAAGTGGGAATAGTGGCCACAGTTGCGGAAAACCAACTGTTTATGGAGGGTTAGTTGGATGGGTATTGCATGTTAACCTCATGGTACCCAAGGGAATGCTGCAGTTGAGGTCTTTTAGTATCATGGTTATACAGATACCCTGTAGTTTATTCTACCCACGCTGTTTCTTCCTCTCTATGGCTGTTTGTTTCTCTTTAATATGCTTATAAAGTGTATAATTAGTAGCAGAATGTGGTAAGGAGCCAGCTGAACATCTCAGGTCCACCTTGGTAGCATAATTCTCCCTCAAGGCACCTTTTGCCCTAAACCACATCTCAGTTTTGGGTGTGAGTATATTTGTTTAAATCACAGTGAGTATTCTCTCACTGGCCTTCTAAGATGACCCTGGGGAATCAGGCTCCTGGATTCTGCTTTGAGCACTGCTGCTTTTTTGTTGGGTAGATGAGTTACATGGCCTTTGATGTTAAGATAAAACCTGAAAACATAGGAGGTCTGATAGGGTCAGATCTTAAACCTAGAGGGTAATATTATAAATAATACAAAATCATGGATGATCCAAAAATACACACACACATGTACTATTTTTTTTTTCTTTTAGCATTTATTGCCATTTTCTGCAAAACCATCAGCATTTCTCAGGCCTTCTGTTACTCTTGAGAACGGGTCTCTCTTTGTCTGGCACCTAGGTTGGATGATGACCTTTGTCTACGGCGCTGTGTGCTGTTTCCAGCGTTGGGGTGTAGTTGGGAGCACCTCTCTTCAGTGCTGTTATTCTTGTCTCACATGCAGTGAACACCAGTGCAGTGAACAGTTTGATCTGCCCACTTGGCAGGGGAGAGGTGCCCTAAACCGCTAGCTTCCTGAGGGGAAGAAAGGCTTGAAGGGTGCACCTTGGCTCTCCTCTTTATTTCTGAGCACTTAACCCAGTTTAGGTTTTATAAGCTCAGTTGATGACAGTTGATATTTACTAGAAATTCATTTTCATTCACTTTCCATTTTCAGAACTAAACATTTTATATCGTTTGTTTATTTCTAAAGTTTAGGATAAGTGCTTTAATGGGTGGAATGTCCCCCTGCCCAGCAGGGAGCTGGCATTGCAGGAGGAAGGTGGACCTCTTGCATGTCTTGCAGTGCTTGGAAGAATGTCAGGGCCTTGGTGGGTTCCTGAAGGGCAAGTTTCAGAATAAGATGTTGAAAGTGGACTTTGATGGTGGTGCTCATTTTTGATGGGCCTCTGTTTGGGAGGGTGAAGGAAAAGCAACTGTGCAGCCATAGGAAGTATCATGAGCAAGAGCACAGAGGCAGGAAATTGTAAAACATGCCCAGCAGGGACAGCACATGTGCAGAGGAGATTATATAAACAGATTCAGGAGAACCTGGGCCAAAATTTTGGCTTGGAAGTAGAGTTTGGGGGACCTTGAACAACCTCCAAAGAGTGGAAGCAGGACCCATTTCTGAAGGCTTTTTGAGAAGAGAAGTGAGGGCAACACCACTGAGCTGTGGAGCCAGGGACAGGATGAGCAACATCTACGGGATAAGGACGCAGGGGAGGCTCAGTAATGATTTAGAAGAAGGCGTAAAATGGTGACTTGAAAATTGACTTCTGGGAATGGAAGTCTACTCTTCAGTGAAGGGACAGTTGGTTTTGATGTTTTTATTAACTTTGGGTCATGGGATGAAAAGTTTTACAGATTTAGATTTTTAATTTGAGAAATAACATGAAAACCAACCATCTTTCTCAGCCATATTTCTGTGAGTTGAATTCTATTAAATATGTGCATAACTACTAGATATTAATTGTTCTTTTCTCCAGGCAAAAATGTCATTTACATAAAGCATATTTCCCCAACAACGAATAAATACTGTTGAGAAAGGGCTTTAAGACCAAGTAATCAAGATTCTGTTAATCTTGAGAGGTTAAAAATGATTCTAGCATTCATTGTAAGTTTACAGCATAAAATTTATTTAATTTCAGATTATAACCTTAGATAAACAAGTTTCCAGCCTCATTAATGCTTAATCTAATGTTACATAACAAAGTATGGAAGAAGTTGACACTATTGAGAACTGGCAAAAGTGTTACAGCTGCTTAACAATGCTTTAGAAGATCTTTGGTTTTAAATCTCCTGCCTCTAGTACAACTGAAAATCCTAGCTGCCGCCAGTGAGGTACTCAGGGCTGTATTATCACCATCACCTGGGAGCTTGTGAAAATTGTAGACTCTCAGGCCCTTTGTCCATGGCCATTGAGCCAGAATCTGCATTTTAATAAGCTCCCCAGGTGATTCAAATCTACTGTAAAAGTAAGGGGGCAGCTGCTGTTTACAGTAATGCAGACTTCCAGTATGCAGACTAATGCTATGGCACATTCATTCTTTTAAGTTGTAAATTGTATCACTGTTAGGGGTTGGTTTTTTGATTTTTTGTTTGTTTGTTTTTCAAATTATTACAAAGTATCTCAAATATATCTGGGCTTATTTCCATTCTCCATAATAGAATTTCTTTAAGGCTTTTTTTCTTTTTCTCTTTGTGCTGCTAAGAATGGGCCTTGCATATGCAGGTGCTCTACCACTGAGCTACATTCCGAGCCCTAGAATTTAATGGAGTTATTTTCCCATCTCTACTCCATTTCCCCCTAGAAACACAGTTGTAACTCCTGTCTTATTTCATATAAAAACCCTTGCACTTCTCAGTACTCTGTAGCATGAAGACAGCGTGTTACACCATGTCAGACCTTACTTCAGTTTCCAGCAAAACTTTTTATTGGAAAGGATAATGTTCTCATTAATTAATAAGAAGCTTTCGTGTGCTTTAATTCTAAAGTTTTTTAAGGTGTTGCTTTCTTTTGCTGCCACCCCTTCCGTGTGAGAAGAAATGTAAGCACTTTGAGGGTTTAACAAGATGAGTAGAAGGAGAGACTTGTGTGCCATACTGTCTCGTAATGAAAGACCCTCCGATTCCCTGTCCAAGGAAAAGCACACGAATTGCAGTGCTGAGGGACACAGGCTTGAATCTATTAATTCTGATAGTCTAAACTGTATGGATACTTTGGGTGGGGGTCCAGTCTTAACTAAGGTGATCCAAGAGAGGTGACTTATATAAGTGAACCGATTAAATAGTTTGTATATGAGAAACTCCTGGTGCTGATGTTGGAAAGAAGAGGAGATACTAAAATGTTTTGTGGTTTTGTAAACCAAGGGCTTTGGATATTTGCTGTTTTCCGTGTCAGGGTCGTAGGCATGTATTGGCTTCATCCTACATATGAGGACTAGTGGAAATGGCATGTGGGCGTGTAATTACGTGAAATTTATTGCTTGTGGCAATTGCACCCATATGAAGAATGCCTTAGATTTTTCAGGTGCTGTTGAACAGCATGTGTACAAGGTTAATTGAAAAGCAAAGGGGAAAGAAATTTCTTGTTATTTGCTGTTGGTATTTCTTACTATTTGCCTGGATCTTGTTTACCTGGATGACTTTTAGGTGGATGTTTGTGGCTTTGTTTTGTGTGTGTGTGTGTGTGTGTGTGTGTGTGTGTGTGTGTGTTTTAAGCCTTATAAGAGCTGTGAACACATATTGACTTTGAAAACTGAGTTTGCAAACTGTTTGAAAAAAAAAAAAATCTGTCTTAGAAAACTCTTTAATATTGAGTTTTAAAATATATTTGAAATGATTATCCTTGAATAATTGGTTCATTTTAATCTCATTTGAAGTTATGTCCTTGATAATACTTAGGAGACTGGAGTAAAAATTATTGTTTTGAGAAGTAAAGTAAAACTTGAACCTCAGTCTGAAAACATCCCCTCCACCTCAAATTAAACATTTTCCCATTGTATACAGTTTGAAAACTATTAATTGAAAAGCAAGGGGGAAAGAAATTTCTTGAAACACTAGAAATCCTTTAAGCTAAGTTTTGTTTTTTGTGGTTGTTTTAAGATGTTCGGTTTCCTTTTGTGTTTGTGTGGGGGAGGGGCAGTGCTGGGGAGGTAACCTAGGGCCTTGTGCATGCTAGACAAGTGCCCTACCACTGAGCTACATCCCCCCCCCCCCCCCACCCCCAAGTAAGTTTTACTACTAACAGCCCTTGTTATTTTCTTTTTCCCACTTTGGAAATTTGAATCTTTGTTTTGTGCAACTGTCTTAAATCATCTTCTGAATCCTCTTAGTTGTGGCATCCTGATGCCCAGCATCTAACTATTGAGGTGTTTGCACCGTAATGTAGGCAGAGTTGGGAGTTTGGGGGGAGTTTTTTGATAACCCCAGACTTGTGCCAATTAGGATAGGCATGAGTAAGAGAGTGAGGTCTCTCATGGAGCTCACAGCTAGGAAAGGGGCCAGCTGGGCTGGGTGCTTCTCTGGAAGGTTCCTTAGTCACCTCATTTACAGAAGTCTTGCTGGGGCTGCACAGTTTTGAAAGTCTTATGCACCCTTATGCGGGCCACTTGGCTGTTTACACAGAGGGCCAGCTTATCTCTTCAATTTGTTCTGCCCTTTACCTATTAATTTTTATCTTGGACTTGACTCTGCTTCCTCTTGTCCGGTCATTTCTATTCACATAGATGCATATACGTAACTAAGTAGAGCACAAGGCTTTCTGGGTAGGAACTGCATTTTTATGCCTCTGTGTTACTTTTAGTGTTCTATAATAGGCCCTTACTTAATATTTGTTAAAAATGAAGTATGTGTTGTGGAAAGAGAAAAAATGAAATATGTGTGTATTCACACTTGATACTAATGGTTTAGGAGTACATCATAACCACAGAGATAATCAGTCCTAAGATAAAACTAACTCCTAGTGTTTAAGGAAATGATTTCCTCATCCTTGGTTCATTGTGTTGGTTTGCAGGGCTATATCATTGTTTTGTTTGTTTAGTTGTTGATGGGCCTTTATTAAACTTATTTACTTTTATTTATTTATTTCTTTTTTGGTGGTGGTGCTGAGGATTGAACCCAGGACCTTGTGTATACAAGGCAAGCACTCCACCTGCTGAGCTATATCCCCAGCCCCTGAATTTATTTACTTATATGTGATGCTGAGAATTGAACCCAGTGCCTCACACCTGCTAGGCAAGGGCTCTACCACCGAGCTACAACTCCAGGCCTGATATAATCGTTTTCAAGACCAGTGAAAGGACTTTAACTTTATGTAATAGACAGAAAATCCTTGTTAAACTCAAGTGTTCCAAGATGCTAAGACTAGAACTTGGGGTTTCACTCTGCCATGCTGGGCCTTCCTGTTCTGTGCCATACTCTGTCTCGTAATAACTGATTCCACTTAAGTGTAAAGAGTTGAAATTGTCAGCTCTACTTCTGCATAGCGGTTCTGTGTTGTAGATTATTTAAAGATTAAAACCTGTTTATTTTTCTTAGCAGTTTTATTGAGCCGATCAAGAATAAAATATTGTCTTTAATGGCTTGACATCAAAACAATAATTAGAGAAGAGAGAGAAGGGAAGGGGGAGAAGCTCAGGGTTGCCAGATCTCTGCAGCTTTGTAAGCTTCCTATGTCTGTTTATGGATTTTTTTTTCTTTCAGTCTGTTAGTGAGTCACCATCATATGCCATTTTATTATCTTGAGAACAGTCTCTGGAATGTTTTCTCCTGTGTCTTTTCTGTATGAGTGCAACATCACTGAGGGTGTTCTGAACAGTCTTAAAGTGAGGATTTTCTTTAGTGAGGCTTTGGTTTTGCATGTACAGCTGCTGCCATGCCTCTTTGTCCTTGTATATGAGTTTGATTTGTTTTTTAGTTTGGCGAGATATGGTGACTTTCATGTGTTTGATTATTTTAGCTGGCTGGAGCAAGATATGTCCAATGCCTTTGGGATTTGGTGATTATTGATCTAGGCACATCCCCTTGAAGATCAGAACTTGGTTCTCCTTCCCACAAATGCTGTTCTGGAAATGTTCTAATGAGACACATGGAACCATGTCAGAGGTTTGCTGGCCTTAAGTTACCAAGGGAGGTGCTATGGTTTTAAAGAATCTGGAATTTATGGAGCAATGAGAAGATTGTGGCTGGTTTCACAAAACGAAGCAGAGAGTCAATGAACTAACTGGGTGCTTTCTGCAGAATGTGGGGTTTAAATAACATCTTTAGTATACCTCTAAAAACTCAAAACATCTGAATATATTAATTTGATGGCATAAAACAATAAAGATTTTTATTATATATCATGATTTTTGTAGATCAGGAATTTGGCCAGACTCATCTGGCCTCTGTTTTCATATTGCCAGATGGGTTGGTCTGAAGGTCCAAGATGGTTTCCCTCCCATCTGCCACTTGGTGGGCATGGGTGGGAAGCTGTACTCTTTCTGTGTTGTTGACTAGAGTACCTACATTTTGCTTAACAAAACCCAAAGCTCTTATTTTATTTGGCCATGTAAACCTTCCAGATGACTCTCTGGACCATTTCTTGTCCACCAGATATCAGGCGGAGCGATACATCTAAAGGATGTAAAGCTGCTTTCTGTGCTCATTCTGAATTTGTATTAAGATTACATGTTCAGGGGGCTGGGGCTGTAACCCAGTGGCAGGGCACTTACCTAGCACATGTTGAGGCACTGTGTTTGATCCTTAGCACCATATAAAAATGAAAACAAAATAGAGGCATTCTGGGATGTGGCTCAAGCGGTAGCACGCTCGCCTCGCCTGGCATGCGTGCGGCCCGGGTTCAATCCTCAGTACCACATACAAACAAAGATGCTGTCCGCCGAAAACTAAAAAAAAATAAATATTAAAATTCTCGGGCTGGGGCTGTAGCTCAGTGGTACAGCACTTGCCTAGCATGTGCGAGGCACTGGGTTTGATTCTCAGCACCATGTATAAATAAATGAACAAAATAAAGGCCCATCAACAACTTGAAAACATTAAAAAAAATAAATAAGTAAAGGCATTCTGTCAGTCTATGACTTTAAAATAATAATAGTAATAATTAAAAAAAAAAGAGAGAGATTAAGAGTTTACAAATAGGGATATGTACCCATTTGTCCAGAGTATTTTTCTTAGATTTAAATTCCACTGTACTATTTTCTTTTGTATAATACTGTGTTCTCTTTACTATTTACTCTGCTTTTAATATTTGGTAAGTCATGCTTATTTGTTATGAAAGCTTTCTAGAAATCAGTGAGCTAGAATGTTTGGATACTGTGAATGTAAGAAGCTTGTAGTTTGTTCTTTATACTGGTCAGTTATCAGACGCTAACTGTGCTTGTGGAGCATGGTGAGAAGATAGAGGGATGGTTATGTTCCTTGAGGATCTCTGGCTGTTTAATTGCCACAGTGCAAGTTGGAGTGAAACCAAGTGCTGAACTCTGGTGTGGACATTAGGTGGTAATGGGAGGTTCAGGGAGTTGTGGCTTGAAATTTTTTGAAGGGCAAGTGTTTAAAATGTTAAAACTTGTTTGAAGTCGAGTATGGTAGCATGTGCCTGTAATCCCAGCAACTTGGGAGACTGAGGCTGGAGGATTGCAAATTTGAGGCCGTTCTCAACAATTTAACAACAAAACACTCAGCAACTTAGGGAGACCCTGCCTCAAAAAATAGAAATGGCTGAGGAAGTACCTCAGTGGTAAAGTGCCCTAGGTTCATTCCCCAGTACCCCCCCCCCCCCAAAAAAAAAAAAAAAAAAAAACTTGTTTCAATGCCTTGACAAAAATGTCCTCAAAGTATTGTTGCCTGCTTCCCAGTGCCTAATCCTCTATGGCATTCCTGTATTTCCTGAACTCCTGGTGGTTTGGGTCAGTTTCATTCTTTGAAGCATTTTCTTTTTAATAAGCTGAAATCCGAATTTACTTCATCTTCCATACGATGCCCTGGGACATAAGGTGCTCTACCTGTGGATCAGGGTGGTTGGCTCATCTCCCGCCCAGCTGGCTCTCTGTTGTCCACACATGCCTCAGGAACCTGCAACATCAGTCTAGATAAGCTTAGGTCCTAGATTGAGACATTTATCATTTGTCCCTCTGTGAAATCTGACATCCACAGAAAGGAGAAAGTGGTAGAGAGGGCCCCAGCAGGGCCAGGGTCATGACCATCCCTTGCTTGGCCTTTTTCTTCACTAGATTGGCAGGCAGGAATTCAGTAGGAATTCAGCACCTGCTGTACATCCGTGCATACTTCTAGGGTAACCTGAGTTTCAGCAGAGGTTTTGTTCTGTTGAGTTGAGCATATCTTTTTTTTTCCTTTTATTTTTTTTTAGTTGTCAGTGGACCTTTATTTTATTTATTTATGTGGTGCTGAGAATTGAACCCAGTGCCTCACACATGCTCGGCAAGCGCTCTACTCATCTACCAAGATGAGTTGAGCACATCTTGAGAAAAGTTTCACGTTAGGATTTAATTAAAGTTGTGATTTGGCACAGTCGTGCATACCTAGACTGACCATTGACTTTGCCATTTTGACACCCAGAGCAGATCTGAGCAAAGGCTGGCAGTGCCCAGGCTGGGTATACTCATGCCTGAAATAGTAGTCTGTTTCCTGCAGGCAGAGACCATTTGCTTCAGTCATGACCCCAGATGCACCGTAGGACCCTTGTCCCTGATGATGATATTGGCACTAGGTGGTTCCTCTGGTCCTGTGTGTTTTGGTAAACTACAGCCAAAGCAGAATACAGCAGCGATTCATGTGTCTTCATCTCTGTGCTGCTTTTGTTTTAAAACAGCTGTTGAAAATAGAAGCTTGAATGCCAGCATCGTCTCTTCTGCCTTCTTCCGCACCTCCAACAAACTCTCTGGAAATGTTTGTCACTGACCAACCTAGAGCCCTGGATTTTAAGGTGGAAACACTGCTCTGGAGTGTGCAGTTTTCCACACTGGATTTTCACTCTTTCCCTGAGCCTTTCTTCTTCCTGGACCCCCAAGCCTTTGAACCCCACTGAATCCTGGCAGAGGTGGGGCAGTTCCTCTCCCTGCTGGCTCCTGGCGGCTGTCACAAGCTGATCCAGTCGAAGGCAGTCTTGTGCAGGTGAGAAGATGCGCACAGTCCACCTAGGTAGTCACTGGCCCCTTCCTGCTCTCAGCCCTGCTCCCTCTGCTGGCTTTGAGATCACAGGTACTTGCTGAGGAAATGTGAGGCCCCTCTTCAAGAAGGCAAGATTCCTCTCCAGGTCTTCCCCTGTGTGCAGCACAAGGGAAAAAAGAGCATTTTCTGGCTATGGGAAAGTGATTTCCATTCTCAGACAAGAATGGCAAGGGACAAGAGTCATAGCTCTCCTGCCTCACGTCCTACCTGCGAGACATCACAGGCATTTTAACTCATTGGGCACTGGGCACCCCCAAACAGAACATTTTTCTGGTTTTTTGTTCACTTACCCTTGTTTTCTTTCCTCACCCCTGCCTAGCTCCAGACCCCGCACTCACAGCAGGGGTCGTTTTTTATAGCAGACATAACCTTTACATCAAAAAGTATATTGCTTATAACAAGAATCTCTTTCCTGCTTTTATTTTGAAGCATCCTCCCTGTTGTTTAATGTGGGGGGTATTTGTGCTGAAAGCCTGTCCAAGTAGGCATTTGTGCATCCCAGAGGAACTTTTGATTTATTTCCTTAACTCTGCCCTCCTTTCTCTGTGGTTCAGAAACCTTTAATGGTTTGTGAAGCCAGACTTCAGTGCAGAACAGTAGTCATTTTAAGAGCCCCTCCCACTGTATAGAAGGCGGCAGGTTTCCACATGCTGGGTTTTTGACTCCCTGAAAAGCTGACCTCTTACAAATTTTAGTTGTACAGCAGAGCATCCTGGTTTGGGGCCTTGATAATGCTTTTATGAAATATTTTTTCTTCCTCGTCTCCCTCTCTTTGAAAAGTTGTAATGAAAATTCTGGGCTCGCGTCCAGCCTGTGGGATGTGACACAGTAGAAATGTTTCGGTGCCCTTTGTTATCAGTGCTGGGCTTTGATTGGGTTTATTTCCCATACGCTTAATTTCTCTCCTCTTGTCCCTGTCTTCATGGCTAAGGAGGGCTAAGGAGGGTGGCAGAGCCAAGGTTAAACGTGTTGCACAAGCTGCCACAGCCTGGCACAGTCACTGTGCCAGGCCTCTGCAGAGGGCAGCACGGGAACTACATTCCCCGCATGTTTGCCCCTTCCTCCCAGGCTGCCTTTTAACTTTAATGCAGAGTGGGAAAAGCTGTGTGAAGCTGTGTTGGTTTTCCAGTGCTTCTACTCAAGGTGTTCAGGAAACCATGGTATGGCTTGTCTGGAGATTTTGTTAGTCCAGTTAAAAATCATGGTAGATCTCTTTCTCTGGGGCTTCTGCCAGGTGAAGGGAGGAGGCCTGCAGCAGTCAGCAGGCAGTGGCTCTCCTTTGATCTTCCTGTGGTTCTCCATTTCAAAAGAAAGAAGTGGTTACAGCTTTAAAATGTTTTTTTTTTTTTTTTTTAAATACTGCTTTGACCTCGTATTTATAGCTCTTTTCATCCTTGCAATTGAGACACTTTGTAGACATCATTTCTCTGGTCCTCCTGACAGGCGGGTGAGGGTGCTGGCTGGCATTGTTGCACATGCACAGATGAAGAACCTGAGGCACCATGATACCAGAAGTGGCTCCTGCACAGGCCTGCCCTGGTCAGGGGGCTGCTTGGGGGTGAGGCAACGTTGAGGGTTTGCTCATTGCTTCTTGTGAGAGTGAAGTGAGCTTCTGTTCTCATGGAGGTCTTTATTCTCAGTGGGACTCCTTGAAGTCCCTTACACATATAGGTGTGTGTCCTGGCTGTTGAGAGCCAGCTCAGAAACTAACAGAGGGAGCTGGGATTAGAACTTCCGTTTGATTGGTTTCCAAGAATCTGCTCAGTCTTTTTTTTCTTGAGAAAAATGTGGCCCTGCTTCCTTCTGGGTTAGGTCCTGGGAACCTGCCACAATTTGATCACATAAAAAGACAGAATTCTGTAACCACCAGCACAGCGTTGTCAGTTCTAGGTTTGGGGCTAAAATATGCAAATCATCAAACAGAAATTGGGCCCAGAAAGAGCCTGTTGTGAAGTGGATTTCTTGATGGCAGCTCTGCAGACAGTGTTCTGGAACTCACCTGGGGTTTCATTAACTCCCCACTGACTTAACAGTTCTTTCCAGGGGCTCACATCTTGGGGTTTCAGATTTTATTTTTTAACTTGTTGTGAAAATGGAGGGGGCTCTTAGAACATCTGTGGCACGGTTCTGTTTAGCCATACTCCCACAGACTTGTGTGATGCTTGAGCTGGAAATTTGGTCCAAAATTAAATGTTAAGTAGTACCTCTTAGGTTTTTTATTTTATTTTTTTTAAAGAGAGCGAGAGAGAGAGAATTTTTTAATATTTATTTTTTAGTTTCCGGCGGATACAACATCTTTATTTGTATGTGGTGCTGAGGATCGAACCTGGGTCGCACACATGCCAGGCGAGCACGCTACCGCTTGAGCCACATCCCCAGCCCCCTCTTAGGTTTTAAAAGAGTCCATTTGGACTAAGTGGACTAGAAATTTCAAACTCTGCAAATTATTCCCAACTGTACTCTGTCACATAGACACAGACATACTAACATCTTTAAATGAGTAGTTCTGTAATTTTAAAAAGTTTGGCTTTTCTGGGCTGGGGATGTGACTCAAGCGGTAGCGCACTCGCCTGGCATGCGTGCAGCCCAGGTTCGATCCTCAACACCACATACAAACAAAGATGTTGTGTCCGCCGAAAACTAAAAAAAATATATATATATATTAAAAGAATTCTCTCTCTCTCTTTCTTTAAAAAAAAAAAAAAATAAAATGTTTGGGCTTTTCTGTGCACAGCCCTAGTCCTTAGTTCAAAATCATTTCAAACTTCAGTTCTACAAGAATAGTGTAAAGCATTCTGTGTGTCCTTTACCCAGCTTCTCCAGATGTTAACACTGTCACATTACTTTTTCTTTTTCTTGTGGGGGTGGGAGTTGGTGGTTTCCACCTGAATCATTTGAAGGTAGGTTGAGATTTTATCCCCAAAGAAACCTCAACATGCAGGTTTTGTTTTTGTTTTGTTTTGAAAATTGTGTCAGTAGTCCCTTTAAAATATTTATGTGGCCCGGCCTGGTGATGCGTGCCTATAATCCCAACAACTCAGGAGGCAGAGGCAAGAGGCTCATAAATTCCAGTCCAGCCTTTGCAATTTAGTGAGAACCTATGTCAAAATAAAGAGGACTGGAGATATATAGTTCAGTTCCCAGTACCAAAAATAAATAAACTAAAATTACTAACCTGGTGTACAGACTCACTTAACAGCCCACTGCTATTAAAAATTTCTATACTGAAGTTTAATTTTTGTAGGTATTGGAGAAAGAGAGGTATGTTTTTTGTTATTTTCCCATTTGAGAATAGGAAATTACATGGCAGAAAATTAAACTGACTAGTAATTTCACACTAAGAGATGCCTGCGGGTTAACTTTGTGGTCCATATTCTTTTCTTTAGACTGTTTTCAGGCATATATCAGTAAATGTTTTAAACAGACCTCATTCTGCTCTGTAAGTTTTTAGACTTATTTGTGTATGGCCTTTTTTGTAAAGCATGTATATATAACCACCACCCCCACCCCCGCCTTTTTTTTTTTTTTTTTTTGGTACCATGAATTGAACTCAGGTGCTTAGCCATTGAGCTACATCTCCAGCCTTATTTATGTTTTGAAACAGGGTCTCTGCCCAGGCTGGCCTTGAACTTGAGATTGTCCTGCTTCAGCTTCCCAGTCGCTGGGTTTACTGGTGTGTGCCATCACACCTGGCTTCTATCAACATTTTTAAAAAGACATTGTACTGTTTCTAGCCAACTTCTAGTTTTGAACATTTAAGTTCTTTCCAATTTGCAGGCTTTTGGTTGTCTTCACTAGTACCACCCCCACCAAAAAAACAAAAACAAAAACAAAACTTCCTAATGAATAGTTTTGTCTCATTTGAAGGCATTTGATTCATTCCCAGACGTGTCTCTTGCAGGGTGGGTGCATTTCCGAAGTCCGAACCTAGTGCCCACCCACCTCATGTTCCCCACTCGTCTTTGACCCCATTTTCAGTCTTTTCAATGTCTTCACCCAACCTGTAGCTCTCCTTGTTCTTAGAAAATCTAATGATAACTTGAAAAAACCTACCCCTCACTACCCCTCAAACAAAAACTGACATAATAAAGAAGCAGGTGACTGATAGGATAGGGCCCCCATCTCCCCAGCCCTGGCAATGTTGTGGTCACTAGCCAGAGCTGATTACCATTCTCCTGGGGGGTAAGATGGGGAGGAAGCTTTAGGGACAGCATCTGCCATATCTGCTTGACTGGAGCGCTCTTCATGCCCTGCCCCTTGTGCCCTGGGATGTAGCTTAGTGCATCACTAACCATGCTTCGTTTTTGACTGACTGGGGTTATCCATGGGCTTTTCTTCCCTCTCCCTTTACTCCTGTGAATCTAAGGTTTGCTTCCATAATTAGTGAAGTAGTATAGTTAACCATTACCGTGGAAAAGAGGGAGCTAAATACTAATATTCGCAGTTTAGAATCTCTAGGGTTCTCCGATTTAAAAACTTGAAGTAAAAACGCTATTTTATTAAGAAAAAATATTTTTAACAGAAAAAGAACAACAGCTAAAGGAAGTAATAAAGGGAACTAAGAAAGATAACATTAGTGAAATAGAAGAAGATGAGACCCACCTTTCATCAAAAGCTGAGATTTAAGCGTGGGTGAGGGGGGCAGTGCCACATGCCTGTAATCCCAGTGACTCGGGAAGCTGAGACAGGAGGATTGCAAGTTTTAGGCCAGCCTCAGCTCTTTAGTGAGACCCTGTCTCAAAACAAAAAATAAAAAGGGCTGGGAGTGAGCTTAGTAATTAAGTACCTCTATGTTCAATCCCCATTTACCATCACCCTTGCCAAATGCTGAATTTTCAAAAATGCCAGCATAATAGAGTGAGAGTAACTGTGAGAGAAACAGAGGACCCAGCCCAGACAATCAGGCAGAATTCTGCGCGCACACATACACAGGGCTACTGTGAAAAATTTTATGGCAGGAAATTTTAAAAGGTGACAAGAAGAATCTGCAAAACGTACTCAAGGATGGAGATTCTATATAACTGCTCATAGGTAAAGTTGATCCGTAATTCAAGTACTCTTCTCCCTGCACAAGCTCTAGGCAGTTTTACAGATATACTGTAACAAATATTTAATTAACAGAACTTAGAGTTGACCAGGAATGCAGGGATGGTGTGTGTCAAAAGCTCTCAACATGTCTTCCAACCCTCTGCTGCTGAGTGACTTATGACCCCAAGCCTAGTGGCAAAGCATCCCATTTGATTCTGCTCATGGATCCTGTGGCTCAGGAATTCTGAACAGGTCACAGCAAGTGTAAGTTCTCCTCAATTTCTGGGCCTCATCTGAGAAGCCCTAAATAGCTGAGGGTAGCACAGATAGCAAGGGTATTTATTCACTCACATGTCCGGGGCATTCACCTGGAATACCTATACTTGGGCTGCTGCTGCTGCTGCTGCTTCTTTTTTTTTTTTAAACCTATGATGGCCATCTGTGTTCCTTGGCAATTTCTTACCTGGCCTGATAATTAAAAAAAAAAAAAAATCAGCATTGCTCCACCCACATTGTATTGGTTTCATTGAGTCACTAAGGCAAGTTCAAATTCAAGGGAAAGGACAAGTCCCATCTTTAAATGAGGAGCAGAAAAATCCCATTGAAGAAGAAAATGTGAGAAGAGAGATTCCATTGTGGTGTCTTTGGAAATGCATTTGCCACATAATTTAGTACACTGGGGAACAAATATGATCGTTTATATATTTAAATCTCGTGCTCTTCATAAGCAGTGACTTGTAGCAGACTCAGCCTAGGAGACAGATCTCTATTAAGATAAAACTTTAGAAGTACTTAATTTAAAATACAGAACAAAATAATTTAAAATACAGAACAAAATAAGGATGTCATAACTGGTGTTATTAGTCCGCACTTCCCAACTTCTGTATAGACGTAACACATATAAATCTTGTGTGTGTGACACACTAAGAAATGAAAAGGAAGGGGCTAAGGTTGTGGCTCAAAGGTAGAATGCTCGCCTAGCATGCATGAGGCTCTGAGTTCGATCCTTAGCACCACATAAAATAAAGATATTGTGTCCACCTATAACTAAAAAATAAATATTGAAGAGAGAAGGTTGTGATTTGTTAGGGGACCAGATTTGTTAGGGTTTAACCAAATAGAAATCATAGAGGTTTTATTAGTAAGACAAATGGAAACAGAAAAATTGCTGTAGTTGAAAGATTTCCAAAAAATTAGTGGTGTTCCTATGGACAAGTATAAAATATAATAGATTAAAAATACTTGGTCATCACCAACAAAAAAACCAAACAGTTAAGCATAGGAAATGATGTTTTTAATTTAAAAGCAAAACAAAACATAAATAAAAGGCCTTATAAGGAAAAGACCAGGATAAAGGGAAAGATGATGGGCTAGTATAGATAGGTAAAAGTACTCAACATTATAAAGACTAATTATTGTATAAATTCAACATGAGTTCTTCTTTCTTTTTTTATTTTGTACCAGGGATTTAACCCAAGGGTGCCTAACCACTGAGCCACATCCTCAGCCCTTTTTATGTTTTCATAGAGACAGGGTCTCACTAAGTCTGATTTTCGTACCTGCAATCCTCCTGCCACTGGAATTACAGGTGTGCACCACCCCATGCCCAAATCAATGTGATTTCAGTCACAATTTTAAGTTGTTTGTTTTTGAACTGGCAAATTTTTCATTTTGCAACACTGGGGATGGAACCCAGATACTTGAGCATGCTAGGTAAGCACTCTACCACTGAGCTACACCCTAGCCCTTAGCAAGATGGACTTGTATGATAGAATAAGTATCCTAGAATAGGAAGGAAATGCGGACTAAAGAACATGGGAGGTAGGCTTTACCCTGTGACATGAGACTTGTGAAGTTAGTGACTAGCAGGGTGGAATTGGTGGGATGGAGGCAGACTTGTGTGGCATCAGTGGGAACTAATGAATTGAAATGACTCTCAGGAATGAGTGGCTTAGCATATGGAATAAAAATAAATTTAGATCATAAATCCTAGATAAATTAGAACTAGGGGAAAGATTACTTTAAAAGCATAAACAGAACATTTTGATGTTCTCAGAGTAGGAAAGGATTCATAAGGAAGTAGAAAATATAGTTCAAAAATAAACGAGGGCTGGGATTTTAGCTCAGTGGTAGAGTGCTTGCTCGCACATATGAGACACTGGGTTCAATCCTCAGTACCACATAGACATAAATAAAGGTATTGTGTCCATCTACAACTAAAAAATAAATAAACTGTAATATATTTGTCCATATTAAGATTTAAAATTTCGGGAAGCCATAAATGGGGTGAAGGAGTGGCAGAAAATATTTACCACCTAATAGGATTAGTATCTAAAATACACAAGGAACTTGTATAGATCTATAATAGATACAGTTAATTCAGTAGGAAAATGGGCAGCCCATCCGAGGGAATCTGAAAATGTTATGAAAAGTTGCACAGTCTTGCTTACAAAAAGATAGGTGCAGATTACAGCACTCGTGAACCCATCACATTTACAGAATGTCTCACAGCGTTAAGTAGAGGTGAGGTTGTCGAGAATGGGGACTCCTCGGTGCATGTTGGTATTGATGTTTGGATACTGAAGTGCAAATCATGGATGTCTTTAGTGACAGGGATTATTCATGGGATGGCAAGGCTCTGTGCTAGCTTCCCTGAGGTGGATGCTCGCAATCCAGTTAGTGACCAAAGCTACCTGTTTAAATCTATTTTAAGCTCCTTGGTGTTTTCTGGTGATCATCCGGATTTGGGAAGCACCTCCTCTCCACTCTAATACTCTAAATAGTACTTCTGGGGAGTCAAGACAGAAACATACATGTTAAATAATAAAAAGGAAAAGTACTTTATGGCTGATAACCCGGTAGAGGCAGTAGATGATTAACTGCCACATAAATTATAGATAAACTGCATTTACTGCAGTTGTTGAGAGGAGATGTTTTTTGAGTTGAGTGGTTGAGGCACACTTGATGGAGAAGGTGAGTCTTGAGTCCTGGAGACTTGAGTCCTGGTTTTCAGCGATGGGGGGGTGGTTGAGAACCAGCAGAGCAGAGTCCACAGGGCCAGGGCAAGTGCTGTGACGACGGGAGAGCCTGGTCTTTTGAGAGACTGAGTGCAGCTGCCCTTGGATCAGAGGGCAGCTGTAGAGGTTGCTCTGACAGTCAGAGCTAACTCTCTGGTGGCCAGTGGCCTTTGCCCAAATCAGTCTTCCAAGCCTTCTTTCCTGCTGTTTTCCTCTACCACACTCTCAGGCTTCCTGTCCTTCCACTTCTTCCTACAGTTCCCTGTCCAGAAGCCTGTCCGTCTGTTCTTTGTGTGGAAACCAATCTGTTTCCATCATTAATCCTTCTTAGCTAAAGGGGGTGTAATTTCCTATGATCTCCCCCCCCCCTCCCCGACCGCACCCCCCGCCCTCAAAAAAAAAAAAAAAAAAAAACAAGGAACCTCTCCTGAGGTTTTCATGTGACTCTGCTTTGTCTTTCAGAGTCATTTCTTGGGCCTTCTCCTTTGGAGCAAGTTCCTAGAGGTGAGAACTTTCTTGCCCACATTGCTCTCCACCATAGTTCATAGTGCCTTGCACATTAGTGCTCAAAAAATATTTGTGTTGCCGAATTAAAGTTGAAGGCTGAAGTCAGTGTCTTAAAAGATTATTCTGGCAGCAGCACCTGTCAGACAACAGAGAGCCTGGAATCAAAATGGACAAATGACAGGCAGTTGTAGTAGCTCCGGATCTGGATATTGAATGTCTGTCAGAGGGGAAATGCTCAGGGAGGGTGGCAGGACAGGCGATGAGCCACCACTGATGGCGGGACAGTGGCAGTGGGTGGGTAAGAGAGGATGAACCCTGAAGGCCCGGAGAACTGGGGAGCTGGTAGTGATTAAAACTACAGCCAAGTTGGATTAGCCATCATTTGGGTGACAGAGTTTCAGGCGTGATGAGGTTTTTCACACCTGTGATTTTGCTGAGTTTGGTATGTGTGACCAGTAAGGCCTTGTTCTGTGGTAGCGGCACAGTTGCTGAGCAAACAGAACTCAGGATTGGGTTCAAGGCCCAGCTGCCCCACTCGCTCTCTCAGTGTGAAATGGGGGCATACACAACCTCCCCCACAGTAAGAACAGTAACTGTGTGGGATAGGAATGCAACTCAGTGGTAGAAGGCTTGCTTCTTGTGGACCAGGGCCTGTGCTCAGTCTCAGCACTGCAAAAACAAGTAAACATTGTAGGTAACATTAATTAAGTGCCTGCCACATGCAAGACATTCTGGCACTGACACTCCCTTGATCCTTCATTCATCTCCATGAGGCAAGCACTGTTGCTGTTTTTACATTGAACACAAGGGAACTGAGGCCTGAGAGGTCACATTGACCTGCCTAAAGGGCACACAGTTCACACAATCCACGCTTGAACTTGGGCGCTGTGGCTACAGAGTTCCTGACCTTGGCCACAGTGTTGTGTGTTTCTGATATGGTGTCTTTCACCTAGCAGACACTGAGTTAGAGTAAGTTCCTTGTATTTCCTCCCAGGAAAAGCATATTTTGCCCAAGATGGTGCTCTTACTAGGTTTGTATAAAATCAGATGATTGGGCTGGGCATGGTGGCCCGTGCCTGTAATCTCAGTGACTTTGGAGCCTGATGCAGGAGGCTTATTCAAAGCCAGCCACAGCAACTTGGCAAGACCCTAAGCAACCTAGTGAAACCCTGTCTCAAAATAAAAAGGGCTGGGGATGTGGCTCAGTGGTTAAGTGCCTCTAGGTTCAATTTCCAATACCAAAAATAAATAAATAAAATCATATGATTGATTGGAAAATGTGTTTGTGGTAATGGTCTCCATGACCTTTGAGATGTGAAGGTGCTGTTGAAAGTGAGTAAACTGATGGTGTGTAGAGAAAGCATGATATTATCACAATTGATGTCATTTAAAAAAATGAATTTGGACTGTATAATGGAGAGTATAGGGTGTGTGCTAGAGATGTTAGACATACACAATGCTGTGCGCATCATAAATGTATGAAGTGTCTCTGATCTGTACACTTGAAAGTGTTTAATTTTATGTCGTGAATTTCACCTCAATTCACAATTTTAAAGTACTTGAGTTTGGCTATAGCTTTGGGAGTAAAGTGGAGTGGTGGCAAGACTGCATACTATTAACAGTAAGCTAGCTTTATTAGACTGCCTGCTCTCATTGTTACACACAACTACAAAGGAAGTGAAAATCCAGCCCGTAGCTGTGCATTCCTTAGAATTCTGTCGTGCTTTTCCCAACTTCATTTTAGTCAAGAGTAAGGATTTGATAATAGGGGGCCTGGTTCCAAAAGGACAGGCGCTTCTTCAGAGTTTTCCTAGCGCCCAAGGCATGTTCATGTTTGGCTTCTTCAGCTTTTCAGTTTTGTCATGGACACCGAATTTAGCTCTTGAAGCTGGGGTTCAGCTTCCACATGGAAATATTATCCGCGAATAGACACTCGCAGCATAGTCATGCCCCTCTCCTGAGGCCTTTGTGGTGAGGTAGTTGGTGTGTCCTTGGGGAGGGGTGAGAGAATTGCCTTTGCTGCCAAGAGGCTGGCTCTGTGGGTTGTGTTGTACCTTTTCCCTCGTTGTTAGACTCCACACTGGCTTGAAGGCTTCTGCTCGCTCTTGGCAGGCAGTTCTTCCCTGCAGCCCACTGGACAGGAGTTAACAGAATGGCCACCTTTAAGCATGAAGAGGGAGGCAGTCCTCCCCTTGGCTTTTTCAGAACAGAATAATAAATACTGGAAACGTTGTCTTGAGTGTCACTTCTCCATTGCCACCCCATTTTCTCAGGGCTCTTTCTATCTAGTTCTGTCCACACACCCTGTCAGCTCAGCCAGCTGAGCCCCTAATGCCTCCTGCTCTGCTCATCCCCAGCTTTGTACTGACAGGATGGTCCCCCTCCCTGTTTAAAAAGCTCAGAGGTCTGAAATCTCCACAGAAGAATTTACGAAGTTCACTTGCATACACGGTTCAGGAAGGTTTGGGTTTGGCGTTGTCTCAACGCACCTTGTTCAAAGTCCTTAGCTCTGAAGCCTGTTCCTCCACCTTCCCTCCTCCCTCAGCTTCCAGTGTCCTCAGATGCCTGCACAGCTGAGCCGGAAAGGTTCCTTTTTTTCCTAAACTAGTAATGCAAACAGGGCCAAAGAGGAAATTGCTCATTCTTTGGTATTATTAAGCTTATTTTTAGTTTCCTAATACTCCCATTTCTTTGGGGGAGGGGTAAATAGGCAGCCTCTGTCTGGGGCATACTGGACACCTTATCTGTCGGTTTAATATTATTAACTATTATTAACAGACTTCCCACATAGAATGCTTGTGAACCGGCCCTTAAAACTATGCTTTTTTTTTTTTTTTTAATTTGCATTTACTTATTTAGTCAACCAGTCCCTCAACAGACACTTGAGTTCCTTGGTGAAAGACATTTTAGGTAGATGGGAGGATATAAAAACATGCATGAGATTTTCTTTATCTTTAAAATGCTCATGGTCTACTAAGAAAAGCAAACAGAAACAAGTGGAACTGCACCATAACTGGCACTCTGGTAAATACACTTGAAACAGGTCTTATGGCCTACAGAGCAGGTTGACATTTTCTCTTCTTCCATCTTGGTGATAGTCTAGGTGATTGTGGCTGGGTTGAGACTCAGGGCTCATGGTCCGTTCTCACTTTTTAACTGCTCTTTCCTGCTCTCGGGCACTGGTGGGGGGAGAGTCGTGATGAAGGAGGAAGTCCTTACTGCAGTAGCCTCTTCACTCTTACCTTCACTCTTACCTTATGTCACCAGCATAAGTTCTTTTTCTACTCCCTCTGTCCTTGGATAAGTTACTTGATCTCTTCACACTTTACTTTTCCCATCTATAAAGTAGAGATAGCATTACTTAATTACCAGGACACTCTGAGGATTTATTTGTTAGAAGGCATTGAATCCAGGGGTAGTTTACCACTGAGATCCCCAGCATTTTGTTTTATTTTGGGGGTTTGAGACAGGGTCTTACTAAGTTGCTGAGGGCCTCACTAAGTTGCCTGGGCTGGCCTTGAACTTGTGATTCACCTGCCATAGCCTCTTCAGTTCCTGGAATTATAGGTGTGCACCACCATGCTTGGCTCAAACTCTAAACATTTTGAGACTCGGAAAAGCAAAAATTTTTAGTCAAGCTGGGTATGGTGGTGCACGCCTGTAATCCCAGCAACTCAGAGGCTGAGGCAAAAGGATCATAAGTTTGAGGCTGGCCTCAGCAACTTAGTGAGACCCTATCTCAAAAAGTATGGGGAAGCTGGGCACAGTGGTGCCCACCTGTAATTTCAGCGACTAAGGGATGTGACTCAGTGGTTAAGTATCCCTAGGTTCAATCCCCAGTACACCCCCCCACCCCCCACCCCGTAAAAAGAGTCAAAGTTGTATGATTTGCAGTTGTGGACAGTGTATGTGGAACTTTCTGTTAAGCTCCTCAGATAATCATGGGAAGCTTACGGCATTGTGCTCAAGGGAGGAAGTGTGGCTTCACGTTGGATTTACACTGGATTTGGCTCTGTTGATGCAGCCTCATCTTGCTGCTTCTAAGCTCTCAGGGGCCTTCATAGAGAAACCAAGAGTTTTTCTTGGACTGCACTGCAGAATTGCTGCAGAAGTCCCCAACGGAGATGGGTGGCTGTCAGTCTTCACTGGAGAAGAGGGGACTTGAGCTCCTGTTCTCTGAAGTTTCTTGTTGCCTCAGATTTGTAAACAGAAAATGAAGAAAGTTTTTATTTTTATATTTTTAACATCTTTTATTGAGATATTTTAAACTCCAGTGTATATCATGTGTAGAAAAAGTAGACCTCTTACAGAGACTTCTGTGACCTCCAATAATTGGGGGAGGAGGGCGGTTCTCCTCATCAGCAAGCAAGCAAGCAGTACTGCAGCAGCAGAAACCAGCTAGGTATCCTGATCCAGTTTCATTCTGACAGTGTCTCTGTGCAGATAGCATTAGATCCTACCAGTTGAAGGCTCAGTCCCCCACACTGCCGCATTACAAACCCAGTCACAAATGTGGGAAACTTTTGGCCAACCAGCTACACATTGGAGTTCCCACCAACCCCCTCCTCAGTTAGGATGGCTCACAGAACTCAGGGAAGCATTATTCTTATATTTACTGATTATACTTAAGAGGATATTTTAAATGAATTTTTTTTTTGGTACTGGGGTTTGAACCTGGAGTGCATTACCCCTGAGCCACATCCCCAGCCCTTTTTTGTATTTTATTTAGAGACAGGATCTCACTAAGTTGCTTAGGACCTTGCTAAGTTGATGAGGCTGGCTTTGAACTCAAAATCCTCTTGACTCAAGTCTTCCAAGCCATTGGGATTACAGGCATGTGCCACTGTGCCCGGCTAATTAAATTTTTAAAGGACACATAAGCAGCCAGATGAAGATACACAGGACAAGGTCTGGAACAATCCTGAGATTATGAGTTCTCGTCCCCCTGGAGTTTGGGTGCACCACCCTCCTGGCACAAGGGTGGGTTTCTGTTTGTACTCCTGCAAGCCTCTACATGTACATGTGCATCCAGGAGCTCTCAGATCCCTGCCTCTTTGGGATTTTGTGGAGACTTTATTACATGGGCAAGATTGATCCCATTGTTGGCCATTGGTGATCCATTTCATCTTCAACCCTGTGTCTGCCTTGGAGGTTGGGGGTGGGACTGAAAGCCCCAATTCTGTAATCCCTCCTTAGTCTTTCTGGTGACCAGCCCCTATCCGGAAGCTACCTAAGGGTTTCTGGCCTTCAGTAAGCTTGTTAACATAGAAACAGGCAATGCCCTTTCAAAAATTTCAAGGTTTTTAGTAGTCATATGGAGGCTAAAACCAAATATGTATTTCACAATACCATGTACAGTTTTCACTTTTATCAGGATACCACTAATCCATACTTAATTTGATGCCAGTACACTTTTAAGTTGTCTCTGGTTTATATATTTGTCAAGTTTTGGGTACATTAGAGTTGAGAGTTATTGTTTGATCTTCCATTGCTGTTCTGGTGTTATTAAAGCAGATAATGCATAGCTGGATCCTTCTAGAACTGTTGGTAAACCTAAGGAGTATAAGACTTTAAAAATTCACAGAAATATTTGGAAAGGTAAAATAAAGTAATACATAAAGTGTAAGACAGTATCTGGAAAAACAGTACCCATTTGGATAGGGGGAGTGTTGAGAACATTGGACTAATTCCTATGGAAATCCTTTCTGAGCATGAACTTTTTGTTCTGTTTTAAGAATAAGTCAGCTGGGTGTGATAGTGGATCGCAGGTTCTGAGCCAGCCTCACCATCTTAGAGAGACCCTGTCTCAAAAAAAAAAAAAATAGAAGGACTGGGGATGTGGCTCACTGGTTAAGCTTAATGTCCCTGGGTTCAACCTCCAGGACCAAAAAGAAAGAAAAAAAGAATAAATCTAACTGGGCACTGTGGCACACAACCTGTAATCCCAGCTATTCAATCAAGCAAGGGGATCAGAAGTTCAAGGCCAGCCTGGGCAACTTAGCTGATACCTTGATTCAAAATAAAAAGGGCTGGTGGTGCAGCTCAGTGGTAGAGTGCTTACTTAGCAGGTGCCAAGGTCCTGGGTTCCATCCCAGGAGTGCTAATGAATGACCCACCATATACTCCTTCTTAGGATGATAAACCATATTTTTTTTTTAGTGAACATCTTCATTGGATAGTGTCAAACTTTTTTTTTTTTTTTTTTTTTTTTTTTTAAGATGAGGGTCTCACTGTGTTGCCCTGTCTGGTGTGGATCTCTTGGGCCTTAGCCTCCGGAATAGTTGGAACTCTATAAATGTGCATCACCACAATCTGGCTTCCAGACTGTATTTTTTACCATGTTCTATGTAGTTTAAAATTCTTCTGTCATTTCCTATGAAATAGAAACCCCTGAGGTGGTGCTTCGTGTTCTGTCATTCTGTTAGTGTTGCTTGGCATTGGTTGGAGAGCTGCTTCACTGCTTCACGAGTGGGTGAAGCTCATTGCAAACATCTCTTCAGGTGGTGATTCTCCAGGCAGTAGGCCCAATTCATAGAAATGCTTTCACCACACCCTTGTAGCAAGTATTGGCTCTGGTGTGCTGGTTTAAATGCCATGACTCTGGGGCCTCCACATCCCTTTTAGACAGACTCCTTGCTGGTTGGAGTTAGGAATACCTGGGGCCATCATTAAAGCTGCTAAATGGAAGGATGGAAGTGATGTCAACTGTGTTCAAAGCATGTGCTCAGTGGAGAAGGGGAAGGTCGAATGTTATATCTTAGCTGAATTTTCAGAAAGGTAAGAATAAACACTCCAGGCGGAGAGGAAGAAGTCTTTCCTGAACTTGTTACTTATATTTAGCACCTAAGTTAGGTAAAAATATGAGATGTTTTTAAAAATAATTTGGTTAGATTTTTCAATTGTATGCTATTTCATTGATTTTTTTTTTTACAGTGTCCCGTGAGATTTTTTTTTTAACGTCAAAAAAATGAGGTGTTGTGCTCTTGAATATGTAAATGGATTTTTAGGTTATTTCTTTAAAAGATAAACAAGTTGGTATTAGATTTCCTTTGTTGAAGGTCTACAGAATGCTCCTACCTCAGCAGTAAACAATCTCTGATTATGAGATTTTAGATCTGTGACAAAGTGAACAATGCCTCAAGTGTATAAATACAAATCTTGACAAGTTCTACAAACACAAAGCACTGGATAGGTGTTATGAGAGATTATGACAAGAGAACCTCACTTTAAAAAAGGTATACCTGGAGATTTTATTTAAATTCTGACTTCAGATGAGGCAAGAAGATACAGAATCAGAAGAGTCTCCATTGCCCCAGGCCAAGGGTCAGTCCTATATAGAGAGGATGAGCTTGAAACTCCAGTGAAGCTAAAAGAAAATAAATGTGGCTGGAGTATATTGAACAGAAAGGAGAATGCAGAGGAAGTAGCAGTATTGGGGGCAGGGGTGAGACCAAGTAACCTTGCAAGCTGCATTACACTAATGGCCATGTCCTGGGGACCTCTGTTTGCCACCATAGAAGCTTTGCCCACCTGGGTAAGAGGATGTGTAACTTACCCCGACATACAAAAGTGGGAATAGCCAAGCCCCTGTTTGCTCTCAGGCATCCAGGCTTCAAGGTTCATGCTCTTCAAGACCTTAATAGATTTTTATGCTAAAACGCCACAAGCTACTGAAGAATTTCAAATAGAGAAGTAATGTCAGGTTTGTGTTTTTTTTTTTTTTTTTTTAATTTAGTTATTTTTAAGACCAGTATGGAAAATGGAGGTTGTGATAGGCTAAGAATAGAATTAGAGAAACCCAGTGTAGGAGGTGATTAAAAATGGGATTAAGGTGTGACTGGAGAGGCTGCGAGAAGATAGCCAAGAGAAGGTTTAGGGGTAGGATCCTCAGTGTCTGAATGTAGCTGGTTAAGAGAGAAAATTCCTGGTTTGGGTGTGCACCACTGGGTGGGTGGAAATGCTGTTTACTTGGGGAAGTAAGTTTGGGAGATAGGAATGAAGACCAGGAGTTCCCTCATGAACAAGCTAATTTTCTGTGAAAATTAAACTCAAAATTGTACCTAGTTTAATTGGGTAAATATATGTATTTTTTTTTTTAACAGTTCAAGGTATTTACTAGGCAGAAGGGAATTCGTTTGTAAGATTTTAGACTTAGGTTTCTGGGGTTCTAGCTTCACTATCGTTTGGGCTTCCAAGGGGAGCCATTGAAGTAGTACCTCTCCTCCCTTCCCCAGGTTCTGAATGAAGAATAGCAGCTGGGAATCAAAACAGTATTTCTAGTTATTAACAGTAGTTTAGGCAGCAATAACTGTGGTTATTGTGCAGGGGAACAGGAAGAGTCTAATCCAGGGAAGAAGGTCAGAGAACATACTACCTCTTAAAACTAGGGGTGGCACTGAGCCCAGCTTGCCTGGCTTGTGTTCAATCATCCCCCTCTTGGAGCAGGGGACGGAGGGTCAGAGGTCATGCTAAGGTGGGGTGGGGAGGGCTCCTTTGTGCAGGTGCCGCTGTCTATGCCTTGGCTCTGCAGGTCATGGGGGCAGCTTTTTCTAGTTTTGGGGTCTCAGTGTCTGGCACTGGATTTCCTTTTTTCTGTGCATGCTCAACAAGTTTTGTTGTATCCTTGCCATCTAACTACTGTTGTCTTTAGCTCTAGGTGTACCCTCACCCTGCAAGTCGCCTTGAGCTCGTATCTTGACAGGCCTGCTTATAGAAGGGTGAAATAAGATCTTGGGGGACAGATACCCTGTGCCATTGAAAGGCTGGAGGAGGGGGATTGTTTGCAGAAGTAGCTGTGACTTACTCCTCACTAGTAGAAGCCTGTGTGCACACTCAGCTGATGGGATGTTTTATCTGGATGTACAGTTGGGGCTCCATTTAGAGAGGAAGCCCAGCCATGAAATTGTTTGGGACCCTCCCTGGCAGTTCCCCCTCATCTGAAGGGGAGCCCCTGAAGGAGAGCTGCCACCTTAAGGGGAGCCCCTGTTGGCTTGAGAAGACTTGTTTTTAACCTAAAACATAGACTGCTGGCTCACCAAGGAGGTGAATGGCTCCTTTATTTTAACAAGTTTTCAGCTTTTATTACAGTTGTCAAAGATTAGTGATTTCTGGCCCCAGAAGGGGTCAATGTCCTCAGTTTCATGAGGGGCATGAACCCTGCAACTAACTGCAAAAGCCTCAGTTACCAACAAAAGTTCTTCATGATTGTTGGCAATGGCTGGTGAGCACAGGTGCAGGAGGGGTGGTAGAGGGCTCTGAAGGCTTCGGTGTTACGATAGGTCAGGAGCCAGGGAGTCCTTTGCCCTTGGTGCTGGTCTGCCCCCCACTTGGCTTTTTGTAAGCAGCTGTACCCACTGAGCACCCAGCCACAGTCTGAAAGAGAATGGGTGGAGAGGCTGAAGGCCTCTGCCACTACTGTGAAGGAGGAGCCACATGTCACACGCCACAGCAGCAGAGGCAGGCGGTGAGGGGGGCACCTGTCTCTCCTAGGTACCCACTTAGCCTTCCAGGGTTTGGACTGAGTAGTAAGTGTGAGTTGACATTAGTGTGCAGACACCCTCCTACCCCTTGCGCCTGCTTGTCCTATAGTCGAATTGAATACTATTGATGTCTGTAGAGTTGTCATTTGGGGCCATATCTAGAAGCACAGTTCTGCTTATTTTTAAGCTGATGTGATAATTTGGAGGACTTAATCTGTGGGCAGGGCCTCATGTCACCCCTCCTAGCTCACACCTTGCTTTATTTAGTAAGCATGTGTGCTTCTTTAAGATAATACAGTGCTCCTGAGAAGAAGGGAAGTCTCAGACAGACCTAAACTTGCGCTGGGATTAGAGGAGCTTGCATGCACCCGGGGAAGGTACAGGAAACCCAAGCCTGAGTGAGTCTGCAGTGGACTTGCTGTGGGGACTTAGAAAGCACCTTAAGAAGGGCAGGCATTTCGGGAAGTGAGGTCACAAAAAAGGAAAGCTGGAGCCCCTTAATCTGCTATCTCTTGTGTATAACTTTTATATTCTCTGTATAGGCAAGAAACACTTTTTCAGTGACAGAATTGGAATGTTTGATAATCTCTAGGTGTTAAAAAATAATTTTTTAGTAAATACTGAGTTACAAAAGAATCTCTTGAAAGCTGTGGATGGTATGAAAGCAGGAGCATGAGGGATTGCCCTGCACTGCCACACCACTGAGGCCCCAGAGCCCTGTCCTCCTGCGCCCTCTGCTGTACTGCCCTTCCTCTTCCAGTTTTCCTCTTACAGTTTTGCCTCAGATTTTTGTGTCTATACACATTGTTATACGTATTGTATTTGTACACACATGCACACACACACTGCTTTATTGTGGAGTTTTTCATGGGTTTGAACTTTATGTAAACAGAATCATAGAACAGGAATATCCTTCTGGCTCCATATCTTCATCTTTTGTACCTTTTTCAATTGCATTGTCTATCTTTTTGATTACTTTCTAGATATTCCCTTAAAACTTTTTTTTAATTGTTGCATATTATACAGACTGCTGGGTTCATTGTGGTATATTGGTATGGCACATAGTGTGATTTGATCAGTTTCACTCCTCAGTACTTACCTTCCCCAACTCAATCCCTGCCCCTCCTCCTCCCTCCCTCTTCTTCTTTTTATATATATATATATGTATTTTTTTTTTTAGTTGTAGATGGACTCAATACCTTCATTTTATTTGTTTATTTTTATGTAGTGCTGAGGATCAAACCCAGCGCCTCACATGTGCTAGCCCAAGCCCCACCCCTGCCCCCTTCTTCTGTTCTACTGGTACCTCTTCTTCTTTCGTGATTTTTTTTTTTTTTTTTTTTTTTAATATGAGAAAAAACATGTAGTTCTTCTCTGGCTCACTTTATTTAACATGATGCTGTCCACATCCATCTGTTCAGGAAAACAAATGCAAGTGATATGCAAGATTTCATTTTTTTGGTACTGGGGATTTTTTGAATTTTGAAACAGGGTCTGGCTAAGATGCTTAGGGCCTTGCTCAGTTGCTGAGACTGTCCTCAAACTTTTGATCCTCCTACCTCAGCCTCTTCAGTTCTAAGAAGTCCAAGCTAAATTGTTGGGGTTATAGGACACGCCCAGCATGTCCTTAATTTTAATGTTTAAATTTGTCTTTTTTTTAATCATTTTTAAGGTTTGGACTTTTTATTGCTTAAGAAATCTGTTCATGGTTGTTTAGGCAGTCACCTATTTTTATTGTTTTCACCTCTAAAGAGTAGCATAGCTCAAGGCCACACTTGACCAAGTCTTGCTAGGAATTCCAGGAAAGGAAGACAAAAGACAGAGATCTCAATGGCTGGTAGAGGTGACCAGGTGGAACAACTGTGGGCAGGCCCTGGACTAGAGTTCAGGCAAGAGGGCCTTTTCAAATGATGCTGTGAATTCCTTTGTAGACTGCTATTTTGGGGATTGTGGTTTGCACAGATGGAGAAATGTGCCCTGACTGGCGTATCAGCGGCCGATAGCATTACCTCTATCCCAGGAGGCCTGCTCACGTTCCACTCTCTGTCCTGCCCATGGCACGAGGCATAAAGTTTAGCTTGGACTTCTTAGAACTAAGAGGCTATTGAGCATGGACCAGATGTCTTTATTAGTAGCTTCTGGAGCTGGTGGTACGAGTGTGTCAAACACTGTGGTTCTCTGTGACAAGAGGGAGCAAAGAAATTGCCTTCAGAGTTGCCAAGTGTAGCATCAGAGCCTTTTGATCCAAATCATATATGACGAGTATTTTTAAGTGACATTCATCAGGCCAGTTCTCTTGTCTGATTAGTATACAGCCTCTTATCTCTGCCATCTGGGAGTCAGTGTTAAAATTATTGTTTGCATTCCCAAGGAAAGGATCCTGACTCAGCTTGTCAGCTTCATGTTACGACATAGGTGCCATATAAAGTGCGCACAGAGCAGCATGATAATGTGGGTGCATCAGCACAGTCTGTCTGCCACTGAGGAAACCTCACAGAATTGGCATCGTGTCCTGAGGGAAAAGCTGGGGCAGCAGCAGGAGGATGCCTGTCACTCAGGGAGAGACTGAATTCTATATGCCTGCTAGTTCACCTGAGCCATGCTCACTCAGAGAGTCACAGAGCAACAGCTGGGTTTACGCAGCAAGTCATGTGTATTTCCCATCCTCACCTTAGCATCAGAAATATAGGTAGTTTCAACTTAAATTCCTGAAGAGTCTTTTAGACCATCTTTCTCCCTTAGGATTTAGTAATCCAAGCCAGCATTTTCATTCTGGGGTTTGTGATACTCTACTGTGTCCCCCGTTCTCAAAAGAGAACATTTTTAAAGTGTGACAGTAGAATTCATTGCAGTTAGACATGATTTTTAACATGAGTATGTATTCTGTGATCTCCCCCCGACCCCTCTGGTGGTACTAAGGATTGAACCCAGGGGTGCTCTACTAGCATGCTACATCCTCAGCCCTTATTACTTTACATTTTTGAAGCAGGGTCTTGCTAAGTTGCTAAGGCCAGCCTCAAACTTGGGGTCCTCAGGGTATGCTCCTCCATGCCTAGCTTCTTTGATATTTTTTTTTGGGTGGGGATGGATGGGGTACTAGGATTTGAATAGTGGCACTTTACCACTGAGCCCTTTATATTTTTTAATTTTGAGACAAGGTCTTACTAAGTAGCTGAGGGCCTTGCCAAGTTGCTGGTGCTGGCCTCAAACTTGTGATCTTCCTTAGTTTCTGGAGTTGCTGGGATTATAGGCATGTACCACAGTACCAGGCTTTGACACTTTTTAAAGAGTGAAATGATGGTGTCACAAAATTAAATTATGGGATGATATGAATCCCTTGTGTTAAGCCTTTCCAATTTGTGCATCAGAGCTAATTCTGTGTTGAAGTATGCGGGTGGCTCGTAAACTTCAAAGTAGCCAGCTACAGATTAGCAGGTGCATTTTCTTGGCTTTGTTCTTACTCTTACTGAAATGTTTAATGATACTGTATGTCATTCTTTGCTGTTGAGGTCAGAATGGAAGCTGGAGCTGATCAGAGAGCATCCATGAGGCTGCTGGATACCCACACACCATTCTGCTGGTTCTGGTGGGCTCTTTAGAGTGGATGCTGATCCTTCAGTTAGTGACCTTAATCATACACTGTCTTGACTCATTCCCTTCTTCTTTGACCATATGATATACCTGTAATTTTGGGGGAAACATGAGATGTTGAGGGCCACAGCCAGGTCAAGATGGTGCCTGGCATTTTGCCAGAAGGAGCGGTTCCTGCTGCCTCGGGTGTCCGCTATTTTTGAGGTCCTGTCTCAGGATCCCATCTATCAACTACGGGGGTTGAGGGCAACTCAGCATATGTTGTCTCCATAGGCGGAGCTGTTGGTTGGACACCCCACCCCACCCCCCCACCCCCACCCCCGTGATAGAACGGGTTTAGTAGCAACCTCCTGTTGTAATTTCTCCCCTTATAGCCCTTCCTCCTCTAAACGTTTTTCCTTTGTCTGACTAACTGGAGAGACTTCCTCTTTTACTTGATGTAAGATGTCTTCTCCTAGACTAAGCAAACAAGATTGTACCAACGTCCATAATGATAATGTGCCAACTGGCAGAGTTCCTGCGCTTTCCTTTTGTATCTTTTTAAAATCTTCACCATGATGGTTCCATTGTGATATATTTAACAACATCTCTTTAATGAACCATGGGCTACACCTTTGTATCGTCTTAATGTATGCCCTAACTGTTCTTGATTTTACTGAAATGCCTCCTTCCTCTGACCTGGCCGTGGCTCTCAACAATGATAGAGAAAGGATGTAGTTGCAGAGACTGTTCTTTGAAAGATATATATATATATATATATATATATATATATATATATATATATATATATTTTTTTTTTTTTTTTTTTTTAAATCAGTTAATTAAAATAGCCCTTTAAGGTGAATTCAGTTCTGAGTATCTGGTACTTTTCCCAAATGGAGATAGAATAAAAATAGTATCAGTTGTTTATTCCGTATAAGTGCCAGACCCTTTGAGACAGCTTAATCCTTACCACAACCCCTAGAGGAGGGAGATAATGTTGAACTACTTCTAGTTTACAGATGAGGAAGGAGCCTCAGAGAGGCTCGTGGTCCTTCTGTGCATATACAATGAGCGGAAGACTGGAAAGAAGAACTTGGATTCCAAAAGTGGATTCTAGCTCATGGTAGTGTTGTGATCTGTCCTGAACACAGTTACTGGGTGCAAATGAGTGGCAGTTATTGCAGCATTAAGTGCTGACCTGGATATATGGACTCCTGTTTGGCCACACTGGTTGAAAGTCTGGCCTAGTACCACAAAGCATCTGTTATACGTAACATAGTAACATCCATTCCTATGTATCTAGAAGGGTGCTAGGTTTGTTCTGTGCGTGGGAGAATCTTCTGAGTCATTTTCTGAATCTTGTGGTTGAGCTGAAGAACTCCAGTTGAGAAAGGCTAGACATCAGGGACTGTCTTCCCCAGTAGCATACCTGCTCCTGTCCTCTGCCCCACCACACATACACACAGCCATAAGGCCTAAGCTGGGAAGAGAATTTCCTCATCTCTGTAGAAGGAGCTATAAGTGCCACCCAGGATACTTGTGGGTAGAGCGGTGGGTACCGATTGCTCTAGCCAAGCTGGCAGGAGTACTGACACTGCCAGGGACAGAGGTGTGTCACTACTGGTGCTTTAGGCCACAACCCAGTCAACTGTCCTTGTTTTTGTTTTGTTTTGTTTAACCTGGTAGGACAGCTAGCTTATCAGCATCCTCCCAGAGCTGTCCCCTGTAGAGTGCCAGTGTGTACCTCAGCCCACTTAGGAATGTGGACTTCCTCCTCCTACTTTTAAGTGTTGGGCCTGCCTGTCTTTTCACAAACCCTTAGAGGAAGACTTGCCTATAACCACCTTCTTGAGAATACTTAGGTCAGGTCCAGAAGGTTCTCCGAGCAGAAAATGAGAAAACGTTAGTCTTTTATTGCCAAAGTTTCATTAGACTAGAGTAGCTTTGTCAATTCAAATGAAGATACAGCCCCTGCAGCAGTGTCAAATCAGGGCTAGTGTGGAGCGTGGGTCAGTGTGCGCGCGCGCACACACACACACACACACACAGCAGCTCTGCCTGTACGGCACCTGTTGTCACTTCACACCTCAACATCCCTTAGGGTGGGGAAATCGTTTTCATCTTTGAGAGTAGCCCTTAACAATTAGGTGAATCAAGGGATCCTGTCTTCAATGTGCCGAAAGGCAAATTGGGAACAATAATCTTGAAGACTTTTAGTTCATAGTGAAAAATTCCTTCTACTTACGTTTATCTCAGTTTTGGAAAACGTCACTAAAAGATTTCCAAGTTTCTATCTTCTAGAGTTTTATCATTTTTATGAATATCCATGATTTCTCAGTTTTATACGTTTCCTGTGAACTATAATTCTCATGGATATCTGTGGCTGTGATACATCTCTTGTGCTCATCCGGCATCTGATGTTGTTCTAATTATTGCTCAGGATGCTGGATTTAGAGGGGTCACATCTCCTGATAATGTGCAGCTTGGGTCCAATTGGAAGAAGAGAAGGATAATTGAGACGTAGATATAGTTTAGTGTTCTACCAGATAATGTATGAGCCACCAAAAGCTAAGTGAGGGCAATTACTCATGAGAAAAAGCTTGCAGAAACTCTCAGATCTGGGTTAAGGAAAGATAGCCTGCACAAGTGATAGAAGATGGGCTTCTATCACTGAATGCCCCACAAGCTGGCCAGGAGGACAACCGATGGAGCTGGAGGAGTGGGCTGGCAGCAACTCCAAAGTCCCGGCAGATGTCAGCGTAGCATTGGGGGCTTGTAGGAAAGATGTCTCTGGAAGATCTATTCTTTGCCCTGCCTCGTGTTTCTTCATCAGCAGAATGGGGCTCTTTGGCCACAGGCATAAGTCCAAAGTTGCCTCAAAAGGAAATATCTACTTTCCTGTTCTCCTTCATGGCAAAGGGCTTTGACTTCTGTTAGGAAGTAAAGAAAAACAAGACTCTGAGTCTTCTTGCAACTGGAAACTCATTAAGATTTTTAAAGCTCCTAAATTAATGAAGTTTGTTGTCTTTCTCAGAGTTGCTGCTGAGATCTCTGGTTTGAGCAGTAAGAATGCAGAGTTCACCTGCCACTGTCCTTCCCTCTGCAGCAGCTCCTGGTGATGGCATTCCCGAGAGTAACCTTTCACCATGTGTGGCCTGAAGGGGGCGTGACTGCCTTAGAAGGAACACTAGTCTCCACACAGCAGAGTAGATGGGAGGGCTGGGGTCACCATGCCCCCTGGCAGCACTTTGGCATGCTTCTTCTTCCCTCACCCCATGCCAGCCAGGGCAGATGAGGGTTCATTTCCTGTGTTGACAACAGTGACTTGTCAGTAGAACAAGAATAGCCAGTAGTTAAGGTGCAAGCCTAAACTGTGCTGAATTGAAGTTTGTAGCATACTGCGTTAGAGAGAAGTGACTCTGGTCAGCCCTAGAGCCTTCCCTGGCTCAGTTTGTTTCAGAGATCTGTAACCATCTGGCTTTTTTGAGATATATTCAGTGGCCAAGAGGGTAGGGCAGTTAGCTCCAAAGTGGCAGAATCATCTTCCGAAGTTCCTTGGGGATAGGGTATTGCTAAGGGATAAGCTGAGTCTACAGAGTCCCCAGAAAGTGACCATCTGTGTGTCCCTTTAGGGTGCCTTCTCCATAGCAGTCTTCATGGGGTGAAAGTGCCAACCACATAGTTACATGGGGAGCCAGTCAGCCGGACAAGAACCTCAAGAGACTAGACATGGTCCAAGCAGAGAGAACCTCAAAGTCTGAATCATGATCTGTGATTAAGGTCCACACATGTTTCCATAAACTAGAACCCAACGCTCTGAAGGTTTTATGTCATGGATTTCTAAATCATGGTGTGTGTGTTTGTATAAGGAACATGGACAGTCTCTTGTGGAGACCCCTGGGACCACAAAGCTACTGCAGTAGAATGTCTCATGCTTTTGTTCATCTTGAAATGTAGGCTGTGTGACCTGCCATTCACCTAATGGCAGCCTCAGGGGAATACTGTGTTGGGCACTACAGGCCTGATGGAGCTCAGCTCTGTCCTGTAGAAACTTAGGGCCATTTTTCAGTTGTGTTCCGCTAGTAGCTGTTTGTCCATCTCAGGGGGTACTTCTCTCCTTCTCACCATGTTCCTCCAGATGAGGCAGCTAACCAACATCCCTAGTGGGCATGACTTCTTCTGCACACCTCCTGTCCTGATGCTAACCAGGAACCCCTGTCCTTGGGCTTGTGTATTAGCCTTCCATGGCTGCTGTAACAGAACACACAGAAGCAGGGCTGGGCTTCAACAACAGAAATTTATTTTCTCATAGTTATTGAGGCTGAAAATCCAAGATCAAGGTGTTAGCAGTGTTGATTCCATCTGAGGCCTCTATCTTGGCTTGTAGATGGCTTTCTTCTTGTTTTGTTTATATATGGTCTTCCCTTATAAGGACACTAGTCAGATTGGATTAAGGCCTATCCAGATGACCACATTTTATTTATCTTGCCCTTTTTTTGGCACTGGGGATTGAATCTAGGGGCTCTTAACCACTGAACTACAACCCCAGCCCTTTTTTGTATTTAGAGACAGGGTCTTGCTGAGTAGCTTTGAACTAGCAATCCTCCTGTCTCAGCCTCCTGGGCCTCTGGGATTACAGGTGTGCGCCACCATGCCCAGCTATCTTAACTACCTTTTTAAAGACCCTGTCTTCAGCCAGGTACAGTGGCACACGGCTCTAGAGGCTGAGGTAAGAAAATTAGTTCAAAGCCAGGCATAGCAACTTAGCAAGTCTCTAAACAATTTAACAAGACCTTGTCTCTAAATAAAATAGAAAATGGGCTGGGGCTATGGCTAAGGGGTTAAGTTCCCCTCGATTCGATCCCAAGTACCAAAAAAAAAAAAAAGAAGAAGAAGAAGACCCTGTCTTCAAATAAGATCATATTCTGTAGTAGTGGCGTTAGGACAGCAGCATAAATTTTGAAGATCACAGTACAGCCCATAAAGTAGTGTGAAGATGGCTACTGTCCCTCACCCTCTTCCATGGAGTTTCTGTGCTAAAGGGCCCTATGAAACAATTGTTCTGGCCCCTTGTATGAGACAAGATCACAGGTAAGTACATGTTTGGTTTGCAGGCTTGCCTATATTTTCATAAGATGTTTGCCTTAGATTAAATCCCAAATTCAGGCAAAAGAGATGTTTCTCATCTGAGAAGGAGAATGTGGTACCATGATTGTGTTTCTTTGCTTCTGTTCTTTTTATTAAATAAATGTGATACTGTGACAAAAAGTAAGTACACTTTCCTACCTTTCTTTATAATGAGTAAGTCCGTCCTTATTTTAAAATTCAGCTTGCTGAAATGAATTGTACATGATCATTTGCTGTGCATCCATAAAAACCATAAAATATAAGAAGCAATGTTGTTGGAGTAGCTGTTCTCATTTCCTGGCAGTCATTACATGCTTCCAATACAAAAACATTTTTCTCCTAACTATCCTTTCTGAGCTCAAAAATGGATTTCCCTCCAGCCCTTGTCATTCAATTATCACCTCGGGAAATGCACAGATATAACTGATGATCCCTTTAACGCGTCCTGCAGCCGGCGCACATCCTTCATCTTTCGTCCCGCTCTCGTCATTAAATGTTACATTGCCAATGTATATTTTATAGGGTGACCCTGACGGATGTCACTTTGATGCTGTGCAGGGATAATAAGATTGCACATATAATGAAAGGCCAATAAATAGAACAGTGTTTACGGGATGGAGAAGGGTGGTTTTAACATTTTATGGCTTTTCTTTTTCCTTTCTTCTCTCTCTTGCTGGTAGAATTATGGGGTTTTTTTTTTACAGGAACAAAAAAGCATTAAGAAAGGTGATGTGATGATGGAGCCAATGGCAGTGACATCCCTCTTGCCTGTCACTGAACTCCAATAAAATGAATGCAGGAAATAATAAAGTGTTCAGATGTGGGAAAAAACTGATGTCAACAAATGAATTCTTGGGGTCTGGGAGGTCTTCTGAGAAAACGAGATTCCTAGTATTGGCTTTATTACGTTTAAAATGTTAACAGTCTTTATTTCAACAAATAGTTTGATAAAACCAAAAATGTGTTCCCTTTGTGAAGTTCTGTTTTGTCTTTTTCTATGTCAGAACTGCCCTGGGTGTCCATGCTGAGGGGCTTGGACGACTGCCACTCTTGGTGGGAGACCTTTGTTTCAGCATGGAGTGTAGACCATTTCTGCAATAGCCTTGATTGGGATATGTTAAGTAGAAAAAATTCTGTTTATAGCTTGACAAATGGATTTAATGGAACTGTTTGAAGGGGATGGCAGCAAGGGTGCAGAGATTTAGGGAACCCACCCAAGTGGCTCCCAAACACCTCTGTGGTTTTGAGCATTATTTGAAGTCAACTATCTTATTATTTTTTTGAGAGGGGGGGGGATTTTAACATTTAGTTTTTAGTTTTCAGCGGACACAACGTCTTTGTTTGTATGTGGTGCTGAGGACCGAACCCGGGCCGCACGCATGCCAGGCGAGCACGCTACGACTTGAGCCACATCCCTAGCCCTGAAGTCAACTATTTTAAATAAATGCTCCTAAGCTGGGTACGGTGGCACATGCCTGTAATCTCAGTGACTTGGGAGGCTAAATAAAGCAAGAGGATTGCAAGTTTGAGGCCAACCCTAGCAATCTATTTATTTATTTATTTACCATCACCTGTTTATTTAAATAAACAGATGATGGTAAATAAATAAATAAATATTTAGTGGTGCTGGGGATTGAACCCAGGGCTTTGTGCATGCGAGGCAAGTACTTTACCAACTGAGCTATATCCCCAGCCCCCAGTCTCCGCAATTTAGTAAGATCTTAGCAAAGTAAAACATTAAAAGGGCTGGGAATATAGCTCAGTAGTAAATCATCTCTGAGTTCAATTCCCAGTGACAAGTAAGTAGGTGAATGGATGGGTGGGTGGGTAGGTAGGTAGATCTATACTCTGAGCAGGAAGTAATTTGAAAAGAGGCTTTATGTGTGTGTGTTTGAACTGTGCCTTTTCTAAACTTGGGCATCACTGCTTTTGGATCAAGGGGCAAGTGAGCTACTGTTTTAGTCAGTTGTTTTTTTTTTTTTGCTGCTGTGACCAAAAGACTTTGACAGAAACAATTTTAGAAGACGAAAAGTTTTTGGGGGAGCTCATGGTTTTAGAGGTCTCAGTCTATAGATGGCCAGTTCCATTGCTCTGGGCCAAGGCAATTCAAAACATCATGGCAGAACGGTATGGTGGAGGAAAACAGCTCAGAACATGGCACTAGGAAGCAGAAAGAGAGCGAGAACTCCCTTCACCACAGACAATACAAACCCCAAAGGCACATCCCCACTAACCCACCTCCACCAGCCACAACCTATCTGCCTACTACACCTACCACCTAGTTAATCCCTATCAACAGATTAATGCACTGATTAGGTTAAGGCTTTCATAACCCAGTCATTTCACCTCTGAACTCTTTTGCATTGTCACACACGAGTTTTGTGTGTGTGGGGGGACACCACATATCTAAGCCATAACAGATACTCATTGGCACACCTCTGGAGCATAAGTTACCTGGAGCCAAAAGGAGGCCAGAGCATTCTCCTGTCACATGATCTGCTAGCTGGCTTGAGGTGAGCTGGGTAGGTTGTGGGGCTGCTCTTGGTGGTGGCTTCTGGAGTTTGCTTGACAGTCCACACTCAGTGCCCATAGAGTTTTTTCTTGATATGGAGAGCCCAGGCTTGTGCATAATTTTTATCCTGCCCAGTGTATACCAAATGTGCTTCTAATCTTGGTACCCTCAAAGTTGATTTAAGCAGGTACAGTTCTGTAATTTTTAAGTGCTATAGTGGAGGACTTTACCCAGCAGTGGGAAGGCTGGCAGCCTGTTGTCACAATCGGGGACACACAGCGAGAGGACTTTTATGCTATTTAGCTGCAACTGTTGAAGGCCCAGGTAAGAGATTTAAGATGCTATTGTGTTGAACTCTGGCTTGAAGAAAATCAGGATGTCCCTTTCCACTTGGCACTTCAAACTGTGATGGTTAACCTTTTACAGGAAGTAGCACAGCAGAGTGGTCAAGAGCATACAAACTCTGGGACCAGAGCCCAGGGCTGCCACTTGAAACAGTATGAGCTCATCCATGTGACTTCTATCTCTCTCTGCATTGGTTGCCTCATTCATTGTAAAGCAGGAGTTTATCTATTAGGTGTCTCTGAAGACTAAGCATATTGACATGGAAAGTACATACTTATAGTGCTTAGCTTTTATCATTGTAGATTTTATAGCCCAGTAAAATGTGGTTTGCTTACTTGTTTGCAAATAAAGGTACTGGGTGAAGATGGTGCTGGCAGAGGGTTCCCAATCCCACCAGCCCACACTCACAACCCGTGATTCCACACCTTCAGAACACTTTCTCCAAGCACTTTGGCATGGATTACATTTTCACTGGCCCATGAGAAATAAACAAAAAGTAGTGATTTTTTGGGGGGAGGGTGGGGGTAACACTTCATATAGTCAAATTAAAAAGCTCTTATTTGGAGATTAAGTCTATTTTCTTCTTCTTTTTTGGAGACATAGAATGATATTTCTTTTATGAAATAATATGAGATCAGGAATCTGTTCCTCCCTTCCACCTACTCTGTTGCCCAGGCCCCCCAGGGCTGGGGCTTCAGGCTCATACCATCACAGCCTGCTAGAAAGCAGTCATTCCTACTTGGCAAGGTAAGTTGGCAATTCTATGTCCATTTCTCAAATTTGTCCTTTTAGAGTTAATTTCAGGTGAATTTTAATCCTCAGGAAATACTCTTTCCATCAAATGTTTACTTATTGTCCTAGAACTGTGAGGACTCACAGGTGAAATAGATACTGACTATGGGAAGTTTGACAGCTCATTCATGGTTATGGCCCAGAGGAAAGCCTGTGTATACCCAGTGAGAGACAAGAATGACAAGTATAGGGAGAAGCATGTCACCATGATAACTTCCAGTGGTTGCGGGAGGGGTGGTTATCTGCTGTTGTCTGCTGGGAGTTGAGCCTAGATCTTGAGGAGATGGGGTGACTGGGCTGCAGTCTGCCAGCAGAAGGAAAGTGCTGTTATTAACTGGTCCAGGTGTTTGGCATAAGCCAAAGGCCTGGAAAGGTAGGGAATTCATTACCAGGGTCTTCTGCGAACAGAGGAAAGGGTCTGGAAGAAGTGGGGAAGCAATTGGGCAATTTGTTTATTAGGACCCAAGAAGGCTTCAGTGATTTGGAGAGGAAATAAAGGGTAAGAGCTAGCCTTGGGAAGACTGAGCTCTGCAGGAGGGTCAGGCCAGCCCAGGGGACGGCTGTAGTAGGACCTTAAGTCTGCCTGGAGGTGTGAGGCCAGAAGTAGGATGGTATCCAAGACAAGAGAACTTAGGAAATCTCATTGAAGTTTTGGTTAAAATTATAAGGTGGGTTGTTTCAGTTCCTTTGCATTGTATAAATGTAGTGGTAATGATTGCAGAAACAACACAAAACAAAAACCTGCCCTAACTAGGTTTTGTTTGGTTGCTGGGGTGAGTGGGGGAGAGTTCTTCAAAAGGGGGCACCTGCAGGGCTTGGGTAGAGCACTTGCCTAGCACATGTGAGGCACTGGGTTTGATCCTAGCACCACATAAAAAGTCAATAAATAATGGGCAGGGCACAGTTAAGTGGCAGAGAACTTGCCTAGCCAGTGTGAATAACTGGGTTCAATCTGGAGCACCACATAAAAATAAACATATAAAATGACACTCTGTCCTTCTACAACTACAAAAAATATTCAATAAATAAAATAAAATTGTATCCATCTACAAAAAAAAAAAAAAGGCACCTGGTTCAGGAACATCTCTGTGGGCACCCTAGCTTGGTCTTGTCTATAACATGTCAAACACAAGAAACTTTCTCTCCCTTCTCTTTGCCTGCCCCCAGAAGGCTGTGAGGAGGGTCTGCCTGGCCTGGAAGCAGGCTACCTCACCAATATTGGGCTCCCTGTTCAATAGTGTTAGATCAGTGGCCCTTCCTGTCTCTTGGAGGCAGGAGGCTTTGATTCTAGAGTGCCACTTCTCTATGTGTGCCTTCAAGCAGATCATCATTCTCCCAAATGCACTTGGAGACCACAGAGGTGGTATTTAACTATTAGCAGCAGAGCCACTGACAGTATTGGGCTCTTTAGGGATTAGGGGATTCGATTCAGTTGGTTAACAAAAGAAGGAGCCCAGGAGAACTCTGCTTTAATTACCAGAGTTGTTACTGGAAGACAACCGGTTGCATGCTGGAAAAAGATCTATAAAAGGTGGCTGCTCCAGGCCATAGCTGCTGGTTCCACCCCGTACCCAGCTTTTCGCACCTCAGATGTGAACAGTTGTCAGACCCAGCCCTTGAATGGGTCAGGGAGTGGAAAGAAAGAATGACTTGCCTAAAACTCTTGCCAGGAACTATTACTGGCTTGCTTCACTACATTCAAATTGGTAGTTTTTACCAAGAAACAAAGCAGCTGAAATTCGCAGGCAGAGATGGTTGTGGAGAGCAGAGGAGCACTGTGATTGGAGCAGCTCACACAGAGGAGAGTGTTTTGTGCACCTTCCGGGGAGCTGGCTCGTTTCCTTGTGGTTTGGGTCTGAGGCTAGGAAGAGTTCTGCACCCTGTTTTCTCCTGCCTCCCCTCCTTGCTCAGTTTGGGGCCTTGCTTTGTAATCACTGTGTAGTCACTTTGTAGTCACTGCTTGCTGGAACATCTCCCTGAAAAACACAGCTGGAAACAGTGGTGGACTACCACTCCATTCATATGCAACGGGGCCACCTGGCACCCAGAGGGCATTGGCATCAAACAGTAGGGTTTTAGCACAGGAGCAGCACTTGGGTTCTAACTAGTTGCACGTGAGTGCTGAGATTTAAGGTGCTGCATTTAGCTGCTCTTTCTACATATTCACATTAAAGTACTTAATTTAGCATAGGAACACATGACCACATCTTAAGGAATTAAGATAACTTCTTCCAATGCATATTTCCCAACTTCTACCAAGGAGTATATGAGTGTGAATGTGTGCAAAGGTGTGCATTCATCAGCCTTGCCCTTCAGTAGATCCTGTCCCATCACAGAATCAGTCTGCACAGCTGGCAAGGGCAGGTGGGCTTGAGGAACCTGTGAAATAGCATTATGAAAAAGCTATGTTCATGATCCTGTTACCGACAGCAGCCTCCAGGCCTGTTCCTCCCTCTCCTGTCCTGTCCTTTCGCATGGGTGGTGCTTGGCCAGAAAAGGTGGGTGCCCTTTGGTAGTGAAGAAATGGGCTGCAGTTGTGTCCCAGCATGAAGGTGCAGGAACTTGGAAGGAGACAGGATGAGGGCTTCCTGTTGAGCTATGAGCCAGCAGCAGCCGCCGCAATCGTGGTGGTGGTGGTGGTGGTGGTGGTGGTGGTGGTGGTGGTCGTCGTCCTCCTCCTCCTCCTCCTCCTCCTCCTCCCTCCTCCCCCTCCTCCTCCTCCGGCGTCCTCCTCCTCCTCCGCCGTCACAGAGCCATGTTGTGAGAATGGAGGGTGAAGAACAAGGCCGTGAGCACTGAACTGAAAGGAGAGTGTATGTGCAGTGTGATTCCCCCATTGGCCTGTAAGAGGAGACCTCACGTAGATGGTGGGCTGTAAACACCTAGGACTCTGCTGGGGTCCCAGGCCCCGCCTCCACCACTCCTGGGTTCTTCCTCAGGGAATCTCCATACTTCTCTGCATGGTGTGGTAATAGTGATGTGTTGTTATACTATTACCAAAAAAGAAATTTAGGCTTGGGCTGGGGTATAATATTGTTCAGTGATAGAGAACTTGTCTAGTATGCACAAGACCCTGGGTTCTTTCCCCATCTCCACAAAAGAAAATTTAGACTCAAGTCTCATCAGCCTTGCCAAAGGGTCTTATCTGAGGAGTTAGTGCTGAACCTAAGGCACAAGACAGCCAGGGGCCAGGGAAGCTCTTTTTCCCTGTGCCTGATGCTGGGGACAGGAGCTCTTCGCCTTTGATACTTGGGATACTTCTAGTGCCTCCTGGGTAGTCTGTTCTACAATCTTCCTTCCTCACAGTCCCTTAAGAGAGAGAAGACATATAGCTTATCTTTAAAAGCAATTGTTTTTTAATTGGGCAGAACAATCTATAGGTTCTCTTAGCTTTGCAGTGCCTGAGGGAGATTAAATAGCAATTGCATTTGTGGGCAGTGTGGTGGCTTACCAAGTGCAGGCAGGTAAACTGACCTGCTTAAGAGAAGAGAAGGACACCGGTAGGGCCTACACCTGTAGCAGGGATGGCAGCTCCCACTCAGCCTCCATGCTTGTCTTGCCAGGCACACACTTGTCTTGCCACTGGAATGTACTGCCAGCCTGTCGCTTACCCAAGGTCAAGCTGTACCAGGTTGAGCCATATCAATAGACTTGTGCCTGAAACAGGTATAGGTTGCCTCTGAAAGATGCGCAGCCCTGGTCCCTGCTGCGGCAGCCCAGATTGCCCAGCCGGCCAAGGGAGCACTGTCATTTGAATGCTTTGGTGGGTGACCTTGGTAGACTTGCAGCCTGGCCCAGAAGGGCACAGCAAGAGGAGGCAGCCTGTGGGTTACTGGAGCAGTTGCCCTTGAGCTACCCCCACTGGCCTGGAGTCAGCCCTCAGCCTGACTGTATCCCGCGAGTTCGCTAGCTCTTTGTGCTTCTCTCCTCAAGCCCTGGCCTGCCCAGAAGGTGCTGCCTCAGTTAGCCTTCGATTCTTCTTCTCCCTTCTATGTGGTGGCACTCCCTTCCCTTCATTTTTCTTTTTATGGAAAGATCATAGGAACCTAATGGCACTTATTTCCCTAACCTTCTTGTGGGTTCTGGGAAGACCTTTGCCAGTGGCCTTTCACATATGATCTGTGGGGACAATCCACTTTCCCACCAGGGAGCTGGAAAGGAAGAAGGCACTAAACATAGGCCAGTGGGGTTCAAGCCCTTCTCTTGGCAGAGTGGCTCTACAGTGCCTGTGGGCAGGGTGCTGTGCCCCAGGCTTCTCTTTTCCCCCAGATGTTCTGCCAGTTCAGTTCATTGCGCTGCGTGCAGTTGGTACAGAGGTGTCAGATGTGTTGGCTGCGAGTGCTTGTTGTGCGATGAGGTGAGAGCCTCTGGAACAAAATGATCATTATAGGCCACTGGTGTCGAGGACGACGTTCAGACCTCAGTGTTTGCTTGTAAGCAAAAGCAGGGCTAATTTGCAAGGCTGCCTTTGTGGAGCTGCTTTTTGATCAATGATTGCCTGTGTTAATGTTTCAGTAAGCTATTGATTTCTGCAACAGCTTTTGTTCCCTGAATTTATGTGCAGCGGGTCTCTGCAGCACACACTATGCATGTTTGATTAAAGTTCAATTGACTTAATTCCTGGTGAGGCCGTGAGCTGCTTCACTCCCTATTTGGAGAACCCAAGCTTTCCGACATGTTCTTTTGTTTGTGCTCAAGACCTAGCCACCCATGCAGTCACCAATATGCTATTTCTAATCCTCCCAGATTCACTTCATTCCAGTGTTTAATCCCTTGGTAGACATTACAGTGGCTGAGAGGCTGCTAATAAAACCTGGCCTGGATTTGTTGTTTTATCAACCTTGTTGACACGTAATTGATAAAGTGCCATATATGGTGTGCTTACATTAAAAAGGCACCCATTTTAAGTGCACAGTTCAGTAGATTTTTACAACTGCATCCATTGTTTAAATAATACCCCCATCAATTTATAGACTGTTTTGTCACCCTTTAAGTGTTTTTTCTTGGGTCCCTTGCCAGCACTTTCTTATCCCCCTCCCTCTAGGCTCTAGGCAACCAACCACTGATTTGCTTTTCATGGTCTTTATCTAGAGTGGAATCTCGTAGCAAGCCCCCTTTTTTGTCCGGCTGCTTTCATTTAGCAGGGTGTTTTGAAATCATCTCTGTTAGCAGCAGTGTTCCTTTTTAATCACCACATAGTATTCTAGTGAGTGGCTGTGCCATAATCCAGGCCTCCATTCTCCTGTCAGCAGGCATTTGTGTGGTTTCCAGTTTGGAACTGTTTTAGAAATAAACTGTCTGAAGATATGTGAGCATGTTTTTATATCTTTTAGGCAAATGGGTAGGAGTGGAATTGCTGGGTCACATGATGGGCATTTGCTTAACTTTGTAGGAATTGCCAGACAGTTTTTACGAAGTGATTTGACCATGTCATGTTCCCACCAACAGTGTACGCAAGTTCTTCCCAAATGTAAAGTTGATATTCTTTCTTCTTCTCATCACTGGTGATTTCAGACCTGTGGAAGAGGGTCCTTCTTGCCTGGTCATTTTGATCCTTGGCACTCAGATGTTGACTCTGTTCTGCACTCCTGATTCCTGTTTAAGAGCTTTTGCTTACATGTTGACAAGAAGCTGCAATTCATTCCAGTGTTGTGTTTCTTCTTTCTGGGTCGGGATGGCCTCACCCGTGAGTGGGACATGGTACAGAAGTACAGGTGACAAGTGCTGAGCTGGCTCCAAGCTGGCTTTCTTAGAACCTTCTTTTCTGCCTGGTGTCTGTCACTGGGCCAGTTTCTTAGCCTTACTGAACTCTGCCTTCTTTTTTAATCTGCAGTTTGTGCTGTCTTTTAAAATCACTCAAGACTCTTTCAGAACACTCACATTTGAGAAGTAGAGGCGATCACTTGTATCAGTTGTGAGATGAAGTACTTAGTTCAGACAAGTGGCTGCTTCTCCAGCCTTCAGGGAGCACTCAGAGGCTTGGCAACCCCAGCCAGCACCTGCCTACCTGGGTTTTTGCCTCCTGTTTTACTCTCTTCCTTTTCTTAAAGCTTTCCATTTCCTCTTTGCATCCCTGGCTGCTGCTGCTGCTTTTTTTTTTTTTTTTTTTTTAAAGAGAGAGAGAGAATTTTTTTAAATATTTATTTATTTTTTTAGTGGACACAACATCTTTGTATGTGGTACTGAGGATCGAACCCGGGCCGCACGCATGCCAGGCGAGTGTGCTACCGCTTGAGCCACATCCCCGCATCCCTGGCTTCTGTCATTTGCTGGACTCTTACGTGATCGGGCTAAAGGAGGAGATGGAAGGAACCACTCAGGGGTTTTTTCATGACTCTTTCCAGCTGTGGAATCAGCTGATTTATTGGACCAGCTGCCCACTTGGACTAATGAAGTGTGCTACTCTCACACAGTGTTTGAAGGGTGATTGTGACCTGCCTGGACTTCTGTTTCATTTTTGCTCATAGGAAAACCAGAGTCAGGTCAGTTTTTTGTCAGCAGAGATCCCTTAATCTCCTAGCAACACCAAGGGATTGTTGAAGATAAATGCATTTCCAAGTCTTAGAAAGCAAATGACAGGAGCCAGGAGGTTCACGGATCACCATCTTCGGGGATCATGGCAGTTGGAACCAGCATTTGTCCAGTAACATGTAGTGGGGACACAAGTCAGGAACCTCAGGGGCAGCTTCTCCAGTTCCCTTACTGTTAAGACTAAAGCATGGGGCACATGTGCACAAGTGTGATTGTCCTTGATGGCTTGGTCCCTGGCCTCCCTGATCTGGGGTAGTGTACCATTGGGTAGGTATTGGCAGTCCCTAGCATTTTGCTAAGAGTTAAGTGCTCTGAGGGTTGAAACACACTCATAACTCCAAGAGGTACAGGCTCTATAGAGGCTTAAACAGCTGTGGTCCATTAGGAAAATGTGCGGGCATAAAACCCAGCTTTGGGGAGGAAGTGTTCAGCACATACTCATTATCTGCCTTGCAGAAGCCATTCCCTGCCTAAAATCTGCCCACTGCTCTTGGATCATGTTCGAAGACCACTCTGGGGTATTGAGTGAAACCTAGTCTGATTGAGTACTCTGTAGATCCCAGGAGTTTGTGTGTGGTCTTCACTCTTCGCTGTTGGGTTTGCCACTTAGTCTTTAGTCTTGGTCTTTCCAACATGTGTCTTTGCAGGTAGACCATAGCTCACTGGAGATCGAGAGCTTTGCCTTCTCTTTTTTCTCGGCGCCTTGTGCGCCTTGCTCATGGGATGCAGGCATTAGGGAGGTTCTGGGGGCTTTGGCCCAGGTTCCTACTTTCCCATTATCTGGGAGTCTGCCAAGTTAACCAAATTTCTACAACTTTAATTTAATGGGAGATGAGCATGTGATCTAGGCTTATTCACTGCCATTCTTTTTTTAAGTTCCAGGTAAAGAGACTATCTTGGGATGTTTGTTTTTTAAAATTGATCTTTAGTCAGCCAGGGCTGGCTGGCTCGATGCGCCATTTGTGTGCGTGTGAGTCAGGTACCTGCAGAACTTCGGAAGGAGTGGGGCTGCCACAAGTACACCCCCCCCCTTTTTTTTTTTTTTCAAAAAAGTTGGATTAGCTTTGTTTCAAGGTGACACTTTGCTTCCCTTTCTGTTGGGCCTTAGACGGAAAGCTCTTTTTCACCACGAAAGCTGACTTTGCAGAAGGTGACATTTTATCTCTGCATCAGCACCACTGGATTTGTCCTCTGTCCTCCTTTGTTGAGCCCCAGTTCTGGCCTTCAGGACTTTCTGCCAGCTTGCCCAGTTGTGGGCCTGCAGATGGTGGAGGGAGGTTGAAGAGCAGCCTCCCTGGTTTTGGGGGTCTCTCTTCTTCCTGACCATCTGCTTGGCCTGCATTCCAGCTGACGTGGCTGTTTTCTTTGGTTGGTTGGTTGGTTGGTTCTAACCAGCCAGGCATTTCCTCACACACTTGCCTGTGTGGTTCCACTGAAATGCTGCACAGAAAACATCTCCATGTGTACACACCCAGACACACACCCACTCATGCGCACACACACGTGAACACGAGTAGGAGCCTTCTTCCCTTTTTGTCTCTTATTATTATTTGTCTGCAGTGCGTAGAACTGTGGTGGCGTCTGGCCCATAGTTGATACCCAGCAGACACTTCCAGAGTGGGTGTTCTGCAAGACTGGAACTTGTGCTCTGCTGGGCTGAGGAAGATAAGCCCCGTCTGTGCAGCCTTTGGGCCGTTTGGTAGCTGTGTTCCCAGAGCATACCAGGTCCTCCTCCCAGGTCCTCCTCCCAGGTCCAGGGGCAGACTGGTCTTCATTCTTGTCTCCAGGAGAGCCATTGCCATCCTGTCTCTGCACTGAGCAGAGGAAGGTCACCCTCTGCACGCTACCCTCACAGCAGGCCTTTCTTTCCTGCAGGGGGAACTGATCACCTTCTACTACTACTGGAAGAAAACCCCTGAAGCAGCTAGCTCCCGAGCCCATCGTCGGCACCGTAGGCAGGCTGTGTTCAGGAGGATCAAGACTCGCACTGCATCCACCCCAGTCAACACACCCTCCAGACCCCCATCCAGTGAATTCTGTAAGTGGAAGGGCTTGGCTCCACAGTGGGTAGTGAGAGACTGTTCACATGCGCATTTAGCTCTGCGCCCGCCTGCAGGAGTTGACAGCCTAGGCGGCCGTGGGAGGCACGTGCTTGTATGTGTGTGCAGCCCTTGCTGATGTGACAGTGAGGTTTTGCCTTCTCTCTTCTAAAGCTAGGATGTAGCAGCAGTACCTTGCAGTTATGTCCCTGTCCAGGACACCTGTGCAAGGGGTCACCATGTTGTACATGTTGACAGCCAAAAATTCTCTAGTAGGATTGGTGTGGGCCCAGTGGGACAGAATGCCTTCGAATGTCCCATTGTGCCAGGGAACGCATTGTGTGTGTGTTTAGATTTCACCAGTGTGGGCACCAGTGCCTCCCACACCAGGATTCAGGTGTGACATCAGCCCTCAAAAACCTAGCAGGGCAGGCCCTTGAGTACCACCCCTCACACGCAAGTCTTGGTTCCCGTGACTGACCCTGAGGAATTCAAAGTGATCCTTCATGAATGCTGTCTCACCTCAGCCTGTGGAGCCACTCTGACTGGTAGCCCAGAGCCCAGGGCTGGACAGAGGTTCCAGGGTGGTCCCAGGCTTGGTGGAGCATGATGGCATCTCCCTTCTCCCCACATATGCCTGCCTTGCTCAGTGGACCTAAGCTCAGCCAGTGAGGATGACTTCGACAGTGAGGACAGTGAACAGGAGCTGAAGGGATACGCCTGCCGCCACTGCTTCACCACCAGTAAGTGGCCTCATTGTGCCCCTGGGCCGGGCCGGGCCAGGCCAGACTCCGGCCCTCACGGGTTCTGAGTGTTTCATGCATCAGATTGGAAACATGCCAGAGGAAGTGATTGATATGATGTCTGTATTGTACTTGAGAAACTTGAAACTCTTTTATTTGACTTTGCCTGTATTTTTAGCCGTCATTGTGGAGTTCTGTACTGAATGGTGGGTAGGAAGGACTGGTCCCAGGGGTGCATGATGGGGGCTCTGGCTCCTGGGTGCCCCAGAAACCAGGTGCAGAGGATGCCCCAGAACATGGATTCTCTGACTAACAGTCCTGTGTTGTGTGGCTCTGGTGGCACCATGGGAGAGGTAGTTTGTAGGATTGGCACCCCTAACCCGCTTTCCTCACAGCATCCAAAGATTGGCACCACGGGGGCCGGGAGAACATCCTGCTCTGCACTGAGTGCCGCATCCACTTCAAGAAGTACGGTGAGTTACCACCCATTGAGAAGCCCGTGGACCCCCCACCATTCATGTTCAAACCCGTCAAGGAGGAGGACGATGGGCTCAGCGGGAAGCATAGCATGAGGACGCGGCGGAGTCGGGGCTCGGTGAGTCTCCCTCACCTGTGTCTCCAGTGCCAAGGGCGCTGTGGACTTATCCCCTTGTGAGAGCAAGTGTAGCTCTATTTTAGGTAGAGGAACAGACCCATTGTGGTAATGCCTGTGCTGAAGGCAGTAGGTTTGCCTGTGGAGTAGGAAGAGCTCTCTGTCCTCTTGCTGGGGCTTTGGGGGACTCATCCTGAGCTTAGCTCTACAGAGAGCTCTTTGGTCTTGGTTTGTGCCTCAGTGCCAGCTGTCCAAGTACCTCAGAACTTCACTGGCCCATGGTCCAGTCACTTCCAGTGTGACATAGCTCTGCTATTTTAAACTTTTTTTTTGGGGGGGGGTGGTGCTGGGGATTGAACCCAGGGCCTTGTGCATGTGAGGCAAGTATTCTACCAACTGAGCTACATCCCCAAGCCTATTTTAAACTTTTGAAAAACCTTTCCTCTCCCCTCCCATCTTCTCCCTTCTCCTTTTTAAAGCTAAATGTTTGATCCAGTTTTGGAAACTTCTGGTACATTTTCCTACTCTGGTACATTTACCTACTGCATAGGCCCTTTCATAAAGAAGCTTTGTTTCCTGGGTTGGAAATGTGGTTGGGGCTGTGGGGGAGAGGGTGTTTTGGCTTAGGACTAAGGATGTCAAAGGGTCTTTCCCTCTAGCACTGGCCTCCCCAGGCACCCTTCTGGTGTGTGGGATTGTCTACCCTCTTCTGTCAAGAGCAGTCAGCTTGGCTGCTATGCACTCAGAAGGGAGCAGGCAAACACCCTAATCTCTGATGAACCCTCCTGGCTTTACGGGAACACGCTGCAGTGCTCAGCAGGCGTAGGAGCTGAGCTGCAGTATGACAGTTCATCTCTTTGGGTCACTTTCCAGCCTGTCAGATTAACTCCACAAGTACATGATTTGCCTTTGGTTTGTTTGGGAGAGTGGGCAGTTATTTGGAATAAATGGAAAGGTGAGGTGCTGTAAAGATGACCTTGTGTGTCAAAGTAGATGGCCCAGCATTTATTTCTAGCACAGGGAGTTCAGGAGAGCCCCTGGGATGCTTTGGGTTTGAGAATGACTCTCCTTTCAATTTTGTGTGAACCCACCCACTCACACCACCTGCTACCTCAGCTCCACACTGACTGTGCAGTGGAGGGACAGGAGGGCTGCCTGTCATATGCCAGGGGCAAGAGTTTGCTGTGAGGCCTGCTTGTCAGGCTCCTGCCTGTGGCAGGAGTATCCAGAGGCCTGGGTATCCCAGCCTCACTGGCCTCTGTCTTGGGAGGACAGATGTCTACACTACGCAGTGGTCGGAAGAAGCAGCCAGCCAGCCCTGATGGTCGTGCCTCGCCCATCAATGAAGACATTCGCTCCAGTGGCCGGAACTCTCCCAGCGCTGCCAGCACCTCCAGCAATGACAGCAAAGCAGAAACAGTGAAGAAGTCAGCCAAGGTCAGGAGCTGGGAGTAGAAGGGAAACTACGTAGTCCCTCCCTTCCATTGAAACGGGACTGCTGGAGCTTGCGTTCAGCTCCCTCAGACCTGGGGCTGTAGTTCATGTGTGGAGCCTCTGGGCACCAGTACTGCCTTGGCCTACAGGCTGCACACAAAGGCCCGGGGACTGGAGGAAGGGGACGTCCCACTCAGTTCCCAACATCAACCTTTGGAGTCATCTCTGCCTCAAGCTCCCCAAGGCCTCAGGCAGAGGATGCTGAGTTGTTGGGAAGGCTCCCTGCCCCTAGAGCCTTAGTATCCCCATCCCTAGATATTTATTCCCGCCTGGCCCCAAGCTGCCCCTTCCAGAGCTTTTTTGCTTCTGGAGACAGAACCCAAAATGAGGGAACAAAGTTTTTGCAAACTGGTCATTTCCATACTGAGGCCAGTGGGACGTCCTCCCTTGGCCTGATTGCCCCTCATGGGCCTTCTGCTGCAGAAGGTAAAGGAAGAAGCATCGTCCCCTCTGAAGAGTGCCAAGCGCCAGCGGGAGAAGGTGGCCTCTGACACGGAGGAGGCCGAGAGGACCAGCTCCAAGAAGACAAAAACACAGGTGAGGTTGGCAGCCAGGCCTTGCTAATTCTAGCTTGCAGCCGAAGTTCTGTAGAAGCTCCAGCCCAGGCTTTCCAGGTGGAGAGGCAGTGCCTTCTGCGGAGGGGGCTAGTGCTAGAATGGCCCTTGACACTGGCCCAGCCAGGACGGGACTGCCCTGGCTTGCTGCTGTTTATCATATGCCAGGCTGTGCGCCAGGTGCTACTGTGTGGGGCAGAGAGCTCTGCCTTCCCAGCATCTCCCTCCCTCCCTTTTTTCACTTCAGGAGATCAGCCGGCCTAATTCGCCCTCTGAGGGTGAGGGAGAGAGTTCAGACAGCCGCAGCGTCAATGATGAGGGCAGCAGTGACCCCAAAGACATCGACCAGGACAATCGCAGCACGTCCCCCAGCATCCCCAGCCCTCAGGACAATGAGAGTGACTCGGACTCATCAGCCCAGCAGCAGATGCTGCAGGCTCAGCCTCCAGCCTTGCAGGCGCCTGGTGGGGCCACCCCCACAGCCCCTCCGGGAGCACCCCAGCTTCCTGCCCCAGGACCCACACCCTCTGCCACTGCACTTCCTCCACAGGGCTCCCCTGCAGCCTCGCAGCCTCCTAACCAGCCACAGGCTCCAGCAGCACCTGTGGCCCATGCCCACATCCAGCAGGCGCCTTCCCTGCACCCGCCACGGCTGCCCTCACCACATCCCACACTGCAGCCTCTGGCGGGGCCGGCCGGCCAGGCCTCTGCACCACCTCATACCCAGCCCCCCCTGCACAGTCAGGGTCCGCCTGGCCCTCACAGCCTGCAGGCTGGATCCCTGTTACAGCACCCAGGCCCTCCTCAGCCTTTTGGCCTCCCTCCTCAGGCCTCCCAAGGACAAACACCTCTGGGGACCTCCCCAGCAGCAGCTCACCCTCACACCACCCTGCAGCTCCCAGCCTCTCAGTCAGCACTGCAACCTCAGCAGCCCCCAAGGGAACAGCCTCTGCCACCAGCACCCTTGGCCATGCCTCACATCAAGCCCCCACCTACCACACCCATCCCCCAGCTTCCAGCCCCACAGGCCCACAAGCACCCACCTCACCTCTCAGGGCCCTCACCCTTCTCTTTGAATGCCAACCTGCCACCACCGCCGGCTCTGAAGCCCCTCAGCTCCTTGTCCACACACCACCCACCCTCAGCCCACCCCCCACCCCTGCAGCTCATGCCTCAGAGCCAGCCCTTGCCCTCTTCTCCTGCCCAGCCCCCTGGGCTGACCCAGAGCCAGAGCTTGCCCCCTCCTGCTGCTGCTCACCCCCCTGCCAGCCTCCACCAGGTGGCCACCCAGCCCCCCTTTGCTCAGCACCCCTTTGTCCCTGGAGGCCCTCCTCCCATTACCCCACCTACCTGCCCCCCCACCTCAACCCCACCTGCAGGACCCAGTACATCCACCCAGCCGCCCTGCCCTGCTGCAGTTTCTTCAGGAGGCAGTGTGCCAGGGGGGACGCCCTGCTCACTGCCCACTGTCCAGATCAAAGAGGAGGCTCTCGATGATGCTGAGGAGCCTGAGAGCCCCCCTCCTCCCCCAAGAAGTCCGTCCCCTGAGCCCACTGTGGTGGACACCCCCAGCCATGCCAGCCAGTCTGCCAGGTATTGGTTCCCGGGAACCAGGGTGCGAGTGGGCCCAGCCCAGCGTCTGGAGGGACTTTGCAAAGGCCCCCCACGGGGGGAGATCCCGACAGGCCCTGACTGAAGGTGTGGCCTCTCCCAGGTTCTACAAGCACCTGGACCGAGGTTACAATTCATGTGCGCGGACAGACTTGTACTTCATGCCCCTGGCTGGGTCCAAACTGGCCAAGAAGAGGGAGGAGGCCATCGAGAAGGCCAAGAGGGAGGCCGAACAGAAAGCCCGGGAGGAGCGAGAGCGGGAGAAGGAGAAAGAGAAGGAGCGCGAGCGCGAGCGGGAACGGGAGCGGGAGGCGGAGCGAGCTGCGGTGAGTGCCAGAGGGCGGGGCCCGGGGGGGCCCAGGGGGCGGCTGCGCCGTGGCCGCTAGGCCCTGGCGGCCTGGCTCTGTGCAGTGCTGCCTGGTATGTGCTCCTGCAGCTCAAGAGACAAGTGCTGTCAGCAGTGTCCCTAGTTCTGGTGGTGTGGCCTGTCCTGGAGCCCTCAGGTAGCCCCGCACTCGCGGGCCAGGCTGACTCAGCCATCACTTGGCGGCCACCTGCCAGGGCCCTGCAGGAGATGCCCCAGCTGACCCTGCAGCTTGCCGCCCCAACAGCGTGGCTCCACCCCTTATTGCCCGCTTCTCTTCCGCAGAAGGCACCCAGCTCAGCACATGAAGGCCGCCTTGGCGACCCCCAGCTCAGCGGTCCTGGCCACATGCGGCCCTCCTTTGAACCGCCGCCGACGACCATAGCTGCCGTGCCCCCATACATCGGTCCCGATACACCTGCTCTCCGGACACTGAGCGAGTATGCTCGCCCCCACGTGATGTCACCCACCAACCGCAACCACCCCTTCTACATGCCCCTCAACCCTGCTGACCCGCTGCTGGCCTACCACGTGCCCGGCCTCTACAATGTGGACCCCACCATCCGGGAGCGCGAGCTCCGGGAGCGGGAGATCCGGGAGCGCGAGCTCCGGGAGCGCGAGCTGCGTGAGAGAATGAAGCCAGGCTTTGAGGTGAAGCCCCCCGAGCTGGACCCCCTGCACCCCGCCACCAACCCCATGGAGCACTTCGCCCGGCACAGTGCCCTCACCATCCCCCCTGCTGCCGGCCCCCACCCCTTTGCCTCTTTCCACCCCGGCCTGAACCCATTGGAGCGGGAGAGACTGGCCCTGGCAGGCCCCCAGCTGCGGCCCGAGATGAGCTACCCTGACAGACTGGCAGCCGAGCGCATCCATGCTGAGCGCATGGCATCCCTGACCAGCGACCCCCTGGCACGACTTCAGATGTTCAACGTGACTCCACACCATCACCAGCACTCACACATCCACTCCCACCTCCACCTCCACCAGCAGGACCCCCTCCACCAAGGTGGGTTCCCCTGCTGGGGCACGGGGAGGGCCTAGGGCCTCAGCAGAGAAGGGAGTGGTTGTCTAAGAGCAGAGTGTTCTCTGTGCGAGGCCATGATTCCTGGAGGACCCCGACTTCCCAGCATCCACCTAGGAGTCTGGCTGAGCTCGGCCCTTCCCTTGGCTCTCCAGAGCTGCTCCGTACCCAGGCCTTCTGTGGTGGCCTCCTGGGGAAAGTCTGGGTTCTTGGCCCCTTTGCCTGGGATGGAGGGAAGCTGTCTGGGTTCCCTGAGCACTTGCTGGCAAGCAGAACATTCCCATGGGACCTGGCTTCTGCTGTCTTTGAGCAGGTCAGTGTGGGGTACAAAGTAAGTCTAGGAGAGGGAAAGAGTGCAGGGGGCACTGCTTCTCGAGAGGCCACTCTGGACCCCCTGCACCCCGCCCCAACCCCATGGAGCACTTTGCCCGGCACAGTGCCGGTCCCCACCCTTTTGCCTCTTTTCACCTGGAAGAGGCTGGCCTAGAGCAGTGGTGGCTTAGAGCAGTCTTGAAGGCGGGTAGAAGAGGGAGGTTGCTGCTGAGAGCACGAGGGTGAGTGCCAGCTGCCAGGGAACCCAGGCAGGAGGAACAACCTTGCTGGGTGCTGCAGAGGGGTCTGGTCAGGAGACTGCCTTGAAGGGAGTAAGGGAGCCATGGCGTGCGCTTCGGGCAGAGGAGATGGAGCAGTGCTGCGTCCAGCCACACCCCATCTGCAGGTGGGACAGGAGTGACTTGCTGTAGCCCTAACAGGCTCACAGGGCAGGCCCCAGACCAGTAGGCTCTGTAGGTCCTGGGTCTTGAACAAAACATGTGGTGTTGCCGGAAGGGTGCTGGGGAGCAGGGGAGGAAACGTATGCTTGAATTGCCTGTCCCTGCTCTCCTCCCTCCTCTCTGGAGCTCACCCTCAAGATGGTGGAGCAACCCCTTCAGTCAGAATCATTTGCTGCCAAGTGGTACTTCCAACCTTGGTGACCAGGAGCCACACATCACCCATATCTGGGCTTGTATCCTTTCTTTCCTTTAGGTTCGGCAGGTCCAGTTCACCCCCTGGTTGATCCCCTGACTGCTGGCCCTCACCTGGCTCGTTTCCCCTACCCCCCTGGCACCCTCCCCAACCCCCTGCTGGGACAGCCTCCCCATGAGCACGAGATGCTGCGCCATCCAGTGTTTGGTAAGAATTCACCAGGGGAGGATATATGGGTTCCACTGGAGAGTGGAGTAGCAGTCTGATCAGCTGTCCCCGCTTGTTCACTCAGTTATATATTGAACAAATTGGATTTGCACCCTCTGTGGACAGCATCCTCATGGGGACAAGGCAGGCAAACTTCTGTTCTCAGGGGGCTCTGGGTGGAGGAGGTCATAAATGCGTGCCAGTTCAGTCTTTCAGGAGGGAGCCAGAACTGCTGGGCTGGTGGGAGAGTAACCGAGACCCCCTAATTTAGGCTGATTCAAGGAAGGCCTCTTGGAAGATGCTTTCGACTGAGGTCTGGAGCGAAGTATAGGAGGCTGGCAGGGTCTGGCAGGAGACCAAGGGCAATGGTGTGGGCCTTCTCTTTCCCTGGGTCTCCGAGACTGCTGAGCAGCCTCTTGCCCCACACTTTGGGAAGTACTTTCTGCAGAGCTTGGAAAGGGCCGAGTTGACTGTCCCTGGCCAATGGCATGAGGCTGCTGGGCAGGTTCATCCTCCCTGACCTCCTTGCTGGTCACTCCTTTGGCTGTTTCTGTAGTAGAGACTGTTTTGTGCTTGGCAGGCACCCCCTACCCCCGAGACTTGCCTGGGGCCATCCCACCCCCCATGTCAGCAGCCCATCAGCTACAGGCCATGCATGCCCAGTCGGCCGAGCTACAGAGACTGGCCATGGAGCAACAATGGCTGCATGGACACCCCCACATGCATGGTGGCCACCTGCCAAGTCAGGAAGATTATTACAGGTGAGGTGGGAGGGAGGAGGGAAGAGGGGGGTGCTGTGTCTGAGCCCAGGCTCCCTCCATGGGGGTTCCTGTGAATAGGCAGGCAGGCTCCAGCCACTTGCCTGTGGCCTGTGAGGTGCAGTTGCCTGCCACCTGCCCAGGCCTGATTCCAGTGTTCTTTTCTTCTTTCCAGTCGACTGAAGAAAGAAGGTGACAAGCAGTTATAAGTTATTTATTTGTTAACGCTGGCTGTGGAAACCCCAATTCTTGGGGGGGGGAGAAACAGAACTTTTTACATACAATAGGAGCTGCAAAAGCAAAAAGAATATCTTCTAAAGATTTCGTTATATATTTAAAAACCCCGCAACTAAAATGTATCTGCATAATAGTGTTGTTTGTTGAGAGGATTCCCTGAGACCAGTTCGGGTCTCCCTGCATGACAGTGCCCCAGAAACTTAGTGAGTCCTGGACTGGACTGAGCGTCCAGAGAGCTTCCCTGCAGTCCTGGGGTTCGGCTTTAGTTTTCTTCCCTTGATTTCTCAGTAGGTGCTAGAATCCGTTCACACCCTTCACTGTGCGTGCAGACACGATGGACACGTGGGTGCCAGAACCCACAGGGCTTGCAGAGAGGTGGCATATGAGTTTGGAATCCAAGAGCTATAATTTTTAAAAAATCTTTTATTTTAATACATTGTAGGAAATCTTCATAATTTGAGAAAGCTCTGCAGCATGGCTTTTTATGTCTGTAAATAAATAATTTTAGAACAGCCTTTTTTTCCTTCCACAAACTACTATTCTGATCTATTTTTTCCAGCCATGTCACTAATTGTGAATTCCTACCAGCTATTGACAGAATACAGAGTTGATTTTTTAATAAAAAGTTATATATAATTATCCCTTTAATTAAAGGGAGCAGATGGGCGTTAACTAATTACAAACAGGCAGAAGCTTGGACTAGGTTTGGTCACAGCAGTGAGCGTCCAGGGGTTTGCAGGGACAATGTTACAGACTATTTTGCTGCTTTGATTTTCACTTCCGTCTGTTCCCCGCACGTGCTTTGCCAGCGGCACAGACGTCTGACAGCGAGCCTCTTTCATTGTGTACAGGAGTGTGGGAGTTCTGTGTTGGCTTTCTGTTCCCTGGTGTCATCACCGTCCTGTCTCTGTGGGATAGAAAGCACATGTTTACATGTGTCCTATGGTAGATTTCCTTACAGAGTTCTATGCACACACATTTGTTCTGGATAAATTGCCTTTTTAATACTTTGAAGATTACAAAAACATTCTAGAAAATCCAAGAAAATGATTCCATATAACTTAGCACATGAAAGAGCCAGGACATATGCCTCCCAACGGGATCTGTTCAAAATCTGCCCTTTTGTGACGTCACCATTTGGATGTCCTTGCGAGGACCCAGTCAAGTCATCATTACTGCAGACGGAGGCTGCTTGAGTGAGGAACACTGGGGGCCGTTAACATGATTATGAGTGGCAGCCTGCCTCTTTTGGCCCCATGCAGGGCGACTCGCTTCCGCCCGGAGGTACCACTGGTAGGAGGTTGGGCCCTTCCAGAGCAGAGCCATCCCTGCAAGACAGAGGGTGGGAGACCTGCATCTGTGGACCACACCCCTGCCAGGACAGGACCCCTTCCCATCCTCTCAAAACTCTCGAGGCCCATTGTGTGGTGCACATCTCAGAATTGCCTGTGGGTCAGTGGGCAATGTGTACCCAGAACCCAGGCCGCAAGGGGCAGGTCAGGGGCTTGACTGAGACCTGCAGCAAGGCCCTCTCCAGTTTCTATCAAAAACCCTGTTGGGTGTTGAGTCGGGACAGATAGGATTGTTTTAACTGTTAAATATTTGTACTTTTTTTGTTTCATATTCTCTCATTCCATTTCTGCCTCGATTTTAGTTCCTTAGGGGGAGGCAAACTCAAATTAACCCTTTGCCATCAAACGACTGGCTGCCATGCAGGCATTATTCCTTCTTGGGTGGTTGACACACCACCCAGGCGCTCTGCCCTGCGGGCTTCCTCTGGCTCTGAGAGGCCTCTTCCTGCTGGGTGCCCTCCCCTTCCCTTGACACTCCTCTTTTGCTCTCGTCTCCCCCACCCCCTCCTTTCTTTGGTAGAACCTAACTCCTACCATTCAGTTTAACTTGTTTATCTCCTGTATTACCCATTTTTCCAAAGAAGAGAAAGAGTGAAGTACTTTGAAGTCTGTACTTGAAAACTGTCTGAAGGTGTTTTCTTGTTATGTTTCGGGTTTCTCCCCATATCCCAAGGTGGAGCACTGCGATTCTTCCATTAAAACCCACAATCTGAAGCCCTTGCCCGATCACCTAGAGTTTGTTTAGGAGGCCCCAGACCTGTGTGGTGTCTTTGAAGCCCGACCGCTTGGTTTCCTTTGGATTTTCCTTCCTTTCATTTGAAGTTCGGTTTTGCTTTCTGTGTTTTGTATGTGTCTTGTTCAATGTCGTCAAGGTTGAGCTTCACGTTTCACTGCAGCAGAAGCAGAACAGAGTGTATATTCTGATTTGCTACGTTTATATATATCTTGAAGCTAAATGTATATATGAGTAGTTTGCCATGAGATAACACAGTGTATACAGAGTAGACACCCAGAAATCGTGACTTCTGTGTTCTCTCCATTTGAGTATTTTGTAATTTTTTTGAAATATTTGTGGACATAAATAAAACCAAGCTACACTACAACACCGAGTGTCCAGCAACACACCGTGTCTCATTCCTGGAGGGTGGTGGGGGTACTGGCCATGGCCCTGCCCTAACCACAGGGTGGGGAAGGGGTGGAGGGAGTCTGCTGGTCTGTGCTGCCTGGAGGAAGGATTTCTCTAATGAGTCCCCTTGCTATCTGGGAAATGCTTCCCTAGCAGGAAGATGGGGATCAAGAATACCACTGTCTCCAGCCACTGCCGTGCACCCCTACATCTGTAACTTGCGGACACCCACCAAGGCGTATGGACATGTGATTGCTTACCTTCTTAGGAGAGAAAACTATCTACCAGGACAGTGACCTCTTGCTGGGACCTATCCTGCCTAGATCCCTCTCTATACACCGTGCCCTGCCTGCCCTGGTCTTAGCTCCAGGTTAAAAGACTATTCTAGTTCCCTATGGGAGTATTGCCCAGGGAAGGGAAGGTGCAGTGGGTAGCTGTGGCCACGAGGGGGCAGGAGTTGTCAGAATAGATTCATGCTGTGGTTTCAGAGCCTGTCTGGGGCATTTTCCTGAAGTCGGCCTATCCCTGAAAATCTACATGGATGCCTTTTCATCTGGGACATGGCCATGGGTTTCTGGGTGGTCTTCAAGGTGTGGCAAGAGCAGTGCAGAGAACACTATTGGCAAGCTGCTCTCAAACCAGGCAGGCTCTGTGGCGTAAAGGGAAAGGCTTGGGAAGCAGCAGGCAGGTGTCAGGTGCTGCGCAGTTCAGGACATTGGGAAGTGTTGCCAGATGGGCCTGGATGCTGTGTACATTGGTTTCCTTGGGAGGTCCAGGCAGCTGATGTCCTGGGTCTTCATAAGCTGGTGGAATTGGGAGGGGCTGCCGAGGAGTGGGGGTGGAGCTAGAATTCAGGTGGCATCGTTGCCAGTCTCTGTCAAGGTGGTTGGTTCCGATGGTGAGACTGAAGCTTGAAAAGGCATTGCAGAAAACGGCATGGAAGTTTCTCAGAACTCTATAGAACCAGGTGATTGCACAGTCCCCACTAGGTATGCATCAAAAGGAAGTGAACTCAGTATAGCAAAGACATTTCCACACACTCATGTTTACTGTAGCACTGTTCACAGTAGCCAAGAGAGGATCGACCCAGGTGTCCACTGATGATAAATGGATAAGAAAAATCACCTGTAGGATGGAATTTGGCCATAAAAAAAGAATGAAATCCTCCCATTTGCAGCAACATGGATGGAACTAATGTGAAATGAAATAAGTCTGGCACAAAAACAAACACTGCGTGTTCTGATTTATCGAAGCTAAAAAAGAAGCAGAGAGTAGAGAGACTCATTGGAGACTAGGGGAGGGGAGGTTGGATAGCATCACCACAGACTTGAGGAGTAGTTCCTGGGTTCGAAAGCATGACGGGGACACTGTGGTTTACAGTAGTTTATGAGCCTTATTTTAAATAACCAGAAGGGTTCAAAGCTTCTCAATGCAGAGAAATGATGAATGTTTGAGGAGATGGGAATGCTAATCATCTTGATGTGATCAGGGGCAGGCCAGGGCCCTGCTACACGGAAGGGAGAGGAAACCTGGGGACCTGTCTCTACCTGTGGTGCTCTCTACATGGTGAGACCCAGGGATGAGTGATCGGGGCACACACAGGGTCTCACAGTTATCACCAGGGCTCCCTGGCCCATCTGGAAGGCTCCAGCCAGGTTCCGAGACTCAGCATTGGAGTCAGAAGAGGACCTGTTACCCAGACCCCTGGGGGTCAAGCTGATAGGCCTCAAGCCAAGTACTGAATCATACTGTGCTCCCTAAACTCCCACAAATATCTTACCAACCAAGTAAAAAGGCATGGCCTTTCCTCAGGCCGTTGTCAGTACCCAGCCACACACTCAGTCTAAGGAAGAGGGCAGGTGTCTGTTGGCCCAGTGAGGAGGTAAAGGGTGCTGCTGTCACCCAGCACCTGCCCCAGGCGGGCCAGTCCTCACCTCTGGTCGCCCAAGCGATTGGTCCCTCTGTGCCTTTCTGCTCCTTTGTTCTAGGAGTGGGTCCTCAGCTTGGGATTGGAAGTTCTGTAGCCCCCTTGTTTCTGCAGGCGGAGACTCAGGAAATGGTGCCTGGTTGGGCGTGGTGTGAGGCTCAGAGCCCACCATGGCTTAGGAGTATAGATGAGGGCACGGCTGCTTTGTTAATAAATGTCTGTGGCACTACGTGTGGGTGCCCTGAGTAAAACAAGGTCACTTAGAGGGCAGGGATGCACCATGCGGATTAGCAATGGCGTCCCAGATAGACTTGGAGCTTTGAGCCTCTGGGCCCTCCAGGGTCTGCACCACAGAGCTCTTTACAGTTGGGGATGCAAACTGCTGAGGTGAGGGGCATGCCAGGGCCCTGCTGCATGGAAGGGAGAGGAAACCTGGGGACCTCTCACCACAGGACCCCTCACCACCCATGGTGCTGACTACGTGGGTGGGACCCAGGGATGTGTGATATCGGGGCACATACAGGGGCTTCAGTTATCACCAGGGCTCCCTGGCCAATCCGAAAGGCTCCAGCCAGGTTTCTAAACTCAGTTTTGGAGCCAGAATAGGACCTGTTACCCAGACCCCTGGGGGGCAAGCTAATAGGCCCCCAGCCAGGGGAAGTGGCTGTCCCACAGTGGACCCTGGAGCAGCCCTCTCCACTGTGCTCCCGTGACTCGGTTTTGGCCTGCTTCAGGCTGCAGGATGAGCTGCCCTCGGGGTCCCTGTGGTTCCTGGGATGGACCTGAGTTGCTGGAGAGTCGGCGTGGCCTCTGGAGAACCCTTGGGTATGAAGGCCTGGGGTGGTGAACTAGATTTAAAAGCAGGACTTTAAGGCACTTATTACAAGAACTGTTCAACCAGGGACACTTCCTAAGGCCACCAGCTGTTTTAAGGCCATAGTTTTCTATGTGCCTTGCCACTGGAGGTCATTCCCAGCTCCCCTCCACAAGGCTCTGCCACTGGTCCTGGGACACAAAAATGGCCACTCCCAGTCTTGGCCACCAGATGGCAGTGGTTACAAAGCCTGGGTGCCTGACTTCTGGGGCCTTCTCCATTCCCTCAGAGCCTCTTAGCGTCGAGTGCTGCTTGACCCGGCCCCACGATCCCAACTATGGCTGAGGGAAGATGGGAACAGAAAGCCGACACAGCCTGTGGCCTCAGTTTCCATTCCATGTGGGCTGCGAGGGGCTCCAAGGCAGGCAGTGTAGCATTCTGGGGAGCAGCTGGCACTCAGGTTTGCTGAGGAGGAGGCCAGGAGCAGCTTCCTGTTTTGTGGGTGCAGCTTTGGTTTTGTTTCTGGCCACCTGAGAGGGCGAACCTTAGGGCCACTGGACAGAGAAGGAGGCTTCTCTCCCTCCCCTCCCTGCTCTCCATGGAATGAGAAGCAGCCTCTGAGTGAAGCCTGATGGTGTGCCCAGGCCCCCAGCTGAGGGACCTGGTGGGCAGCCCAGGGGAGGGGGCTGCTGCCCGGGAGCTCGTGGCAGGGTGAGGTCTGCAGGCAGCACCCTCAGTTCCAAATCCCAGCCCTGCCAGGCATGAGCAAGTGACCCTACGTGATGTGATGGGGACCAGGAACCTGGTGTTCTGTCTTGGTCCCAGTCTATAAAACGGAGTGACGAGGCCCCTTCCCAGCATGGTTGGAGCATGAAGCAAATTACGTGCCATGGGCCTGTAGTCAGGACTTACGAACTATCCCGTCGCAGCTTGATTTTAGGGAGAGGGCAATCTTGTGACAACGGACTCCAGCAAGTGTGCTGCCCTGAGTCCCGGAACAGCCTGAAGGTCCAGTGCGGCTTTCTGTAGGTGGCCCTGTGCTGCCTCCCTAGCACCCCCCACATGCAGACTCTCAGAAGGGGGCCTGACCGCAGGGGCTGTGGCCAGACCGAGGTGGCTTGGAGGGAGAGGCCTTGGCCCAGGTCGGGGGATGGGGGGTGGGCACGGCCCAGGATGGGGAGGAGTGGTGGGGGCAGGGGGAGGCCATGACCCAGAGGTGGCCAAAGTGCACCACACAGGCAGTTTTTTTTTTTTTTTAATTCCCACGTGGAAAAATCTTGGTTTACTTAGAAAGTTCTAGGAAGAGGACTCAGGATTTGAAATGCCGACAGTAGGTGGGGGGCTCCTACTCCTCTCTTGCAGGTTTAACCAGTTGTGGGCAAAAACAGACCAGCCCAGAGGACAGCCACCCAACACCAGAAAGCCTCGTCCTCTTCTAGGCAACATAGGAGTGGGAGGCTGCATCCTGCTTCCAGGAAAAGCCTCAACTAACAGGAGACACGGCCCGAGGGGCGGGGGGTGGGGGAGGAGATTTGGGGGGTGCGGGGGGAGTCTGCTGCCCTTCGCACCGTCAGGACTATGAGATGTGAGGGCCAGAGGACAAGCTGCCGACCCAGCAAGCGCCTGCGGAGGTGGCGGTTGAGATGGTCTAGGTGGGAAAATCGGACCCTGATGGGCAGAGAGGCGGGTGTTTGCTGAGGCTTGGGCCTGGCAGAGGCCTGGCAGTGAGGGGAGTCCCCCCCCCCCCACATTGCTTAGGCTCCCCAGGGGCCAAGGGGGAAGGGACAGCTCAGCTATCTGCAGGTCCCCCTCCCAGCCGCAGGGTGGAGGCTGCGTGTGAGGGTAGACTGGGGCCAGGGAGTGGCAGGCACAATGGTGCGGCCACCTTGGGTCCACAGGCAGTGGCACCAAGGGAGAAGCCTGGGGGAGGCTGTGGGCCAGGTGAGGAGGTCATGGTTGAGGTACTGAGGCCCTGACAAGCTGGGAGCTGTGGCCCAGGTGGAGAGGTGACCAAAGTGCTCTACAGAGGCTATGGCTTTTCTGCTTGATTGGTCACATGTGACTGGCTGCAGGATGTGACCAACCTGGTCACATCAAGGTGACGGAGCACCTCCTTCAACTCCAGACTCCTGGGAGCTGGGCCACAGGATCAGGCCCCCTGGTGTGTGTGGGTGTAAAACCTCGGGATCGTGCCCTCGGGTGCCAGGGGCTGCACTATCCTATGCCAGGCCCAGTTCTAGTGCCCTGGGCACCACCAGGATTTGGCTGTCACCCTCTCACAGCCAGTAATCACAGTGTGGGGAGCAGAGGCTGCCCAGGGTGCCTGGGGAGGAGCCTCAGGAAGTTGGGCGTGTGACGTGAAGAGGTGACCAGAGGCCAGATGGAGGACAACTGTCTGAGCTCCAGAGGGTGCCGCCTGCATGTTCTCCCTACCAACCCAGGCACTGGAGGATGGGCGGGAAGAGGGGCCTGCCCTTGTGCCCCAGCCCTCAGCCGTACCCACAAGGCAGAGGAAGCTTGGGTGCTGAGTAGGTGCATTTCCCACTTTGGGGGCATCTTGGTGCCTGTGTTCCCTCGAATGTGACGAGCAAGTTCCCGCTCAAGGGATGGCTCCCTCTTCATCAGCATCTCATCAGAGATGTCGCTGTCAGGCCCACCCACCCCCGACTGCTCATGCGTCTCCCAGCACCTACCACCACCCTGGAGCCTAGGAGCCCAGTGCATTAGGACCCTGGTCCTTGCACACCAGTTCCAAGAGGTGGGGATCTGTTGCTCTGCCAATCCCTGAACCCGCGACCTCACACTAACCTGGAAGGAATGGCATTTCCTATTCCCCTGGGCAGTTCCATAAGCCCAGTGCCCGCCCTGCCCACACCCAGGGCACTGGCTGGACAGCTGGGGTGTGGTCTTGGGTCAGCTTCCCATCACTGCTGAATGCCTTAAAAGGTGCAAAGTTTTATTTTGGTTCCTGGTTTCAGTCCACAGCCAGTTGGCCCTGTGGCTTTGGGCTATGATGGCAAAGTACGTCATGGCCACTGGGGAAGCTGCTCACCTCCTGGCAGCCAGGAAACAAAGGGAGAGAGGAAGGTGCGGGGTCCCAGAGCTCCCCTTCAAGGGCAGGTGACCTCACTTCCTCCAAGGAGGCCCCGCCTCTTAGAGGCTCCATCCCCCCAATTGCACCCAGGATTGGGGTCCAAGCTCTTGACACAGGGGCTTTGGGGAACACTTAAGGTCCAGATAACCAGCAGGGCGCGGTAGCCGCCTGGAATCCCAGCAGCTCAGGAGGCCCAAGGCAGAAGGAACACAAGTTCGAAGGCAGCCTCAGCAACTTAGCGAGGCCCTATGAGACCCTGCCTCTAAATAAAATATAAAAGGGCTGTGGCGTTGCTCAATGGTTAGTGTCCCTGAGTTCAATCCCTGATACAAAAAAGAAAGAAAGAAAGCAGGTGATAGAAGACGAATGGAAGGGTGAATGAAGGGATCTGAGGCCTCTGACCCCAAAGAACCGCGACCGGATCGCAGAATGTGCGCTGTCTTCCTCAGCATTGCTGCAGGACTTGTCACTGGGGCTTCCTGTGCCCTGTAGACATCACAGCTCCCCTGACCAGCACGTGGCACCCAGCTGAGCTGTAGCTGTCTCCAGGGGCTTCCTGGGACGAGGAGTGGGGAACCCCCGATTGAGAACCACTGAGTTTCACTGCAACTTTCAACAACCAACCCCCCCCCCCCACCGCCCCCTAGTCCCCAGGAGAGTGGCCCAGGTCCCAGTGACCTCTCACCCTCAGAGAGCCACTAGAAACTGCAGCTTTGCTGCTGTCATTTATTGTTGGACCACATATTTACACCCCCACAGGAAGCCTGTCCCGTGCTCCCGGGCCCTTGGTGTCTAGTGGCCAGCCCACTGCAGACGTCCAGGCCCAGGCAGGAAGCCCAAAGCCGAGCCCTGGGTGTCAGGTGTTCAGCAGGAGGGGCCGGTGCTCCTCATCCACGGAGTCACTGGGAGGAATCTCGTAAATGACAAACAGGGAGGAGTACAAGCAGCCCAGGAAGGACACCAGGCTGGAGAAGTACATCACGCCGTTGGCGCTGCCCACAGCCGAGGTCAGGGGCCCCAGGACCAGGGAGACCAGGATCTGGGCCAGGAAGTACTGGCAGCTTAGCAAAGAGATGTCCACGCCCATGCCCCGCCTCGTGCCATCCGCTCCGGACCCTGCAAACTGACCGGAGAGGGACGCATCAGCCAGACCCGCCCCAGCCAGCCACGCAGGGCGGTGAGGAGGCCCCGCAACTGCTCCGCAGCGACCTCACGTTTTTCAGGCCGAAGTGCTCAGGGCTGAGCCAGGACTTGATGACATCTGCATGTGGAGGGATGGCGACTGGGAACAGGACAAGTACTAATGGGTGGAGGGCTGAGTTCCCACAGGCCAAGCGTGCCCCCTGCTCTCCCCAGGAAGGACCACTGCCCAGCCCCACGGCCACTCTACCTGCGCCCCCTTCATCTTCCTCAGCCAGGAAGCCTGCCTGAACATGCCCTAAGATGTCCCTTGTGGCCTTTGGCCTTGGTCTGGAGGTTCCCAAGGCTGCAGCTTGGAGGCGCCCTTCCCCCTCCCTCCCCACCTCAGCACTGTACCTGGGGAGGTGAGAGGTGGATTTTGAGGAGCAGAGCAGGAGGGGCAGTGGGGCCACACACTTGTGGGCAGCACAGGCCACCAACAGCCACCTGTGTGCCAGATGGATGCCTCCCCATTGGTCAGGGGTGTGTGACATTATAGACAGCATCCATGCACCGATGGGCAACTCTGGGACGACGGACAAGGCACGTCAAGGTGCTCTGTGATCAGCACCACTGTCCTGGGGAAGGCTGGAGCTCTCTGGGCTACACCTGTCTTTGCAAAGAAGGTCCTCTGGGTGCTGGGTTGGACTCCAGCCCAGACAGGAGCCCCCTGGAGGCTGTGGCCACGCAGGCTCCGCATCCACGCAGGCTCAGCGTCCACGCAACTGTGACTGAATCCCATTAGGGCAACCCCTGACCCTGGTGCCCCTGCCTGAGGGGAAGGGCAGTCCTTTGCCCAAAATTGGTACATGGTTTACTCCAGTGAAGGGGGCTCAGAGCTCCAGGGGCCTGACAAGGGGACAGGGCTGTCATGCCCAGCTCGCGTGGCGTGACTAAGCTGACGGGGAGCTGTCGCAGCCACCACCCAAAGACACCAGGCCTCCCCTCTGTGGTTCCTGGGAGCCCGATACTGGGGGATTTTGCTCTTCGTAAAAAGCACTGTGCTTGGGACAGCCCTGGCTGAACTTGTCAGAAACCTCAAAACCTTAAAATAAACCAGGGCTGGGCCAGAGACTGGGGCCCCAAATTAAAGGGGCGTCAGGAACTAGTGAGCAGGTAGTATTTTTAATGCAGTATTTAAAATTTTCAAAGTTACTGCAAAAACAAAAAACACCACGGTGGGAGCGTCCTGCGGCCATAAAAGAGGGTGACACAGCAACTCCTGCTACACCCGGGGGAGCCCAGACCATCGACTCGGAACGCCAACCAGTGGTGGTCTTGGAGGCCAGAGGACTGATGGCTACAGGGTTTCTTTGAGGGTGACACATGTTCTAGGTTGGCTGTGGTGGTGGGCACACAGTTCTGTGTCTGACACCTCAGCTCTGCCCAAATAAGCCAGCAGCCGCCCCCACAGAGACGGCTCAGGCTGCCCTCGTCTCTCTGGCTTCAAACACCAGCGCGGGTCGGCCTGGCCGCGATCCCCAGCTGGTCTGTGTTGTAGGTGTCGACACCTTGTTCTGCACGGGCTTTGGACATTAGTTCTGATTTTCAGAAATCCTGCCATCACCTGCCACTGGTCCTGGGGGGCTAGCTCTGGGCGCTCGGCTCTCCTCCCGTGAGCCTGACGGTGAACTGCTGTGTGAGTGGGGGACCCGGAAGCCTGATGAAGGGGACAGAGGCGGGGGGTCTCCCTGACCCAGGGTCCTTGCACAGAGTGTGGGTCATGTGGAGGCCCCTGCTAAGGAAGCAAGGGACGGCTCACAGGGCGGTGAACCTGGGCGGGTCATGGAGGCCGAGCACACTGGGAAGGACTCCCTCCCGCCGCCAGTGTCTGGATGGTCTCCATTTTCAAGCAATGGCCCTGCAGATCGTGTACCCATCCCGGGGACATTTCCCAGGCAGCATAGCCAAGAAGCAAAGGAGCACTTACCTTCTTGCTCTGGTAGTAGTCGCAGAGGAGCGAGTAGGGCAGCGTGCACAGGGTGGAGAACAGGACCCCGTAGGTTATGCAAAGGGACAAGACCACGTAGAGGTTCCTGGAGAGCGTGGCCAGCCCGGTGCCCAAGCCGAAGGCGAGATAGGCGATGAAGTAGAGGGTGCGGACGCTCAGACACTCCTCCAGCTTCTCCAGGATGGCTGCGGGTGGGAGAGGGTGAGCGGCCACCGTGTGCTGGCCCCACAGACCACATCCTGCACCACCGCCAGGGCTGAGCTGAGGTGGTGGAGAAGGGACCCCGGGTGGCTGGCCACCTGGCCCCAACCAGAAAGCACTCATTGGGGGCTTCCCAAGGCAGGACTGTCACATGGTCGGCAGCAGACCCCTGGGGCTTCTGCAGGGGAAGGGGTCTCTGGGCGGAATCACGGCAGAGATTCAGGGACTCGGGCTGGAGCTGAGTCTGCGCGTGCGTGGATATTCTTCCTTGCTGTCTCTTTCCTACCACGGGGACAGCAACAGCCCATCCCCTGGCTGGCCACCATCTTTATGACTGCCACAAGGTACCCAGAGATGGCACAACAACGTGGGTCTGTTTTATTTAAACAGCTGAGGCCACCTGGCTATGGGGCACCCAACACCCCGGTTGCAGCCCAGAGACTTGCAAGTGAGATTTATTCATTTTCTGGGCCAGGAATGGAACCCTGGCCATTTAGCTACAGACCGTTGAAGGCAGCTTCCGAGCCAAGAGGGCACAGATCTTGGCTAAAGAGCTGGGGTGACCTGTGTGTGGCCTTTTGCAGACAGGAGCCGACCCTAAGAGAACACTTCCGGTGGTCACTGCAGCCAGGCCCCACAGGGTGGGCACTGTCCTCGACTCAATCAACATGCCACCCAGTCCCAGGGCTCACCCACCAGCGTCCCCTGCCCACCCCACAGGCTCCTTGATGCAGCCCCACCACCCCTCCGTCTGCCGCCCCTCGGAAGGACATGGGTCTTGCAGCACAGCCCTGGGGCGGCCAGGCATATCCCAGGTCCCCACTTGGCCCTTGGCCCTGGGTTTAGTCAGGGCTAGCCAGGCACCTGTCCCCTCGGGCTGCCCGCAGGTTGGCCTCTACCCCCCAGTGCCCAGGACAGTATGGCCTGCCGGTCCAGCAGTTACAGAGGGACTGAAAAGAGACAGCATGTGCCACCCGCCCGGCGCCCCGAGTTTGGATTCCGTGTCTGCACTGGGGAAGTGGGCTGCCGCCTACCTGAGTAGAGGGCCGCGCTGAAGGCGTAGATGCACATGCCCCAGCAGCCCATGGTCACGCCGCTGTTGTACTTCTGATACTCTTCTGACGTGTGCGGGGCCTTGGGGTCCCCTTGGAACACCACCTCGCCCATGAAATCCGTGTAGAAGAGCAACATCCCCTCAAAGGAGAGCCAGCCTGGGAGGAGGAGAGAGGGCTGTGGCCCTGGATTGCAGAAGCTGCGGCCCAGCCCTTTAGCCAGGCCGTTCTTACGGATGACAAAAGACACAAGTGATTTTTGTTGTGTCTTGTTTGGTCCCAGGGATTGAACCACTGAGCCACATCCTCAGCCCCTCCACATTTTTTAAATTATTATTTTGACATCGGGTCTCATTAAGTTGCTTAGGAACTTGCTAAATTGCTGAGGCTGGCCTTGAACTTGTGATCCTTCTGCCCCAGCCTCCGGAGCCGCTGGGATTACAGGCGTGCACCACCGTAACTGGCAAAACAAGCAATTTTTATAGACTCAAGGATTACAGAAGAAGCACCCCATAGCTTCACCCCCAGAGACAACCTCTGTTAAAGCTCTGTAGGAGTCCCTGTGGCCTCGCAGGTCAGATGAATGTGTATTTTTATAACACAAACAAGTCGATGCCATGGGTGCTCCGGCTACTGGGAGAAATACGTTAGGAAGCACAAATGGTGACATGGACCCCATGTGCTTCATCACCAATAGAACTTAAGAGCTCTGTCCCTCTGACTCCGTGTCATCCCTTCTTTGTGGGGGAAGGTGGTGTTTACTGGGTCTCTCGAACCCCAAGAAATTTCCACAACTTCCTAAATCTTCAAATACTGTGAGACAGACTCATTTTAATGCCATAAAATGCTTCACAGCGTGGCCACGCTGTGACATACTCAGCACCCCCAACTGTTGGACACTCTGTCCCCTGGCCAGTTTTCAGCTATTGCAAGCCACGCTGGGCAAAAGGGCTCATGCACATACACTTGATGCCATCTTTGGCTGCATAGGACACCCAGTGAGGTCACTGCGACAAAGTCATGGACACTCTTATGATTCCTGCCCATGACCAGATGGCCTTCTAGAAGGTCCTGCTGATCCATGTCCCATCCTCAAGCTCCTAATCACCCTCAGATGCCCAACAACTCAACAGCAAAGAGACACCAAACAGAATAAAAGGCGAGTCCACGGTCGCTCCAAGGTCAAGCCCTGTGGGTTTAAGAGCATCCGTGGGTGGACCAGGCTGATGCAGCAGGTGGAGGGCAGAGGAGGACACTGTGGGAAGGCGGGGCCCGTCGTTTCACTATGAGTTGTCCCAGAGCTTTTGGGAATAAGGATTTGGCTCTGTGGAGACCCAGGTGTCCAGCCCTGCCCTGGGGAAGTAGTGTGACCCAAACACCAGGTTTGATGGGGACCTTGATGGGGACCTCGCAGGGCAGCACCTTGCTGCCCTTGCTGTCGTCTGTGGGCTAATGAGGGAAGAGCCTCCTGGGAAGGGGCAGAGAGGCTCGGGCCAGGGGGCCCTCTCCGGGCCCAGAACTCACCCAGGAAGTGGTTGACGCAGAGGTTGCGCAGCGCCTTGGGCATGTGGCAGATGGTGAAGCAGAGGCTGCGCAGCGACAGAGGCCGCTCCGAGTGCTCGCTGGAGCCCGTCAGCTGGCTCTCGTACTTCACGCCGTTGAGCAGGATGTTTGCTACCTATAACGGAGCCGCAGAAGCCTGAGTCAGTGAGCCAGCCCCGGGTACAGAGCACGAACCAAGCACCAGCCACCAGAGGAGGGAACTCAAGGCCCGCAGTGTGCCGCAGAGCCCACAGTTGCTCCCAGTGTGCCGCAGCAGGAGAGCTCTGTGCCTCATGGTGGGGGCGGGGGACGCGGTTAAGCCCTGGGAAAACACGGAGTCCACTTAAAAAAACATGGATCTGTTCAGCCCAGGACAGCGCGAGGCCTTTCTTTTCCAGGAGGTCCATTATTCCAAGGCGATGGGGACACCTGTTCCGAACCCTCTCTGCACAGTCCCCCACCTGAGCACAGGGCGGGCACATCACATTGCCCCCAGCCCCAGCCTTCAACGGGGACGTGCTGTGTGGCTAAGGTGCCCCCTGTCCACACGATGGAAACAGAAGGAATGGGGGACAGTTTCTTTCTGGGACCCAAGAACGATCCTCCTGGGGGGCATCTGCTCACTGACTCCGCCTGCTCCTCCCTGCTTGGTTTGGGGGCACAGACTCCAGCCAGGAGAACTGATCATTCTGAACTTGAGCCGTTTTGAGAATAAAGACGCTGCTCTGGCTCCACAGGGGAGTCCAGGTGTTGTCTGCGCCCAGCGGCTGCAGTGGGGAAAGGACATGGGGCGTCCACATCACTGGTTCCCAGGGGCCACGTCGACAAAGCCTGTCCCCCACACCTGCCCGAGGAAGACTGCTACTTATACCATGTCCCCACTCAAGCCTGGATGTGTTTATTTTAGCTCCTGATTTTTATTCTCCTCAAAGAGCTGGGGCATCAATGGCAATGGATTCAGGATGAGAAGGGATTCAGGAGAGAAGGGATTTCAACAGGAGTTTCAAGAGCACCCAAGGAACTGTGCTTAGAAGCCACTCTAAACCTGGAGAGACAGGTAGGAGGCCCCGGCATTGACAAAAGACTGGCTTCGTCACTCTGAAGTCACCAGAGATGAGGGTGACAGCGCCCCTGATGGGAGCAATCAGGAAATCCCTTGCTTTGGCCAACAGCAGGCCTTCCTGACTCTGGAGATCTTTGGGCCTTCAAACCATTTCCGTGCAATGGCTCAAATGGTGCTCCCAAGGACTTGGCCAGGACCTGCCCCTGCCTCTGCAGGGCTCTTCCCCCAGATGGGACAATGACTGAGCCAGCCAGCAACGGCTTTAAGGCCCAAAAGCCATAATGCAGCAGAGGAAGCCAGGAGAGTCCCAGTCAGGCCCAAGCATTTCACTGGGAGGAGAGAGTGGGCAGCCACCTCGCTGTCCAGTTAACTACTGACTAAGCCAGGGAAGTCTTCCTGGGATCAGGGAAGGCACCCTGGGCTCCTGGGGGAAGCTGCCTGAGAAACCAATGGCCCTGGTCCCATGTGGACCCAGATGGGGTCGAGTCGGCCTGGATTTACTTCTCACAGGGCCGCGTCCAGCCCACCTGGCCCAGTGCAAGTTCGATGGTTTCACAGGACTCAAGTCCACAAACCCCAAGTTCCTGACCTCTCCTCCTATAACGCCCAAGGCCAGTGGGCCACTGGCAGCCCTGTGTCTACTTAAATAAGAGAATTCCCTCCCTTGGCTTGGAGTAGCCTCCTCAGGGTCATGGTCATAGATTCTTTTTTGTACCAGGGATTGAACCCAGGGGTGCTTAACCACCGAACCACATCCCCAGCCTTTTAAAATCTCGAAACAGGGTCTTGCTAAGTTGCTGAGGCTGACTCTGAGCTTGAGATCCTCCTATCTCAGCACCCCCAGCCGCTGAGATTACAGGTGTGCACCACCAGGCTTAGGATCGTGGATTCTGGAAGTTGGTAAAACCTCATGTCTCACTTGGTGGGCTTGAGGCCAATCCAACATATACTAAAGGCAACCTAAACCACCTTCTGGAACATTCTGTGCCTTCACAGAAGATGTCATGGCCCTGGAGAGTCCAGAGCTTCTGCAACCCCTGGTGGTTGGCTAACACGAGACCCTGGGAGAGACTGCAGTCGGTGAGTCTCCGAGCCCTGTTTGATACTCCAGGTCGCCTTATCTGGAGACTCAGCCTGTTGGTACCACACTCACGTGGCACAGATGGGCTGGGGGCTGGGCTTGAGGGAAACTGCCAGAAACCAGCAGAAGACACCCTGTGCTCATGCACCAGAGAGGCGTCCTCCCTGCGTGGCCTCTGCACAAACGCAGCAGTGTATGTAGTCCGCAGCCTGCTAAGCCTCCTGGCAGTGGGGACCCTGCGGTCTCACCTGGACTCCCGTCAGGCTGGGGTTCATGCAGCAACATGCGAAGTGAGGCTCCTCCGCGCAGACAGGAGGACCTGGGCAACCCGCCCGGCCCGACGGGAAGCTCTTTCCAAATCAGCTCCCCGTCCTGTCATCTAACTGCTGAGGGGGACCCCCACCGCCACCTGACCCCTGGCTTCCCACTGCTGGCTTTCACCTGTTGGCTGAAGGTCACGTTCCTTCTCCTGCTGGTTTCGGGGCCGCCTCCTCCGGCTGCATCCGGCAGAGCCAACGTCTGGGGTCTCTTCAGAATCCCGGAGGCCCTGGGCTTGGGGGTGTCCAGGGAGCCCACCCTCAGCACGTCCCTGTCTGAGCCAGAAGTCAGAGCACCCTCCCTCCTCTCCAGCAGTCCCCGGTCCTGGTAGTAGAAGCCGTCTGGGGCCCGGGGGAAGCTGACACTGATGGCCTGCCTGGGGACGCTGCCAGGGAGGGCCAGGTAGTTGTCGTGGCCTCCCGTGAAGCAGTCGATGAGGACGCTGTCGATGTTGGAGGTGCCAAAGGAAGAGGCGAACTCGTTAATGCCCGTCAGGGAGCTGTCCCTGCTGATGAAGCTGCCGTACTTGGGCGTGAGGGGGCTGGGCGGGGAGATGGGGCTGGAGAAGCTGGCGTACAAGCTGGTGGCCTGGGCGGGCAGGGCGTCGCCGGTCCCCTCCTCCAACAGCAGCGGGGGCGAGGGGGGCAGCGGGAGGCTGGGGCTCTTCATGGCCGTCCGCTTCTCACCCAGGGGCCGCAGGGGCCTCTCTGGGATGCTGATCAGGGTCAGCACGGTGGTGATGCTCAGGGTGACCGCAGTGAAGATGTAGATGACGCGCAGCTGGCCCCCAAGGGCTCTCCCGAAGCCAGTTCTGTCCCAGTGGATTCCCCCGACCACATATCCGAACCCCCCTCCGAGACCTGGGAGAGAAAGGGGGCTTTGGTTCCTTCCTGCCAGTGGCAAGGGAGACCCGAAGGACGGGGTCCCATTTCTTGGGACACTGAAATAGCACCGTCTGTCCCAAACACCCAGATGTAGTATCTGTCCCACAGAAGCCCCGACAAAGGTGGCAGTGGCATTGCCAGGTGGCTCCTCAGGGACACTCCCTCCTCTGCCTGCTGGGGTCACCTGCCTGGTGGTATCCTGGGGCCTGGCTCCGGAGCGGGCAGCACATGGCCCCTGCCCTCCTGCTGCTCCACTCATCACGAGCTGTTAGGGCGACATAGTGGATGTCGCCAGGTCACGCCTTCCCTCAAGCCCCCTCTGGCCTCAGAGTCGTGGGAGGCTGACACAGACGAGCTTGCTCAGGTGCTCCCTGACCGTGTCCTTGCACATGGTCACCATGAGGAAAGTCACCTGTCTCGGCCCCACCTCTCGTCCACCTGGCCCTCAGGATCTTCCAGCACAGGAAAACAGAGGGGTGTGGAGGTCTCAGTCCAGGGCCCAGGGCACTGGCCAGATGGCCAGGAGGCTCCCAGAGCCCAGCATGAAGATGTGAGCCAGGCCACGGCGGGGGTGGGGTGGAGGGGTACAGCGGCGGCAGCAGCAGAGACCTCCAGAAGTGCAGATTCCTGCAGCCGGGCTCTGTGCGTCTGAGCCCAAGAGCAAGAGCAAGGGACGCTGCCCCGGCCCCAGCACCCCGCCCCTCCACTGCCAAATCTCGGGGAAGTGTTAATTTATTTTGTTTTGAGTTTAGCTGTATTTTGAACCATCTACTGTCTGGGAGGAGGGTTCCCTTGGTTTCTTCCAGCTCGCGATCTGGAACATGGCTTCTTGGGGTCTGGCCTCATTACCTTTAAGTGCGAACTCCGGTGCTCAGCCCTGCACACGTGCTAGGAGCCACACGCCACGGAGCTGAGCTCTTCCATTTGCCTCCCTCTGACTTTTACATTCCAGGTCGTGTTCTCCATCCCTCCTCTGCCTCTGTCTTGCTTTTTGCCCTTCTTTGGCATTTCGTTATTCTCCCTTATTTATTTATTTTTGGTACCTGGGATTGAACCCAGAGGTGTTCTATCACTGAGCCACATCTCCAGCCCTTTCTATTTCCTATTTTGAGACAGGGTCTCACTCAGTTGCTTAGGGCCTTGCTAAGTTACTGAGGCTGGTTTTGAACCTGTGATCCTCCTGCCTCAGCCTCCTGAGCCGCTGGGATCACAGGTGTGCACTACCAGCCCCTCTGATGCCCACATGCTGATTGGATGACTGTGTTGGTCACTGTGTTAGGGCCCAGGAAGTCTTCAGGGGTGCAGACACAGGCAACCAGCGACGATGCTGACTCCTGACATCTACTGCTGTCCAGGGCAACCGCCGCAGGGGTCAGCACCTCCCTCCTGACACCCAGAGGAAGGGGGACACACCCGTGGACAGCGTCTCTTGCATTCGGTGCCACAGGTTTTGCATTTTTGTGATTTATTTTTTCCCTGCTGTTGCTCTGTTTAAAACAGGCCCCAAGAGGACTGCTGAAGAGCGGCCTGGTGTTCCCAGGTGATACATGAGTGTTTGTGCATGCGTCGCAGGGCTGTTGGCCCCAAGTTCAATGTGAGTGAGTCAGCGCTGGAATAAAGTGTCTTGAAACAGAAACATGAAAAACTAGGTTACGTGTTGACCGATTTGATGAAAATATCGTGAGGGGAAGGTCACAGGAATCCAGCCCTGTACTCCTCCCGGGAGCAAGGATTCAGTATTTGCTAATTCAGCGTTTGCGCTGACTTTGTAAGAACACAGCTGCTGCAAATCACGAGAATGGACCGCCATGTGTGCCTATGTGTCTACATTTAAATGCACAGATACATTCCGCCCTCCGTATCCACTGGTTCCATATCCTCAGATTCAAAATATTCAGAAACTCATTGTGTCTGTCCTGAACGTGAACAGACCTCTTTTCATCATTCTCTAAATGATGCAGTATAACAGCTATTTACCTGCCACCTACATTGTGTAAAATACCATCAGCAACTGAGGGAAGACTAAAGTCGAAGGGGAGATGTGCAGAAGTTATATGTAATCATTGTGCCTTTTTATTTTATTTTTTTGCTCTACTGGGGATTGAACCCAGGGGCTTGCACAGGTCAGGGCTGAGCTACATCCCAGCCCTTACTGTGCCGGTTATACAAAGGACCTAAGCAGCAGTGGATTTGGGTATGGCAGGGGTTCCTGGGACCCCTTAGGAGGACTGGAGATATGGATCTACACACACAGGTGTGTCACCATGGTATGTTACCGTGGATACATGTTGTTTGAGATACATCATTTTCATTTCTTTTTCTTTTTTTAGAACCAGGGATTGAACCCAGAAGTACTTAACCACTGAGCCACATCCCCACCCCTTTTTATTTCTTGAGACAGGGGCCTGCTAAGTTGCTTAGGGCCTTGCTAAGTTGCTGACGGTGGCCTTCAACTTGAGATTCTCCTGCCTCAGCCTCCCGAGCTGCTGGGATTACAGACATGTGCTCCCCACCCCCACCGCCAGATACATATTTTCAGTCGCTTAAATGCTTAGCCTATATTTGAATTTCCCCAACTTATTTTGAAATCGGGGAGTGAAGAAGGGCCCCCGAGTGTACAGGCTCACCCAGGTTTCTGCAGGCTCCGCGCAGTCAAGGGGCACTCACCCGCCAGGAGGGCATGGATGTTGAGGCCTCTGTCCTGGTCCACTGGGCTACACACGTCCATCATGTAGGCGTGGCTGGGGTTGTCCGCCGAGTCTGCACTGAAGTCCATCAGCACCACCCCGCACACGGTCAGGAGGATCCCCCACTTGTGATTGGTGGCCGTGTCGGCCAAGGCAGTGCCGATGTCCCTGCCATTTAGCAAGAGCGAGAGGCCCAGCAACGCCCCTGGAAAGAGACACAAAGTCACCCAGAGAAAACACCCACCAGCTCTGTCCCCTGTAGTTCACCATCTAAGTCCAGAATCCTGGGAGAATTTTCAAAAATCAAACTTCAAGCAGAGCTGGTGGGACGGGCCAGCTGCAGACTCGGGTGACTTTGCCCCTGGTCAGGTGTGAGCAGCAGAACTGGAATGAGGTGACAGTGACTTATCCCCAGGGTTGACTGAAGCAGGGTCGGGGCTCTCGGCGGCCACACCACTGAGGGCCAGGAGCACTAGGGACTGGGTTGGCAGAGACTTTTTACAGATTCTCCTAGAGGGAAGCTGCTGGGCTTCTTGTTTGGTTCTGGTGTCATTTTATTTCATGCCAAGACCACAGACCTAGAGCCAGGACAAGAATGAAAGGACGTCTCCTTCCCAACCTTGAGGTACATCGGTCACTCCAGGCACCCAGCAGAGGCTGCAGCAGGAACCCTGAAACACAGCAGGCCAGTGTCATCGCTGACCGCCCCACCCCCCCGGACCTAGGGACACTCGGGATGGCCGGTCACATTCCTGCACTCAAATGTCCCCAAAGAGTCAGAGGGTGGAGCCCACAGGGGGCCACAGAACCCTAGCTACAACTGGAAGACAGAAAAACTCCGGGAATCGCTCAGAATGTCCTTAAAATTTCCACTTCGACAAAGCACTGAGCAGCCTTGACAGGACCACACCGACCCAAATGCCACCCGCATTTTCGCTCGGATTCTCTGATGATAGCTTGGTCCAAGAGGGCGTAGTTCTTGGGGTTGACTAATTCCTGTTCTAGTGTCTGCTTTAGATGAAGGAACTTAAAATGTGGGACGTGATCAGCTACATTGGCCTTCGACAGCCCCAGACTAATGAGAGGAACGTAATTCCTGCTCTCCCTTTGGAACCTCAAGCTACTTGAACCAAGGCTTCCGGAAGCTTCCAGAGGTTTCCAGAGGCCATGTGCCATCAGGGCTGGCTGGGGCTCACCGAGGATGGGGCTGATGAACCACACCAGGCTGTAGAGCTGGTCGGGCAGGCCCATCTGGAGGAGCACGGGGGTCACATAGGCGGTCTCCATGGCATAGCTGAACTCAATACCAAAGAGGATACAGCCGTTGAACAGCAGCTCCCGGAAGGACCTCTGGGGGTGCAGGTCCCCAAAGTCCACTAGCTCAATGGGACACGGAGTGTTGGGGGGTGGGGGCGGAGACGGACGGATGCACTTCCTCCTCTTGGGGTGTCGCTTGAAATTGTTGGCCCGGTGGCTGATGTGACGAGTCACAGACCCCGAGTAGCCAGAGATCTGAGACCTCCAGACGTCCTGAGGCGCCAAGGTGGGGAAGAGGGCCTCTCCCGGAGGGGTGCCGCTTACGGGGGGGATCATGGTAGGCAGGGCTGTGGGCGTCCCTGTGGGGAAAGCCCATTGGGCACGACGGTTACTTCATGGGGCCTCGATTACAGGAGTCCACTTTCCGCGTGGCCCCTGTGGCTCTCTCCCCACCCGCTGGTCCTTTGCACACGGGAGAAACTGAGTCCACACTGAGCACCCCCATTTCACCCCGACCAGCAGAGCCGCCTGCCCAGGAGGATGGTGCAGGCCCCGGATCCTGTGGGTGAGCTCAGCCGCCTAGGAGACAAAGCCTGAGCCCCGGTCCTCAGGTCCCCGCATGAGACCCCACGGCTCCGCCAGGACAGTCGCGCCAAGACCCTCTTGCGGAGGTGAGGGCAGCCAACGGCTTGGTGGCTACCTGAAGGCCCCGTGGGAAGCCTGACCCATGGCCCACTTCCAAGGGACCAGAGTTGGGCAGACCAGGCCCAGGACAGGAGCCACCTGCGGACACTCTGAGTGGGGGGACAGCCTTCTTTCATAGGACGGAAAGTCACAGCGTGCCCTCTGCTCCCGAACCCTTGTATTCAGTCCCTGTAGGAGGCCAGGGCCCTCTCACTCCAAGCAGCTGGGCCAGCGAACACAGCCATGTCCTTTCAGCATCAACTCGTCAGTCAGGAGAACTGTCAGTCAAGTCTGGAGACTTCTATTCAGGGGTTCAAAAGCTCTCGAAGGAGGAGGGCTGGGGTGCCGCTCCGTGGTAGAGCACCCGCCTGGCGTGTGTGAGCCCTGGCTTGGATGCCTAGCACCTCAAAAAATAAAGGTGAAAAATAAAAAGGGCCGTGGAGGGGTGAGAGGTAGACTCCCATCTTTGATTTGTTTATGTTGAGAACAATTTCCACAGTGCCCACGAGGTAAGGAGGGAATCGGCACCCCCAACTCCCCCCTCCTGTCCTCCAGCCCGCCCAGGGGAGTACAAACTGCACTACACAGAGACCCCTCTCCTGAGCATCCAGATGCTGTTCACTGTTTTGAAATGAATCTAGATTTTACAAATTAAAGGAATGGACTCCTGTTGCTGACATGTGTTTTAGCTAGTGCCCACTTTCCTAAGCACAGGGAGAAGGCTACCGAGATCAGAGGGAGAGACAGGTATGGACGTCAGAATGAGTCCTAGGGCCCCATGTGGCCTCTCTGAAAAGCAGGGGACCTCATTTCCTTTGAAGTTCTTCCTGAGAAGTAGCCCCCAACCCAGACAGCTTTCCCGACCTTGGTAGGTTTCTTGATGACAATGTTTGTCACTTACCAAGACATTACAGGCTTTCTTCCAAAATTAGTTTTAAGTTTCAGAAAGAAGGCCCTTATTTTTGACATTAATGTGACTATATCACTTCCCATCACCCTACGCTAGTGGATAACTTCTTTATGAGTCACTCCGAAGTTCCTCACCCCAGATTTATATCAACACACTCAGGGATCACCTTTCTTCCCTTCAGAAGACATGAGTGGTGGACGTGATTGGACCTAGAGCCACCTGAGCAGGATTCAGAACATTGAGCTAATCCAATGACCTAGCCACCCTTTCACCCATCCATCCATCCATCCATCCATCATCCATCCATCATCCATCCTATATCCATTCACCTACCAACTCATCTCTCCATCCGTTCATCCACCATCCATCTACCCATTCATCCCTTCTTCCCTACATCCCTCCATTCATCCATCAATCCATTCAATACCCACCCACTCATCCATCCGTCCATCCATCCATCCTCCCTTCCAGTCATCTGTTTATCCACCCACCCAACCATTCACACATGCACCTGCCTGTCCCTCCATCCACTTATCCACCCATTCAACCTTCCGAACATCCGATTATCCAGCCATTCACCCGTCCTCTCCATCTGACTGAGCACTGACACTGAGGATACTGAGGTTATAGAGATAAAACACAGACACTGCTCCTGTCCTGAGTTAGGTAAAAAAAAGCACAGAGAAGGATCCCTAAACAGGGGACTTGTTCACGGGGAGGAGAGGAGATCAACTGCTGGGCACAATGGGGTATGGTGAGAGAGTGAGCCATTAGCTAGCAATGAAGGGCCGTGAAGTCTGCAAAGAGAGGGATTTTGCACTGAGGTGGCTGGGAGTGACATGGCCAGAAACTAGCTCCACTCTCATTTCTATAAATGACTCATCTTGTGACCTTAGAAAAATGCCAGGCTGTCCTACAAAACAAGAATAGAGGGAACTAAGAACTATGTGTAGGCAAGCAATACTTCATTCAAAACTTCATTTATGAAGCCTGACTCAAGATCAAGGTGTTCTGAAGGCTCAGCTGACTGTGTTCCTCATTGTCTGGTTTGGGTCTTCTGTGTCAGTGTTTCACCCCATAAATAGAACTCAACTGCATGTGCTTAATTTTGGGGATGGGGAACCGAGGTCCCAGTTGGGAAAAATTTCCCTTTAAACAGCATGTGGAAGAAGTACATTTTGAAGTAAGTGGGGAAACCTCTCCCCCCAACTCACAATGGACTATGGAGACAGCATCCCCAGCTTTAGCCCAAGGCCAGCAGCCTGACCAGATAAACCCTCCAGCACCTAACAGAGTCACCCCGAACTTGAAAAGTCTTCCCTAAGCGTCGCTCCTGTTTAAATTTGAGGGTGTTACCATTCTTTTTGGGTGTTACCATTTTTATTTAAAAATATATATTAAATGAAAGCTGTTCATAAAAGTTTATCCTAAGATGAATTTTTACCCCCCCCCACCCCCTTTTTAATTTTTTGGTACTGGGGATTGAAACCAGGGGTGCTTAACCACTGAGCCACGTCCTCAACCCTTTTTATTTTTCATCTTGACACAGGGTCTCTCTCAGTTGTTTTGGGCCTCACTAAGTTGCTAAGGCTGCCTTGAACTTGTGATCCTCCTGCCTCAGCTTCCTGAGTCACTGGGATAATTATTGGCATGCACCACTGCACACTGCTAAAAATCCATTTTTGAATGTTACTATAAAATGAGTGAAAATGCAATTTAAAATAATAAAATAGAATTTTATCACAATAATACAAACATCCATCTTATGATCTTTAGGCCACTAATGACCATTTGTTCAGTCAGAAGAAAATGCATAATATCCCTGAACTCCCCAAATGTTAGACATCAGCCCACTGAGATTCCAGATACAGAGGATGGTTAACATAATGAATCCCTCAAACTGTTATGAGGAGTTTAAGTGGCACATGGTTAATAAAAATAAGTAACATCCACTGGGGGTGGTGGCCCATGCCTATAATTCCAGTGACTCAGGAGGCTGAGGCAGGAGGATCGCAAGTTCAAAGCCAGCCTCAACAACTGAGCAAACCCTGTCTTAAAATAAAAATAAAAAAGGCTGGAGGGTTGGGGCTGGGGCTCAGTGGCAGAGGGCTTGCCTAGCATGTGTGAGGCACTGGGTTGGATCCTTAGCACCACATAAAAATAAGCAAATAAAGGCATTCTGTCCATCTACGACTACAAAAAAAAAGGGGGGGGGCTGGGGATGAGGCTTGGTGGTTAAGGACCCCTTGGTCCAGTCCTCAGTACCCACCCTCCAAAAAGCAATACCCATGTAAGTTAGACCCTTGGAGTCATCCCACTGTGAGCCCAAACCCTTTCCCCTGCATTTCTCTCCTCTTCTCTGTAGGAAAATGGGCTCCCACCCGGGGCCTGGGGCCCTTGCCCCCCGCCCCTCTTCCCAAGGTTCTCTCAGGTGCTGGGGTCCGCGCAGGCCGGCGGGACCGTGCAGACGGGGACCCTGCAGACCGGTGCTGGGCAGCCTCTGAGCTGACCGTTTCCCACTCTCCAGCTCCAGCAGTGGGCCCTGCCTGGGCGCCTGTCCCTGAGCCTGGCCAAGAGCTCATTGGACCGGCCGCTGGGCACCTGACCCTGGTCCCCGCGAGGCCAGCTCCTGGCACCTGGCACCTGGCACCTGCGAGGCCGCGGGTGTCTGCGGGGGTTGGTGACTCAGACACAGGGGGCAGGTGTCCTGGTCAGCACAGGTGGCCAGGCCCGGCCGAGTGCGACACCTGCCCAGGTGACAGGACAGGCCTCGGCTGGAGAGCGCCACCAGCCCCGGCAAATCCCGGCCCCTGCTTCCGCGAGGGCGGAATGAGCCTGTCGCCACGCTGCCACCCTCCGCCGGGCCTGGGGTCCCCGCGGGCGCCTGGCCACACTCGGGCAGAACAAAGGTGCGGGCGGCGGGCCTAGGCGCGCCCGGGACAGAGCCGCGGCGCGGGCGGGCGCGGTACCTGGGGTCAGACGGGGGGCATCCCTCTCCGCGGCTGGGCTCCTGGCCGCCCGGGCGCAGCGCGGGTCCCCGCCCGGCCGCCCCCGGCCCGCGGCTGCTGCAGCATCACCCCGCGGGGCGGGGCCGTGACGTCACGGCTGCATCCCGCCGCCCGCGGCCGCAGAGCGTCCTTAAAGCGCCCGGCGGCTGCGCCCGCGCCGGCCCTCGGGCCCGGGTCCGCACCCGCGCCCCAACCCGGCGGCGCGGCGCCCCTGGAGTCGGCTTCGCCGCGGGGTGGGTGTGAGGGCGGGCGCCGGGGTCCCAGGACACCTTCCCGGCCTGGGAGGGCACGTGGATCTGTTTGGTTTTTTTCCTCTTCTTCTGATTTTAAAATCAATCCACACATTTTCCGGTTTTCACGGATATTCTGTAAATAAATATCGTAAATAACTACCGTGGTCCCCGGACAGGGCCCGCTGCGCTGCACGGACACGGCGGCCGGGACGGGCACCGCATTCACTTAACCGTCAGGTGCCCACGGCTGTGCCAGGCCCTGTTCTAGGCACCGGGGCTGACTCAGCAGGAAGGGGGGGGGACAAGAAGTCCTGTCCTGTGGGGGGACATTCAGAGATGAGGACACAAGTTAAAGGAGATAAAATAGTGTCCCCGAAGTTAGCGAGTCCCTCCAGGACACAGAATTTTGGCGGGACAGGAGGACTGGGGTGGGAGAGCTGCTGTGGTGACTGGTGACTGTGGGGACCACGCGCTGTGCACCTGGGAACCACTGAGTGGAATTAAGTGTTTTCATCACAAAAAGGAACAAAACCGCGGGTGGTGATGCGTGTTGATCCAGCGACTCCGTAGTGTGGACCCACATCCAAATGTCATGATGTGTCACCATGATGAAATGTCGACTTGTTTATCAATTAAAAACATAAAAAAAAAAGGTAACTCACCACAGAAAGGAATTAGGGTGCAGAGGGCTGGGAAAGGGAGGGCGTGGTTTAAACTGAGCTGTCAACTAGGACAGGTGTGAGGCAGGCCCGCCCACCAACATGGAGGGGAGGTCCTGCCGGCAGAGGGCAGAGCCAGGGCAAAGGCCCTGGGGTGGGAGTGAGGTGGTCTAATCAGATGAGGATACACCAAGTAGTTCTGCCACTTGTATTGACATTACTGCCACAGGAATCGCTATCGAGGGACATTTTACAGTGGGGGGGATTTGACTCTGTTGGGCTGGTTGAGGGCCCTTGAAGAAGTGTCACTTGAGGGGCACACTAAAGACTGAATAGGGACAGCAGCAGATTCCAGGTAGAGGGGTAGGTGCCAGAGCCGAGGGACCCAGTGGGGGATGCAGAGGCCCAGGTCACTGGGGAGGTGGAGGCTGGGGATCCAAACCCAGGGCCTGGCACATGCGGCGAAGTGCTCTGCCACTGGACCACGTCCCTGTTGTCCTGTCGAAGGGCAAGAAGCCGCCCTGGGGCTCCCGTGGGGACGCTGCTGGCACACATCCTGCTCCTACTTCAAAAAGGTCATCGTGCTCAAAGTGGAGGCTGTTGGGGACCCGGTGGCTGTGCCAGGTGGGGGCTGCAGAGTGGCCAGGTGGGCCAGGACCGGATGGCGGTGGGGGCCGGTGGGGGGCTGTCTGGGTGTTTAGGAAGCAGAACCCACAGGCCCTGGTGGTAGGTCCCAGGGGAGGGAAGGCGAGAGGGAGGTGCCAACCTGACACCCAATGAAGGAAGATGGCGGCTCCAAAGCAGGGGGCTGCGAGCTGTGGGGGCCACGGGGTGCCTGAGTCAGAGGGGCCTCCGGGGCACCCAGGCTGCTGGAGACACCGACTTGGCCTTGAAGACTCTGCTGCCCTGGGGCCAACTGACGGTGGCCCACAGGGGAGACAGGGCAGAGGCCCAGGGGAGCCAAACGGAGGGTGCCTGAGACTGGCCTGGTCACCAAGAAGCCACTGCCCAGAGCTGGTCCTAGCCAATTCCACCCTGAAGGGAGGAGCCGTGGACAGTGAGCGGGTGGTGTCCAGTTCTGCATTCACACGTTTAGTGAGTGGGCAGCTCGGAGCAGCACTGACGGGCCTCAGCACCTCAAGGCTACTTCTTGCTCAGGTGGGCCTCCAGGGGTGCCCCTGATGGGCAGGGTGCTCAGGCTCCTGGTGGCCAGGGAGGAGCAGGCAGGGCAGGAGGCTGGCACCACCCACACTCTCGTGGGTGACAGGGCCACACTCAGCCACAGGGAGGCTGGGAAATGAGGCCCCTGTGCCCAGGTGAGGGGCCAGCTTCCTAGCTCTCGCGGGGGCGGGGGGGGGAGGCCGTGGGAGGGGGGAGGGGGGAGGCTAAGCACACCAAGGACGCAGTCGGTGTCCAGCTGCTGACACTCACAGCAGGGTCTGCAGTAAGAGAAGGGCTGGGATGGAGGCATGCTGGGAAAGGAGAGTCTTTTTTAACCTTCCAAGTCCAGAACCTTCCGTTTTAAACTCTTTCAAGGATAGATGAGAGTGGCCTCTCCCTTGCGTGGAGGAGGCCTCCCCTGTCCTGCTGATGGGTCTGGACTGGGGTCCAGAGTTGAAGGAAGAGATAGAACAATGGACCCATTAGGTGGGGCTGACCCAATGGGGGCCTTAAGGGGGGAAGGCAGTCAGTCAGGCCAGGAGGTCAGGGTCTCGTTGGCAGAGACCCAGAGGGGTCTCAGGGGCCCGGCAGAGTGCCGCCAATTTCCTTTCAGAACCCCAGGCCATCAGGGAGGGTCTCTCAGATCGCAGAGGCCCCCAGTGTACCAGGGACCCCACCAACCTGCAGGTCCCAAGAACCCCTGGTCACTCTCCCAGCTGCATCCTGGAGCCGGGGACAGACACAGCTTTTCCCTAGAGACCAAGTCAGACCCCAGGAACCTGTGCCGACCTGCTGGCCCAGGACGTTCAGGCCCACGGGCTGCTCAGCTCCTTCCCCGGGTGGCCACCAGGTGGTGGAAGAGGCCCGCCTTTCCTGGGCTGCACCGGCCTCCGACACCAGAGGGAAGCACTCTCGGACCTTTTGGGGATTCTCGGGTCTGAAGCTGGGGTTTCTGTGGACTGTGAAGCTTTTTCTGCAAACCACGGGCGCCTGGGCTTTTGTGAGTGACATTACTTCCAAGAGCAGATCTCGCGCCAGGGCTTGGGCTGAAGGTTCTCAGTGCCTGCGCCTCACGCGCTCATGGTAACTAAGGCCTGGGTGTCCTCCCCACCAGAGGTGGGGAGAGGCGGGCCGTGCCACCACCAGGGATGGAGCAGGGCAGAGGCCTGCGCCCTCCAGTGTGGTGACCAAGAGCCAATGTGCCAGGCTTCCCATAAGAATGGGGTGGGTCACGCACTCAGGCTGTGCCCGTTTATGGACACCTGCTCTCCCGGGGCAGGGGGTGCTGGGAGATGGGGCTGGGGTGGACTAGACCAACTGGGCCTCAGCCTCCCCAGGCAGGGGAGGTTCCAGAACCCAGGCAGTGAACCCGGAGTGGCTGGCACCTGGCGCGGGGGACTCCTTGTCTGTGGGCTGGGGTAGGGCCTCACGGGGAGGCAGCGTTGCCAGGTAAAACAGGGTCCACCTGGATTGGCGATTCAGCGAACAGATTGTCTGTAGGCGCACGTGTGCTCCAGGCCACGCTCCGCATTGCCCCATCTGGGGACACTATGGGGCAGCTCCTGGAACCAGGCGGAGGCAGCGTCCAGGAGCCTAGGTCCTCCAGGACCATGGAGCTCCATGGGGACCCCGCTCCCAGGTTGCACGGCTTTCCAGCGCCTGGAGCAACCCTCTGCCAGCCTTCACTGAAGAGAGAAAGATCAGCACTCACCACGCATGGACCAGTGCCAGCCCTCTGCTGCCTGTGTGTGTGTGTGTGTGTGTGTGTGTGTGTGTGTGGTTCTTGGGCCTGAATCTAGGGGTGTATATTTACCACTAAACTACACTCTCAGCCCTTTTTGTTTTTTATTTTCTCCGGCTGGCCTTGAACTTGGGATCCTCCTGCCTCGGCCTCCCGAATCACTTGGATCACAGTGTCTGGCTTTGTAAGGTCTTGCTTCTGGGCCCACAGACAGCCACCCTCTGGCTGTGTCCTCACCTGGTGGAAGGGAGATCTTCGGATCTCTTTTGTAAGGGTGCTAATTCCCTTCATGAGGGCTGCACCCTCGTGACCTGATCACCCTACAAGGTCACATCTCCAGATCCCTCACTTTGGGGGGCTGTGTTCCAGCCACAATTTGGGGAAGCACAAACTCTTGGCTCACAGCACCTTCTAATCTGCCCCGGAGGATGGGGTTTGGCATCTGCTTACTGTCAGCTGAGGGTTGTCCTGGGGGTGCTCGGAGCCGGGTTCTGCAGGTGCCTCTTTGGTGGCTGTCCTCGCCAGCTCAGGCTGCCACAGCACCGCACCAGGGAGCCGGGTTTAGGCAGCACAGATCCATTTCTCACGGTTCTCGAGCCGGATGTCCAGGACCAGGGCCGGCATGGCTGGGCTCTGGTGAGGGCTCTCTTCCTGCCTTGTCAGATGGCTGCCTCCTTGCTGGGTCCTCACCTGGCAGAAAGGAGAGACTCTTGTCCTCACTGGACACTAACCCTATCAGATTAGAGCCCTGCCCTGTCACCTCACTTAACCTGAGTGGCTTCCATAAAGGCCCTGTCTGCAGTGCGGGGACACTGGGGGGCGGGCTTCAGCACAGGACTTGGGGCACACCGTTCCGTCTATAACCAAAGGTGCTGGCGGAAGTCTGGGAGCTTGAGTCGGGAAACTGCTGGCCCTGCTGCCCAGCCCCTGCAGGCCCCGCTGGGGCAGGAGAGCCAGTGCTGCCACACTGCGCGCTGTGAGCCACTGCTTCCCCACCTGGAAAGTCCTGCTGCCAAACGAGGCGCCTGCGCCCAGCAGTGCCTCGGTGATGCTCAGATTCAAACTCCTGCCTCCTGGTGCCAGCAGCCCCGAGGAGCCATGTGCCACTGTGTCCCCACTCCAGGACTTGCTTCAGCCCCCCCCCCCCCCCCCCCGCGCTGTTTTTATCTTCATGTAATGGAACCCGAGTGTGCATTCTTCGTCTGGTTTCTTGGTCCCTCTCTTGGTTCTGAGGCATCTGTGTCCGTGCTGTGTGCAGAGCGGTGTGTTCCCGAGGTGAACGGGCTTAGATGGAGATACCCGTCTGTTGGCAGGCACGGGGCATGCCACCTTCGAGTTAGGACCCACACAGCCTCGGTGGAGCTCTGCCTGTGCCTTTGGTGACGTTCGCAGGCATTTCTGTTGGTGTGTCGCCAGAGTGGCACTGGGCCGTGAACACGCGGTCACCTCTCCCATCGCTGCCGCTCCCTGGCTGCAGTTCTGAGTGGTCTTTTGCTCTTGGGCACCTGGTGGAGCTACTCAGGGGCACCCGGGCAGCAGCGGTTTGCATTTCCTTGTGGCCAGGGAGGGCGAGCACTCTCACATGCTCGCTGCCCGCTCGGTGTCTGGCCTGATGGAGCCTTTGCTCGTATTCCTATTGGGCTGTCGTTGGTCTTATGGATTCCTAAGATCTGAGGTGTATTCAGTTATGGATCCTTGGCGAGTTCCTGATTTTAATTAAATCCAACGAATTGTTTTCTTTATGGTATTTCATGGTGTCCTCCCCGAGAAGTCTTTCCTTACCTGGATGGGGTCTCATGAAATCATATCAAGGGAGATCAGTAAAGAGCCGGGGAAGGGAGGAGGTGAGGGAGGGGGAAATACTGGGAAGAGTATTGGCCAAATTATACCGTTATGTTGTGCACCTGTTTGACTCTATAACAAGCAATCCCACCAGTGTGTATAATTATAACACACCAATAAGAAATAGGGGGCCGGGGGTAGGGGTGGGGGAGAAATCTTTCCTTACTCAGGGTTACAAAGACGTCTCTGTGACCTTCTAGAAGTCTCACTGTTCCACCTATCATGCTAGATGTACGATTTACTTAGAACTGACTTTTGTTTGGGGTGTGAGGTGTCAAGCTGTGTTTTTCCACACGAATACCCTCCTGGCTGAGCACCTTCATTGGGAGAGTCCCCTCTCCCCGCTATTCCACAGTGCCCCCTTCTCATAAGTGAGGGCCCTAAATTGGGTCTATTTTGCCCACATGTACCTCGCTCTTCGGTATGTCTGGTACAGTGAGGTCCCAAATTTCATACTTTACTAAAATGTTTCTGACTGTCTTGGCCCCTTGCTGTATGTGGGAATCAGTCTTTCAACATCCATGATACACATGTTAAAAAAAAACAAAACTCTTTTAAACTTAAAATTTTTAGACAATAGATCAATTTGAGGAGAATTGAGCATTTTGCTTATTTTCAGTCTATAAACATTATCTATACATCTCCATTTACATAGTCTTTAAAAATTTCCAACAGAAAGGTTTTGTAGTTTGATGTATGCATCGTTTATTTATTCCTAGGTACTTAATACTTTTTTTGCTGCAAATGGAAATGGTACCATTGTCAAAATATTTATTTCTTATTTGTGGCTGATAAGAAGAAACATAGCAACTGTATATCTACCCTGTATCAATTTGTATCAATTTCACAATTTGTTTAGAGTCTTTCATGTTTTCTCTCTATATAGACATGTCTGTGAAATAATATACTCCCTTGTTTCTAGGCCTTCTTTCTTCTTTTTTTTTCTTGCTTTATTGCACTGCCTAGGGCTACCCCAACAAGGTTGAATAGAGGTGGAGTTATGGACATCATTTTTTTTGTTGTTGTTTATACAATATCTTTATTTCATTTTTAAAAATTTTTTTTTAAAGAGAGAGAGAATTTTAATATTTATGTTTTAGTTCTTGGCGGATACAACATCTTTGTTTGTATGTGGTGCTGAGGATCGAACCTGGGCCGCACGCATGCCAGGTGAGCGCACTACCGCTTGAGCCACATCCCCAGCCCCAATGGACATCATTTTGTCAATCTTAATTTTAGTGAAAACTTAAGCATGGCACCTGCCGTAGGTTTTTGTAGTTATTCCTATCAAGGTAAGATCACCAGGGAGAAAACTCAAATTACAAAAATTCATGATGAAAAAGGAAATATCATAAATGACACTGTTAAAATACAGAAGATCATTAGAGATTATTTTGAAAATTTATACTCCAGTAAAATAGAAAATGTCACAAATTTCTAGAGGCATATGATCTGCCCAAACTGAGTCAGGAGGGCATGCATAATTTAAACAGATTGATTTCAAGAAAGGAAATAGAAGATGCCATCAAAAACCTACCAACAACAAAAAAAAGCCCAGGACCAGAGGGGTTCTCAGCTGAGTTCTATGAGACCTTCAAAGAAGAACTAATATCAATCGTCATCAAATTATTCCATGAAATAGAAAAGGAGGGACCCTTCCAAACTTATTCTACGAGGCTAGTATCACCCTGATACCAAAACCAGGCAAAGACACATCAAGGAAAGAAAACTTCAGACCAATGTCCCGGATGAACATAGATGCAAAGACTCTCAATAAAATTCTGGCAAATCGCATACAAAAAACGTATTAAAAATAGTGCACCATGATCAAGTGGGGTTCATCCCAGGGATGCAGGGTTGGTTCAACGTAGGAAATCAATAAATGTATTACATCACATCAATAGACTTAAAGACAAGAACCATATGATTCTCTCAATAGATGCAAATAAAGCATTTGACAAAATACAGCACCTCTTTGTGTTCAAAACACTAGAAAAACTAGGGATCATAGAACACTCTCAGCATTGTAAAAGCTACATATGCTAAGCCCAGACCACAGCATTCTAAATGGAGAAAAACTGAAAGCATTCCCTCTAAAAACTGGAACAAGACAGGGCTGCCCTCATTCACCACTTCTATTCAATATAGTCCTTGAAATTCTAGCAATCAGACAGATGAAAGAAATCAAAGAGATACACATAGGAAAGAAGAACTTGAACTATCACTATTTGCTGATGTCATGATTCTATATTTAGAAGATCCAAAAAATTCCACCAGAAAATTTATAGAACTAATAACTGAATTCAGCAAAGTAGCAGGATATAAAATCAATACCCATAAATCAAATGCATTTCTACACATGAGCGATGAATCCACTACAAGAAAATTAGGCAAACCACACCATCCACAATAGCCTCAAAAAAAAAAAAAAAAAAACCTTGTGAATCAATCTAACAAAAGAGGTGAAAGACGTTTTTCTAAAAGTGTACAATGAAAACTACAGAACACTAAAGAAAGAAATTGAAGGAGACCTTAGAAGATGGAAAGATCTCCCATGCTATTGGATAGGCAGAATTAAATATTCAAAAAGAAGTTTTCTCGTGAATGGGTATTAAATTTAATCAAAGGCTTTAAAAGAAATTCATTGATATGCTCATGGGAGTTTCTTCTTTTTTTCCTGCTATTATAGTAAATTGCATTAACTGATTTTCTTTAAAAAAATCTTTTTTTAGTTGTAGATGGACACAATGCCTGTATTTTTATTTATTCATTTTCTGAGGATGGAACCAGTGCCTCATATGTGCAGGGCAAGTGCTCTGCCCTGAGGCACAACCCCAGCCCCTGATTAATTTTCAAATGTTAACCTAACATTGCATTCTAGAAAACTATAATTTAGCTGTAATTTACTTTTCTTTTTTTCATATTTTTTTTAGTTGTAGATGGACACAATATCTTTATTTTATTTTTTATGTGGTGCTGAGGTTCAAACCCAGTGCCTCGTGCATGCCAGGCGAGCACTGAGCTACTACCCCAGCCCCTGTAGTATACCTTCCTATTTATCATTGACCTGGTAGTGTCTTGCAGATATCCATCTGTAGTTAGGTAACTTTCTTTTTCTTTCTTTCTTTTTTCCCTTCCTTTCTTCCTTCTTTCCCCCCTCCCTCCCTCCGTCTCTGCCCTCTTTCTTTCTCTCTTCCCATGCACAAGCAAGGCAAATTCTCAACACGGAGCTGTACCCCTAGCCCCTCTCATCTTCCCTTTTAAAAACCCCAATCAGCCAGACGTGGTGGCACTCACTCAGAATCCCAACTAGTCAGGAGGCTGAGGCAGGAGGATCTCAAGTTGAAGGCCAGCCTGGGAACTTAGCAAGACCCTACCTCACAATTTACAAGAGGGTTGGGGACGTAGCTCAGTGGTAGAGTGCCCCCGGGCTCGACTCAGGGACCACAGAAGACAAAACAAAACAAAAAATCATCCACTAGGTTTTCATTTCAAGGACGTGACAGATTTATGAAACCAATCAGAGTGTTCCTCCCTCTTTTTCTATTACAGAGGAGAAGCCGGGTAGGGTCGGCACAGTATTTTACTAAAAGTTTAGAAGAACTCACCAGGGGGCTAGCTAGACCTGGAGTTTTCTTTGGGAAAAAGTTTAAAATCATGAATTCAGTTTCTTTAATAGTTCCAGACTATTCAGATTTTCCACTTCTTTTTGTGCTAGTTCATTGATACGCATGTTCCACAGAAATCATCCACTTCACCTTTAAATTTTTTTTGGCACCTGAATTTGTTTATTTATTGATTGATTACCAGGCATTGAACCCAGGGTCTTAATCACCGAACCACATCCCCAGCCCTTTTTATTTTTGATTTTGAAATGGGATCTCACTAAGTTGCTTAGGGCCTCATTAAGTTGCCGAGGCTGGTCTTGAACTCACAATCCTCCTGCCTCAGGCTCCGCAGTATCTGGGATCACAGATGTGCACTACCACGCCCAGCTGTTTATACCTTTCATGACCTTTTTATGTCTACAAGGTGTGTGTGTGTGTGTGTGTGTGTGTGTGTGTGTGTGTGTGGTGCTGGGGATTGAACTCGGGGCCTTGTGCTTACAAGGCAGGCACTCCACAACTGAGCTCTATCCCCAGCCCAAGATTTGTAGTGTGATCCCTACTATGGGCTGAGTGCTGTAACTCCCCAATCCCTGTGTCGAATTCCTGACCTCCAGTGCCTCAGGACGCCACCGAAGGAGGTAAGAATCTCTAGGGAAGAAATTAAGGTAAAACGAAGTCATTAGGGTGATATGACTGATGTCCTCATAAGAATATGAAATTAGGGGCCCAGTGGTGTGACACACATCTGTAATCCCAGTGATCAGGGAGGCTGAGGCAGGAGGATCACAAGTTTGAGGCTAGCCTCAGCTGTGTGGTGAGGTCCTAAGCAGCTTAGGGAGACCCAAACAAACAAAAAACGGAAATCAGAGACACACACAGAAGCAGAAGCCTCAGAAGAAACCAACTGTCCACATCTTCATCTTGGGCTTCCCCAGGACCAAGAAAAAATAAATTCTGTGTTGAAGTCACCCAGCGGCCTTCACTACGGCAGCCCTAGCCAACTGATCCTATGTGTACACAGACAATATGCCATTTGTGCATGATATCAGGACTGAGTACCGTTTCCCAGTCCCAGGCTGACTGTGGGACTCTCTGCTCTTGATGCCGGGGTGCGACAGAGAGCTCTTCAGCCAGCCAGCCTGGCCGGCCCTCTCCCTGCCTCTCTTCTAACCCACCACCCGCGGCTTTTACGGGCACCACCTTCTTCCTTGGGCTTCTTTGGGGGTCAGCTGTGTTTACTGACTTCTGGAGGCTGAATTCAGCTCAGGTTGTAGCTTTCCGGGCCCTTCCTCTGCCCTAACGTCAGAAGTTCGAGTTGTCCATTTCTCTCTAAGCGCAGCCTCAGAAGCATCCTCTCAGTTCTGACACTTGATTTTATCATCACCGAGTTGAACATTTGGGTGAGATGCCCAAGCGAAAGAACAGCTGAGAGTTAGCACCGCGGCCCCGGGGCTCAGCTACGGGTTGGGGAGTGTCCAGGTGGATCCTATCAGGGACGGACACGCTCTCAGGGTCTTCCCTGATGCTAACAGTGAGGTGGAGCAGACCGAAGACGGTGCTGGACCCACTTCCATTTAATGTCTCCACACACCAACGCTGGGACCTCCTGCCCTGACCCTTTCTGCTGCCTAGGCTGACGGGGCCCACCGTTCCCTGACCTCTCCACTTAGATGTCCAAGAGGCACCTCAAGTTGGTCATGGCCAAAGTCAAATTTTAGCTGTCCTTCCCCAGCTCCGCTTCTTCAGGGATCACCAAGGAAAACTTGTGCTTTTGCACACGCGTGCCTATGAGCCAGAGGATGAGCTGTGCTCCACGCTTCCTGAGGATCTGCTTGAGAATGTTCTGTGGGCACCTCCCACATCATCAAGCGTAAGCTTTCTGCCTACTTCTCTAGGCCCTCCACCGTCCGCTTCCCTCTGTCCACTCAGATTCATTCTCCTCGACTCGAACAACGGATTCCCCTAACCTAGACCCACATCCACCAGGACTACACTTTAAACTTGCTCGTCTGTGTTACGTGATTCAGCACTTAATGATGCAACGTTGGGGTATGGCTGTCTTCGGTCCCTGGATGCTTGGCAAAGACTCGGTTCTCAGTGAATACTCCCCACTCGTTGGCTGATGGGACTGATCTTACAACATCAGAAACTACGTATTGTACTTTGAGAAATCCTCTTTTCCTCTGCATGGGAGAACGTGGCTTTGCATTTGATTTCTGCACGTATGCCTTGGCTGGCCAAGGCTGTGAGACCCTCCTCTCAGCTGTCTTAGTTCATTTATCATCGCTATAACACAACACCTGAGACTGAGTTAGTGGTAAAGAATAGAGGTCGTGTCATCATCCCTGGTGTTAAGCAACTTGATGATGATGTTCTTTGATGTTTTGCTCATGATTGCAGTGCTTGAAACTTTTTGTGCTTCTTAGACTTCATCTTACAGTTTTCACAATATTTTGAAAATAGTCAACCATTATTTCCTTTTTATTTTTTCCGTCTCCCCTCCTCCCACTTTGAAACTCCGATTACACGGATGTTGTTCCGTAGCACACTCAACATTCCGTGACTTCTTTCCCTGTTTTTTTTTTTTTTTTCCCTTTGTTCCAGTTTGGATAGTTTCTATTGCTGTGCTTTCATCCCATTTAACTTCCATCTGCAAAGTCTAATTTGCCATAATGCCACTGAGTGTACTTTTCATCTCATGCATGATAATTTTTACCTCCAAAAGTTGCATTTGTGTCTTTTTTTTTTTTAATACTAGAGATTAAGTCCAGGGGTGCTTAGCCACTGAGCCACATCCCCAACACTTTTTATTTTTTATTTTGAGACAGGGCCTTGCCAAGTTGCTGAGGCTGGCTGTGAACTCCTGATCCTCCTGTCTCAGCCTCCTGAGCCACTAGGATTTCAGGTGTGAGCTACCATGCCCAGCAATTTGTGTCCTTTTTAGGTCTTTTATGTCTCTACATGTGTACTTCTTCTCTAGCTTCTTGAACATGTATGCTAAAGTTATAACTTACTGGTTTTGATTACTAATGATCTATATCATTTCTTAATTGGTTTAGAATAAGATTTTTTTTAACGGTGGAAATACTAACACTTCTGACTCACTAATTTTTTTCTGTGCATTATAAGATATTTTGCAAATTTCTGACCTCCATCCACTAGATCCAGGGGCACTTCCGTCACAATAATTAAAAACTGCTCCAGAAATTGAACAATGTTCCTAGGTGAGAGATGGTGGGGAATTAGCCTCACTTGAGCATTACTGGTTTAGACGGGTTGGTTTTTCTTCTCCTCATAATGGGTTAGATTTTTCTGCTTCTATGCATGCCAAATAGTTTTTTAAATTAAATGCCAGATATTGTGTGTCTTTTATCTTGTGGGTACTGGATATTTTTGAATGCCTTTAAATATTAGGAGCTTTGGGGATACAATGTTATGTTACTTTGGTAAGTGACAAGTTACTTGGAAACCATTGAGTTTTTTAGGTGCTAATTACAAGATTTATAAAAGTGGGATTGGGGCAGTATTTTTGTTTAGGGTTGATTTTACCCCAGGGACAGAACTCTTCGGAGGTCTTCTCCCTGATACACCGTGATTTGTGAGGGTGACCATCTAGATGATGCAACAGAAACTGTTACTGGCCCTGTGTGAGCTTCTGGAATGTTCTTAATTTTTTCACGTGGTCCTCTGCCTGACCTTGGGTGTCTCCACAGGCATGCACTGCTTAATACCACGCTGGAGACTTGAGGGGTCTTGGGCCCGACGCAGGGTGCTCTGCACTAGTGCGGTTGTCTCCTCTCTGGTGCCACTTCTTGCAAACGTCCCTGTGAACTCTGCTGCCTTTGCCTGCCCAGACCCCCTGTTCCAGGGGCAGTGGCACTTGGGGATCACAGATCCTCACGGAAGTTCTTTCCCTGCCTGCAGCCTGGAAGCCTGGTCCCTGCAGTGCTCCGGGGCGACTGTAAGGTGTCTTCCCTCATTTCCTGTCCCTGGGAGCCCCTCTCCGTTGCCTGTGGCTTAATGACACAAAAATCATTGGTTCCTATATATATGTATTTTTTAATTTGAAGTTGTTTCATGTAGGAAGGTGGATTCAGTCTCCTCCATCTTGTCTAGAACAAGTACCTACGCCTTATTTAATACCCAGTAAAACCAAGGTCAAGGGGGATGGATGTCTACCTAAGGTTAACTGAAGCCCTTTAACGGCAGACCCAGCGATAGATCCACATGTCTTTCTTCCATGTCTTATCACACAGACTGGCACCCCAAAAGGAATATTCCACGTGTGATTATGTCAGAAAGGACCCCACTATGATGTATAACTATAATGCACTGAAAAAAACATTAAAAAAAAATAAAAGAAGAAGAGAAGCTTGTTTGGGCTCATGGTTCTGGTGGCTGGGAAGCGGGAGGTAGGGTCCACGTCTGGTGAGGACCTGCGCGGCTTCCTCTCGTGGCTGAACTCAGAGGAGGAGCAGTGTGTGAGGAGGAGACGGAGGGTCAGGGACATCCTGGACGTCTAGCCACCGACTCTCAAGAGAGACGCCATCTCCACAGAAAGACATTAATCCATGTTAACAGCCTAATCACCTGTGAAGCCCTCTCCCTGGTACCTTTACACGGGAATCCAGTCTTCTCGGAGGACATGAGCCGTGTTCAAGCACAACCCCATCATTACAGCCTGAAACACCCCAGAGGAGACACAGACTTGTGTCTGCTCTCCTGAGCCCTGGACTGCGGTCTCACACGTCAGTGTGGCCCACCACTAGCTCGGGGGCATTTGAAATGCTTGTGACTGTCCCCAGGAGATGCTGCTTGGTGACTTCTAGAGTGGCAAACTTATCGAACGTCCTGTGCTCTGGGCAGCTGGCCCAGGGACGAAGTGTGAGAAGCCGACCCCTGTGAGTGTTGGGGGATTCAGAACTGAACGCTCCTTTGTTGTGGAAACTTCTTTTCCCACACAGTCCTGTTTGTCCTACTGGTTTTAAATGAAATCTCTCTTCCATAGATCCTTTCAGGTTTTCCTAAAAGATCATCAAAACCCTAGAATGGTTTGAAATGACCACTCCTGGGACCCCCGGGCGCTCCCCCCAGAGGTGGGGTTAAGCCTATGTCCCTGCACCTGGGTCCTACACATCCTCAGTGACCTGGCGCGGAAGAGTCCAGCTGGCTCTGGGTCTTGGTCCTCCAACCACGATCAGCTCAACTCTGGGGCTGGAGAGAGGTGACAAGTGGCTCTGACTCCATCCCTTGGCATGGAGCACGGTGGTTTCTCCCCGGGGAACCTTCCTGGTTTAGACTGTGGTTCTGAAGAACATGTTGTCACATGGAGCTCAAGAGACAGGAAGCTTGAACACCAGTTCTGCTTCTGGACAGGAAGCTTGGGGGAGGGAGGGACGTGTTCACGGACGTTGTACACATAAAGACGTGCTCTGGAACAGCGCTCGCTGGACGGTAAACGTGGCTACCCTAGGGCAGTGGCATTGGGGTGGGAAGGTGACAGTGACCTTTTAAATTCAGGCACTTTGACGCTCTTTTTGGGGGTATGTTGATTTTACAATGATCATATGCAACTTTATCATAAAAATGCATTAAAGAAGCCGGCGCGGTGGTTCATGTCGGTTATCCCAGTGGCTGGAGAGGCTGAGGCAGGAGGATTGTGAGTTCGACACCAGCCTCAGCAACTCAGTGAGGCCCTAGGTAACTTAGTGAGAACTGCCTCAAAATTTAAAAAAAAAAAAAGGGTTGAGGATGTGTCTCAGGGGTTAAGCGCCCCTGGGTTCAATCCCCAGTAACAAAACAAAACAAAACAAAAAAGAATTAAAGACCAACAGGAAGGACAGACTTTTGAAAGAAAGCGTCAGACATTGTGCTCAGTGTCCTGTGATAGAGGCCAGGCGTGCGTGGGAAGCCTGCCATTTTGGATTCTTGGGTTCACAAATGCCTCGACTGTTTTAAAATCTGGAGCTGTGATTTAGAACCAAGTCCCAAGTCTTCTCATGGCTCAAGAAGGACCTCTGACATAATTAGGAGCTTAAAAGAGCCCCACTAAGTACTTCTTGTTGCCCGGGAAGGGCTCCCTCAATAATTCACGGGGCGCTAGAATTCACAGACTTGTGGGCACTCCGGGCTCTCGTTTCTGTTTTGCACAGTTTAAAGCTTTGCTTCCTGACCTCTGATCTCCCCAGCATCATTCAGGTCTTTCTCCGCTCGGTCTTGGGCACTCATGTCGCCCCGTATCCAGAATCAGACCCTGAATGCAGAGAACTTCGTCTGCATTTGAACTCGACCAAGGAGGGAGACTTTGGGACCCTCCCACTTCACAAATCTCGCTCCATCCCCCACGGTGATGTCCCTCCTGTCCGCTGGCCAGTTTCCTCCTCCCCTGAGTCGCCTCCCACCACGCACCCCCACCCCCCCCACCCCCACCCTGGGCTGGGGCACAGGTTGCCAACAGACACCTCATTATTTACTGAACTTGAATCGGGACTATTTTCCTGTTTCTTGGAAACCTCCTTCTTTCTCTGATGAAAACGTCGTTCCTGCTGGGAGAAGTTCCGCTCATGGCCCCAACACAGCCCACGTTGTTCTCTTTCTCAAAGAGACTTTTTTTTTACCCCATTTAACTTGTTTTTCAACTGAGCTCAATGGGTTGGACTCATCTATTCAGGAGCCACCTGGTTAGCAGCCGTTGTCTCTTTCAAATAAAATTAGATGCTTTGCTCCAGGGCCTATATTTTGGAAACTGTCAACTCAAGTAATCTTGAGGTCACTCTGGGTGGCTATTGGACACCAATGAGTCCTGCCCAACGTGCCACAGATCCAAGTCCCAAACCGCCCGCCATTTCTCCTGCGGCAGGTTTCACCAAGTGAGGCCCAGGGGCCTCTTACTGCTTCCGCCAGGAGGTCCCCCCTTGGCTGGAGAAGTCTGCGAACTGATCTGCTGGCTCCCCGAGAAAATGCCGGGGAAGCGGGGGGCGGGGGGGGGGGCTCTGCAGGGGGAGCACCTTTGCCAACAGGGGTGGGCCAGCCCCCGGGGCAGAAGAGCCAGAGGATTCTTGCACCGTCATCTCCAGGTGACCAAGATGCACTCAGTCTTCAAGTACTCGGCTCCTTATCCTAAGAATTCTCTCTGGACAACAAGTGGGACTCAAGGTGGTTGGTGAGAACGCAGTCGGCTCACGTCTCAGGAAGCCTGATACGTCCCAGTTAGCATCTTCCGTGGCTTTAGGAAGGCCTTCCCAGTCTCTCTCTGACCACATTGCAGTCAGCACCAGGGGCTCTGGGGCTGGCAGAGGACCCCACTCAAGTCCCTGTGGGCAGGGGTCTAGGACAACTCTGAGATGGATCCCTGTGTCACTGCTGGAGGGTAGCAGCGGGTTGGGGAGCCACCAAGCTTTGGAGATGGTTTGTGACCTTATCCTATCTTACCTCCACTGACCCCTTTTCAGAGAGACTAAAGGGACCTGCATCACGTCACTACGGAGCACCTTCTGTGAGTCCCCCACCGGCAGGTATCACGGAATCCCCTGGAGCCATCTCGAGAATGTGGGTGTCGAGGACACGCTTCTGTGAGGCCACAGCCTCCTCTGTGTTCAGCTGGTGAGCAGGTCCCGGTCCCTCCTGGGCCAGCGCGCAGTGGTCACTTCAGATCTGAGGGCAGACCATCTGAGCTCTGCCCCGAGTCGAGAAGACCAGGTGACCTAACGCACCCTGTGGCTGATGTTTTGAGATCGCTGTGGGAAGGAGCTCAGGTGAGCGCCCTGTCCTCTACAGATCACTGACCAGGGGCCCATTCCTTGGACTGTGGGTGTCGGGAGCCCCCACCCAACACCAGGCGCTGCTCTCCTTGGGAAGCCCTGGGGCTGCAGCCGCTGTGGGTGCCATGACCCTGAAGTGGGCCAAAAGGGTGTCTATTAAGGTGGTCCCAGGAGCACAGCAAACCCCTGCTGAGAAGCAAGTCGTTTCTCTTCCCGTCCCAAACATTCCAGCAACGTTTCGTTTTCACCATCCGAGGCCCGAGCTGAGATTCAAGGGCCACACCAACGGGAGCAGCAGCAGGGATCCCGCATGCGAACACAGAGCTCTCCCCCTGGCTCTTGGGGGTTGCTGGGCACAAGGGTCACATTTCCCTGTGACCTGAAGACCCAAGGACTCGAGGGCTTGGCAGACGCCCTTCCACCCTCTCCCTGAGCGGGAGGCGCTGCTTCCTTTTGGTGGCGGTGGCTGGACTGGGCCGTCCCTCTGTCCCTTTGGCCTGGGCAGGTAGGTGGCTTGCTTTCACGCCCCTTGTCTACAGAGTCCAGGGCAGCGCGGAGGCGACTCCAGCGCGACCCTAACCCCCCGCCACCCAGAAAACAAGCTCCCGGAGCTGCTGCTGGGGAGGGGGCGAAGTTCCCAGAACCCAGGCCCCGGGAGAGGCCTCCTGGGCCGAGCCTGACTGGGACCTGCCGTCCCCGTTCCTGCCACGTCCACGGTGTCCATGGTCTGTGACCGTGACTCAGTTTGGAGAGGCTTCCCACCCACGGCTTCCCTGGCCATACCTGGGGACAATCCTGCCTCTGACTTTGTCTCCCTGTCCAGGAAGTGGCCCTCTGACAGTCTGCCCTTTGGTGAAGTGTGGCCACCTGTGATGGGAACGTCACTGCACACGAGTCTCCTCTGCCCCCTGCCCTGGGCCTCCTCTGGCCTCTGCCCTCCATAACAATGTTTCCGGGCCCTTATGGGCCTCCTCTGGCCTCTGCAGGGGTTGGGACAAGCTGAGGCTGGTCCGGGTTCGGGTCAGCCCCTCCTTGGGCACCTCTGGCTCCCCGTGGTCCCTCTCGGGACCCCTGCAGGCTGTGGTCCTGGGCAGGCCCTGGGCTCAGGGAGCTGAGCAGGGCGGCTTGTGCTCCTGGTGTCCCGGGGCCCAGAACACTGATGGACAAGGGCTGAGTGAGCCGTGTTCTAGCTCAGGAGTTGGTCTCCCCCTGTCCCCGCTGCTCCTGGTCAACCTGCGCGACAGCCTTCCTCCCCTCCGTCCACGCTGGCTCCGGGTGAAATCCACCCTCCCTGCTCTGACAGCTCTCTCCAAGCCGCCCGTCCACTCTGGGGGTCTTAGTACTGGATCTTTCTGGAAAGGGTCAATCCCAGGATCTTGTGTGGAGGTGAAGGGTGAGGATGGAATCAGGGTCGGCCGGCCGCGGGCGGGCGCCTTGCTCCTGGACTGTGTGGCTCTCAGGAGGACGGCAGGAGGGACTGTGATGAGCTGTCATCCACCCTGTGGCCAGGATCCAACCCGGGCCAGTAAGCGCAGCTCCGTCTCCGCCTTCTATAAACAGCCTCGCGAAGGAGCCTCGTCTTCAGGAGGGTGGCGCTGCCAGCCCAGCCCAGACTTTCCGACTCACTTCTAACTCCTGTGGCCGCCAACTTTCCAGGTTCAAAGGGGGGACTTCATCAAAGGCCCCGTTCCCATTTGACTGTGGCGGAGCCTGGAGCTGGGACCAAAACAAGTTTGTAAAAATCCCCGTGAAGCAGCAGCTCCGGTGACACCAGCCAGACGGCAAGTGGCTAAGCTGACCCACGAGCGTGGGCAGATGGGACGAGGTCACCTGGGGGAACAGGCCCGGCTGGGACAGCAGGAGAAACCTGGGGACACCCAGACGTGTGGCGGAGGACAGTCAGGCCCCGGGAGTAGCAGATCCTCCACAAGAAGGACTTCAAAAAGGTCTGAACGCCGCAGGCTGGCCAGTCCCCCTGCAGGAGCCCACCTGTCCTCTCCCGCCGCCCAGGGGCACCGAGCAGACAAGAGGCAGAGTCTCGGTCTGTGCAGATGTCATCCTGTACCTGTCAGGCTGTGGGGTTTTCTTTTCAGAGCTCTGTTTAAAAGAACCGACCTACAGATTCCTTACGTTATGCCCAGAGAACCCGCCTGAGGGGGCCAGTCCCCTGCCATCCCCTGGGGTTTCTCTCAGCTTTCCGTGTGGTCAGTTCGAGACCAGCTCTCTGCGTGCTGGACAAGGCCAAGCGTCTCTGCCCCTCAGGGTCCCATCCAGGCCAAGGCCCGGGGAAGCCTGTTGAAAGTTCAGCCACCTGGTTTGAAGCATGGAAGAGCTAGAGGCCTCATGCATGGGGACAGTCGTCCCTCACGTCCCTGGGGAGGGTGCCAGAACCCCAGGGCACTGGAGTCCACCCGGGGATGCTCCCTTCCTTCTAGAGTCGCGGTGTCTGCACAGGACCCTGCACGTCCCCTGCGTGGCTTGCCACCCTTCCTATGGCACGCGTGCTCTGTGAACAGTGTCACGCCGTGCCGCTCAGGGGTGATGACGGGAGAGGTCTCCACGTGTCCCGTGCACACACACACACGTTTCCCCTAAAGCCGTGGAAGCCGTGGACATGGGAACCCTGGCCACGGAGGGCTGGCTGTACTTCATCCTGTGGTTTTAATCCTAAAAATTAACGGCATCAAAGGAACTGATTACATAAAGAATAAAATATAGCGTCCCTCCTCCAACCCAAGCTGATAAAATAAAGAGGAATTTTTTTGGGGGGGATGGAGTAGGATACCAGGGATTGAACTCAGGGCACTCAACCACTGAGCCACATCCCCAGCCCTATGTTGTATTTTATTTAGAGACAGGGTTGCACTGAGTTGCTTAGTGCCTTGCTTTTGCTGAGGCTGGCTTTGAACTCATGATCCTCCTGCCTCAGCCTCCCAGGCTGCTGGGATTACAGGCATGCACCACCATGCCCAGCAAAAATAAAGAGTTTTTAAATGAATACATTTATTTATTTTGCCAAGTGGTTCAAAAAAATTAAGGGTGAATAAAACTTTGAATAATATGATTAAGAAGATCACACACACACACACATCCCCCTCAATTATTGAATTCTGTACACCCTTCCCAAGCATATAAAGTACCTGTAGGACATCCTTTAAAAATTGGTCAACTATTAGATTACAAATAAGTCTGATAAATTGTTCGGAACTGGTTTAATTCAGATCTTATTCTCCAAACACCGAATAGTTAATTTAGAAGTTTATTTTAAATTATGTAGAAAAATAAATCTCCATAATCCAAAAAATATGTAGGAAGAAATCTAACTAGAAATTAATAAAATGTAGACTTGAAACCAGGCACAGTGGCACACGCCTGTAATCCTAGGGGCTTGGGAAGCTGAGGCAGGAGGATTGAAAGTTCAAAGCCAGCCTCAGCAACTTGGTGAGGCTCTAAGCAACTCAACAAGACCCTCTCTCTAAATAAAATGTTTATGTTTTTAAAAAGGGCTGGGGATCTGGCTCAGTGGTTAAGTGCTCCTGGGTTCAATTCCTGGTACCAAAAATAAAATAAAAATAAAAAATAAAGAAAGAAAAGACTTGTGTTTCCCCTGTTGAATATTGTCTTGGTGCCCTTGTTGAAAATTGATGGACAGTATAAGTATGTTTTATTTCTAAGCTGTCAAGTGGATTCCATTGGTCTGTGTGCCTACCGTATGCTGTTAGCTCACCGTCTACATTCCTTTAGTTTTGTAGTTTGTTTGTTTGTTTTTGCACCAGGGATTAACCCAAGGGCACTTCACCCCTGAGCCACATCCCCAGTCCTTTTTACTTTTTATTTTGAGACAGAGTCCTGCTAAGTTGCTGAGGCTGGCTTTGAACTTGTGATCCTCCTGCCTCAGCCTCCCAAGCTGCCGGGATTACAGGCGTGTGTCACTGCGCCTGGCTCAGTTCTGTAGTTTTGAAATCAAGAAGGGCGACTCCTCTCTGCTCTTCTTTTAAAGATTGCTTTGGCTATTCTGGGTCCTTGGAAATTCCTTGTGGATTTTGGGATTGGACTTGTCCTGCCAAAAAGGGATTTAGACAGGGATTGTGCTCAGTTCTACTCCAGATGCCGAGAGAATAAGTCTCAAAAATGAAAGCAAAATAAAGACACTTTCAGGTAGATTAAAACAGACAATTTTGCAGCAGCAGATTCACATTAAGGGAATAAGAAGGAGAAAACTTTAGCCAGAAGGAAAATGATCCTAGAGGAACGTTCAGGAATACAGGATGGAATGGGCCGCAACATCAACAACCAAAAGCAAAGTCGGTGGGTGGATCTAAAGGAACACAGATTCTGTGGAATAAACCACGGTGCGTGACTGGGGTCAAAAGATACGTCATGACAGCTACAGAATCAAACCAGGTGAGGACCGTACAAACAGCAGGAGAAAAGCAGGCCCAGTTAGTGCTTCTAGTACACAGGGAGCGAGGACAGTCACCAGGCCCCCGAGTGGAGTGGAATGATTTTTTTCCTTTTTTTAAAATTTTAACCCAAAAAGGAAGAAGTGACAGGGAGGGAAATGCCACAGGGCTGGTGGGGCATATTAAAAACACTCACTAAGTCGGAGGACCTCAGCACGACGATACTAGTGATCGTGTCAGATGTGAAACATGGAATACACCTGCAGAAAGACGAGATCGTCAGACTGGATTTAAACAAAAAACAAAAACACAACAGTCCCACATGCCGCTACCGAGATGCACACCTGAAATACATGATGCCAAAATACTGACAGTGAAAAGGTGGAGAATGTCCCACGCCAGCCCGAGCCAGTGGGAGAGAGTGCAGTTCTGTCAGTTACCACCGGGGTGCGGCAGCACACACCTGCGATCCCAGAGCTCAGGAGGCTGAGGCAGGAGGCTCTCAAGTACAAGGCCAGCCTCAGCAACTTAGAGAGACCCTGTCTGAAAATAAAAAATAAAACAAAAATAAAAAGGCCCAGAGATGCAGCTAAGTAGCCAAAAAAAAAATAGTATTTTTTTTTATTGGTTGTTCAAAACGTTACAAAGCTCTTGACATATCATATTTCATACATTAGATTCAAGTTGGTTATGAACTCCCAATTTTACCCCAAATACAGATTGCAGAATCACATCGGTTACACATCCACATTTTTACATAATGCCCTATTAGTAACTGTTGTATTCTGCTACCTTTCCTATCCTCTACTATCCCCCCTCCCCTCCCCTCCCATCTTCTCTCTCTACCCCATCCACTGTAATTCATTTCTCTCCTTGTTTATTTTCCCATTCCCCTCACAACCTCTTATATGTAATTTTGTATAACAATGAGGGTCTCCCTCCATTACCATGCAATTTCCCTTTTCTCTCCCTTTCCCTCCCACCTCATGTCTCTGTTTAATGTTAATCTTTTCTTCCTGCTCTTCCTCCCTGCTCTGTTCTTAGTTGCTCTCATTATATCAAAGAAGACATTTGGTATTTGTTTTTTAGGGATTGGCTTGCTTCACTAAGCATAATCTGCTCTAGTGCCATCCATAAAAAATAGTATTAAGAACATCAGAGGGGCTGGGGATGTGGCTTAAGCGGTAGCGCGCTTGCCTGGCGTGGTTGCGGCCCGGGTTCGATCCTCAGCACCACATACAAACAAAGATGTTGTGTCTGCGGAAAATTAAAATGTAAATAAAATATTTAAAAAAAAGATTACAGATCAGGGCTGAGAATATAGCTTAGTCAGTAGAGTGCTTGGTTTTTTTTTTTTTTTTTAAAAAGAACATCAGAGATTTTATTAATATGACAATTCATAGAACTCTGTCTCCAAATGCAACATACACAGTCCTTTCAAATGTACGTGAGCTTTGGCAAAAATTGACAGAATGCTAGGCCTCTGAGCAAGTGTTGGTGCATTTCAAAGGATGCTTCATTTTCTTCTGATGCAGGGATTAGATGTTGTATCTTCCTCTGGGTTCTCTCTCTCCACAACACCCATCTGGATGCGTCTTCATCATTTTCAAGACATTCTGAGTTTTGTTTTTTATTTCCCTATTTACTTAAGAGTTCTTAAGTTTCTAGACGAAAGTTTTTTTAAATTGCTGTTAATTTCTAGCTTTATTGTATTAAGATAATTTCACAAATGAGTCTGAGTGACTCAGAGAAGTAAAGCAACTAGCCCAAGGACACACAGGAAGGGGCAGGGCAGGGCTGGAAGCCCCAACGTCCATTTCCCTCGGCTCCCCTCTCCTGCCCTCACTCTTCGTACCGAGATGCGCTGTTTAATCACTGCAGGCAAAGTTCCAGCCGCTGTCATCGTCAGACAGAGAAGCTTAACGGCTAAAATCGTAATGAAATATCAAAATTTAATTTCTGTGGGTAGGAAATTAAAATGTTGTTAGAAGTAATAATTAAGTATTTTTCTTTTCTTGAAATAACTTAAATTGCTCTGCCTGGGTTCTCTCCAAAGCAGCCGCGCTGGGGGGGCGGGGTGAGCCCAGGGAGCGGAGGTGGGAGCTGACGTGAGCAGGTGTCACCCAGCGGGCCAGGAGGTCCCGTTTACCAGGACCCTCTGAAAAGCCTTATGAAGCGACGTCAGAAACGTCCTCCAGGAGGAGAGTGAGCAAGGCACCCACCAGCTCCCGTCCTCCGTCGGTCAAGGGTGGACCCTGGGCTCAGCTTCTCCACACCTCTGGGCTGGGCATGTTGATGGGTGGGTCGTGCCCCTGCATGGCTTGTGACATGTGCCCCACGGGGAAAGCGGGCAGAAGCCCCCAAAGCCAACTAGAGAGGACACAGAGAGGATTTGGGTCCAGCAGAGTCTTGAATAGATTCTTCAAAAAATGGTTCTTGATGAAAAATTTCTGACCCACTGCACACGGTGGACCCCCACGTGGACAGGTAAGACTCCCGATGACGGATGAGCTCAGCTGTTTTACGATGGGGAGGGGGTCATGTGTTTCTTCACCTGAGTGGGCTTCTGCTCTGTGGGTGGGTTCATCAGGGGTGAGAGTTGAGGCCACCACCAAGGCAGCACTGGTTATGAACAAAAATGAACGAAAGTATCGAAGTCTACTTTGAGCCGGGCGCCGTGGCCCCCCCTGTGATCCCAGCCACTCAGGCAAGTTCAAACCAGCCTCAGCCACTCAGCAGGACCCTGTCTCACAATAAAAAATAAAAAGGGCTGGGGATGTGGCTCAGTGCTTTAGTGCCCCTGGGTTTAATCCCTGGTACCAAAAAAAAAAAGAGAGAGAGAGAAAGAACTCTGGCCATGAGCTGACTGCCCCTCATGAGCTGGGCTAGGCTTGTCTCTGTCCACGCTTAGCCCCTCCTCGTTGAGTTTTCCTTCTGACAGCACGTAAGATCCACAGAAAGGAACAGGAGACAGAGCTTGTCCACCTGTATACACCTGTCCATCGGAGTCCTCGCTTCTGAAAGTTCATTCTGAGTCCCTAGTTGTACCTTTCACCTTGGGGCCAATGTTTGGAGACCTCACGCATCTCCATGGTGTCAGTGACTCATCTGCACAGTCGATGCAGCTGGTGAAATGAATAATGTCCACAAATGGCCAGATCCTCGCTCCACTGACTCGCATTTTCCATTCCGTCCTCAGAGACGCGTCGCAGTTCTGCCTGATTCCCCTGAGAACGCGGTGGCTGGCGGGGTGGGTGGCGTTCCATCCGTTATGAAATGGCAAACGCGGTTTTTCCTCCTGGGGTCACTTCCCCCGCGGCGAAGGCTGTTTTTTTCTCCTGACTCCTGCTCCGCCATGGCTCGGTCAGTGCCAGGTGCTGCTGTCCTCAACCAGTGGGCGCCAGAGAAGCCGGCAGCACTCGGGAGGAGACTGCGAGTGCAGGTCTCCCAGGGACACGGTGCAGGGCGCCCAGGGGTCTCTGCACCAGGGCAGCGAGAGCCAGTCTCCGCGTGTGTGGCTCCGAGCTCTCAGGGGAAAGCCACGTGCCAGGGACACGCAGCCCCCTTGCTGGACTCCCCGCGGGAAATTAGCAAGGGCCTCAGTGGGGACCCGACAGAGAGGGGGGGCCTTTGCTGTGGCTATTGTCACGATCACTTCTCAAGAACCTGGTTCCAGAGGAGCAGATGGGATGCTCACGGGGAAAAGGGCGTCCTTCTCTGGGCTTGGTGTGTAGTTGATGACGGTCACCCCACTCCTACCACCGGGACCCCGAGAGCCCCATCCAGAGATGGCCAAGGAGGCGGGAGCCGCCGCAGAGCACACTGCCACGGAGCTGTCCTGGCTGAGGGACAAGAGTGCCCTGTAAGTCTCTGGGTGACAATCACTCTCTGACTCATACACGTCACAGTTAGTATGAATAAGACTTTCCCAGATTAACTCAGATGGAGCCAATGCCCTGCGAGGAGGAGCGATTTTCATACACAGGAACCGTCACCAGCCATAAAGCTCACTGATGGCCGTGGCCTTCTGGTGCCCGCCGCGGGGACCCGCCTTCCCTTCCTCCCTGCACAGGGCTCAGCGGGCGTCTGCTCATCTCGGGGTGGCGTTCTGAACTAGCAACCCTGTCTGTTCTCCTCGGAGTGGCGCTTGTTTTAAAACACACACACGTTCATTCACAAGCTCTAATAAGACGTGTCGGAGAGACTCTGGGGCGCCTCGGTTCTCCCCAGTCCCGCGCCCTTGGCCTGGAAGGGCAAACGCAGGCATTTTCTTCCATTGTACATTCTAGATCCGTGTGGAAAGGACTGTGCCGTCTGCCCTCACAGACCTTCACTGGAAAGCACAGCCGTCTGCCTTCTCAAAACCGCGCCTGGCTCGCTTTGCACCCTGATGGAGGCTCCTGGCTGCTGCCATTGGGGTGACCGTGTCCACGGTCCCCAACTCCACCAGCTGGGTGCTCTTACCAGGTTCCCTATCAGCAGTCTCAACAGGGACCGTTTCAAATGACATCCCCTTCCTCCAGCTCCTGCTCACACTCTTCCCTCAATCGTACAGGAGTCCTGGTTTCCAATGTTACACAGAAAAATGGCACTTTACCAACTTGGACTGAAACTTCCGAAACCATGGGCCAAAACAGACCTTTTCTCTTTTTCAGTTGCTTATCTCAGGTGTTTTATCACAGTGATGGAGAGCTGACTAACACAGCCCAGACAATGCATGCTTGGTCTTTGTGTGAAAGAGAACTAAACCTTCCATCTTGTCTAGGTCGATGTTATCTGGTCTACGAGATAGATAGTGGCCCAGTCAATACATTAATTAAGATTTTTATCTAGTGGGAATGTAAATGAGTACAACCATTATGGAAAACAATATGGAGATTTCCCCCCAAAATTAAAAATACAACTACAGTGTGATTCAGCAATCCTGCTCCTGGGTATACAATTCAGTTAGTATCTCAAAGAGGTATCTGCACTCCCAGGTCCTGAGTAGGCAAGATGTGGAATCGACCTAAATGGATAAGAAAATTTGGCACCCATACCCAGAGAAATACCATTCAGCCCAAGAAAAAGAAGGAAACGCAGTTACGTGTGACAGTTTGGATGGGCCCCGGGGGACATTGTGCCATGTGAAATAAGCCGGGCCCCCGGTCGTGACTCCACGGGACCTCACTCAGGTGTGGGGTCTGAAGATGTTGATCTCAGAAGCAGAGAGTAGGGGGTTGGCAGGGGCTGGGGCCAGGTGGCTGAGGATGGTCCCAGGATACGACTTCCATGGGACGGGAGGACGAGGGGAGGGGAACCTGCGTTCAACAGTGACCACGGCTAGTGACACACTGTGCACTCGGAAACTGCTGAGGGATATGTTGAGTTTTCTCACCACACACACACACACACAAAATATATATATATATGGTAAAACGCGAGGTGATTCGTTTCCAGCCACCCCAGAGTGTGCTCACAGGCCGGGTCGCACACCGTAATGTGTGCAGCTTTTATTTGACAACAAAATTAAGTAAGTAATGATTTCCCCAAAGCGACTGCCCTGCTGCGTCTCCTCCCAACGCCCAGGGACCGGCTCACCCCAGGCAGAAGGCGCTCCTCCCCTCAGGGTCCCGGCTGTGGCCCTGACAGATGTCCTGTTCCCGGGGTGTCCTCAGGGGACACGACCTCCCACCCTGGCCTCCAACCTCCTCTGGCCTCCACGCTCCTCACTGTCTCCCATGCTGCCACCTCCTCCTGGGTTCCTCACGAGGACCTTCCCAGGGCCGCTCTCTGCCACCCTGTGTGCCACCCCCCGAGACGAGGGCTCTGGCTGGATTAAGCCGATGGAACATGTGAGAAGGACACGGAGCAGCTCGTGGCACCGCGGGGAAAGGGTAGAGTGGGACAGCAGGCGTGGCCACCAGCCCTGCCACGTGCTCAGCTCAGGCCATTTAAGGTTTTGTGTAAAGACCCCGATTTGGGGGGAGCATTTGGTGGATCAAACTTGTATCAGCCCTTGGCCGGGCAGGGGGGAGCATTTCAGGCCAGGACAGATTCCTGAACGTGCTGGCGCACAGTGTCCGAGGACAGAGCCATCGACACCAGGAGGGGCAAAGGAGAGGGGGTCATTCAGGCCCAGCCCGGGCTGCCCAGAGCTCCACTCCGTATGGAATGGTCTCAGAACTGCGTTCACAGAGACAAGTAGAAGCTGAGCTCCTCGTCACCAACACCAGGAGCCACACCACAGCACCCAGTTTCCATCGGGGATCTGAGGACGAGCTTGCTCCTCCTCTCCTTCAACCACAAGCCCTCTCGACCCGAGGCCCACCGTGGTTGACAGGTCAGTTGCTGCAGGACGTGTGCCCCACGCAACATGAAGCCGAGGAACGGGGCAGATGCGCCTCACACCTACCTGCGCACAGTCCCGTTCTGCCCTGGGACAGCGTCTCCTGTAGCTCCTACTTCCACGCTGGCCTGGGTGACTCAGGTCTCATTCCGGGGAGACCTGTGGCCATGTCGTCCTCCTACCCGGACAAAGTTGTCCCCTGGATGGGACATTCTTGGGACAGTGTTTTGAAGCTATAAACATTTGAAGGGTCTGGACCTGACTGAAATTTGGAAGAAATATTGGTAATAAGAAAAGACAAGACTGGAAATTGAAATTAATAATAGCGTCCAAAGCAAAATAATAAAACTATCTCCAAAAATTCAGTCGTAGGGACCTGGGGACAGCTCAGTGGTAGGGTGCTGGCCCAGCACGTAGAAGGCCCTGGTTGGTCGCAGCACCGCACATACTCACTGCAGTAAAGATGTGTCATGGGATGGGCGCCTTTGAATGTGGCCAGGGCCTGCAGAGCTAGGGACGGCTCTGTACAGCACCAGGGCCTCAGAGGCCCCAGCTCCAGACGAGGTCTTACCCCTGAGCAGCAGCAGCCTGCTTCCCTCGACAGCTTTGGCCATCTCAGCCAATGTTACAAACCTGTGCATCTGGGGTCTCCACGTTAGGAGTCAGGTCGGAGTCTCAGGGTGGCTCCCTCGGTGTGTCCTTGGGAGACTCCAAGGCGGTCGGCAGGTGGCAGAAGGGACAGGAAGAAAACAACAGAGAGTCAGAGGGTGGAAGAAGAGTCAGAGCCACGTGAACCACAGGGTCCCCTGACACGCCTCCGTCCGCTCCAGGGAGAGCACCGAGCTGGACAGTCCTGCCTCCTGAAGGGCAGCTCCCTCCTGCACTCACTTCCGGTCAGGCGACCACACACACCTTACCTGAGCTCCTGGAGAGTGCTCCTCAGCACCTGAATCAGAGATGGAGAGACAGACAGGCAGACAGACAGAGACTGATCTATTTTAAGGAATAAACTCACGTGACTATGGAGGTTGACAAGTCCCAAGATCAGCCGTCAAAAGCTGGAGACCCAAGGTGATGCTCCAGACCAACTCCTCAGGCCTGGGCGGCAAGAGACCCAGGAAGATCTGAGGCTTCAGTTTGAGTCTGAAGGCAGGAGGAAGACCCATGTCCCCACTCCAGCAGGCCAGGCAGGAGGGGTCACTCTTACTCTCAGGAGGGTCAGCCTTTCACTCTATTCCGGTGAAGTCCCAATCTGTTTGACTCCCTCTGCTGATGTAAATGCTAATCTCATCCCCCAAACACTCAGAATAATGTTGGACCAAATATCTGGGCACCCCAAGGCCCAGTCAAGTTGATGCACTCTATTAACCACAGCATCCTCCCAAACCAGTGCCTTGTGGGGTCTGGTGAGACCCATGCCTCTCAGTGGGTCTTAGGTGCTGAAGGTCAGAGCCTCTGCCCTCTAGCCTGGTCCCACTGAAGGGCCTGCTGTAGTTCCCTGGCCCTCTCCAATCTGGTGGCTTTCTTGTGTCACCCAGTATGTGGGGCAGAATATGTCCTCTGAATGCAGCACATGTGGCCTCCAAATCCATTGGCCTCCTGATCATGTGCCTTTCTTATCTAGTGCCAGGTGACCCCAAGTGCAGCACCTGGCCTTTAAGTTTGGAGGGAAGATCCTAGTACACTCCAGGCCTCCAGAGCCCCAGAAAGTTCCCAGAAACGGCATCCTTTGCACCTTCAAGGGAGTTAACCTCCCCCGGATGCCAAGTTTTCCCCCAGTCCCCATCTACACAGGTCCTTTTGCTAAGTTGACACATGATCCTTGTCCATATTTATGAGGTGCATTGCGATTTTTCATACATGCGAACAATGTGTAAAGAGGAAACCTGGGTAAATAACCGTCCTCATCTGGAACTCCTTGCACTGGGAAACTCTGGGCTACCGCTGTTCCGCGTCATCGATGAGTTCCAGGTCAGCAGGGCTCGGGAACACAGGGTGCGGGGACTGTATCACCGACACACTTAGGGGAAGAGAAAGAATGGAAAATGCATTGTGAACAGGAGAAAAATCAGCTCAGCGACTCTACCCTCGGAGCTGAAATGTGAATGCACCATGTCCGTGGGCCTTGTGGGAAGCCTGGTGTTTTGTCCATTGACTTTGGCTAATGAGGGTAATGAACTTGGAAACTGAGCAGAATGCCTGCCTGGGCAGCTCCTCCAGTTTCCCCGTACTTCTTTTCATGTGGTCTGTTTCCTGGTGGTAATAACATTTGTTTACCTTGAAAATGAGAGGAGACACTTTTATGGCCGAATGTCTCCATGGTGCTCACAAAGCTCCCCGGGCCCTTCCTGCGAGGGAGGAGCGGGGAGGCGGGGAGGGAGCCATACGTCAGTCAGAGGAAACCAAGGACCAGATTTATTCTCCCTCCTGTTCTCCAGAGCACTCCTCTCATCAGGATGCGGAGGCCGTGGCCCAGAAGAGGAGCGGCTCTGCTACCCTGAGTGCCGTCTAGGTTTCCAGATCAGGGGACGGGGCTTTAACCCCTCTGTTCTCTGCCAGCAGGTAATGCACCTGCAGTTTTCAAGTTCTAATTTATTTATTTTTCTTGTACCAAGGATTAAACTCAGGGGCACTTGACCACTGAGCCACACCCCCAGCCCTATTTCATATCTTATTTAGAGACAGGGTCTCACTGAGTTGCTTAGCACCTCGCTAAACTGCTGAGGCTGGCCTTGAACCCACGATCTTCCTGCCTTCACCTCCCAAGCTGCTGGAATTCCAGGTGTGTGCCACCACACTTGGCTCAAGTTTTAATTTTTAATCTACAGGTTCGGGGAATAGCTGCCCTTCTTCAAATAGTTGAGGTTTCAGTGGGTGAGTGTGTGTTGAACGTGTCTCCACCTTCGTCGTGAGGCTGTTCCTATCACACAAAAAGAGAAAGGACAACACGATTTCAAACACCTGCTGTTTTGAAAACCAAAGTTCTGATATCACGGAACCACCAGTTGGTTCCTTCCCAAGAGAAACACAAACACCAGCAAGAACATTCTCCACCGCCAACTGCCCAGGACAAGTGTCCCGTGGTCCCGTGGCCCGTGGCCCCTGAGTTTGTGAGGAGGGTATTCTGGGAAGGGAGGGTGGTAAGACGTTGATTTTCACGATGAGAATCTTTTGAGAGATGGTAATAAAAACCGTCGGCTTGCTTAAGTTTTCTGCTTGAATCTTTTCTGAAAGGTTTGTGCTGGTCGCATATAAGGTCCTTTCGAGGTCTGAGGGATTCTGGTTTCTAAAACAGTTTATAGCTGAGACCACAGATAAGGTTTCCATGGAAAACAGAGAGTAGCCAACAAGGGTGGATTTTAAGAGCAGCTAGAAGGGGATAATATTTCTTAAAGGAGGGACAGGCCACCTTTTTTAGACCATTCTTTTTAGAAAAGAATCAAGCGGACAATCCCCTGCTTCCAACTAGAGATTCTGGCACATGAGCCTCCGCATTCGCATGGCAACGTGGCTATAATTCTTCCCACTTTGGGCTCTTTCTCACGTTGGGAAAAAAAGTTAAGAACAGAAAGGACAGAAGGAAGACCAGTTAATCTGATTAGTTGGGGCAATTAGAGAAGAATATTCTCCTAAAGAAGAAAAGCTGCTGGCAGATTGGGGGTGCCGTCTGGAGGGGCTGCTCACGGCAACGGCGTCCCCAACCATCCTGGGCACAGAGAAGCAGACCCTGGACCAGCAAAGGGAGTCAAAGACGACCCGGGGACGGCAACACCAGACATTTGCTTTAAAACCTATTGAAAAGTACCAGAGACTCTTTACAGTGGAAAATGCCCGACATACAAAACCGGTACCCTGATCTTTTATGCAGTGATACCCCTCCCTTCCATGATTCCTACAGCAAGGCAAATTCCAGATGTTACTGCATCAGTGCAGAGTTCGGTATCTACCTCTCGAAGGAAAGGACTCGAACAAAGCAAAAATCCCACAAAAGGTTATCATACCAAAAAATTAACAAGAATTCCCCGGATTAGCTGGGGGCAGTGGCACTGCCTGTGATCCCGGCAACTTGGGAGGCCAAGTTCAAGGTCAACCTGAGCAACTCAGTATGACCTTGTCTGAAGACCAAAGGGCCTGGGCTGTGGCTGGGGCTCAGTGGCAGGGCGCTCGCCCAGCATGTGTGAGGCACTGGGCTGGATTCTCAGCACCAAATATAAATCAATAAAATAACATTGACAACTAAATATAGATATATAAAGGGCCTGGATATGGCTCAGTGGTAGTATACTCCTGGGTTCAATCCCCAGTACCACAAAAAAGAAAAAAAAGAATCAGGGCTCAAATTTTACTGCTTACTTGAATCAGAATTTTCAAATGAGGTTCTGACATTGCAAACGGGCTCTTCAACATGATTTTTTGGAGGTGGGGCTGGGGCATTTGGGGTGCTTGTGTAAAAACTCTGCATGAATGCACAGCAGGGGTCTCGGGTGACTGGGTCAGAGGTGAGATGGCTCTTGGGCTTGAAGGTGGCAGAGGTGGTGGCTTTAGCGGAGTAGCTTGGGGTCTCCTCTCTCTCCTGGACAAAGCTGAACCGTGGTCGGCTTCTTCTTGGACCAGGGCCTGGAGGAGGGTCCTCCTTCTAGGGATGGGAACCAGACACACGGCCCAGATCCAGCTGTGGCCTTGCCTGGCTACCTTGCAGGCCACGGCATGGCTCCTGCCTGTCTTGTCCCCAAGAGCACTGCCTCCAGGATGGTGGCACATGCACAGCAGCGGCTGCTTCCTTGGGGGCCTCGCTGTCCGAAGGCCACAGGGGTCCAGCGCAGGCTCGCTGGCGAGTGGGTCTCCTCCCTCACAGGTGGGTGATCCAAACTGCATCCTGAGGGCCAGCCAAGAAGAGCAGGGGCCTCGCATTCCTAAGGGGCAGTAGAAGAGAGCACCTCCTCCCCAGGATCGATCTCCACACCCCTGACCAGGTAGTGGCCTGGCGGCTCGGCCTTGTGGCCGCACTCGCCCAAACCATTTTCTTGGAAAGTGAATGCACTCTCCAGTTCTCTTCAGTTATGGCTGGATTTGTGGCCATGACTGGGGGGTGGTGATGAGCACAATGTCCAGGACAAGGGGCTCGGATCCCCACCTCCTACCCCTGGGGAAGCTGCTTAGCTCCCGGCCTTGGCTTCCTCATCCCAAGGAGGGATTTGAGGAGGGTGGACGGGGTTAGAGCAGGAAGAGGGCCTGGTCCAAGGGGGCCGAGGAGCCGGCTGCTGGGACCTGTGGCCTGCCCTGTCATGCACTTCCTTCTGGAACCAAACTCACGGACTTTGCCGGACACCCTGACATGTCCACCCAAGACCCGACCTCTAGGCCGACTGTCTTCCCTGTTCCTATCTCAGCCTCTGGCTTTCCTCAGTGGTCAGCACTTGGAAGTCTCGCCTGGGCTGGAGGGTAGCTCTGAGCTCTGGGTAGAGCATGAGCCAGGCATGGGCAAGGCCGGGTTCCGCCCCAGCGCTGCAGAAAGCCCAAACAGGCAGCCCACCACCCTCCGTTATCTGCAGTTCTTCTCTCTCTTTCCTTGGTCCATCACCACAGCCCCCTCACGGATGTTTTCATCTGCAGGATGAACTGCTGTCCCACGTCCCCCGGCCCTGGCTCACGGGCACCTCTTGTGGCTATTTCACAGCTCTGTGTGCCTGGGTTGCCATCGTCCACTAGAGATGCAATTTGCCAATTTATTTATCTCAGCATTCCCGACTTCTGTACCACTGATTCCCTGAAACTGAAAAAACTTCTCACGTTAAACAGGGTCTGTTTGTGTGTGTAGGGGACAGGAACTTAGGTATTCCGCTGGACACAGTTGAAAGAGCGATGGAAGGGCCAACTCTGAATATCTATGCTCCTTTATAGAAATGACCTCTTGGAGTATTTTCAGGAAAGATGAACTGTTCTAGACGTTGACTCAAAGAGTACGCAGGGCCCGCGGCTCTACCCAATCCCGCGAGGGGGTCCAGGGGCAGGAACCCGGGAGCCGGTGGCTCTGTGCTGCTCCCCATAAAGACGACTGTAACCTGTTTGCTTTGCTGCCTGTTGATGGACGTTCAGTTCTTCCCAGGTTTTCACAGCGGAGGACGACCTCTGTGTGTCTCCTGCTCCGGGGCCAGGGCGTCTCCAGGTTCTGTTGGAGTGGGAGCTGGACAGCAGGACGTTTTAAATGTCCCTGGCTGTGTTCAACGGTCCCCGGTGCTTGCCCCGCCGTGGGGTCAGCCTTGCCACAGCGTCGGTGCCCTGGTCCGTCACATCCTTGCCCGTGATAGGCTTCCTTAGGTCAGGACTTTCCGTGAGCAGGCACTGTGCGAAGTCAACCCAATGAGAGGGACGCATGTTCCCAGGACTCACGGTGGGACGAAGGACTCAGATGACTTTCCGGACACCCGTGTGTTGGGTTCCCTCTCCCCCCCTTTCCCATCCTGGGTCCTCCCCAGGCAGGTCGTGTGGTGGCAGTTATCTGGAAGCCCCCCACTCCCTGGACTCTGGAAAGGTCGGACTCGTTGGGAAGACAGCTGGCTGCCCCTCACTGGGAGAGAGTCCCCGAGACAGGTGAGTGGGGGACACTAGGCTCCATGAGGACAGAAACCCGTGCCCCCTCTTGGTGGCACCTCGGGCTCCATCTGGGCCAAGATTCCAGTGCCGGGGAAGCATCGGGAGCTGGTGGGCTTGAGGGCATCGGGAGCCACCCAGCACAGCCTTAGGCACAGGAAGTGACGTTTCTCTCCATCTAGGACATTGGCCCAGGACGGGGAGAGTGCCAGGAGCCCCAGGACAGGAAGGGCACTAGCCTCCGCTTGCTGGGAGGACGGGGCTCAGAGCAGAACTGGCTGAGAGAACTGGGCACCTGTGGGCGGGTGAGGTGCTCTGAGAGGGGCTCCCCAAGGTCACAGTGGGCTCTTGACAGGAAGGCAGCGGCCACAGTGAGGTCGGACTCAGCCCTGGGCTCAGGGAGGACCGGGGCGCAGGGGACCCGGAGGCAGGCAGCTGCGGGGAGAGGCGAGTTGGGGGAGTGGAACTCGCCGGCACACGTCCAAGAGGCCTGTTTCCTCCCCGGGCAGATTCGCATCCTTGAAAGGTCCTCGGGGCTGCGGTGGGACAGCAGGAGAGTGAGCCTGGCGCCACCGTGAAAGCAACAGAGACCGTGGCACCTGGGCCATGGCCGTAGCCCGGGGACAGCGGCCGCGGCGGGGGAGGTGGTGCCCGCAGCCCAGGAGAAGCACCACGGGGAGCACCCACCCGGCTGGGAGCTGCCGGCCTCTGACTGCAGGGCCCAAGGGGAGGGTCCCTGTCTGAAGCCCAGGAGTGGGACTGGGCGCTGACCGGGCAGCCTGGGGTTGTCCCGCTCTGTGGAGGGCAGATGGACTCGTGGGGTGACCGTCACCCGGGGTAGGGAGAGGCGAGGGGACCTGGGAGGGACGAGGTTGTTCCTAATGAAGCTTTGTGCCCAGCGGCGGCCTCTGCCTTCCCCACCACCTCACGGCCAGTCACCTCCCCTGCGCTTCATGGAAGCGGCCACCCCAGAGCTGCCTCCTGCTCTCAGTGACCTTCCAAGAAAAGCCGAGTCATGAGGGAGAAGGGCCCTGTGCGGGGCTGGGACGGACTGCCACGCCGGGCGCCTCGCTACTGGCACCATCCTGAAGCCCGGGTGCCGCCGGCTCCACTCTAACGCCGCGGGGTTGGCGCTACAACACCCCGAACCTGCGCACTCCCTGCGGGCGCTCCTCCTCAAGGCAGCACGCGTCACCCAGTGGGTCCATCGGAAGGACACAGCGACTCTCCTTTGGGAACAGGACGCTCTTGAGGAGGATGAGGGGTCAGGCAAGTCACCTGGAGCCAAGTTTGATGAGTGGAGAAGTGACAGAGCTGTCCCCGTCCCAGGGCCGTCCCCACCGCCCGACCTGCCAGGTTGTGTCTGAAGCTGTCACCATCCTGCAGCCTAAAAAACGACTTCATTAGAACACTGTTGAACTCAACGTCCCGCGTGGCCTCTCCCGCCAGCCCCGGCACCCCATCGGGTTAGTTTTCTCTAAGACCCAGAGCGTCCCACTGCACCCCCTCCTGCAGCCCGCTGGCGTCACCACCTTCGCACAAGACTCCTGGACTCCCCGCTCGGCCTCCAGGTCCCGCCCCAGAGCGGCCATCTCGGGCCCTCAGCCCAGGGGCCGTCACTGTTACAGGCAGCCAGGTTCCTGGCCAGGCCTGACCCCTGTCCAGGCTCCAGGGGGAAGATGGGCTGGACCCTGTGGGCTTTGTTTCCATCCCTTCCCTTGCTAAGGTCTTTCTTCCCCACTGCAAATACTGACCCTTTGGCCGGGACCCTTTTCTCCCCTTCCCCGGGCTGCTCCTGTGTGGGTAGGGCTTTCCGTGGCCGCCATGCGAAGTACCACACACTCGGTGGCCTAAGACAAGGGAGCTTCGTTAGTCTCACGTCTGGGGACTGAAGTCTGAGGCTGGCTCCTCCTGACATCTTTGGAGGATCCTCCCGTCTCTTCCAGCCTCTGGCACGGTTGGCGCCCTGGGCCTGGAGACCTGGTGGAACTGCCTCCCTCTTTACGTGGCCTTCTTTTCTGCAGGCGTCTCTTCTTGTAAGGGCCCCGCGAGACTAGATTAAGGGCCTGGTGTGACCTCACCATGAGGAACTACGTCTGCAGCACCCTCTTTCCAAACAAGGTCACATTCATGGTCCCAGGGTTGGGACTTGGATGTATCTCTGGGGGTGCAGAATTCAACCCCGAACAGTGTCCTTTAGGCTCAGCATCCCTTGCCCTAGGTGGTGAGCTGCTGGACTTTTGGCTGCTGGCTCTGCCCAGATTTCTTTGGCGGTGCTTTTCCTGTGTCCAGTTGACGTATCTCCACGTCCACCTCTCACCACACATGCGCTCCCTGAGTGTGGGACCCGTGCACCCCTGTGTCTCCAGAAACAGAGCCTAGGCAGAGTGGACGTTCAGTCCACGTTTGTTAACTGGACTTGAGGGGGCAACACAGGCTGCAGTGAGGACTTTATGCACCAAGGCCTGTGTTGCTCGCCTGCAGGACGCCAATCGTCAAAGCCTCCAGTTCTGCAAAAGAGTTTATTCACCAGGCGGCCAAACGTGAGGCAGTAGGAGCCCTGTGCCTAACTGCCTCCCAGGGAGAAGGTTTATTGGGTACAGAAACCGACTGAGGTGTGGGAGAGGTGACTGGAGACAGAGAGAGAAGCCCCTGGTGGTCTGTGCTTGTGCAATCTAACCTCAGGGCTCCCAAGAGAGTCCAGAAAGTGGCCACGCTGGGTGCTCTGAGAGAGCAGGTTGGGAGCTCCTGGCATGAGAAGGTCACCTGCTGGACCCTGGGACTCCAGCCCACCCAAGTGAAGGAGCCGTGGTTTCAACTGGTTTGAGTTGCCTTAAGTTCCCGGAAAACCATCAAGGCAACCGTTACCACGGTGACACCCACATCAGAGGTGTCATCTACAGCAAAGTGGGTGGGACCATTCTGCTTAGCTCTGAAACCTGTGGTCAAAGCAAGTAAAAGCAAGTGTGGCCAGAGGGCTGTTCCGGTTTCCCTCGAGTGTCACCGGGTGACGTAAAAGGACAACTCGCATCCCAATCCACCTTGTGCTCTATCCTTTGCCATTTCACATAATCCACGCGGCCACCCTGCCTGGGAGGCCAGGCAAGTCTGAACGTCCAGGGAGAAGAGCGCAGAAGCCACGCTCCCCACCGGCGGAAGTGCTGTGGCTGGGTGGACTCCTCCAGGTCATGATGGCCAGAGCCAGAGGCACCCTTGTGAAATACATTTCCCAAATGAGGAGACGGGCCACGGGACAGAAGTATCCATGAGCACTCTCCTCACTGCTTACTGCGTTCAAAAGAGATTCCTCGAATTTTTTTTATCAAATCCCAAGAAAGTAATTCCAAGCATGTTTGGGGAATGGCAGGGCGATTGGAATGAACGTGCCCTCCTCCCCAAACAATGACGTGGTGGGGAGACCGCCTTCTGGAACACGCGGAGCCCGACTGCCTGGGTGGGAACTCTGACACCACCCTCTGGCTTGGTGACCTTGAGCAATCCTGTAAACCAATTTACACTGAGGCGCTGGTGATTGATGGGACATCTCTTCCTGTGGAACCTACTGTTTAAAAGAGAATGCCTGGGGCTGGGGATATAGCTCAGTTGGCAAAGTGCTTGCCTCACATGCACAAGTCCCTAGGTTCAATCCCCAGCACCAAAAAAAAGAGAATGCCTGGAAATCTTTGGCCCGAGGCACAGACCTCTGCACCGAAGCCTCACGATGTACCCAGCATTGAACCAGCACAGTGGGGGTCCCGAGTGCTCCAGCTGCAGGATCGACCTGCCCAGAACTCCATGCTACGCTCTGCATAGTGACCTTCCTGCGTTTCCCACGTGTGTAGGGATTGTGAAGCCCCCAGACTCACTTCGAGGTGGACAACTTGAATTAGGGAAATGTGGCATTGAAATACGAATTCCAATTAGGGTAAGAAACTCTATTGTATCAGTTTCACACAGTTAGAGGGGACTGTTGCAATGGCGGCATTGGCTCAATAGCTTGCTGTGGTCAAAAATTCAAAAAATACAGCAAAAAGGATCTTGCAGCCGTTCCTGGTGGTGAATGCCTATAATTCCAGCCACTCCAGAGGCTGAGGCAGGAGGATCGCAGGTTCAAAGACAGCCTCGGCAACTTAGCAAGACCCTGTCTCAAAATAAAAATAAAACGGGCTGGGGGTGTGGTTCAGTGGTAACAGGCCCCTGGGTTCAGTCCCCAGAACTAAAAAAAAAAAAAAAAAATGGTGGTGGTGGGGGGAAGGGGTTGTGCAAAGGATAGCAAGCAATTCAAAAAGAGGAGAAGCAAAAGGTCTAAGAAATTAAATGCAAAACATATGCATTAAATTATGATATATAAATACACGTAGAATTAAATTCAAGTTAGAGTATAACAAGGCAGAGTTGCCAGAAAACTTTTAGAACTGGTAACTTTGCAAGTAGAAGAGGCTCAAATAAGAGATTAAAAATACGTTCTGATCCCTTGAAAATTAGTTTGTGGACAGAGGTTCCTAGCCCGTCAGCTGTTCCCTAACCTGAGATTTCTGTTCTGAAGGTTCAGAAATTCATTGCTGGCATCGTTGTGAGGAGGTAGAAAATGCTGAGCTGAACTGGCGCACAGCCCGGCCGGGCTTCCTTATGTAACAATGACCTGAGCTAGTTAGAATGAGACTTTGCGAAATAAAAGTTAAGAGCGGCCAAAATCAATATGCGGCCAGGTTCCTGCCAACTTGGCCAATGTTTCTCTAACATTCACATTGCACAGACACAGAAAAAAGAATAAAAGAGAAGCCTGTGTTTTTGCCACAAATCATGCCTGTGACCATTGTTCACGGGTCCCCCCTTACAGCATTTCATTTTCACTGTCCAAAGCTGGATAAAATGGTCCCATAAAATCCTTTGACGGCATTAGAAACACTAACCAAGGCGAGCAAAAGTCACGGATGGAGAAACGCGTGGTCCCTGTTGTTTTCTCTGTTGTAACTAATGTTGGATCTCTCTAGCAGGCGCCTAGAATGCGCCCATCTCCAGGAATCAGGTATGCGGGGGCAGGTGATCTGTTTGTTCAGCATCCCATACTTTGATTCCCAGAAGAGAAGGCATGGGACAGAACACTCTGTCAAATAAACAATTGCCCAAGGTCTTGGGCAAGAGAAATTGGGACAGGAAGCAGACGGTGGACTCTTTGCCCCAGGTAACTGCCTGATAAGGTAAACACGCCCCGTACAATGAGTTCCTGTCCTCTGTGTGATAAATATTTATGTGCTGAGCCCTGTGTTGGAAAGCACTAAGCCACTTCTCAGTGTGAACATTGACCTTTGGATGCAAAACACAGGGCTAATTTCCTAGGTGATGTAATTAATTTTTGTGGCTCAGAGCTGTACTGGGAACAACAGAAATTGTTGTTTGGTGATTGTTTAAAAAAGTGATTCAAGCAGTTGGCACAGCTCTTAGGTAACAGTGTCGACATCTAGATGGAAACTGCTCTCGGTCCCACCAGAAATAGAAAGATGTGGGGATGGTGACGGCGTGGGAGTCCATCGCCACAAACCCAGGCTCCCCTGGTGTTTGAAGAAGTGTGAGCCCAGCTTTGGCTCTGGATTATGTCTGAGGAAACTGAAGAATTTACTTTGAGGATATCGCTTCAACCTAGCTGCAGATTCCTGGGACCTAAGTGTGTCCTACTTTAGCGTGAGTCAAATATGCAGGGAAAACAGTTTTCTTAAAGGTGAGCTAAATTGTCCTCATCCAAAACAAAAGTAAAAGGCAGAGGACAGGTGGGTACATGTATCTGCCATAAATCAGTGCCGCTGTCTGGGGGTACCAGGCCCGGCACCGCCACCCCCCTCTCCCTCACCCCCAGTGTCCAGTGCATCTCAAGACGCTGTCTCACCCCTGAAACAGCCGCGTCTCCCGTTCTCCTCTGCCTTTCCACAGGCACCACGTGCCAGAGAACTCCAGGTCTGCCCCAGAGCTGGCCCCGAGGGTTCTTTCTCAATAGATGGCGCCCTCCTTAGCCCTGCTGGCCAGGACCTGGGGCCACAGCCTGGCTCCCTCCCTCCCCTGCGCTCCCTCCCTCCCCATCCTTCAACAGATCTTGCTGATTGTTCTTCTTGAACACATTCATCTGTCCATGCCTCCACCCCTTACCAGGAGGCCTGGCTTGCTGCCTAGATCACCCCAATAGCCTCTGGTCATCTCCAGGGTCCCCTCTGCTGCCCATTCCACTGTGCTCAGCGGAAGAAGCCAGGAGACCTTTCCCAACCCCAAGTCCAAGGGGGAGCTTCCTGGCTGAAAATACTCTGTGATTTCCCGTTGCCCTGAGGGTGGACAGACCTGATCTCAAACTACAGAGGCCCACGGGACCCAGCTTCCCAGCCACCTCATGCACAAGGCTCTGGCAGCAGGACTCACACTCTTTCCTCTTTAATCACCCTAAGGGCCTTGCTGAATCTAAGATTAGCTGATGTATTTGCACATTTGCTCTCTGCCAGTCTCTCCTGTCCCCGAGAGCCAGACTCGGTTGACTTTACTCACTGCTTTGGCCCCAGCAGCTCAGAGCAAAACTTGCACATCTCTGGGGGCTCGATGAATATTTGTGGAATAAATGGATGGGGGATGAATGAACCAATCAAGGCAACCACCAGGATGGTGGGTGATGAGTTAATTCTTCCAAGAAAACAGCAGAACTTTGGCTGAGTGCAGTACCGCTCAGATGTACTCCCAGAGACTCGGGAGGCCAATGAAGGAGGATAGCAAATGTGAGGCCAGCCTGAGCAACTTATAGAGACCCTGTCTCAAAATAAAATATAAAAAGGACTCAGTTGTAAATGCCCCAGGGCTCATATCCAGTATGGGGTGGGTAGATAAAAGGAAGAAAGTAAGTCACAGAACTTAGAGTGGAAGAAGACCACCCTGAGCCACAAGCCTCGACCTCGGCTGGCTGACTTCTCCACAGCTGAAACATGGGGTCCAGAAGGGTGACATGAACACTCCTTGCTGCATCTCTGTACATCTGGATGCCCCCACCTTTGTCTGGACTCCCTTATCCCTGCACTCCACCTGGGCTCCCTTTACCCCTTGACCTTCACATTTCCGATCATGACCCCATGTCCCTGGACACCAGCTCCTCCCAGGCTTGAGGCCTTACCTGCCCCAGGTAACTGCCTGATAAGGTAAGGGTGTCCTCTACCTCGAGCTCCACCCCTCGCCATCTTTAGTTCTTCCTTCTCTTAGCACAGCGTGCCTTGGCTTCCTGAGCGGAACCTTCCCTGGGCCCCAGACACCATCAGTCCCCTCAGCACTCTGGTCCCGACCATCATTGCCCGAGCATCATTGATCCCAATCCGCACTTGTGGATGTGGAGAATCCTCTCACTATGGTCCAGAGTGCAATTTGGAAATCTTTATCAAGACCTTAAACCAGGTGCGGTGGTGCATGCCTGCGATCCCAGTGACTGCAGAGGTGGAGGCAGGAAGATCACAAATTGGAGACCAGCCTCAGCAACGTAGAAAGACCCTGTCTCAAAACAGAAAAAAAAAAAAAAAAAAAAAAAAAATCTGGGGAGGTGGTTATGCAACCCTGGGTTCAATCCCCACTACTAAACCTCCCCCACGGCCCCTCCATAAAAAAAACCAACAACAATTTAAAACATTTTCATGGTTCAGCCTTAGAAGAAGATTTAATGTGTGCAGATGCTCAGATGTATTCAGGGGATGGACGCAACAAAACGTAGGGAATATGCTAATGAGGCCTGCAAAACACCCACTTGGACACACGGACTAGGCGAGCAGACACACTCGGGGAAAGGCCAGAAAGAGGCGCCGGGAGGGCCGCGGTCATCCACCGCGAGGTGGCAAAGCCCAGGGAACCCAGGCAAGCCCTCCGCACCGACCCACTCCACCAGCCCTTAGCTGCCTGCTGCTGGTTGACTTTAAAAATCACCACTGTCCCTGGTGTAGACCACACCTCAGGGGCTGGGGAAGCAGCTCAGCGGCAGAGCCCTCGCCCTGCACAGCGAGGCCCTGGGCTCCATCCCCAGGTCACAATTCTGAGGGCCCGGGCGCATGCGCAGAACCAACCTCCAAGCCCACCTCCGCCGGTGAGGCCCCGCCCCAGCCTCCAACACACGGACTTGAGACCCGTCCTCCCATCTCCGCCCCTGGCCATTTTGGGAATAAACTTTTTTTGCAAATGTGTGGTGTCAGCATTTGGCATCCTGCACGCGGACAAGAGACAAGACGGGTCTGATGCGGGAGCAGAGGGTGGGGTGGATTTTTATCTTCTTCCTATTGTCACATTGTCACTCACTCTCTCTACTGGGCTGAGGGTTCAGGCATCCCGGGAGCTGATAAGGGCTGCCGGAGACAGAGCCGGCCTCCTGGCCTTCCCTTTGATCTCAGCAGCAGGCTTTTACATCTGAATGTCAGACATCCAGCTGTGACAGTTATGAACGCAACAATTTCAAGCTTTCCAATAAGGCTAAGGCAGTTTCTGACCTGTCCCTCTCATCACAGAGGACAGTGGGGGGGGGGGGGGGACCTACGGGCTGGATGGACCTCCCAGGCTGGACCCTGCCCTGGCTGTCATGCCTTCCTGGGCCACTCTGACCCTTTTCCATGCTACGGGTCAAGGAGCCCAGGCTGCACTTCTAGCTTGGACTTTGGTTCTGTGGGATCCCAGAATCCTACCCCAAGTGGCCCAAAGCCAGCCTCTGGACCCACCCTTCTGAGGGTGAATGGGCCACACTGGTGTGTGTACCTCTAGGACAGAAGGGTGGCCAAGAGGCCCCTGGGGCAGGGGGGCAGGAAGCAGCCAAAGAGATTGAGTGGGCTGCTGGGGTGGGGCAGGGCCCAGGTCGGGAAGCAGAGGGACATTGCGGGGGAGGTCCATTAATAGTTCTTGGCTTCATGAAAGTTTGGGGTAGATATACATATTTTATTTTATTTGCTGTAGCAAATGGATTTAGAATAATGAAAAATCTAGACCTAAGGAACAAGGGCCCCCGGGACCTGTTGTCCAGAGTCCTCTGAGTCCCCGCAGGTTTGGCTGTCAGGGAGGAGGGGAGAACTTCAGAAGGACCCGCGGAGGGTGATGGTATTCTCACTGTTGATTGTAAACTAAACAGAAAATACTATAATACAACACTTAAGCATTCTGTCATCTAGTCTGGTCTTGATGTCAAATATGTCCCCTCCTATGGGTTCCAATCTGAAAAGCTGAGCAGAGCCCCCGCTGGCTATGATTGACTCAGAAATTCTCTCTGAGGAGGAAAGAGGCCACCCAGGACCCCAGACCACTTGCTGCTCTGCATACCCCCTGGGCAGGGTGGCCAGGCTCCACCAGCCCCAGCCTGAGGGCCCTGAGTCTGTGCTCTGCTCTCCAGCTTCCCTGGACCCCCACCTGGACCCTGCAGAAGCCTCCACAGTCCCCCCTCGGTCCCCATCCCCACCTGGCCACTCAGCCAAGGAGGCTTTGCCAGCGGGAAGTCCAGCCTGTCACTGTCTCTCTTAGAGCCCTGGTGGCTTTCTTTGGGACATGGACAGCCCAGTCTCCTTGTCTCAGCTCCCGCTCACCGGGCTGCCTCCTGATCCCATCTCAGCTCCAATGTCGCCTCTTCAGAAGGGCCTCTGGGACGACCCTCAGTCTGGGGGCTTGGTGAGTGACCCACTGGAGTGCTCTTTTTGACTCGGAGAGTTCTGGGTCTTACATGGCCATGTGAAGTCCTAAATCAGTCCCCAGTGCGCCCACTTCCCAGGGGCCATGACCTTGCACAGGTCATTTGACCTTTCTGAGCTTTGGTTCCCTCTTCCGTGAAGTGAAAAGCTTGACGCGCAGGGCATTTAAAAGGAGGAGAAGTCAAACCCCTCAGAGAAAGAGGGCTGTTTTCTGGTTCCCAGAGTGTCCTGCCTAAGCCTTAGTTTCAGTGCTGTAGCTTTTGAATGTTCAAGACGGTCCACAGCCCAGACCCGCCCCAGAGTCCTAACAGAGCCTTTCTAACAGGGGCTGTTTGATTGACCAAAGAAAAACCTGATAACAAGCCAGCCAACAGCTTCAGGCTGGCACCGAATTCACTTTAAAGCCCCAGAGGTGGAATCTACAGAGGAAACACAAAGATCTCTTTGGCGTTTTCAGTCTAGACTCTTGTGAAACGTCTGAAAGCCGGGACCTAATCATTAACTTTTATTGTGGATGTATCAGGCTTTATTGCAGAAATCATGCAATTATTTGCGAGCTCTCCATCACCTCCCAGTCCCGCAGCAGGAGGATGGACGCCAAGCGCTGCCAGATTCCCAGCCGAGGTTTTCCGAGAGACTTTCCAGTTGTTACACCCAAGGAGAGGCCATAAAATTGATAATATCTGGCACCAAGTCACTGTTACAGTTGGGAGCAAATTCTCTCAGGTGCAAGACAACCAAAGCTGCTGTGTCCTCATGCGAGGAACGGAGGACGCCCCAAACCCAGTCCTCTGAGGCCACCCGGCTTCCTGCTGCTCCTTCCTCTGAGTGGCAGTGCCAGCCACCAGCAGAATTTTGCTTCCTCTGCCTTCAGTTGTAGAGGACTACCTGGTCCCTTCAGTGGGCAGGACCCTTCTCCTCCTCCTTCCCTCCATCAACTTGCCCTGGGGGAACTGGAATCCTCTCTCTCTCTTCCACATCCAAATCTGTGCAGTTGAAAAGGCCACCTCAGTGTAGCCGCTGTTCCTTAGCAACACCCAACTTGTCTAGCCGGCTGCCCTCGCTCTTCTGAAAGGCTTAACCTGAGCTTTTAAGAAGTTTGTGCTGGCGGCTGCATCCGTTACTGACCCTGCTGCTGCAAAGTGAATATTCACAGAATGAATACACTTTGCCAAGTTATTTTTAAATGGAAGCTTTTATTTTTAGCAGTTATGTTGAGATACAATTCATAGAATGAACAGCTCACTCATGTAAAGGGATTTTTAATATACTCAGAGCTGTGCGACCACCACCACAATTGGCTTTAGAACATTTTCATCTTGCAGAGAACCCTCTGCCCCACTTAGCCATCAGGCCTCCCACCCTCCCATCGCCACCAGCCCCGGGAGCTACCACACTGCTTGCACTCTCTGCACACCTGCCCCATCCTGGACGTTTCGTGTAAATGGAATCCTGTGCTGTGGGGCCTGTGTGTGTGTCTGGCTTCTTTCAGTCACCATCGTTCCACACCCTACCTGTGGTTGCAGTCACCCTGGGTCAACCGCAGGCTTAAGACACAGTACAAGCTGGGCATGGTGGCATGTACCACCAGCTTCTTTGGAGCCTGAGACAGGAGGATTGCTGGAGCCTGGGCATTAGAAGCCCTTTTGGGCAACATAGTGAGCACCATCTCTTAAAAAAAGTCCAATAAAATATTTGAGAGAGGGAGAGAGAAAAAGGCACATTCATATCCTTTGATTCCATTACATTGTTAGAATTGCTCTCTTTCATCATTGGTTGTTCCTAATCCCTTTCTGTGCCTAATTTATAAATTAAACTTTATCATGAGTGTGTATGCATAAGAAAACCCACAGTGTATATGTAGGGTTCAGTCCCATCCAGGTTCAGGCATTCATGGGGGTCTTTGGACCTGAATTTGGGGCCCATACCGGGGAACTCTTGGACCGTGCTACCCAGGGCCACCACTGTTGTAGCAAGGTCCACCACTGTTGTAGCAAGGTCCACCACTGTTGTAGCAAGGTCAGACTTCATTTCTTTATTTCAAATAACATCCCATCATGTGGATCTGCCACATGCTGTTTATCCACATCAGTTTATCCATATTACTGAATTTTGACATTGGAAGGGATGTGGGGTAGTGTAGACCCTCTAGGGGAACCTCAGTCTTCTAAAGGTGAGAAGAGACTGTCTGCAGTTGTGGAAGACAGAAGAGGAAACTTATCCCGTGATACAGCCAGACTGGGAGATCTGGCACCAGAGCCTTGGTTTTTCAAATTAAAAAATGTTTCCAGCACATTGAAAAATACAGGAAACAATTAGAGTGAACATACATGGGTAACCACCCAGCTTTTAAACATTTCTCCATATTTGCAGGTTATGTCATTTAAATAAATAAAATGTTGAAGATAATTAAAGCCCCAGGTGTATCCCTTCCCTGATCCCTGAAGCTAGTCCGTTGTTTCCCAGTGGGAATGACTTTCCAGAATTTGGTATTTCCATCTACATTTTAATTCTATTGCTGCAAACACTCATACCCATAAAGGTGCACATCATTTTACATAGGTATTCAAACTTCACAACTTATGGAATGGCCTCATGCTGTCTCGTTTGTAACTTGCTTTTTATAATATCATATGTTTGAGATTTATCCATGTCCAATACATGTAGCTATGGCTCTCTGTTTTTACTGCTTCTTAGTATCTGCCTTTTAAAAAGGCACCAGCATTTATTTATCTACATCCCCCAGGGTGTATTTAGATCAGAGGTCAGCAAAATGTTTCCATGTTTCCACTACATTATATTCTATAATATAATGCCACAGACTGGACAATTGACCAAGAACAGAAATTTATTCCTGGAAGTCCAAGATCAAGGTGGCAGTGAGGTTCCACTTCCAGATACCATCAACGCCTGAATTTGGGGCCTAAGTTTCTAACAAATGAACTTTGGGGAAATTATTCAAGCCATAGCACAGCGAGACTGTATATATCTTAACTAATTAGTTAATCTTATTTATTTTTTTCTCTGCTGGGGATGGAACTCAGAGCCTCACACTTTCTAGGCAAGCACTGTACTACTGAGCCACATCCTCAGACCCTTAGACTGTGAGTAGCTTTGCTTTGGGGGTCCATCCCGTCTCTGATTTAAGTTCTCGGCTCAACTACTATAGTAGGAAAGTAGCGAGGGCGGTATGCAAATAGATGGGTGAGGCCGTGTTCCAATTGGACAGTATGCAAACAGATGGGCGTGGTCACGTTCCAATTGGACAATAGGCAAGAAATGGGCGTGGCCTGCCCCCAATGAAACTTTATTACAAACTCAGGCGGTGACAGGATTCAGTCCTCGCTTGCTGACCTTGATTTAGGTCATTCTCAAATTTTTGCTAGTACAAAAACAGATGGGTAGAATATTGCTTTGTCAGCCTCCTCCGGTCCCTGGGCGAGGGAGTCTCCAGGACGTGGCATTGCTGCTATGACGAAGGCACACCTTCGGCCTTACTGTTGCTAATGGCCCTCCCAAGGGTCAGGGCTCTGCTCTTGCCGACCCAACTCTTCCCCCAACGTGATGGGTGTGAAATCGTGCCTCACTGTGGCTTCGAGGTGCATCTCTCTATTATTTTGAAACTGAGTTTCTTATGCATGGGTCATTTGGGCTTCCTCTTCGTGAACTCTCTAGCTTTTGCCCAATTCCGTTTTGGGTTCTCTTTAATTAACTTGTAGGAGTTCTTCGTAGATTCCAGATGTGAATCGTCTGTTAATTATGAACTGCACAGATTGGAGAAAACCCAGTTTGTGCTTTGTATGATCCTTTGGTTTTCATCGTTGTTCTTGTTTGATTGACACAAGTTTTAGATTTTAATAAATTGCCAGTTTTTTAATTTGTGGTTTTTACTTTCCATGCTATGGATAATGAAAACTTTCTTACTGTTCCTCCTAACTTATCTTCCAGACGCTTTCAAATGTTGCTTTACTTTTAATTCACTTGGAATTCATGAAGTACAAAGTAGGGATCTAATTTCTTTTTTCCACGTGCATAACCACTTGTCTGGCACCCATTATCAACCAGTCTATCCTTGTGTCCATAATTGATGCTGTGTCTGTCACATCAGGTAAAAGCGGGTGTACATTTACTTGGGCTCTGTTTCTGTACCAAGGCTGCGCATCTTGATTTCTGTGACTCTATGGTAATCCTTGGTATCTAGGAGGCATGCTCCTCTACTTCCTTGGTGTCTTTCTTCAAATGCTCTTCCTAGTTTGTGCTGTTGGCTCTCTCATCTAAACTTCAGGATCAACGTGTCCATTTCTCAAAAACCCTTTGGGCTTTTGGGTGATATTATGTTGAATTTAAACACTCATATAGGACGTACTGATATCTTTATAAAACATTGAATATTTCTAGACATGAAGATGGTGTACAGCTTTCTGTCTTTTATGTTTTAACACCTACATCTTAAACAACTTCGTAAATTTTGTGGGCCGGGGCTGTAGCTCAGGGTAGAGCACTTACCTGCATGCACGAGGCCTTGGGTTGCATCTCCCAGTGCTGCAAAAAAAGTTACATAATTTATAAACAACAGTCTTGTAACTAGTTTTATAATTTTTCTTACAAAAGTCTTCTAAGTCTTTTTTATGTTCATTCTGTTTACATAGATTTTCTTGTTCTTGTAAATGGTAGTTTAAAAATGATGTCACTGTGCCTGTGTAGGAATGCACTTGGATTGTATACATCTGTCTGAAGTCCAGCAACCACGACCAGCTCTCTTCGTTCCCAGAGTGCGTTAGTTCCAGAATGCTCCTGGACTTCTCTGCAGAGGGCCGTGTTGTCTGTGAACCATGGCAGCATGACGGTTTCCTTTGCTTCCTGGGCCTTTGCTTCTTGCTTTGGGCTCAGTGCACCAGTCAGCTCCGGACCCTGGGGCTATGTGACATAGTGATGATGAGCATCTTTGGCTGGTTCCCGGCATTGAGGGAATGTTTTCCATTTAATCTTTAAGTCTGTGTTTGCTGTGGATTTTTTGGCAATGACAAAGTATGGCATTTGCTCTGGTTTTGAAAAAAAATTTGACTAATTGATATTTTAATTATACAAGTTAGATATGATCATAGAAGCAGAAATCAAATAGGTAAAAGGGTAGAAATGCCCCTTCCTGGTCCTAGCCAAGCCATGCTCTTCACATGCAGACACTGCTAACATTATTATTATTTTTTTTAAGTACTGGCGATTGAGCCCAGCAGTGCTTTTTACCATTGAGCCACATCCCCAGTCCTTTTTTTATTTTCTTGAGACAGGGTCTCACTAAGTTGCTGAGATTCTTGCCAAGTTGCTGAGGCTGGCCTTGAATTTTCAATCTCCTCTCTCAGCCTCTCAAGTCGCTGGGATTATGGGCATGTGCCACAGCACCTGGCCCACTATTAACATTTTCTTTCCTTGTAAAAATTTCAATGTTCATACAAGCTCACATTTTTATGCTCTTGTTTTTCTCTACACACAAATAACTCACACCATGCGTACCATTCTATGATTTTTTTTTTTCAAATAAAGTATCTTAGACGTTATTCGAGATCCATGCGCACAGATCTGCACAGCACACCACTGCCTGGATGCCCTCACCACTTTCCCTGCTCACAGGAGGCGGGATCCTTATCTGCTGATTAGCCTGTTATCCACTGTTACCAATGCCCCCTGCACCTTGCAAGTGTGGCTGCAGCTAAACGGCAGAATTCCTGGTTACGGACTGTTTTCCAGACCCCCACCCAGCTCTTCACTGAAGGAGGCTCACACAGGCTCTGAACTGCTTCATCAAGATCCTCAGGCCCCTGCGTCCTCCTCCCTCTGGGGAGAAGGCATCCCTGAGGTGGACGGCTGGCCCTGTCTTCTAGGGCTTTCCCTGTGGACCTGTCTCCTCTTTTTCCTGTCACAGTCTTGTAGACTTTGGACCCAATGGCTTATCTGGTCCCAGCATCTGCTGCTCCTTCCTGTCCCTGGGGCTGCCTGCCTGGGTGCCTGGTACCCTGGGCTCCTCCCCACTGCCAAGGACAGCCTGGCTCCTGGACTTGGACCCATGGTGGCTGCTGTTCTTCCTTCCACTGACGGTCAGTCTGTCTCCATTGGCGATACCCATTTTCTCCTTCCTGCAGTAACCTGCCTCCTCAGCCTGCCCCGTGCTGGCCCAACCCCAGGCACAACCCAGTCCCACTAGCCCACGAAGCGCACCTGCTCTCTTGGCTGCACCCCTAACTTACTTTTCTACCCTGCAGCCAAGGCCAACCTTTAAATGAAAGTCAGCTCATGCTATTTTCTTTTTAAAGATCTTTCTGTGCTGTTATGATTTGAACGTGTCCCCTAACAGTCATGGATTGGAAACTTAATTCTTAATGCAATGGCTTTGAGGGGTGGGGATAAAGTCACCGGTGGGTGTGGGGGTGTCTTCTCCTAAAGACAGATAAATGCTGCCCGCTGAGGGGGGGCTCATCTGTCTGTGGGAGAAGACACCCCCACACCCACCCGTGATGGAGGGATGTGTCTGGTCCTCTTCTGTCCTCATGTGCGCCCATGCTCTTTGGCCCTGCCGCCGTCCACCATGGGATGACAGAACAAGAAGCCCTCCTTAGAGAAGGTCCCTCCACCTTGGACTTCCCAACCTCCAGGAGTGTAAGAAAGAGGTCCCTGTTGCTTATAGGTGACCCCATCTGGGGAACAGCCTGAGACTGACCCCTTCCCGGTGCATCTGGAAACACCTGGCCCTGGATCGCGTCCTGCCCAGCTGTCCGTCTCAGGGGTCCTCAAGCTGTCTCTTTCCAAGCCCAGCTGCCCACTTTGCATTTGCGGGACTAGCCCCACCTCTGCGCAGGCTCAGATTCGCCCCCACGCCCCCTCCCCACCCCGAACAGGACATCCCCTCCTTTCCTCCTTGGTGGCCACCAGGATATTATGTCCCCACCAGAAAAGAAGAGATTGTCCTTGGAGGAATGACCTGTCCCCTTGCCTGGTGTGGGTCAATGCCCACCTTCCCAGAGGTGGAGCTGGAGCTGTCAATCAGACCCTCCCCTCTGGAATTTGACCCTTGAACTCTGTGGCAGTAGAATTTACAACAAAACAATCGGGACAGATTATGCTGGGAAGAGGCTGTCCCCCGGCCCAGCCAGTCCACCCTTTACTTAGCTGATTTCCGTCCTTTGCCCTCAGGGAATCCCGCGGACCCTCTCCACCCCTGGGGGCGGGGGCAGGGCCAATCTACCCCACGCAGCCCCAGCCCAGCTCCGGTCTGCACCGAGGAGCCTCTACACTCCTCCGGAAGGAGCAGCAGCCGCTAACAAGAGCCGGTGGAGGAGGAGGCGGCGTGACGGGATGGGGTGGTGATGGCCGGCGCCCAGGCTAGGAATTGCATCATGTGGTTTTGGTTTGGGTTTTGCTGCTTCCTGTGGCACGGACTCCGGCCTGGGCTTCCGGGAGACACCTGGAGGCTGGAGGGACCGAGCCCTGAGGGCCTCCGCCTGCAGCCTCCGGTCCCGCCCCCTCCTCTCCTCGGGCGGGTCCCCAGCGGGAAACCCAGGGCGGTGCTTTCCTTAGGACAGAAGGGGAAGTTTTCCCGGAGTGAGAGGGACAGTGACAAGGGACCGTGACGCACCTGTCCAGCTTTCTGGTGGTTTGCTAAAGGCTGGAGACCACGATTCATCTCTCTTGTGACACAAACTAATTCAGTCCCCTCTTCTGCACTCCAGCAACTGACAGGGAGCCATGGAACCATCCCCGTCGGGCACTTCCCAGATAAAGGTGAATGTGCTCAATGGAAGTGCTGTGTGGGGACCTAAACGCCCCCAGAGGCCCAGGCATTAAGGGCTGGCTCCCCAGCTTGGCTCCAGAGAGAGGGTGTGGAATATTTAAGAGGTGGGGCCTGGTGGGAGGTCTTTAGGTCATTGTGGGAGGGCCTCCGGGGAATGTGGGACCCCAGACCTCTCCTCTTCCTCTCTTTCCTGGCCAGGAAGTGAACAGCTTTGCTCCTCCATAGTCCTCCCTCCCACATGATGTGTAGCCTCACAACAGCCCAAAGGCTATGGGGCCCGGGAACCACAGACTGAAACCATGAGCCAGGGCAAACCTTTTCTCTTTACAAATTGATTATCTCAGGTATTTTGTGATAGTAGCAGAAAGCTAACCAACACTTATGCGGGAACTAAAGGTTTCCATCCCAAACTCCACAGGGACCCAGGAGTTCTATCTGTGGCTCTTTACTCTGTGGGCTAATGCCCAGTGCACTGTAGGAGCCCTAGAAACGTGTGTCCAGTGACTGGATTCATTTACCTATATTTTAATAAAAAATCCCCCCCACACACACATTTGAACATAATTTAGAACCAGCATTGTTAGAGTCTGTAAACAAGTCAAAATAACACCTGGCATTTAGCCAGGGGAATGTTAGAGTTCGTAAACAAGTCTGGATGGTGCCTGGCAAAATGCCAGAGGGAGTGGTTTGAGAAGTAACAAAAGCGAGCCATTAAGTGTGGAGATTCCTTATTGGTTGACTGATGTATCTAGTTTATGCTAATTAGATAAGCTGTGTGGAATGTATAAATACTGCTCCTGTCCTGCAATAAACGGCTCCTACTCCTGCTGTATCAAGTACACAAGTTATTCGTCACCCCACGGTTATTTTGCAGCCAGCCGGCCTTCTACACAGCATAATAAAATCTCATGGTCAAGGATGCTCTCCGCCAAGTGCCTCGCCAAAGCTGAATTCCCCCTACCTCACTCAGCCAGTTCCAGCTGCACTTGGGCAGATCTTCCTTACGTTAAACTACAGACCAGACTGTGAGTGCAGACAAAACAAGTCCCTGCTCTTAAACCTGGTTGCTCCTCAAGTGTTGGTAGAGACCCAATTCTCCTCTCCAGGATGACTGGTGCCCCCATGCCCAGCTGGGCCCTAGGACTCTGCCCTGTGGCCCCCTCCTTGTGTCACCAGCCGGCCCCAGATCCCTTCCCTGGAGACTCCTCCACCCATTCATAAAGCAGAGATCCCGGGTGCTGGGTCCTGGGCTCCCTTCTCGAACCACTTGAAAGCCCACGGGAGGGGCAGAAGTCCTCTAGGAGGAAAGCCGCGCCCTCCGCCTTGATCAAGCACCGCCATGATACCCACCACGGTGCCACCTGTTCAGGTGTGTGGGGGCAGGTGTGCCACGGCAAAGCCAGCAGAAACCTCGGCCCTCCCGGGCTCCATCCCCAGCTCCGTCCCGGGCTTTAGGTGGGGCACACAGGCCTTCTCCTGTCCCCGAGGGTTTTAAGCTTTCCCTCCTGCTGTGCTTTCTCTCCTGAGATTATTCTTCGGGGAACCTGGGGACACAGTCCCTTTACTTAAATATCTTCCATGTGGTGCTGAGGATGAACCCAGGCCCTCACACTTGCTAGGTGAGCGCTCCAGTGCTGAGCCCCAGCCCCAGCCCCTTGGATGCTTTTTGAAATCCCCCCAATAAACACACCAAGCCTGTCCGTTAGCCACATCTAGCGACATCGAGAGCCCTGAGGTCACCGTGGCCTTAATCCCAGGCCTGGATCCTTGCTGCTCGGCTAGCAGCCCCTCTGCAAGGTGGCCGTTCTCAAGGAGTAGTCATTTTGCCACATAAAATAGCTCGAAAGGCCGACAAGATCTCCTCAGAAGCCCACACAATCCAGTTTCCACACAGCAGCAAGAAATTCCTTCTAGAAACTGCAAGTGCTTGCTCCTTGGCCTCCCTCATCCTGCACGCCTGCGGCCCTCCTGTTCCGTTCCTCCTCGAGACACCACACGTTCAGTGGCCCCTGCAGGGACAGAATCGGCGGACGGTGTGTGGGGGCGTGGGGTGGGTAGGGCACTCCAGGAAGTCGACACATCTCCAGGGCGATGTGGGGAGCACCTAGTCCCATGACTCATTTCCTTCTCCTAGGGAAAGTTCTGTGGACCTGCTTCTCTGAAGATGCAGTTTCAAACTGGCCCTCTTCCTTTCTGGCACCCCACCCTCATCTGACTTTGACTCCCTTAACCCTCGGTTAAGATATTAACATCAAATAAAATTTACATGCCTTTTCACCCGCTACTCTGTCTTTTCTCAGTCTAATTTGCACACCCCCATCACTGAACCTAAGTGAGTAGAGGAGGTTTTTCCCCTCCTCCACGGATACAATGCTGTTGGCTTGGAAGATTTCCTCCAGAAGACAGCCAGGAGCCCAGAGGTCTCACATTTTCATCAGCTCCCGGGAGCAGCTAGACTCTCTTCTGTGGCAGTCCTCTGCTCTCTTTGATCTGGTCCTGGGCTCAGAATGACCCAGATCTGAGAGTGCTGGTTTCCCCACTCTCCGTAGCATCCACGGTGCTGGCTCCCGGGCTCTCCCCATTCTGTCTCCTTCCTCCCCTCCTCTCAGCGCCTACAACAGTGCCGCCACACTGCAGGCACTCCAGATACTGTCCCACTAATGAACAAGCCCTTTCTGGGAACTCTTCCTCCTCTCGGAGAAGCCCACACTGGTCCTGAGCTGGTGTGCCTTCTCGTAGGACCTGGAAACAGCTGACATTGTAGTTCTCCTCATCCAGGAAGATGCACATCGGCACACGGTCACTGTTGGTCCCGGGGACTGTCATCCTGGGTCCAGGCTAGCATGGAATCCCAGGGGTTCTGCTCCTCCAGGTGCACGAGGTGTGAAGTGGCCTGGGCTCTGGGCATGGTGTCCCTGGTAAGGAGGAGGGAGGATGAGGCGATGATGAAGGCCTCCCTGGGGGCTGGCCACCCGACCCCACCCAGGGAGCCGAGCTGCTCTCTTCCTACACTCGCAGATCTTCTTCTGCTGGGTCAGGAGTAAGGGCCTGGCCCTCAGCATGGATCAGCGCAGTGGCCAGGCAGTGATCCCCTGGGAAGACCCTCCGAGGGAGGAAACTCCAAGTGGGTTGTTTGAAACTTGCCAACCACTGCAGTTGGGAAACGTCTCTCAGCTGTTTGACTCTAGACTCGGGAAATGGATATCCTAGCGGGTGCTGGAGACATTTCAGAATGGTCTAGAAAGAATTCTTCAGGCACTGGGGCGTGCGCCTTGCCAGAGCTCTTGCCCAGCCTGTGCCCGGCTCCGGGTTCGAGCACTGTAAGAACAAAACAACCTAAAGGTTTGGATCTACTGGTGGTAATGATCATGATAATAAATTGAATGTCTTCCCCTCGACCTATGTGCATAGGCTATGACAAAATCTTAGAGATCAGATTAGATTACAGGAGCTCTGATCTTTATTCTAGTTAGAGAACACCATAGCAGAGCAAAGACAGCCTTCCTCCATCCTCTTATGTTCTGTCCCTGGGGTATGCGAAGGAGACGGAGGGAGACAGATTAGCCAGAGAAAAAGCCTCCATATTTATTTCAATTTTTATATGCTCAGAGGCCTTCACAGAAAAGAAACCAAGACTCAAAGATGTGGTTGAACTGGGCCGGGGGGAGGGCTCATATATTGTTTTAACAAAGAGAGATGAACTGCGGAGAAGTGATAAGGGGACAGGAAAGGAGTGTGGGCTCTAGGAGCAGTAAATACGGGAGGATACCCCGTGAGGGAGCTGATGAAAGCCAGGGCTATCCTAAGGTTGGTGCAGAAGCTCCAGCGCCGTCCTGGTAGGAGGCTTCTCCCCTGTTGATGTGCTTTCTCTCAGTTGCCTTCAGCTTAAACTAATCCTCTGCCCTGGGGGAATGTTTTAGGGGGGCATATTCTGGTCCCCTTTAATGTTTTTAAAGACATTTAGTGGTTCTTCCTTAGAAGTGTATGAGAACCCCTGCTCGAGGAAGCAGAATCAGCCCCTCCTGGCACCGGGGTCTATTAGGGGACCCACCGGGAAAGGCCCTTTGGATCATCGCTGACGCACACGCGAGGGCTTCTGAAATCCCGACAAACATGCTTTTCTCTTACATAAATTAAGTGCTTCCCTCTGATCTTTCTTGCTCCGTGAAACCCTTTATACAACAGAAAGGTGAATTATTCCACACTTCAAACTAGCAAGGTTGAAATACATGATGATTTGTACGTGTATAAATAAATCGTGTGGCTGTCATTATTGGGGAAGGTGGTAAGAGGTGTAAGAGGAAGAATCTCTCATTTCTAGGTTTCCTAAAAAGCCGTTCCTTGAGTGCTCTGATGGAGGAAATGAGGCTCCCTGCCCTTGAGGGGCTTTCCCCGCCCACCCCAGCCTCCACAGCCTGTCTGGGGACTCAGTCCCAGGGTCCCTGACTGGCTCTCACCAGCAGGTGTATCCCCAACACCCAGGCCTCCGCCCTTGAAGGCTGCATAAGACACAGCCACAGAAGTGAAGCGTGGGCCGCGAGCGTGGCCCCAGGCCTGGCCCCTTCCTGCAGCCCCAACACTCTCTGGTCTAGGACACCAGGAGGGAGCTGGTTTGGAACGCCTCCTTCAAAAAGCCCAGTGTCTGCAACACGGCCTCTCGAGCAGACCCATCCCATCTCCTGAAGTGTAAAGGCAATAACGTGGAATTAACTTCATTACCCGCCTGAGCAAATGAGGCTGAAATCACAGAGATCCTTGCAGTAGGCCAGGTAGAGCGCAGACCTGCTGTCCCTCTGAGAGCACTTTTGCCTTTTGAAGAGTTTTATGACATCTGCTGCTCAACAAGGAACACTCTACATTAATAAAACATAAAGGAACAACCCCAAGAGGAGAAAGCATTGTTCTAAGCAGCCCAGGTAGAGTCCAGTTTCAGCAGGAGTCCACCTTGCCCACGCGTCGGGATGGGTCAGTACCTTAGATGACGCCCAGGGCCAGCACAAGGAGGCAGCTCTCAGCAAGAGTCCAGCTGCCTGAGGTGGCCCTGATCCTCCTCCAGGGCAGGAGGGAAGGAGGAGGGGACTGACCACCTGAGGCTGGCTGCTTGCGGAGGTGGGCAGGTCCCGGGTTCCCAGGCAGAGGCTGGTGGGAGGCGTCCAGGCTGAGTGGGGCCTGGCTGGGAGCTCTTGGTCCTCCTGACAATGAGTCCTTTCTGCCCAACCCTCTCTTTCAACGCCTCTCCACCTGTCCTCCTGATAGGTCCACGCTTCAACCACTAACACACACACCCAGGGTGCCCTTGGGTGCTTGTGAAGTGGCAGAGCCCAGCCTGTCACCCTAGGCTGAGAATCTTTTATTATGGCTTGTGATCCATCCCCTCCCATCCACGGACCCATTTTCCAGAAAGGGTGAAAGGAAAACCAGATGGAGGGGTGTCGTACTCAGTTCCTTTCTTTTGAGGGATCCTGCTAGCAAGGGGGTGTTTCAGCACAGAGCAGAAAGAGGCGTGCCAGGCGCCCGCCGCGGACTCTCGGAATAACTGGAAAATAAGTTCAAAAGGCCCCAAAGACTCACAGGACAGACAGAGCGTTGAGCCACTCTGGCAAATGTAAGAAAACCAAGATGGGTGTACTCAGTGTTGAGTTGTGCCTTGTGGCTGAGAGTCCCCAAAATGACCCTCACAGGCTCCATCAGGCCCCAGCAGGCCAGACACATGGCAATGAACACTCAAACATGAATCCAGGGGTTTTGCCAGAATTGTCTTCTAGGACTGGGAGCTCTGCCCTCTCTGGGCAACCTCTGGGAGACTTGTGTAACTCACTGTGGCTAATACATGCGGCTAGGGGAGAGTCAGTGTGTACACACACTCACACAAAAGGTTTCTGAGGCAGAGAGAAGTCCCATCAAATGCCACAGTTGGAAGAGAGGGAGTGGTCCCTCATGGGCCCTCCTGGGGTGGCTCCAAGTCCTTCTCAATGCCACAGGCTGTGGGATTCCATGTCACTGCACTGAGACCCGAAGAGACAAGTCGAAGGCCATGTCTCTGCCTGACCTTAAGGGTGAGTCAAAATCTGAATCATGCTTTTCCACCAAAGTCTACCGACGGGGCTCTGCCCACAGAAGGGGAGTAAAGGGGTCTGAGGCCGGGATTCTAGACTTCCATTGTCTGTAAATCCCAAGTGTCTTTCTTGAAAATGGTGGTAGGAACCACAGCTAGACAGGAGCCATTGGGAAATAGAGCAGAAGGGGCAATGCCCGGTGTGTGTAAATGTGTCTCAACTGCAATTTTAAATCTCTCTCTCTCTCTCTCTCTTTTTTTGCAGTGCTGGGTTTGGAAACCAGGGCCTCGCACATGGCTAGGCAAATGCTGTACCACGGCGCTGCACCCCGGGCCCTAAACTGCAAATTCTTGGGGATGGGTTAAAATCCTTTCCACCACTAATTTTTGACAGCCCCAAATGTCTCAGCTGCCCAGACCTGGTGTCAGGACCCGGGGTCCCCTCCTGTCCATCAAAGGGCAAGGCAAGGGCAGTCTAGGTCAACTCCTAGGTGAACCTGTTTTTCTAAGCTATGCCCTCAATAACGGACACCACCCACTGGCCCTTCCGGCCTGGGCCTGTGTAGCGGTGGGGTCTGATGGGGACGGCGGCAATTAACCGGCTGCTTGCCTTCTCTGTCACCCATGTGTCTCATGCAAATTTTTGATATTTTGTTCAGAATGAGTTGTTTGCATTAATCTGAATTTTTAAAAACATTACACTAAAATGTAACTTATCGAGATCACTCGGGGTTTCGCTCCCCCTCGCCTCACCCGGGTCCCCCATACTTGGGGTTTTGCAGCTGGAAGGGGGGACACAAGAGCAGCAGGTTCTGCTGCGACCAAAATGCACTGCGGGAGAGGACGGTGGCCACAGCCCCGTTTTGCTGCCCCTGGCCCCCGCGCCCGTCCGCGGCGCGGTCTAGCGCAGGCGAAGGCCCAAGTCCCGAGTAAAAATAAACGCGGGCTATAAATAGGCCTGTAAAAGTCTTCAAGGCACCCGCGCGACAGGAAGGAGGTGCCACCGCACAAGTGCTCACTTGAAAACTTCCCAACTCGTAAAAATAACTTTGATAAACGCGGGAAGACGCCTGGCTCAACGGAAAGGAATGGACCCGCGCGCAGAGCCCACTTCTGCGCCCGAGCCTCCCTGCGGTCTCGCCTCGGTGTCCGGCGTGGGCGTGGCCCTCTGTGGGCGTGGTGCTCGGGGCGGGGCAGCGGGCGTGGCCCTCTGTGGGCGTGGTGCTCGGGGCGTGGCAGCGGGCGTGGGCGGGGCGCGGTGTGGGCGTGGTGCTGGGGCGGGGCAGCGGGCGTGGGCGGGGCGCGGTGTGGGCGTGGTGCTCGGGGCGGGGTAGTGCTCGCTGCGCTCCAGCAGTCCTGACTCACCGCCCCACGGGTACCTTAAAAAGGCAATGGGTTCCTGTGGCGGGGCGGGGGGGGGGGGAGGTGTCTAGCCGCCCCGCCTTTGCTGGAGCCCCTTCTCAGCAAGGGGTAAATGTCCCTCCTTCCCACCTCCTTTGCCTTCACTGCAAGGGTCACCTCTGGGCGGGAGCCTACAATTTCAACCTGCTTGGACTTCCCCTCCGGCTTGGTTTTTTTGTGGTGCTGGGGATTGAGCCCAGGGCCCTGCTGTGAGGCAGGCACTATATCCCTATCTCCTCCCTCCCACTTCCTACCCTCTCTTTCCCTGCCTTTCCTCCCAGGGAAAGTCGTTTCTGCCCCCAAACTGGTCCAAGCACCCACTCCTCCAGGTATCTCTACAAATATCCCCTCCCTCATGTTATCCGCGCCTGCCTCTTCCTCCTCTTCGCCCTCCAACTTCTCCAAAGCGTGGGCCTCCAGGTCGCCCCACTCGGTCCTGCCACTCTCCTCAACGTCGTCTTTTTAAAAAGTGGGGGATTTTTGCATTTACATCATTTCAAACTTAAAATTTAAACCAAGAACACAGAGAAGTGCAAGTTTGAGACCAGCCTCAGGACTTTAGTGAGGTCCTAAGCAACCAAATGAGATGTTATCTCAAAATAAAAGAATAAAAAGGGTTGGAATGGAGCTCAGTGGCAAAGCCACCCTGGGTTCAATCTCAGAACCACCCCCACCCCCCAAAAAAAGAACGCTGTCAGGACCTTTGTGCTTTTTCTCCTCCCAAGAGCATATGCCACACTGCCTTTGCCACTCTACATCCAAATGCGTGGGCATCCATGGACTCTGCTGTGGATTCAGACACCTGCAGATGATACAAGGTATTCAGGAAAAAAATTTCATGTCTACTAAATGTGCATGTCATTATTCCCTAACCAATACAGGTCGACCATGGTATAAGCAACATTCACCTGTATAATGTCTGAGAGGCCGTCTGAAGGTTTAAAGTGTGCAGGAGGATTGCGTAGGTTTGTGCACCTCCTACACCACTTTATGCAAATGGCTTGAGCATCTCAGGCTTTGGTATCCTCAGATGGAGGGGTCCCAGAACCAGTCCCCGTCGATAAAGAGGGGTGGCTGTATACACAAGAATTGCAGACGTCATGCTCATATTCCTAACTTCTCAGTTGTGTTTTTACTAACAAAGGTATGCATTGCAGAGTTAGGAAAAGACTCTTTTAGAGATTTCCCTGAGGTGCCCAATTCAATGACCTCTCTGGGCTCATTGGCTTGACCTTCTGCTCCTGGTGCTGCTGTCTCTGTCTCTCTTTTCCGTTGTCCTCTTTCAAGGGCTCCTCTTTGCTCCTCTGAGGTGGGTTCCATCAGGTCTTGCTTCCCGTCTCTTTTCGGCCTCTCCCTGGAGGAGGCCTGCCACCCACGGCCCTGCACCTCGACAAGCTCCGACCCCACCTGGGTTTCCCTGACTTTCCAGGAACTAGCACCGGAATTCCTCAAGGTCCTTTCACTTGCCGCTATGAACTCACCACTCTAAGAACTGAACACACCCCGCCCCAAACACAACCTGAAACCTCTGAGCGAGCAGGGCACCTCCCTCAGCCTTGAATTCTGTCCCCTTCATTGGTCACTTGCCCTGTACCCCACCCACCTCTTCCACGGCCTTGAGCTCTACCCAGTTTGGGCTTCCATCTTCTCTTGAGAGCGGCTCCTTCGCCTGAACTTGCTCCCTGGAGCCTGGTTGGCCCATTCAGTCCCCTTGCTTTCATGAAGGTCTCCTCTGACCTGAGCAGATCCTGCTCCATTGAAATCCCTGCCCTGGAGTTCCTTCCCCTGAGCTCCAGAGAACAGATTATTGGGACCCTTGAAATGTATTCAAATGTGGGGGCAGGGGAGCACTTTCTGGAAAAAAGGTTATACCTTTTATTGAAATTTTAAAAGAATTTGTGTCATCTGTCTCCCCAAAGAAAAGAAGCAGCCCATTGCTGTTAAGGTGACGTTACCAGTGTTACAGTCAAATTCCAAAGCTATTTACTTTTAGCTCAATCTGGTGTTCCCAGCTCTGATCCTGTATCTTCCACCAACAGTCAGAGGGTCCAGCCCAGCATTTAGCAGTCTTGCTGGTCATGAGGATGATGGGGGCACTAAATAAAATTTCCTCTTCCTTGGCTCCTGCCCTGTGGGTTCAGATCCACAGGGTCTGAGTGGTGGTGTTGGGTAGGGGTGGTGTGAGCCAGGAATCTGGGCACGTGACAGAGCTTCCGGCCTTTCCCAGGGATTTGCAACTCTCCCCCTTTCCCCAGGAGAAGTTCAACTGTTCCTTGAAGGCACAATTCAAATGTCAGCCCTGGGACAAGCTTTCCTGATGGCACTTGTGTTAAAGGCAATGCTGACATCCCTGAGGCCCTGAATGCAATCCCAACTGAGATAGCCATTCATTCCCCACTTCCTGTAACAGCTGGAGGGTGTGGGCTGGCCAGGAAGCTCCTGTTCCCTGTCAACTTCCAGGGACTTCTGCTCCTCCCTGTGATTGAAGGTAGGTCCCCATTAAGCAGCCCTGGAGGAGGAGAGAAAGTAACTAAGGGGATCATGCTCAAGATTTAAGACCCTCCCAGGAGGCTGCACGGCTCCTCATCTTGCCAGAACCTGGCCAGATAACCCTGAAGTTGCAAGGGAGGCTGGGAAATATAGTTCCAGCTGGTGGTCCTGCACCCAGCAGGACCAGTCACCAGGGAGAGGAAACAAGTAACAGATATTATCATGGTCATTTTCCTACCCCACCTCTTTTCGTTTTTCATTTTCATATTTTACCAAGGCCAGGACTTGGCGGGGAGCAGGAAATAGAACCGAAAGCCACATCTCGCTACTGACTGCTTTCCACGGCTCGCCCCATCTGCAGGCCAACATAGGTTCTGGTGGTTGTTGCTTCTTACACGCCTGCCTGGCCCGTTTGTGTGTGCTTAACAAGTGTGAGGCGAGGTCGTGAATCAGGGATTCTTAAATGAGCTTCTGGGAACTATACAGTGCCCCATCATCGGATCATGGCAGACAGTCACTTTGGTGGCCCTTTTTGTCATTTCCTGTGTCTGCTGAGCCGTGAGTAGCTCTCAGTCACTGCAAGAGGCCAAGGTGAGTCTGGGAGCCGCACCAGCGATGCCACCATGGGCCAGACAGACCCTCGCAGGGGAACATTCTGTTTCCCACCACTGCTACCCCAGTTTCTTGCCTTGACAATGATTCGTCGTGATCCGCTCTTCCCGCAGTGATCCTGTGCCTCCCCGGCCTGGTGGGAGAAGGGACAGCCACGGGGGACCTGGGGAAGCCTTTTCCCAGTGGAGGGAACCAGCCCAGAGTGGGGACGAGCTTGGCCAGTCTGAGGTTCCTCAAAGTAGCCAGTGCGGCTGGGACAGAGGGCTGGGGAGGGGCAGTCAGGGCCGGGTGGCCTGGGGCTGCCCAGACCGGGAGGGACAAGGCCCTCTTGGCTGGGAAGGTGAGTCGTGCTGAGCTGTGAGCAGGGTGGCGGTACAGCTTGATTTAGATTGTTAGGCAGTTCTGGGTGCTTTTGTGGAGCCACAGCGGAAGGGACATGATTGGATGACTTTTGAATGGTCACCAAAGAGCTGGCAGAGGTTTTGCCCAGGAGATGGTGGTGGAAAGGAGAGGGTGACCCAGATCTCGAGGGCGGTCCCCAGGCCTGGCTGGATGTGGTCTCTCCAGGCAGCTACCACCTCCCACGGCGCTGACGCTCCCTTTCTACTTCATCACTTATGGGAACTTCTCTCCGAGGGCACCGCTCTGCAGCTCGAGGCGGCCCTCCAGCCCCCCCAAGACAGCTCCTGATCTTGACTGTGCAGATTATACTCACTGTTGAGTAGCAATCACTGTGGAGGATCACAGACATTGGCCCTGCTTGCATTCGTCTTGTTGGGGGGACAGAAAATAAACAAAGATACAGAGTGACCTAAAGAATGACACCTGTGAAGGAGAGGTACACAGTTAAGGAGAGGTTTGAGGCAGCCCTGAGGACCTGAGACTGGGAAGGAGTGGGGTGGGGCAGAGTAAAAGCACATGCAAAGGCCCTGGGGCAGGAGGAACAGGGCTCCTTCTAGGAAGCTTTGCTGAGCAGATGGCAAAGAAGGCAGGATGGCGCCAGGGTGGGTGATTTTTTTGGTAGCAGAAGTCAAGGCAAACTTGGTGACTTCTGTATCATCTGTGAGGATGAGACAGCAAGACAGAAGGTTGAGAGAGGAGAGAATGTTTTAAAAATGCATTTCCCGGGGCTATGGCTCAGCTGTAGAGCGCTCCCCTAGCCTGTGCAAGGCTCTGGGTTCGATCTTCAGCACCACATAAAAATAAATAAATAAAATAGAGGTATTGTGTACACACACACACAAAAGATACAAAATGCATTTCCCAGAACATTTAAAAAAATGCATTTCCCAGTATAATACTGGTTTGGGGAAAAGTTCTGTGGCTGAAAGGCATATTTGGCCTGGAGATAAGTTTTATTTGAAGCGGATGGTTTACATAAAAGATCCAAGTTTCCAATCTCCCTGCTTAGCTCAAAAGAGAGCACGCAGTCAGTCTGACGTTGATAGGCACTTATGACCTTGACACCTTTGGTCAGGATTCCCGAATCATTCCAGAGAAAGGAGGAGAAAGGCGCAATGCCCCAGAGGCGGGATGCACCAAGGACTTCAGTTATGATTTTAGCCTCATGAAAATTCCAGGGAAGTCCAAAGTTCACCAAAATCTGCAGTAAACCAATTCAAAGGAGGTCTTCCATACCTCTAGACCTGGGGACCCGCACCTGCTACACTTTTGTCTTTATTTAAAAAAAAAAGAGGAATGACTCATTATGCTAATGCAGATGAACACAGATGACACCCCTGTTTATTTTTGTTATTTATTTATTTATGTTCTCAATTCCCTTGAAGCACGAGAGAGAGAGAGAGAGAGAGAGAGAGAGAGAGAGAGAGAGAGCGCAAACCCCGCCCACCTCTTCCTTCTTTCTTTTTAAGTTCACTGTGGAGAAATCGCCACATTGTAAACTTGTGGAGGGCCCGCCAGTTAGAAGAAAAAGGTCTCTATGACCTAAGCAATGCCCGTAAGAAGCAGAGCTAAGAAAACATGGAGGAAGACAAGAAAACATGGAGGGAAGAAGGTGCAGAAGTGTTTTAAAATTAAAATAAAATTTCATGATGAAAAGATCACATTCCAACCCAATTTAAGAGGTGGAAGAGCAGCAGAGGAATCAGGGCACAGAAATTCAGATTTTTTTTTTACCCTCAACAGGACCTAAAGGTCTTGATGTCTGAGAAGAACCGGGAGGAACCGTGTTGATGCTTAAAGAAATCCCACCCCCAGCCCAAAAATCCCTACCTGGGAATTTCTACCCAGGACATAATTTGAATGAAAATAAAAAAAGTGAGTTTATACATGAGCATGGGTGGATGTTTGCTGCTTTGCAATTTGCAACATTTAAAAGAAGACTTTCTTGGGGGGGGGAGGGGCTGGAGTAGCGCATCACTGTGTGGATCAAAGGGTCAACCGCAGTGGGGCTGGAGGGAGGCCCGTTGGTCTGAAGGAGGAGGGGGCCTGAGGTTTGGGAGGGTGTTGTCGAGGGATGTTTAAAGAGTCATTAAATGTATATAGGGAGAAGGAAGGAAGATTCTAGAATAAGACTCAGCCTGGGGGTTTGCAGGTTATCCAGCCTGGGTCTGCCTATTGATGAGGGCCTGGGTGAAGGGGCACAGGGCTCGGGAGCCTTAAGCCATCATTTGCATTGTCCTTTCTCTACAAAGCCAAATAGTTGACGTGTACTGAGATGAAGGAATTCCTTACCAAAGCGAGATCCCCGGGAGATAAGGTTGTGTAACACATTTTCCTCTTGTATTCACATATCCGAGCAGTGTGTCTCTGTCTGTGTTCTGCTGCTATAACAAGATATCAGAGTGGGTAAGCTATAGACAGTAGTGTTTGCCTCAAGGTTCTGGAGGCTGGGAAGTCCAAGAGCAAGGTCCAGCTCCGACAGGGGCCTGCAGCTTCATTAGCACAAGGCAGAGGCGGAGGGGCGCAAGGGAGGCAGGGAGAAACCAGCCCACACTCATCCTGTCTATTGGAGCCGCTGCTGAGATCATCAACCCACAACCATTCCTGAGGGCCCCCAAGTCCTAATCTCTTCTTAAAGGTCTCACCTCTTAATTCCATCACAATGGCCATGACATTTCAACGTGAGCTCTGGAGGGTCATTCAGACCACAGCACCACGTCCATCCCTATGCTACCACGTACTGCATTCCCCTGAAAGCCACACTTTTTTTTAACTCCCTGTGATTGGACATGGAATGTATTTCCAGGTTGTCTCTAATCTCCTGCTTTAGATATTTTTATGCCTTAGTCTCTGCTTGTTTATTTTCTAAAATTGGAATGACTGGGTCAAAGAATGTGCCCAATCTTCCGTTTTTAGTAGAAGCTGCAAATTATCTTCTGAAACATCCACCAGTTTATACGTCCACCTTTTTGGCTTTTCCACCTATTTCAAAAACCCTGCGCCCCACGGCAGGCAGTGTAGGGAGCAAGAGGAGCAAAGGGAGGGAGTGGGGGAGCCGCAGGGCAGGTGCAGCCGGGGGACTCTGCGTGACCGTGACCGCTCTCTGCCTGCGGGGAGCTGGGGTGAGGCGCGGCTCCGCCCAGCGTAGCAACCCTGGCTCCCTGGCCTTAGGTGAGGCTTCCTGTCTCCAAACTTCTGTTTCCCCATCTTTAACTGCAGAGGAGCGTAGGGCCATGTCACCGGTTGTCACGGGGAGGCCTGGCGAGCCCTTAGCCAGCAGCGGGCACACGGCAAACCCTCAGGCCTGGCGCCTGCCTCCTGCCCCACGATGCCCGCACACTCTCTGAACCTCTGCGTCTTCGCGAGCCTGGCTTTCACAGGGACCTGCGCCTGCAGCGCCACTCGGACTGTCAGCACCCCAGCTGGTGTTTGCGGGGGTCACAGTGCCATCCGGTCTTACCCAGGTACAAGCTCCCCTGCCTGGGGGCCCCTGTCATGCCCTCTGTCCTCTGAGGCACCGGTACACACCAGAGCACCTCCCTGTTAACTGGGTTTCCCGCAGTCCCTGTGTCCCCTCTACGGGTGTGGCTGGGGTCCGAGCACGGCGTCAGTCCTGGCCCAGCAGCCCCCGTGCTGTTACCTCCCTTCCCTGAGACTCAGTTTCTTCATCTGTGAGATGGCCGATAGCAGACCTGCCACTTAAGGTCGTGACTGATGGAGGAATGTGCTCAGCACGGTCACACGGGGCTCGGGAAGGGGGCTGGGAGGAGCCTCGGGCTGTTATGGTGGCCATCTTGCTTGCTCCCGCGGCCGCTGACCTTCGAGCCCTGTCCTGTCCACTTGAAGCTCTGAGGAGGCCTGCTAAGGTCCTCACCTTCCACCTGTGCCGGGCCAAATTCCAACATCACCCCAGGGTGACCTTTCCGAGGCTTGTCTGGGGCGTGTCACCCTCTGCTCAATATCCGGACTTGTCCTAGCGGGGTTTGAATCTGGCTCCAGGGTCAGTTCTAATGTGGTCATTTGTTCACAGCACCCCACCCCACCGTCCCTTCCAGCTGTCCCCAGGCTCTGCTCCAATCTCCCTCTCCTTTCCCACCCGTCGGTGAAATGCGCCCAGCCCCTGGACAGAGGCTGATTCTCCAGGTCCCAGCAGGTCCCAGCTGGCCCCACCTGGTGCGGCAGGCATCGCCCCTGCCCTTGGAGCTTGTCCCCTCCCCCACCATGTGCCCTGGAATTCACTCCCTGTCCTCTGAGCCTGGTCCTTGGTGTACCTCATGCTCCTGAGGTTCTGTCTCCATGTGACACTGGTCCTCCTTGAGGGCAGATGTCCCCACGTTCACCCTCTCATCGTCCCCCTGCCCCAGCTCCCTTCCCAAGCTCTTGACGTGTGCTCAGGGTCCTGTCCATAGATGACATTTTTCTAGGATTCAGATGTGCAGAACTTTACCCCCCAGACCAAATGCTTGAGAGAGATGGGCGTTACCCTTCCTGTGACTTACTCTGAGATGATAAGGACAAAGAATTTCACACATGGCAATGCCTGTCACCCAGAATGGGTGTGTCTGTAGATGTGCGAGTGTGTTCTGGAACAGCAGGACGGGCGTCACATGCCCGAGGACAGGGTTTCCTGGCCCTGGAGGGGTAGGGACAGCTGCGGTGCTTGCCTGCTGGTACGCGCTCTGCTCTGGAGGGAAGGGAGGCCCTGGCCCTGCGCTCCCGTCCTGTCCTAAAGGCATGTGGCTTTCATGTCAATTTGTTTGGTCCTGTTCCGCTGTCATGCAGCATGACTGGAAAGGAAGTGGGTGGTTGACTTGCTGCTGGGAGCTAAGGAATGTCACGTCGCTCCAGTGTGCTTCACATTCCCAGAAATACGCTGAAAGGAGGAGGGTGACTCAGAGTCCCTGACTTTCCACAGCCCAACCGCTGGGCCTGGGCGGTGCTGAGGAGGACGGGAACACGAGGTGCCCGGACGGTGCCCCCACCCGGGCTGCGGTGGCCGAACCAGGTCAGCTCAGGGGTTTTCTCCTGGCTGGAGAGGGCCCTGGGTCCACTGGTGCTTGCAGGTTTCTAGCTGTCCCCAGGTCCTGCCCAGGGATGTGTCAGGGAGGAAAAGGTGGTGGTGTTGGGCCAACATGGGGAAATGTCTGACCGCGGTTGTGATTTCCCGCTGGGCACGAGTGAGGGAGGGCCTCTGTGCTTGGACCTAGCCTGGCAGTACTAATCCCTCTTCTCCCACCTCCCTCCGAGCTTACGCTCCCTGGCTCTTCCTCCAGACCCTCCCATGGCCCCCCTCCCCCCTCAGAAAAACATCTTTCCTGGTGGAAAGGCCTGGAAAATCATTTCGAGGGCAAGAATTTGGCCATGATCCCTGAAAGGGAAGCCCAGGCTTTGCAGGGGTTTCCAGAGAGAAGCCACCTGGTGCTCTCTACCCACCTCTGGGTGCCCGGCCACCCGGCTAATGAGCCATGAGATGGGTCCAGGGACCAGCCCGCCCTGCCAGAGGCCGCCTCACCCCAGCCGAGGATTCCCGCTGCTGGCCCGTCGGTGCGCCCTGTTCCAGGGTCCTCAGCCCAAAGCAGGGCTGAGCTGGGGCACCCTGGGCTCTGTCTCCAGGCTCAGGCCCCGTGTGTTTACTCACCAGAAAGACAGCTCCCACTTCCCAAGGCTGCCAATAGGAAGCTTCCATGCAGGCGCGCCAGCTGGGGCCTAGGAGAGCCCTGAGCTTGTCCCCAAGCAAAACTGGTTCGCACTGAGGACACCGGAAGGAGGCAGGCGGGCGCCGGCTCCAGTCCTGCACCCCATCTCCTCACCTCCCACTCGCTATCGCTGAACCATCTTGCCCCGTGACTCACCTGCACGGGCATGTGGCAATGGCACCTGGGGGCGGGGCAGAAGCCACACAGGTGCGGAGCCCAAGTTCTAGGGCCCCGGGGCCCCCAGACCTCGGCTGGCTGCTGCTCCCGCTTCCTGGCCGTCTCGGCCTTCACCCTCTGCATCCGAGGACCAGGAGTAACAACAGCACCGTCTCCTAGGGCTGCGCACTCAGGCACGGCTGCTACCAGGTGGTGCTTCCAGGTGTAGGCGCCCCCCACCCCCAGGCTCAGGGCTCGTGGCCTTGAGTCTTGCCCTGTGTCTCTGAGGGTTCATTCCGTCAGCCCCGCTATACCTGAGTGCTCAGCACCAGCTCAGTCTGGCAAAGAGCAGGGAACTCAGAGTCACTCGGAGACTCAGCAGACATGAGATGGGGCACCTCTGACACCAGAAGGGGCCAGCTTCAGTGGAAAACGGGCAGGGACCAAATGAAAGATTCAGATGACGAGGGGATGGGACTCCTTTCCACATCTCTCAGGAGACTGCTATGCTAAGACGTCACAGCACCAAGGGATTCAGTCCCCAGTACCAACACCCATTCATACACACACACACACACAGATTAATAGGTACAAAGAAATCCTACCAGTCTGGGTTGTGGCTCTGTGCTAGAGCACTTGCTAGCAGGCCTGAGGCTCTGGGTTCGGTTCCCAGAACCACACACACACACACACATTTCTTAAAAGAGAAACGTATCATTCGCCTTCTAACCTGGGAATTCTTTCAGTCACAGCTAAGCTAGAGTCCTCCTCCAAATTCTTTCCCGCCTGGGGCTCCTGACAGTGGGGACTGGAGAGGCCCCCAGAGGAGGCTGTCCCCAGAGGCTGCAAGGACTGAGGCTGACTTGCTTCCTCCCCTGTGTCTGCGTCTCTGCCACCCCTGGAGTCATCGCAGGTACGTGAGGCTGCATGCACATTTCTGGTCCAGCTTTCTTGGCCTGTGGCCAGTGCAGATGAGGAGACCCTGCACTCAGAGGGGACCCTGAACTCAGAGGGGACACTGCCCAGGGATATTAAGCTCTGCAGTGGCCACAGGTACCCCAAACAGAGTCACAGCAGGGCTCTGGGCATCTGGGATGGTCTGCACTCCCGGAGAGCTCTGTGAGGTGCCCCATGTCCTAAGAAGCACCCCATTAAGCAGCAAATCTAAACGATCCTGACAGGTCAAGAGGGAGACCCTGGAGGAGAAGCAAAAGGCCTGCCTCCTGCTTTGGAAGGGTCCCACAGCTGGGGACTAGCAGTGACGCAGTGAGAAGAGCTGGCTCGACTGGGCCTAACTCCTCTCCTGTGTCACGTCTCACCTCTGCTGGAGACACATGGACTCTCTGGGTTCTGCACTTGAGATTTTGTGCATTACAGAGCTGAGGACGAGCTCCCTGTTCTGCAAGGACACTCCGAGGGACGGAGCGAGTCCAGGTCAGTGTAGTACTATGATAGCCCAGGGCCAGCTGTCACCTGATCCCAGTCTTGACTCCCTCCCCTACGAGAAGAGGTAGGACAACATGATTTTCAGGATCTTTTCTAGTTCTGAGAATATCTGTGGTTCCTGGGGCACCACACGTCTGATTTCTGCTCCTGCAAGCCCCGTGCTCAAACAACAGGGGCTCCTCCTTGTCCCTGAGACCAGGCTGCGGAGCCTGTGCTCATTTGGAAACAAAAATTTCTGAGTGGCGGTTGGAAGCAATGGAGAGGGGGGCATGTGCTGAAGTGCGGTTTTGTCGTTATTATTTCTGTACTGCGATGGCCCTGATGTGCTGGGTCCCAGGATGCAAAATTGCCTTCGCAGAGCGGGCGTGACAGGGATTTCAGAAATTCTGTTATTTCAGATCATCAGGAGAAGGGCCAGGAGAGGGGCCAGGCAGTGTGGGGAATGAAAGTAAGGGAAATATAATTGCACAAAAAATAACAAAAGGCTTTAAAGAATGCCATACAACAGGACGGGACCTTAAAATCCTTCTGGTCCAGTTTCCTAAGACAGTGAAAATAGCAATGAAGGTGCAGTCGTCTCTTAATATCCTACTAAAACCCTCAGACGCTCAAATTCCCGATGTATAAATTAGCACAGCGTTGCATAGAACCTACACACGTCTGCAGGACACTTTAAATCATCTCTAGGTTACTTACAGCACCTAGTGTAATGCAAATGCTGTATCACAGGGTGTTGTGCTGTATTGCTTAGGGAATAATGACAATAAAAAGTCTAGATGTGTCTGCTTATAGGCATAATTTTTCTCCCCCCAAATACCCTTGATCTATGATTGGTTGAATCTGTAAGCGCAGAACCCTCAGACACCAGGGCCAGCTTGAATTTCCTCCTTTACTCTGAATGAAGATTTGGTGTCAGACCCAAGATCCCTTAAAGAAAGACAGAAGCTTCAACTTGAGCTCTCTTTGGCCCTCAGGAATCTCTAATTTTGCAGCAGGTGCAGTAACTGGGGTGCAAATAGTTGATGAAGAGGAAGTTTTCTTCCTTTTCAAGATGCAACTGGGTAACAATCCCAGGGATTAGTCAGGAAGGATCTAGCTAATTCCGTGGTCAAAAACTTCTCCCACTTTTCCGGCACATTTTGGAAAAATGACTAAAATGTTCTGTACATCCATTTTCCCAAGTAGAAATTCAGAAAAAATTATTTCAACCTATTTTATAGAAGGATTGGAAGGATAACACAACCCGGGATTAGATGGAAGAAACTCTTGGCTCCGATGGTCCTGTCCTGGGGAAGATGGCCGGGCCCCAGGGAAGCCCATGTTGTGTAAGTTGTGGCCTCTAGGACAACTGGTCTGATTAGAATCTATTATCAGGGCATTGGTAAGTGTCCCACGTGGGCCCTGGAGTGAAAGTGTAAGGGGAGCGGGTGGCCTGTCCTCACCCCAGAGCCAAGCTCTCAGCCCTGTGGGCCTCAACTGGGCAGCCAAAGCCCCTGTCCTCTCTCAGCCCACCGCAGAAAGTCTTTTTATTTTACCACACGCACATTTTCTTCCCTCCCTCGGCAATGACTCAGAGCACTTTACAGCTCTCAGTTTTAGGAATGTTCTAGCTGTTTCTCATTTTAGGGAGGGAGCAGGTTCCGGGGCTGAGCGCGACCTGATCTTTCTGAGTCAGATCTCCTCTCAAGCCAACCTCAGCCAGCTGTTGCCTAACGACACTTGCTGTGCGGACACCGGACACCCGTGAGGACATACACAGACCCAGAGGAGGGGCCCGCATCGCCTCTGGGTCGCGTGGGGTGGCCTGTTATTAAATTTTCTTCTCTTTCTACTTTTCAAACTTTTTTGTTAAAAACTAGGACACGGACCCCACATGAGCCTGCGGCAGGGGCTTCCATTCTGCTGTGCATCCTGTCCCCCTGAAGGTCTGGGGGCAGCAACTTGCAGGGAGCTGCCATCTGTGACAGCGATGCCCTCTCCTGAGGGAGACGCCTGCCCGACAGGTAGGTAGGTGTCCACTCTAGAACAACAATCAAGGGCAAGTCAATACATCAACCAGCAACAGTCGTCGGTTTCCATTTTCAAGTCTGACTTGAAAACGTGCCTGTACTTTACTGAATGCCCTTCCGTGTGACTGGCAGCGCCACGGGCTCACTTCACCAGGACCACCAGAGACCCGAGGAGGGCGTCATGCTAAGACATTGCAGTAGCCACGGCACCACCTGGCCTTGGGAACTTCCCGGCTCCTGTATGACCTTATGGACCCACAGTCCTATCATTGAACACAACGCCCGTATGCAGTGCTGGACTGAGTGGCCCTGAGGGTCTCTGGTGGTCCCTGATCACTTTTCCCACTGCAGGCCCAAAATGTGCACTGGGCATTCCTCCCTGGCCTTTGTTGTTTTTGTAGAAGGTTCTCAGCTGGCCCAGTGTAGCCACATGGGCCAAATGCCAGAGGGCCAAGCTCGGGACCTTCAGTCTGTGGACAGCAGAGAGCAAAGCCCGAATCCACCACTGGCCATAGAACTCGGCCATTTCTCCCATTAGCTTGTTCAGTCCTCCGGAGAGCCCAGAGAGGAGGCCCCTGACTCCCATTCACAACCAAGGGGAAGGCGGACAACCAAGGGGAAGGGGAGCAACTTCTCCAGATCCCCAGGCTTCTTGCTGTTCCCCCAGAGGCCACTTCAGAGACGTCATCTTCCTGGCAGATGATCGGGCGAGGGCTCAGGGAGACGTCAGGCAGATTCCTGACCCTGCAGGGTAATCGGACTCGCCTGAAGGAGCGAGCAGACAGCACTTCGCAGGCCTCGGGCCTAAAGGTGCAGTCAACAGGATGTTGAGCCCTGGAGCCCTTGGACCTCAGGGTCTCCTGTGCCACTTGCTCCCTGTCTTGTGCCCAGGACAGATGGGTCCGGCCATCTGGGGGCTTCCTTTCTAAGAGTCTGAGCACATCAGTGACTGATGTTGCCTTGACTCTGGATCTAGGGCCTCCCTCCCTGCCCCGGGTTTTAAATTCCTCTTAGGAAGAACAGCTGGTCACTGCAGGGTCATGTGACCCTTGAACACCTTATGAGCAGATTAGCATCACAGTACAGACTGTGTCCTTCATCGGAAAACTTGGGACCAGAGTGTTGTAGAGTTTGGATTTTTTTTTCCAGATTTTAGAAATGTTTGCATGTACATAATGAGATATCTTGGGGATAAATGCAAACTTCATTTATGTTTCATATTAGTGTGTACACATGGCCTGAAGGTAATTTTATACAATGTTCTTACTAATTCTGTTGCATTCTGCAACCCATCGCAGGAGGTCAGGTGTGGAGTTTTCCACTTGTCGGGTCCATGATTCAAGAGTTTCAGATTTGGGGCTTGTGCTAAGGATGCTCAAGGTCTACAGAGGAACAAGCAGGGCAGTCAGATGCCTGGGCCCGAATCCTGACTCCCTCGCACACACCAGCAGTGTGAACACAGGCGGGTCCTTTGCTGCTTCCTGCCTCGGTTTCCTCATCTGTAAAAGGACAGGGATAGCAGTGCCGTCTTGCAGGGCTGTTTGAAGATTCGATGAGTGCTTGCGCATGGAGGCACATGGAGCCGCGTGGGGCAGGAGTTGGCACCATCTTTGATCTGTACACATCTCTTGCAGCACTGGGCAGAGCCCCCCTGAAGGGACCTCAGGAGGACCTCGTGCAGGCTGGGGACATTCTGTCTTCTGAGTCGAGCTGCTCTGTCTAAGAAAATTCTTCCTACGTTTTGCCAAAAGTCGCCTCCCTGCAACTCCTCCTCGTGGGTCCTGGTTCTGTCAGAAGCAAATGTCAAACAACAGTCCTGAAGGAGAAGACCTGGGACATCAATAGTCCTGATGGAACTGGGCTGGGTGACGGCATCTCCTGCAGCGGCCATCCCCGTGGCTCTTAGCCCCAGAGCCAGGCCCGGACTGAAGTCAAGGATCTTTCAGTGAAATCTGAAAAACCAAAAAGTTCTCAGTTCTTGGATGCTTCTGTTAGCAAAGCATAAAACAGCTTCTTTCTCCACTCTTTCAGCCCAGAGCGTGCTGCCAGACTGGCAGGAGGCCAAGGGGAAAGGCACTCTCCTTGTGCAAAGATGACAGTCACACGGCTCCGGAGCCATGACCTCACCTCAGTTAATACGTGCTGTCCGGCCTGTAATCACTGAGCATCCAGGGAGTGGGCCAGCGAGGTAGCCACCCGCGTCAGGCCTCCTGTTTACAGAGCCTTTCTGGCGTCAGGTGTAAAATCATGACCCGCGAGTCCCCTTCCTGCCTCGCCTGGCAGCCCTTTGGAAGCTGGCGTGTGCGCTGTGACACAGGAGGAATGCACCCGTCTTTTTTTAGATTGATAGCTTGGCTCTCTGATGACTCCTGTTAAAAACAACTTGTACACTTGAAGTTCACAGCATCAGAGTGGGGAACCTGCATCAGGTGCCTTCGGGCCGGGCAGGGGGAGTTTGGTCTCCGGAGTGTGGGCAAAAGAACGGTTGCATTATTTTTCTAAATCAGAGGTCATCTGGCAATATCAGTCACTATTCGGTTACTTTGTCCATCCAGCTGCTCATCCAAGAGGAAGCATACTTTGGGGCACTGTGGCCAGGCCTCTGCTGCCCTGGCTTCTGGGGCCGAGCACTGCTGTAGCTGAGGGTCCCATGGATCTCAGGCTCTTGCGAGTGCTCCAAGGACTTGGCCCCAGAAATGCCCCTCCCTGGGTCAAGAACCCACAGGTGTCTGCAGCCTCTGTCCTTCCCCTCCCAGGTGCCGTGTGCAGCAAGGCCTCGCTCCAGTCCTGGTGTGCCCCCCACCCTTTTCCCCTCAGGCATGCAGAAGCACTCTGCCAAGGCTGCCCCTGCCACTTTGCATGAGCCTCCCTTCCTCCCTCCCTCACCAAGGGACAGTCCGATGACAGCAGTCCTCCCTTCTTCAAGGGGGATGTATTTCAAGAGCCCAGACGATGCCTGAACCCGGGAATAGTACCAAACCCGGGACCTACTGTTTTTTCCCCAGACGCTTAGACCCACAAGAGTTTAGGGCCGTTTCCATCCTGACCAAACCCTACCCCATACAGCGTTTGCAGCGTGAGGTGGGACAGCGACGGGGCGTGGGTTTCTTCCCCTTCTTCACCGCATCATGGACAGACAGATGCTCCTTCTTACCCACAGATCTTTGCAACTTCAGTTCATGGTTTGTTTCCTTCTTAAGTCAAGAACTTTCCCTTTTCCTCTCACAGGAAGCGCTTCATGGCCTATCTGACTGCCAGCGTCCCTGCTCTTGTGCTCAGGGGCCATGATTAAGTAAAATAAAGGCCGCCTGAACACAGGCACTGTGATCTGATAACAGGGATGGCTGGGAGGTGACTAAGGGCGGGTGAGGTCCTCGGTGCCAATGTCCAGGACGGTGTTCCTGGTGTGCGACTTGGGTGGATGGAGCCCAGTGCGATTTAAAATGTAGGCACTGCTTACTCCTGGAGTTTTTCCCTTCACATTTTCAGGATGAAGCAGGTCACTGAAAGCTCAGAAGGGAAATGGGGGAAGGGCCCAGAAAAGAGACCCCAGAACTCTCAAAATGGGGAGGCGCCCGTGGGAAAGGAAGCCGAGTGCTTCTCCCTGATGCGGGGCAGGACCACGGCCAGCCACACACCCGAGACACAGCCCGGGCTTCCCAAGCCCTGCCCTGGTGACCTGGTTTCATGTACATCGCTGAATCCTGTCAGGTGCTCCAAGTCCAGGTTATCAGCCCATCTCTGGGTCCCAGGGTCAACCAAGGTCGCCTGAGCATCTCTTCTCAGCAGCAGGTTCTGAAGGCTCCATTCCCACAAAGTTGGTCAGCTGGGGACCAGCAGCTGCCATTCCTATCCCTCTATGTGCAGGGAGGGGTCAGGCATGAGACCCAGGCAGGGACAGCTTGGCCTCCATTCTTTAGAAAGAAAGCATTGTTTTTGATCCAGACAGATTTTATGTTTTCTGCATTTTAAATATTAGCTAGTGCTAGTCCCTCATCGCTTGACCTCAGGCATCAGGGCGGCCTTGTCCCCCGAGACCTCTTTTGTGAATCTGGGGACCTGCCTCCTAGGGCTGTCCTCCCCGGGCCTCTGGGGCACAGAGGTATTGTGTTTTCTCTCTGGCTTCTCTGAACACTTCCCTGGTGGGCTATCCCCAGCCACCTCTCCTCCCTCCTCCCCACAGGTGGACCGGTCCCAAGGTTCTGGCCTTGGACCTCCTGCCTTGGGTCATAACTGCTCCCAGTTTACTGAGGGCATGAACTCCCTCCTGAATCAACAGAGGACACTGACTCACCAGCGGGGGACCTCCTGGGCAGCAGACCTCTCTACGGTGGAGTGCCGTCTCTACGCCCACATCCCCCTCAGAGCCAGGCACCTCTGACCTGTGCTGGCTGCACATCACCCAGCCCCCCCCTCCCCGACTCCTGCCCAGCCCCCTTCTCCGTCTTGCTCCCAAGTCACAGGCAGCTCTAGAAGACACAGGCCTGCAGTCACAGGCTCTAGCCACTCACCTCTCACCCCTTCCTGGCAGAACTCCCAGCTCCTGCTGTGGGAGGTCTTTAGATGACCTCTGATTCCTTGTCCATCTTCCTTCTCAGGAACCCATGCGGAAGCCAGGGGAACAGGCCTCCTGAGCCGCTGCTCCTCTGCCTTTCCATTCTTGCCTCGTCTCAGGGGGAGGTCCCCCTTCTCTCCCCACAGGCCCTGCTGTCTGCCCTCCCAGGCCCTTGCCGACCGAGTGCCCTGAATCTCTCTGGCCTCACTTCCTCCCCTGCACAGGGGAGCTAATCGAACCAGTGTGGGCACTGGAGTAAAGATGAGGGGGCACGGTGAAACGTGTCACCTAGAACCTCATGAAGTCAGTGCTCCCTCTCGGGAGGTGATGGTGATGGTGAGGATGGTGATGCCCAAAGTGGACTGTCCCTGAGATGGATCAACCTGAAGGTCTCCCCTTTGTCCCCACAAGGGGACGCAGGTCCACACACAGCTGGCTACACCAAGCCTGAGGCTTGACCTGTGCTCCCACACCTTCATACACCCGAGGTCAGGTCAGAGCACTGCCGTGTCCTGGTGTTGGTTCTTCTACCCATCCACAGTGTGCAGAATGAAAAGGTGGCCTGTCCATCTCTGATGCTGTGTTGGACCCCTCACCCTTGCTCTGTGCCCTCCCACTGCTGAGAGGTTCCCCAATGCTCCTCCACCCTGAACTCCGCCATCCCACAGTGTCCTGCCAGTGTCTCCCACGTGCCAGGCACAGTACTAGATGCCCATGTAGGAGCCCGGTTTACCGAGCACTCACTGTGCGCCAGGCACTGAGTGGACTCATTAGCACATGCTCATTTACATACATTTTGCATATATGGAAATGTCATCCTCCTAACAGATCTGTTTACTCCTCAGAAAACTCCTGAGAGGCAGCCGCCAGAGGATGGCCTTGTCACAGCCCAACTGAGAGGGTGAGGCTGCCCCGGTGATCCCACCCCGCAGTACAGAGGCCGCCGTGGTGGCCCCGATGCCCAGGCTCCGCAGCGGGCCACGCGCCGCATCCCTGGACACGGCTCTTACTGGCAGCACAGGAGCAGCTGGAGAGAAGGGTGTGGAGGAAGAGGCCGGCGGCTGCGGGAGGTGCCCAGAGGACTGCCCACTTCCGGAGGAGCAGGCCGGAGCCATGGTTACCTAAGGCAGGAGATAAGGAGGCCGGTTGCGCAAGGCGCAGGCGGAGGAGCTTCCCGTGACTCAACGCCCTGCCCTCCTGGATGAGGGCCCAGGGGAGAAGCCACCGGGGACGGAACTGGGATGCTCGGTGGAACTGGAACAGGGACTGGGATTGGGATTGGCCTTCGGGTGTCCAGGGCCCCGGTGCCTCGTCCACCCTCAGTGGTTCCCACAGAACCCGCACAAGTGCGCGCTGGTGTGAGGGAGCCCAGGAGAGCCCGGCCTCTGGACCAGCACGGAGCTCCTGCTGGGTGGCAGCTTCGCGGTGAACTTGAAATTGCCCCTGATTAAAAGTTACCCCAGTACACACAGGGCAGCAGCGCAAAGTGGAGACTCGGAACAGTCTTTAAAAACAGGGTTCGCTAAGAGAGAGGGGAGTCGGGGAGAGATGGAAAGGAGAAGGGAAGGAGGGAGGGCAAGGAGGGGAGGAGGCCCTTCTTGACCTCTCCCTGGAGTCCACCCTTCCTCTCCCACTTTGGCCTCTCATTTCTGGGTTGGTGACTGGCGCTAAGTCCGCCCTCCATGCCGGCCAAACTGTGGTTGGAACTGCAGGGCCTCCCACCATGTCCTGCGCTTCAGTGACCCAGAGGCCTTTGCTCTCCCTTGCTGGCCACTGCCTGGAGTCCTCGGGAAGCCCAGTGCTGTCCCCGACCCTTCCCCTCCCTCCTTCCTCCAGCGTCCACTCTGCTGCCACATCTGATTCCTTCTCCCTGGGACCTGCCCCTCTCCCGGCTTTTGTAGTTCCCACCCCCATCAGCTCATCCTGGGGTCTCTGCGGTGGCCTCCTGCCTGGCCACCTGTCCCCTGGCTGTCTGGAGCCCCCTCTGTTCACAGACGTGTTCCCGCATGTGTCGCCATCCCCTTACTCCAGAGAGCTCCTGCCTGCCATGTGTGTGTGTGCGTGTGTGTGTGTGCGCGCGCGTGTGTGTGTGTGTGTGTGCGTGCGTGCGTGTGTGTGTGTGCGTGTGTGTGTGTGGAGGACCAGCTGCTGCCCTCTGCAGCCTGGTCCTCTCTGACTCCTTGGCTGGAGCCACCCTCCTGCCTCAGCTTCCCAAGTGGCTGGGACCTCAGGTGTGGGCCACTGTCACTGGCTCCTGGTTTCCTCATAAAATACAAAACAGGGCTGGGGATGGGGCCCTGACTGTTGGGGGAAAGCCTTCTTTTGGGAGAGGATAAAACTGTAGTAAAATCGACTGTGATTAATGCAAACAACTACCAAAGTGTGTTTAAATTAAAACGTTAACAGTGTTGTCTTCGAGTGTGGGGGTCATCCTGAGTCTCCCCTTGTGGACCTCGTGCCATCTTTGGCAGCATACAAAAGGATACATTTATGTAATGCACATATGCATTTATATTACAATCTATATAATATTTGTCTGTTTCAGGACCGTTTTTAAAACCCCCTAAGTCTAAGGACTCTTTCAGGGTGTGCCCCCCACCCCCACCCCCAGCCATGCCCACACCTAGCAGGCACATCAAAATGCACCCAGACTCCACCGTAACTCACTTCTCCTTCCTTCCGTGGAAAGACAGGAAACATAGTTGAGAATTTTGCTCTTGAAGTTATTAGGCTCCACACCACTCATGTATGATGGGCTGTCAGCATGCAAACTTGGGGATTTGTGCCGGGGGAGAAGCGGTCACCTGTAGATAGCCTTCCAAAGTGACGAGACTTTTATGGATTATAAATTGTAAACTAACAATGTTGACATAATGTTGCATTTTATAAATATTTAAATATTAATTTAAATTTTTTTTTAGGGTTTTGTTTGGTTTTCCGTGCCAGGGATCCAACCCAGGGCCTCAGGATGCTAGGTGAGGGCTCTACCACTGAGCTGCATCCCCAGCCCAAGTTTGTTGGTTTCTGTTTCAACGAGAGAAACTTGACTTCACACAGGTTCAGGGGCGTCTGCCACCAAAGGCTGGTGTAAACGGCAGTTCTGGTTTAACCCTGCATCGGTGTACACATTTGAAACTGTGAAGCAATGATCCATTTCTGCTAAAATGTGGATTAAATCCATCCATTGGCCGATTTTGACATTTGTTGCAGACTTTATATTTGAGTCGTAGAGACTGAATTTTCTGTCTTCATCTTTCCTTTGGTGGTGCTGGGCATCTTACCAGGGCCTCGTGCACACTAGGCAAGCACTCTACCACTGAGCTGCAGCCCCGGCCTGAGGCTACATTTTTGTCACGAGGGGCAGGGCGGTGGGAATAACAAGATAGCTTCTACTAAGATAATGAGCTATGACATTTACTCCCCAGTATTTCTTTGGCAATACACATACTGGCTGCTCCATTAGTCAGCTTTCCATTACTGTAACAAAATACCTGAGATAATCAACTTATAAAAGGGCAGGTTTATTTTGGCTCACAGTTTTGGAGGGTTCTGTCCATGGTGGTTGGGCCCTGTGGTTTCTGGGCCTGTGGTGATTTTTCAGTCTTTGTCTGCTGCGGGCTTGCTGGTCTCTTCTCACCTAAACCAACTAAACGTCAGCACTTCCTGACTCTTCAAAGCCAATATTGTCTCCTACTTCTGTGCACGTGGGAGTTGCATGACATGAATCCGCCTGAACCATAAATGGAGCTCAACAAAACCAAACACTGTCACATTCTTGAAAAAGTGATCAAAATAACCTTTTATCAACTGTTTTGTTGAGGAAGCGATTCTAGTTTATTTATTTATCCACTAAGAAAAGCCCATTTTCATGATTAGGTCTCCACTCTGCCCAGTGTCTATATGTCCTTGCCAACCCCTGTTGACTGACACAAAACCCAGAAGAGGAGTTACCCTCCCAAGACACACTAGCCTTGCTCATTTTATTTCTGCTGCTCAGCTTGTGGTCATCTTGGATCCCATGCTCTTTACCTTCTGACCTCAATTCTAGTTAAGTTCTTCCCTATTCCTTATTGGAATGATCACTTTTTTCTGCTGTCACCACTGTCTTGTAATTCCAAGGTGACTTTAAATTTTATTCTTATTTTACAAAATTGAATGACTAAAGGTTCAGTGAATGCACATTTTGGCCACATGTTGGATATTTAACCACGGGAGCCAATATCTGACTTCAGGTAACTGTTTCTCATGAAATCAACCTCTGGGACATAATAAGCCGCCGGAAGCTTTATTTTTAATATTTTCAACTCAGAACGCTTTTGAAAGGTTCAGCTTCACGGTGTGGAAGGACCCACTGTGGCTGCCGTGGGACCCTTGGCACTCCTGCGGGGGAGGTGCGCTGTGACCAGAGGCTCCGTCCAGCTGGAGGTGGACCATCAGGGCTGGTTTGACGTGTCTCCCGTCCCCCTGATGCTTTCCTTTCGCACACCTTTTGTCTAGAGAGCAGATAAGGGTCATCGACACGTCCCCGGGTTCTGGACTTTTTCTTTTTGTGAAATTTGGACATTCTCCTTTTAATCCATCCCGCGAGGCAGGAAGATTTCTTTAAGGGGCTTTTCTCCGAGAGACTCCTACTCTAAACAGATAACGATGAATGAAAAACAGCTCTCGAACATCTGATGTCGCAGTATAGATGCAAATCGCTGGCCTATCCCAGGACAGTCGGGAGGACGATGTGATCGACCTCACTGAGTGCCATGTACACTTTTGACACCTTTGTGGCACGTGCTCTTCTTAGGGTCAGCCAACAGTGGCCCGTCTTCACTATGCCTGTGGCCAACCTGTTTCCCTCTTTATTCACCTTTGGGATGTTCTTCATTGTCTTGGCACAAGATCCCCGTCTCTCACGGTCAGCAGTTACTGTAGCAGTTTTTTACTTGAAGTAGTAGCGTGTGTATCTTCTTGGGGTGACAGAATTTTAAGATAACAGCGCGTTGGAGGTATTTTCCCCCCGGGGGGCATCTCAAACACTTTCCTATATTTTAAAAGGCAACAGAACAACAGTCTGCGATATCCTGGCTACATCCTCATCTGTGACCCTGACCCTGAGCTCTCAGGGACGGCCCCAGCCTTTGCCCCACGCGCCCAGGTTCAAGGGAGACAGGACCTGTCGGGGTGGGCGTCTGGTTCCGGCCCCAAATCCTAACTGAAAGAATAGATTTTGGCCAAATACTGGGCCAAAGCTCAACTCGGGACCATCCAAGGGCCGGGGCAATGGGGCTGTGGCCTGGGTGAGTGTTCAGTGGGCGTGTGGCCTGGGAGGAGCTTCGCGGATCCCTGTCTCCATGGCTGTGAGATGGGAGGTGAGGACCTGCGCCACCGGCTGTTGCAAGAGCTCAGCGAGGGAATGCCCCTGGTGCTTCAGGACGCGTCCACGCTGGAGTGGGTTCCGTGCGCTGTTCCTGTCATTACTGGTTTGGTACCAGGGAGTCTTAACTCGTGATTCACTGCTTTTAAGCAACTCGATTCTCAAAATGATGAAGGGAGAAAAACCAGACCCCAAGAAACAAAGTTTGGAGCACGAGAATCTTCTGGATTGTTAAGATGATTTCTTCAAACAGCAGAGTTGGTCATGATCCTGTCCTTCTTTGTCCTCCGTAAGGGTCTTTCTTGATCTGAGCACACTGTTCTGGACTCTTAACCATGGAGACCGCCAACCACACACAGAGCAGCGGAAGAGCCCAGCGAGCCCAGCCCCGCCTGCCCACCCTGCCTTCCGCGCCTCCACACCGCAGTCCAAGCCCCAGAGTCACCGGCAGGTGACGTGACAGGCCAGCAGCTGAGTCACACCTCCGCCCGAGAGATGGGCAGAGGGAGAAGGAATTTAGCTCCTAGTGCAGATGTTCATGGCCAAGGACCATTTTTCACACTCTTAACTCCTGACAGAGGACGGCATGGGTCACCTCGGGTGACCTCCGGTGACCGTGGGTCCTGGCTGAGGTCACCAGGGCCGAGGACTTTTGCCGCCAACAGATCAAATAAAGCTCGAAACCCTTGGAGGTCAACAGACCAAGTCAAACTCGTACCCGTGGCCTTGGCTGCACCCACATGGCCACCTACAGAGAGGCAGGCCTGGCAGTGCCCCCAGCCTCGCCATCTCCCAGCCTCACAGAAGGGAAGTTCCACAGGGGGCGCCAGCAGGGACAGCGGTGAGAGGCGGCCGGCGTGGATCTGCCACGTCTTTGTCAGCCGGGACCTTGGGAATCTTTCTTGGTGTTGCATGAATCACCGAAGTCAGGAAGGACTCTACCAAGTGAGACCCGTGCCGCTGCCTCTCATCTGTGGTCTTTACGAGATGTTCTCGTCGTCGTCATTAGGGCCACAGGCCGGGGAAGTGCAGGGGAGAGAGGGGGACGTCCACTGAGCACCTGCTGTGTCCAGACTCTCTCTTGCCTGCCAAGAGTCCAGGTATGATCGTTCTTGGTTTCCAGAAGGAGAAACAGTTGGAGAGCTTAAGGAATTCACCCGAATCACGCAGCTGGAAGGGGCAGAGGAGGACTCGACCCTTTGCTTCCCCCAGCACCACGCTGTCTGTTGGGGTTTCTGAGAAAAGCTTTGTGGATTATGTGAGTTCACCCATTTCCCAAGGATTTGGTTTCCTCTCTATACTTAACCAGAAAATAGCATTTTCTCAAGATGCAAAACCGTTAATAGATGCACTATTGAGGGAGGGCCTAAGGTAACGATGTCCCCAAATGTCAGGGCACAGGCTCTGGTGAGGGGCAGGGAGGGACGAACTTGGCCTCGCTGTGCAACACCCTGGTGCTAAGATGGAGGGAAACCCTACGTTACAATATTCACAACCTACCAAACATACATGGGTTAAACCCACGAGTTAAAAGGCAGAGGCTGTCCCACCAGGAGAAACTGCTGGGAGAACACACAGCGAGGTGAACCGGAAACACTGAGGATAAGAGGATGGGAAAAGACACTCCAGGAAAGTACTCAGCAAGAGAACTGGCGTGACGACGTCGACCTCCCTCTCTCTCTCTCTCTCTCTCTCTCTCTCTCTCTCTCTCTCTTACACACACACACACACACACACTCTGAGAATATAATGCAAAGTGTTTCAATTCACCAGAAAGACATGAGAATATTTCTCTCTCAGCAATTGGTAGGTTAATTAGAGCAAAAAATAATGAATATGTTTGGACAATTTGATTTAAAAAATCTTCCAAATGGACACAAATTAAGCCCGCCCCACCCCCAACCCATTTTATAACACTAGGTTTCTTACCTCTCACTTCTTTGAACAAAATGTGATTTAAAAAATTATTTTTTGATACTGGGAATGAACCCAGGGCTCATACTTGGTAGACAAGTGCTCTACCACTGATCTACATCCCTAGCTTGACCAAAATGTAACGGAGTAGAGGTAAACAACAAAATGTAAATTAAGATGTTTCCATATTGTGGAATTTAAAAACAGAATTCTAAATAATCCATGTTCCACAAAGAAATTGTAATGAAAACTTAAAAATACTTAAAACAATAATAAAACCATGTAGAACTTTTATATTACAAGGAAAGTTGTGTTCAGAAGGAAATGCATAGTCTTAAATACACATATTAGTTGCAAATAATAGAGGCTGAATATCAATAAGCTAACTCCATCTAAAAATGGGGGAAACCATTCATATCAAAGAATGAGAAAGAGAAGATATTAAAGAAGAAAATGGGTGTATTAGTCCACCTTGCATTACTATAATTAAATGCCTGAGGCTGGGTAGCTCTATAAAGAAGAAGGTTGATTTAGTTCACAGTTGTGCAGGTTGAAGGGCATGGTGCTGGCATCAGCTAGGCTCTGGTGATGATTTCATGACAAACAGCATGTACAAGAGAAAGATGGGGAGGAAGAGTGTGATTTTCGGGGCAGGCTCACTACTATTATTATCAGTATTATTTCATGTCACTTAGGTGTTGGCAGTATGGGGACTGAACCCAGGGGCACTTAACCACAGAGCTACATGTCTTGCACTTTTGATGTTTATTTTATTTTGAGACAGTCTTTCTAAATTGCCCAGGCTGGCCTGGAAATTGAGATCCTCTTACCTCAGCCTCCTGGAACACTGGGATTTCAGGTGTGCACCACTGCACCTGGGCCAGGTTCAATCTTATAATAACTCACTCTCTTGAGAACCAACTGGGAGTCCCAGGAGAATCACCTTCATCCCTTCTGAGAGCAGAACGCCCAAAGACCTAAAGGCCTCCCCCAAGGCCCCACCTCTTAAAGGTCCTGCAACCTCAACACAGCCACACTGAAGACCCAGCTTCCAACTTATGAGCCTTTGGAGAACAAACACATGCAAACCACAGCATATATATGATATTTAACTATAAACACAGCAGAGATTAAACTGATAGGAGGGCTTGAGGTGTAGTTCAGTGATAAAGCATGTGCTTAGCATGTGTGAGGCCCTGTTCCGTCCCTAGTACCAAAAAAGAAAAAAAAAAAAAACTGAAAAATAAAAATGATAATAAAAAGAAAATACAAGAAACAATTTCATGGATAGCTTTGAAAATTATATCAAAGAGAAATATTCCTAGAAAAATATAACATTCATGCTAACCTAAGAAGAAATAGAAATCTTGAATGATCCTAGAATTATTAAAGAAATTGAAATGGTTTTGAAATTCTGGCCACAACCACACAAGTCAGATTTCACAGCTGAGTTCTTCAAATCTTTCAGGGAACTAATTGCTCAATCTAACAAGAATCCTTCCAGCACAGAGAGAGAGAACACTCTCCAGCTCATTCTATGAACTCACACTAGTGAAGGACAAGATAGAGAAAGGAAAGTCCTAAGCAACCTCATTCACATACACAGATGGAAAATCCATTTAAAGATTAGCAAAAAGGATCCAGCAACATTTTAACAAGGGTGTTGTATCTTCCCAGGAATACAAGCATGGACCGACATCAGGAAAATCCATGTCACTGTGTAGCAGAGAATTTAGTTACTTAAAGAGATTTCTGCTGTGGACATGGCACCCATCTGTAATCCCAGCGACCCAGAGACCGTGGCAGGAGGATCACAAGTTCGAGGCCAGCCTCAGAAAAACTTAGCAAGACCCAGTCTCAAAACAAGATATACAAAGGGCCGCAGATGTAGCTCAGTGGTAGGCACCCTGTGAAGGAACGACCGGACAAGGCTCGTTATCGAAGAAGTGCCCATTTATTGAGGAACAGCTCTGCATATTTATAGAGTGTGGGGAGGCGGGGTTTGACAGTTATGACAGTTTAACAGTTTAAGGTTTGACAGTTGGCACGGGGTGCTTTCTGATTTGGGTAAGGATCTCGTGAGTCAGCAGGGCTAGACTGATTGGTGGGTAAGGATCATGTGAGTCAGCAGGACTAGTCTGATTGGTGGATAAGGATCATGTGAGTCAGCAGGACTAGTCTGATTGGTGGGTAAGGATCATGTGAGTCAGCAGGGCTCACCATTGGACGGCTCTTCTCCAGGGATGGGAAAATTAGTCTTTGGAGCCGGGGGACTCCCAACACCCTGGGTTCAATCTCCAGTACTGGAAAAAAAAATGTCCTACCTTTTGTTTCAACCCCTGGGAGGTTGCCTCGAACCCTTGAAATTTCTTGAGTGACAGGAATGTCTTGATTATTCATGGTGGGCCACTTGGGCCACACCTGATAGTCCTATTAATGGAAGGACTCATGGTGGGCCCCTTGGACCACATCTGAGTCTATGCTAATGAGATGACTAGGGCGGGGCTGGCCAAATGATCAAGACCAGCCAAGCCATCAGAGGGTTGGTGCCACCTGACATCCTTGGAGACCAGGAGCAGTGACGTGCATACCGCCCAGTGGTCCTGCCCGTGTATCCAGGCCACCACCAGCACCTAGAGCTGCAGCGTGGCCAAGCTTCCTGGCTCGGCAGCGCCCTGCACATTGCCCCACACCGAGGCCAGGAGGGGACTTGGATGAGGACACAGGGGCTTCATGTTTGACACTCTTTCTTTCCCAGACTCTGCCCCATGGCTCTTCATTTATATGACTCTACTTTGTTTTGGTACTGGGCACTACCCCTGGGTTACATCCTCAGCCATTTTTTTCCTTTTTTGAGACAGGGTGTTGCTGAGTTGCTGAGGCTGGCTTTGAACTTGGCAATCCTCCTGCCTCAGCCTCCAGAGTTGCTAGAATTACAGGCATGGCCGCCACATATTTTATATATATATATATATATATATATATATATATATATATATATATATATATATATTATATATTTATATATATATGTAGAAAATATATGCCTATATATCCTATCTCTATATATACATCTTCTATGTATAATATATACATATGCTAACATATACATATTCCATCACATTTATATATTTTATATATATATATATATATATATATATATATATATATATATATATATATATATTATGATCCATTTGTGTGCAGTTCTCAGGCAAAATGAAGACCAAGAAAACAGTGTCTGTGGCGGGGAGGGGCTCTGGCAGGTGAGGGGCGGGCTGGAGGCCATAAAGGGCTCCTGGTGACAGGAATGCATGATGCATTTCCTGCATGAGCTTGTAGGTCCAGGGGTGCAACATTTCTCAAAATGCCTCAAACTATATGCTTACAATCTGCTCTTTTTTTGCATATGAATGATACTTTAATTTAAAAAGTACATTTGGAAAGAAATCACACAACTTTAAAAAAAAGCAATGGCATGATAAACACAAAATTGAAACTTGTAGTTACCTCTGGGTTCAGGGGAGTGAGTGGAGAAGGCTCAGAACCCTCTTTGCCAAGTGTTTGACGTAGGGGCAAGTTATGGGTGAGTTTTTCCTGCTCTGAGTGTTGGGTCCAGGACTCCAATTATAGACTCTTATTCCTGTAGGTGTTACAGTTGATATTTTTAAGTATAAGTATTATTTGAATATATCAAATATCAATATTATCTGAATAATATCTTCTTAAAAATACTGAAGGAAATGATCACTTTAAGGTGGGAAAATTTAAAAGGGATTCTTGGAAGAAGGCTTACTGGAATAGAGGAAAGGGACATGAGCTTTTCTTTCTTCCTTTCTTTTTGGTGGTGCTGGGGATCGAACCCAGGGCCTTGTGCATGAGAGGCAAGCACCCTGCCAACTGAGCTACATCCCCAGCCCAGGACGTGGGTTTTTATGGACAGATGATCAGCAACAGAGATTTTGGTGGCATCCCAGTTCTGCAATTGGCAAGCCCACAGAGGGGGAACAGAGCCCTTGTGACCGAAGCCCTTGCTCATGGCCGATCCTATCCAATCTTGCTTCTGTCTGGAGGTCTAGCTCACCGGGATGGTTGAACACCTGCAGCAAAAAACGTACAGCTCTGACATCTCTCCAAGGGCCAAGCATTTCTGTGGAGGCTGGTTAATAAACACACGCTCCATCTGTCTGGATTCCACAGCTAGATCAAACAGAACTTCCCCAAATAAGGCGTATTTTCTCTCTCAGGTCATTATGAGTTAAACTTCAAGTCCTTGGGGAAGACATTCCAGTCATGCTCGGTGCGTACAAGTGCGTACACACCACGAAAGCGTTTGTGTGGTGTTGGCGCAAAGAAACTGCCATTCTTTATAACGCACGTAGGATTATTAATTGTGGCTGTAGAACTATTAATTGGTGTTGGCATTTGCAGCAAAGCACTTAAGAAGAGCAGAAGTCCTAGAATCTAAGCCTGTGAGACCTGCAGGGGTTGGCTGACGTTGGCTAAAGCAGGCAACCATAAAGCATGAAACACAAGCCCTGGACAGTCCGTTACAACTTCAGACGTGTGAGTTCATATTCCTTTGACTCTGTGACAACATGGCCAAAGCTTTCTTTGCTTGTGGGTCTGCTAACTGGAGGTAAATTGCTTTTTTGTACAGATTCCCCGATGCTGCATTGTCTGCAGGCCCACAATGACCAGGTTTCTCAACAGGCTCCTGTCAACATCCCTGACACCCATTTCTTGTTCCCCACACCCCAGCCCCACTGACCTTATTTCCTAAAACACACCAGACTCATTCCCACCTCAGGCCCTTTGCACGAGCAGCCCCTTCTTCCTGGAAGGCTGTTTCTCAAATCATCGTGTGCCTGGAATCTTCTAGTCGTTCAGTTTACACTTAAAACAACGGAGATCTTCCCACCCCGTCAACCTGAAGTAACCATACCTGACAAGGTCTAGCTCTTAGTTTGTCCATGTGCCTTCTCCTTCTAGAATGTGATAGAACAGGGGTCACGGGGTCTGGTTTGCCATCCCCACGTCAGTGAAGTCTTGCAGATGAGGCACCACCGCCGAGTGGAGAGACAGGTGCGTATTTCTCTCCACAGCCTTTGAGTCAGCTCTGGGCTTCTCGTAGGCGTCACTGTGCACACGTCATTTATCCAAGTTATATCTGGACCGCGACTGATCTCATAGATGGCGAAATGAAGACCGCTCCTCCAGATTCTTACTGAAGTTGCCAAAGGACACTTCAACACACACACAGTCACCGTCTGTGGCCGGGTGGACAGGCTCCAGATGCTGGAATCCATCGATGCTCAAGTCCCTTGGATTAATGGATATAGTGTTGGCACATGACCTACGAGTTTCCGCCGCTATTCGTTAAGTCACCCTGGGTTGTGTCATTCCCAGTGCCGTGTGCGTGCTGGCAGATCCCTGTTACGCTGGGTTGTTAGGGAATAATGACAAAAAACAAAGTCTGCACGCGCTCAGTACAGATGCGATTCTTTTCCTGATATTTTTGACCAGCGTTAGGTGGGTCCCTGGACGGGCGCCCGTGGATATGGAGGGAGGGCCGACCCTCCCACGGACTCAGTTGCAGCTCCTCGTTACCTGTGGATCAAGCCCATGACGTCGGCCACATGGTTCTCTGCAAGCTGCCCCCCCCCGTCCCCCACCCCACTAGCTTTGAGCCCGTTCTGTGACTCTGTGGAACTTCTCCCTGTTCCCTGCGGGTCTGGGCTCTTTCCCTCCTCCCTGCCCCTGTCTGTCCCTGTCCTCTTTGCTCCTGCCATCTGCAGCCCCCTGGGAAGCCCGGGCTCGCTCACTGACGGCCCTGCCCGGTGCTCCCTCAGCCGAAGGCCCTGGTTGGAGAGCAGCGAAGAGCCCAGCCGAAGGCCCTGGTTGGAGAGCAGCGAAGAGCCCTGTCCGAGGGTCCTGGGCCTTCTCCTGTCTTCCTCTTCATTCCTCCCCCGGGAAGTGCTGAGCCAGACCTCCAGGTGACACTCCAGGTGACAACCTGAACTGACTTCAGTGAGCGGTCCACCACCATGGGCCAACGTGGAGCAGGGACTTTGCTGAGTCTTGAGTCCCCACAACTCACCCCTGGCCATGGCTTTGTGACCCGGAGGCCTGAGATCTGCTGGGGTAACGCCACCGATGGGGCTCGGGGTCTTCCGACAGCTCCTGCATGGGCTCCTGGTCCAGCTGGAAGCTGCTGCTCAGACCCAGCGTGACCCTGGCCACTGCTAGTGCATAGGGAGGCTTCCCTGCACACCCTCTCCCTGTCCTGGGGCTCTGGGCTCCCTTCGGCTTGCTTGCTGGGCAGGGAGCCGTCCCCATCTTGTCCTGGAGCCACCCTCCACCCCCACTGCAGCCACAGTGACCATCAGGATGCTGGAGGACTGATGGTGCAGACAGTCTGCAGACCAGTCACAGTCCAGGGGCAGGTGGTGGCCGGGCATCAGAGGGGCCGCCCCTTCCACATTCTTGACCAGGTTGAGTCTGAATAGGAGGAGACTTTGGCCCTGGTCACTTCTTATTTTATTTTTGTTATGTTTTTAATTAAATCGCCTCGTCGCTGACACCCTGGAGAGACGGGGAACTGCCGCCTTGCAGTTTGTTAATGATACACCATCTGTTTGCTCCCGGTGGTCACATGATCTTTGCTCTGCAGAACATCCTGTCTCACTGGCCTAAACCAGTTTGTGGGTGAAATGCTGGGGACGATGCCAGAAGCTTCCTCTCTCTCTCTCACACACACACTCTGTCCTTTCTCCTCCTGTTTCTTCTGCTCATCGGAGGATGAACCGTCCCCCCAGACGGGGCGGGTTTTGCACCGGCTGTCGATGGCATTAAACCCCACGTCTCCATTGCAGTCTTTCAGCCTGACTTCAAGAGTCACCAGCCAAGACCACAGCCAGCCAGGCGGCGACGGCTCTGAGAGGGGGAGGCAGAGGCCAGGAAGGCCCCCCCGGAGCCTGGGGGCACCCCTCAGCCAGGCTCAGAGGGAAGCTGGGACCCCTCCAGGGCAGAGGAGGAAGCCACAGTGACCTGGCCACTGAGTGTTGCGTGACTCATTTTCTCTACCTATGAAATTCCCCATCACTGACTCATCTCACATGACGGCCTCGATCAGATCTCTCAAGAGTGTCCGTCTCAGGAGCTTCCAAGAGCTTTCGATTTCATCCACTTCAAAGAAGAAGAAATCACAGAGGCTGACCCTCTGGTGGAAAATTCCACCTCCCCGAAGCGCTCTCTCATGACGTGCAGGTGGGGTGGGGGACGCGGAGAAGAATGAGACCCTGGAGGGACTGTGCTATGGGACAGGAGATGCAGGCTGTGAAATGTCACTTAAAAAGCTTTCGGAAGTCCAGCACCCCCCAGTGTTCAACACCCCCAGACGCAGGCTTCATGGCCCGGCCCTACCAGGCCAGGCCTCAGCCACCATGTGGTGGCTAAGGTGACGCGCCACCATGGTTGGAGTTTGTCCTGGGAGTGCCCTTCTGAAGGGACCAGGAGTGCAGGGGGTGTTCTGGGTAGGGTAGGAGGAGAGGGCTCAGCCCAGGATGCCCACAGGGGAATCTCGACAGAGCAGGGGTGCTGCCCAGGACCGTGGGCCAGGCCCCCTGCACGCTCCCCAGGCTCCTCCCGGAGGCCCTTCTCCTCTCCGATGGGATTTCGCGTTTTAATGTCACTGGGGAAGTGGGGTCTACAGTTATCTGATGACCACCTCCTCCTCAGGGGCCTGAGCGGCTTTAGGATCTGGGTGTGCGCGTGTGTCTTCATGCCAACAGACGCGTCCTCTGGTGGGGAGCGGGCTCCTGTGTGTGATTCGTCCCGAGGTGCCTCACACTGGAGTTCGTGAAATACGTCTCCAGTCAGCAGAGCCAATCGCCCGGAGCCTCTTATCACCCTCTGATAGGAGTCTGCAGCCCATAAAACGCAGCACACAGAGAAAACATCTGCACCTGTGCTTCTTGGCCCCGGAGAAGGTTCTTTAGTCATCTGTGGGTGAAGAGTAGCCATGGTTCTTCCCCTCGGTCCCTGGAAGCCCAGAGCGGCATCTAGACAGACAGCCGCAGGGGCCTGCTGGGATTGGGCTCCTCTGATTTGCTGTGGGCCCCACGAGTCAGATGGCAACGAGGGTTTCCCTGGACAAGCCACGGGGACGCTCATCTCAGTGTTTTCCTGAAATGCCGCCCGAGTGAGGAGACAGTTTTGGTCCCCTGACTCATGGGTACGGAGGCCATGTGAGTCCATGGAAGGGACAGAGAAGAGTGTGGCCTGTGTTGGGGGGACAAGGACACTTTTAAACTCCTGCTAAGGATCTTGGTCCGGCTTCACCAGAAGCACTCGGTCATTAGGTCTTGGTCTTGGTCTTTGTGCACAAAGCACAGTGACATGCTGTCACTGCGTCCTGGAGGTGACTCTTGGACAAGGACGTAGGTCACACAAGGTGCCCTGACCATTATTCTGCTGAGGACACCTGACTGCTGATGCCCTCCTCTCGTCCATGCACCAGAATTGGATGATTTTGTGATCCAAACAGAGCAGAAATATCTCGTCCCTGTCCACAGCAAAGAAAAAGCTACAGACGAGGGACGCTGCATGTCCCTGGAACTAGAACGAATCGCTGGGGAGGCCTCCTCCCAGGAGGGGGATTCAGAACGCTTACCTCGGAGCGGTTTTACCCTGGAAGAAAAACGGAGATGTGGCTTTGCAAGGAGCGTCCCCCCCAGCTCCCTGGGCAGCCTGCTGCCCGCCAGTTCTTCTGGGCCCTCGCCCCCCTGATCCTCTGCCCCCCAGCCCCACCCATCCTGCAGGACCCAGGTCAGTCCACCTCCTACAGCATCGGGGTCACTCCCGTCCGGTGAACTCCCACAGGACAGGCCAAATCAGGTCACGGTTCCTACGTGGCGTGGCCAACGTGCTCTGGAAGGTTCCGGTTGGCAGAGTCTCCCAGGCAGAGGGAGGTGCCATCTGTCATCCACTCCCTGCAGCCGCGGCGCCACGGGGGAGGGAAGGAGTCCTCGGGGCGCCTGCCCTCAGAGGTCCCGAGGTCCTACTCACACTGTGTGGGTCAAAGCCAGCTGAGCGGCTGCTGTAGTCACCGGGGGACCCTACAGAGAGCGTGGGGAGGGAGGAGCCCGACAGCTCCTTGGAGGACAGTAATGGCCACTGGGGAGAGCCAGCCATGCTGCCCACAACAGGGGCCACAGCCTTCCAAGTGCTGTCACCCGGAGACTTCTCTGGCTGGAGGAAGGTGGCCTGTGGGGTCCGCCAGCGTTGACCTGGCCTTCAGAGGGCCGGCGGAGACAGAACGGCCGGCGCAGCTCCTTGGGGCAGGCGCCCAGCTCCTTGGGCAGGAAGCTTCCTTGTCACTGGTGTCTGGCGCAGGGCTGGGGGTCTCCCCGGGGGCTTTGTCTCACCCTTCAGTCATTCAACAAGCAAGTGTGGTACCCAGCACTCGACATGACGCAGGAAGAGGAAAAGGAACAAGGCAAATCTCTGTCCCCAAGGGCCCCAGGAGGTTCCAGGGCCGAGAACGCAGACCCAGGGCTGAGTGCCACCACCCTGTGGGAGGAAGCTTCACAAAACCCCTGGAGGGACGACTGACCAAGGGAGCCAGGAAGGTGTCCCCAGGGAAGGAGATTTGACCTGGGCCTTAGGCGGACACGGACAGGAGGTGGAAAGGAAAGGCCCGCAGTCCCACTAGAGGCCAGGTAGGAAAAGCAGAGGAGAAGGCCACCTGTCATCTGGACTGGAGACCTCCGGGGACGGCCAGACCTAAAGGACCCGACTGTACTCACCGTAGGCTTCGTGGGCCACGTGCAAACTCTGCCACGTATCCTCCGTGTGCGTGAGTGTGTTTACAACCCATAAAAAATACAAGAGCCACTCTTGGCTGGCAGCCCTATAAACACAGACAAGCCAGGGCACACCCACACGGGGGCTACGACGGCACAGACGGAAACCGATGTCAGGGGGCGAATGGAACCTCACCCGTGGCCATGGGAATGCTGGGACGGTGCGGGGTTTGTGGAGAGCGGCCCTGGCGGTCCCCCAAAAGTAAACCCAGAGTGACCCTCCGGCCAGCAACGCTGCTCCCCGGTGTGCTTATATCCAGGCCAGTTGGAAACATACGTCCACACAAAGACTTGCCTGTGGGTGTTCGTCAGCACCATTTATAACAGACCCAAAGCGGAAACAACCCAGATGTTCATCAGCGGACGGGTGATGATGAGGAGTGTCTATCCATGGGATGGAACAGTGTCTGCTCATAGAAGGAGTTCTGCCACTTGCCACGACCTGGGTGACCTTGAAAACGTGTCGAAGGAAAGAAAGCAGACCCGGGAGCCGACCGCCGTGTGATCCCGTTTGTGTGAAGGGTCCAGAACAGGCAAAGCCACAGACAGACAGTGATGAGTGGCTTCCTGGCCAGAGGAGTCGGGGAGGGGGTGGGACTGCTGCTAATGGGCACAGGTTTCTTTTGGGTGTTGAAATCTTCTGGACTTAGATAGTAGAGAGGGTTGCATCTGTAGAGACACTAAAGACCCCAGAATCGTATGCTTTATCTGTTTTCTGTGGTGTTGAGGATTGGACCCAGGGCTCTCCACCGGCTTATGTCCCCAGACCTTTAATTTTTATTTTTAATTTTGAGACAGGGTCTCCCTCCAACCTGGGGTCCTCCTGCCTCCACCTCTGAGTTGCTGAGTCGTGGGTACGCGTCACCACGCCTGACTAGACGACACGCCCTATGAAGTGTGCGTGCTGCGGCCCGTGGACCCTGTCTGGATCTGTGTTCAGTGGCGTGTTTCTCTGTATATAGGAGCTGCGGGGGAACAAGCACAAGTTGCTGCAGGGGACGCTGCCCCGGAGGTTTCCACCAGGAGTAGTGCTGAGGGGTTTGGTCTTGGTCCTCCAGCAGCGGGGAGCCATCGAAGGTCCCTGCCTGGGAGCAGCACCAGCAGGATGTGCTCCGTAGACCTGGGGACCGGCTGGGCAGGGAGGAGGCACACTGGATCCCGCCAAGGGCACGGTGCACACTGAGTCCAGGAGCTCGGGAGACGGCGGGCAATCACAGGGCGCCTCTCCCTCCAGAGCGCCCTCCTCATCCAGGTGGAGAGCGTCAGGACCGAGCAGCAGGAAGTTATGTTCTGAATCCAAGAAGATCAGAGAACGGGGGCTGGAGAGACACACCTGGGAGCCAGCAGTGCGCAGGCGGGACACGGAGAGGAACTGCCGCCGACCTTAGAGGACCGAGGATGGAAACCGGGGCCTCTGCACTGAAGGGACAGGGAGAGGGCAGAAGGGGAGGTCAGAGCAGGAGGTTCCGAGGAGGGCGAAGCTGGATGGTCCCAGGCAGGCGTCTCAGGCAAGAAGGGACCAAAGGAGCCTCTGCAGTTGGTGTTAGAGGCCACCACTCGTGACGAGAGCCACGGCCACGTCATGACGGGGATTAAGCCGCCCACCTGCCAAGGGTCAGAGGAGAACGGCGGCGGCAGCAGGAACCAGGAGGTAGATGGAGCCGGAGCCTTGGAGCAGCAGCAGGCACGGACGTGGGGTGGCAGAGGGCAGGCGGAAGACACAACCTGTCAGCGGGCCGAGGAGGAAGAGGGTGGCAGCATCTCCTGCTATCAAACGAGGAGAAGGATCAGAGCGGGAGGCTGGGACACTGCCCAGAGTCTGGAGAAGGGGCGGCCCCAGGTCAGCCGTTCCAGGGCGCCTGATCTTGTCCTGCTTGTGGGGAGAAGACCCAGGCTCGAGGCCCAAAGGAAGTGGAGGCAGGCAGGGCTCCCCTCACACCGGAGTCCTGCGGCCTCTACCCTGGAGTCTGGTTAGACGTCTGGTTGGGTACGCTGGCAACATCACCGCGGTGGTGGATGGCATGTGTTATTTAGTCAGTGTGGCCGAGGTTGCTGTGAAAGGATTTGGTGGGTGGGGTTCACATTTACAATCCATTGGCCAGAAAGAGAGGAAGCTACTCTCAAGCCTGGTGGACCTTGTCCAGTCAGTTGGGGGCCTAAGAGCCAAACCCGAGGTCCCCAGGGAAGATATCCTGCCTCAGTGGTCACCACAGCAGTGGGGAGGAGAAACAGGGATTTCATGTGCACTGAGTACAGCTTCAGTGGGGAAGGGTAGGCAGGAGGAGGCTGCCTGGGGAGGCCGAGGCAAGAGGATCCCACGCTCAAAGCCAGCTTCAGCAACTTAGCAAGACCCCAAGCAACTCAGTGAGATACTGTCTTTAAATAAAATGTAAAAAGGGCTGGAGATGTGGCTCAGGGGTTAAGTGCCCTAGGGTTCAATTCCTGGTACAAAAAAAAAAAATCTGTTGCTCATAAGCTACATAATTCGTGGTGCTTTATTACAGCTGCCCAAATGGACAAAAATAACCACAATTAAAAACAAAGCCAAAGAGCTGCACTGCAACCCACCTGGACCCCCAGGCTGCAGGTCTGCCCTGCAATTTTAGATGTGGCAGCCCCTCTGACCACGATGGAGCCAACTCGTTAAAATACATCTCTCGATAAATCTGCCCTGTAGGCTCCGTGTCTCTGGCCAACCCTGACTGACGGTGGTCTTTAGACCTGGGCTCAGCCATTAGCAATTTGGTAACTGGAAGCCTGACGTGACTCCCTGGCTCGGGTCAGTGGACATCTGGTGGAGATTCCATTCTGTTCTGCGATGAGACACTCTGGCCAGCTTGGACCCTGCCCACCCTCGCCCTCCTCTTCTCTCTTATCCTAGGTGGGATCTGGAGTCGGGGCCGTTGGGGCAGCCTCCGGTGTTGTGAATGGAGACGGGCACACCCAGCCCCTGACCCTCGGCTCTGGCCTCGGTTTCTGGCCTCTATTAAGAATGGCCTATCCCACCCGGTCCTGGACATGGCCGACCATCCCTGTGACCCCTATGGTGGCGTCCAAGAGCCCTCTGGGGCCTCTGGTGATCAAGTCTTGTGCTCTTTGTCCCAGCCAGCCTGATCGGAGGCTTCTTCTGGCCCCTGATACTCAGAGTCACTTGAGTGTCCCTCTCCTGGGGTTGGGACCTCTTGTCTAGTTCTTGTCAACCACACTGGGTGCGTGGGTCTCCAGAAGGCTGCACGTGAGCTCATCCGTTCAAGTACCTTCGAGGAGCTTTTTGGGAAGGCTGTCCTCTCTGGGGTCAGGGGGACAGGGGTCAGGAGAGGGCATTTTGGGGGTTGACAATGCCAGTCTATAATGTGTGCACAGGCAGTGCTACAACATTTTTCTCTCCCCAACCGGCCAGACCTTCCTCTGATCCAGAGAAGCAGTGTGTGCAAAGAACACAGGGTTAGCCGTCAGTGATGCAGGTTCTCGCCCCAGCCTCCCGCCCTCCCTGGTCCCGGGTGAGCTCCTCACGGGGCCTGAGCCTTGGTTCCCCCAACAGCAATGCCAAGAGCAGGGTGGTCTGCAGGTGCTGCAGCCGGTCTCCTGTGGCACGTCTGTAGGAGCTCAGGGTCTGGGACCGCTCAGTGCCTGGGCAGAAACTGTTTTTCAGATGGATCTACATTAATGCAACTCGTGGAAAACAAATGATCAATTGATAAATCAGAAGACGCGCAACATAACTGCCAGGTGATCTGTCTTCACTCCCATTTCCTCTGACACCAAATGTATGGAGTTGGATCTTTCTTTTATTTTTCCTTTCACGAACCTATTCCCGGATTCTCCAGACACAAGCCGAGTGTCCAGCGATTCAGCTCAATTCCGATCTAACTACACAGAGTTAGCAAAGTCCCCCCAGATTCCTCCCACTTCAGACGCCAGCCCCAAGTCCCAGTCCACCCATACTTCTTACCAGTATAATAATATAAATCAGGGGTTCCCACAACCCCCTCCCCAGGTTCAGAGATTTGTTTGAAAGGCCCCAGAAAAGCCCTGTACTTTCTGTCAGCGGTTTTATTATAAGGGGCACAACCCAGGAACAGTCAAATGGAAGAGAGGCAACTCAGGGTCACACAGCATCTCTGCCCTCTCTGGGTCCACACCTCAGTGTGCTCCAACCTGAAGCTTTAGGGGTTTACGGTGGTTTCAGGACCCAGGTGTGACTGACGAAGCCGTCGACCATGGTGATCAACTCAGTGTGCAGCCCTTCTCCTCTCCCCAGAGGTGGGGGTGGTGGAGAGGAAGCTCCTCCCCTCAGCCATGCCCAGGTCTTGTAGTGACCAGCCCCCAACCTGAAGAAGGCTCCCAGGGGCCCAGTCACCTCCGTAGCCTGCAAACATTCCCCGTCACTCTGGAGATTCCGAGGGTCGCAGGAGGTGTGTGCCAGGAACCGGGGACAAGGACCACACCCACGTCCACTCCTCATCGCGGGGGACCAAGCTCACTGGGCACTCTGTCAACCAGGAGCACTGGCCTGGCCGACAGGGAGCCTGGCCTAGGCCTCACGCAGCAGCTGCGGTAAAGGAACGACATCAGGGGTGGGACGGCAGACGGGCTCCTCCGCGGGCCTCCTCCACTGCAGACCGACCTGATGGTTCAGGCCCAGAGTCTCCTCTACGACTCAGTGGATTTTGTTTAAAGCAACATAAGTTGGGTGGTTGGAGGGCATGAAGGATCAGGGCAGTGTGCTAGCCAGGAGGAGGACGAGGGCGAGTGGCCACCCTGAAGGCCACAGGGACACAGGCAGAAGTGACTGCCCAAGACAAAGAGCCTGGAGAGGCTCCGTCCCTTCCTGAGCCAAACTGTGCTGCCCAGAGGCCTCGCCCCACCTCTCCGACCCCCAGCAACCGCGTTCTGAGAGGGGCAGAGGCCCAAACCAACTGTTCCTGGCTGGACCGGGCACACTGGCCTCTACCTCAGCCCCGGGTTCTCCAGGGTCTCCAGGAACCTCCAAGGCCTGGCTGGGGGCACAGAGCAGCCGCAGAGGGTCAGAAAAGGAAGAGCGCAGGATCAATTGCATATAGACCTCATCACAGAATCCACATTGTCTTCAAATTGTTTAAGCCCCAAGAACATAGTGAATTCCACGAGGGAATACGGTGGGGGGCTCTCAAGGGCAGGGTGAGGACCCCCTCCATCCTTCTGGTTTCTAGGCTGCAAAATTCTCCAAACACAGTCTTCCTAGGATTAGGGTCAGAAAGACTAGACGGTTTCTTCTTGATAATTGAGTATTATGTCATTTACTGTTTTTTCCTTTTCTTTTCATGATTATTTTAAAATATTTCTATTTTGGGGCTGGGGTTGTGGCTCAGGGGTAGAGTGCTTGCCTAGCTCGAGCCGGGCGTTGGGTTCGATCCTCAGCACCACATAAAAACAAATAAATTAAATAAAGGTATTGTGTCCAACTACACCTAAAAAATTAATACTTAAAAAATTTTCAATACAGATATACTTTTTTGAAACTTCTGGATGTACACAAAGTCTACCTCTTTCCTTTAAAAAGAATATATTCTATTTCAAGATACAAAGAAACCTCTTCCTTTGTTGTCTAAAGATTTTTGAAATGTTAGAACTCAAAAAAAAGATGATTGAAGCCGGTTGTGGTGGTGCACGCCTGCAATCCCAGCAGCCCGGGAGGCTGAGGCAGGAGGATCATGAGTTCAAAGCCAGCCTCAGTAAAAGTGAGGTAATAAGCAACAGTGAGACCCCATCTCTAAATAAACACAAAACAGGGCTGGGGATATGGCTCAGTGGTCGAGTGCCCCTGAGTTCAATCCCTGGTACTCCCCCTTGCCGAATTTTTTTAAATAAATAAAATAATAATAAGAAGAAGTATGACTGAATCCTTTTTTTTTTTAAAGATAAAAATGCAATTCACATTTCTCACTTCTCACGACAGAATTATTTCATAAAAGCATGCGATTAGCAGTTACAAAAGGAGGTTTGCATTTCTCTGGGGGGGGCGGTGTGCTTACTGCCCGTCCTGAGAGGAAGCAGATGCTCCAGCAACAGGCCCCAGCACTGGGTGCAGCCATGACAGTCCTGTGGCCTGCTGGGAGGCGGGGTGGGGCGCTGAGCAAGGGCAGCGCCCTGTCCGTCTTCCCCGGCAGCCAGACCTCTAGTCTGCGAGATGCTCGTGAGCGAGTTGTCTTTGGGGGATGACAAGGTGCAGGCGTTCTTTTGCTCTGGAGCTGCTCTCAGAAAGGGGTGCACAGCCGGGTTTGCCTGGCTGGGGCAGCTCAGAGGCAGAGCCCCTGCCTGGGGCCTGCGGCCTGGGTTCCCTCCAGCACCACTAAGGATGTCAGTCCCACGGCCGCAAAGGCCCTGGAGGGGAACCCATGCTCAGAGCAGGGCCCACCGCCTTCAGAATAGCTTCGATGGCTTCCTCTTTATCATCCCTGGTGACCAAGAAATGTGTGGAACCAGAAGCGTCCCCAGCGAGCGCTCTTCCCAACGAGGTGAAATAAATACACAAAGAACATCAGCCAGGCAGGCCCAGAGTGCAGGACGATGACCTAACCCCAGAGTCTGCAGAAAGGGCTCGGGGCAGCCTCTGCCACTGAGAAGCTCAGCAGTTAGGCCATTACAAGACTGTCCTTTTAAAGATTTTTTGGCAGGGGAGTGGAGGCTGTTGAGTGGGGGCAGGGGTCAGAACTTCCTGGTCCTTTTTTTTTTTCCTTTAAACTTTTTTAGCTGTAGATGGACACAATATTTTTATGTGGTGCTGAGGATCGAACCCAGGGCCTCATAGTGAGAGGCAAGTGCTCCACCTGAGCGACAGCCCCAGCCCCACTTCCGGGTCCTTTTAACCACTGGCCCCCACCCCTGCATCAGGTAAGATGAGGCTTTCCTCGTGGCTGCACAAGGTGCCTTCCCAGGAGGTGGGCGGGTGGCGGGGAGCAGCAGCCAGCCTGCCTCCTGACGACACGCACTGCTCTCCCCCTCTGGGGCCCAGAGAACGCTCTAGAATCTGGCCCGACCCTGAGCAGTAATCTCTGGTAGAGGCGGGGCAGGCACATATCACTGAGCTGGTACGAGCAGCCCAGCACTGGGGGGCACCGCGGGCTGGTGAGCAGGCCCTTGGCATTTACCGAGCCCCCTCGTCTGTAAGAGAGTGAAACTCCCTCATCTTCAACGTCCCTTCAATTTTTTTCCCTTTAGTTGTCGAGGGACCTTTATTTTATCATTTAGGTATATGCAGTGCTGAGAATCGAACCCAGGGCCTCACACGTGCAAGGCCCGTGCTGCACCCCCGAGCCCCAGCCCCAGCCCCAGTCCCTTCAGCTTTAACATGTACTAGATCCCGGTTTCTTCTGCTGACTTAAGGAAGGGAACAAAGGAATCCCATCAGCCCATTGATCATCAGAAGAACATGCAGAGCACATTTGGGCCCGGCCTCCACTCGGCTTTGAAATCGAGGAACAAACAGCTATTGACCAAGTCCAGCCCCGAGGGGCACTGCTCTGGGAGGGTTCCCCAAGTCCTCCCGGCCCTGCAGGCTGCCTGGGCAGCTACGCTGCAGCCTTCGCAGGGGCTGATACAGAACGGACGGCCACTGCAGGACTCCAGCCGGGCCCAGGCAAGCCTCCACCCAGCGCGCTGCGTGTCCCTGAGGAGGAAACCCCAGGACAGCTTCATCTCGGAGCTGCCTGTGTCCCCTGAAGCACAGGTCTGTTTCCTTCCTGGAGACAAGGAGCACTGTGTAACCCTCCCTCCTCGACCCGAGTACCGGAGGACTCAGTAGGGGTCTGTGTCCCACCGAGTCCCTTTACCAAGTTCCCTGACATGACGGTACCTGGTACTTTGCTCTTATTGACTTCCACTGAGGCATTGACCTCTTGACAGATCTATTTATTCATCTCAGGTTTGCAGCACAGGGTCCCCCACCCCCCCACCCAGGTACATTTTCTTCCATAATCAGCATCTTGTAATAGTGTGGCCCACTTGTTAAAATCGTGAGCCAGTATTGACACGTTATTATTAACTAGAGCCTGCAATTCACATTAGCGTCATTCTTGATGTACATCCTGGTTTTGTGGGGTTGAGGGGCAGGCAGGCAGGCAGCTCCAGGGATTGAACTCGGGGGTACTCGAGCCCCATCCCCAGCCCTTTTTGGTATTTTATTTAGAGACAGGGTCTCGCTGAGTTGCTTAGTGCCTCACTGTTGCGGAGGCTGGCTTTGAACTCACGATCCTCCTGCCTCAGCCTCCTGAGCTGTTGGGATTACAGGTGTGTGCCACGGTGCCCGGCTGTTTTGTTTTGGTTCCAGGGATTGGACCCAGGGGCGTTCTACCACTGAGTCACATCCTCAGCCCTTTTTTTGAGACCTGGTCTCACTAAATTGCCCAGGCTAATCCTGAACTTGTGATCCTCCTGCCTCAGCCTCCAGAGTTGCCAGGATTAGAGGTGAGCACCGCAAGAGCTAAACAAGAGCTGGGAACATCTGAACACAAGGCAAACATTTTCCTATTTTTTTTTTTTTAGTTGTTGATAGACCTTTATTTATTTATACGCGGTGCTGAGAATCGAACCCAGTGCCTCACACATGCCAGGCAAATGTGCTACCACTGAGCCACAGCCCCAGACCAAGGCAAACATTTTTTAGCTTTTATTTTTATCAAAGCAAAAATCAAGTTTTTATTTTTTTTTGGTCAAGTAGGGCTAAAGGCTTATTACCACAAGGCAGAAACATGACAACAAAACAGTCTCCAGCCCCCTCCGGAGCCAATTCTCCTGAGTACTTCCCACTCTGAGCAGAACATCCTGATAAATGACTTCCATATTCTTAACTTCAGTTGGCCCTCCCTATCCACAGATGCAAACGACCCTGGTTCAAAATATTTAGAAAAAAACAATGCATCTGTGTTGAACGTGCTTTTTTCTTGTCATTACTCCCTCGAAACTACAGCGTGACTGTCTGCACAGCACCTGCGCTGCACGAGTGGGTACCGGTCACCTGGGGAGGAGGTGAGTGTGGAGGAGGTGAGTGTGTGGGAGGCTGGGTGGGTTCTGCTGCAGACACCTGCCATTCCACGTGGGGCCGTGAGGTCGCAGCAGCCTTACCACCTGTCTGGATTCCCCCAGTTTAGACGTCCCCTTCCTCTGACAGATGTTGAGGGCTTGGGGCTCTTACCCCACCCCGTCTTCTCAGATATAGTTGCCCTGATATTTCTGGTTAAAGGGTGTTCAACATTTACCCTATTAGAATTGGGTACTGATGAGTCAGGCAGCCAACTACCATCCTGTTTCCCTTCTTTTACAAGTTTTTGTTTGTCCCAAAGAGTTGCCTTCCGTTTGGATTTATTTAGTGTAACTCCTGTCTGTGATGAGTCTCCCCCCACCCCTGAATGGCCTCTCACCCCCTGAACCACCTGATAACAGTGTGCGTGTGTGTGTGCGTGCACGTGTGTGTGCATGTACGTGTGTGTGCGTGTGTGCGCACGTGTGTGTGCGTGTGCGTGCGTGTGTGTGTGCATGTGTGTGTGTGCGTGTGCGTGTGCGTGTCCAGGACACTGCTCCTGGAGCCCTGGGCTCCCTTGGCCTCGGCCTGGCCTCAGGCTCAGACTTCCCTTCTCCATCCCCTGGAAGTCCCTGCTGCTCCCTGCGGAAGCCCTGGTTTCTGGTGGTTCTTGGTTACCCCCTCGCCCCAATGGACCCTGTCTTCCCGGGCAGGACAGGCAGGGCTGACTGAGAGATGGCCACGGGCTTCGGAGAACCAGAGAGCCGAACCTCAGCTGTCTGACTGTGCAGGTGGCTTCTTGGGTGCCGTCCTGGGAGCACCCCACCCTGCTGCACCCTGGAATCAGCCTCACCCACTCAGCGATGCCGCAAAATGGCAGCCCCCCCCCCGCCCCTCCTCCGCCCCCCGAGTGAGAGCTGCTGGGACAACCTGCTCCAGGGCCAGCAGAGCCCAAGAGCAGGGCAGGGGGAGGAGGGAGCCCAGCGCCCCAGCTGGGAAGGCGGAGTGAGGGCAGGCCAGACAGACGGCACCCCGAACCCCCTCAGGGATCATTTGTGGCAGGGAGGGTGAGACCAGCCAGTGTCCGGCCTTAAGGAGAGGAGAGGAGGCTCATCCCCTGCTTCCAGCCCCAGCTCCCCTGACTTCTTCAAGAAAAATGGCCGCTCCCTTTCCAGAACCTTCCAGGGAGCCTATTACCTCCTGCCTCCTTGCCCCGTCTGCGCCCTTCTTCACCACAGGAGCTGGGCCCAGGACTCCCTGGGCTTTGTCTAGACTCAGCGTGTGATTCTGTGTCTTGTGCTTCTTGTTTTGAGGGGAATCTCCAAGAAGCAACGGGGGACCCAGGTGAGCCTCGCCACGGGGGACCGTTCTGTCACCAAGAGCTCTTCTTTAAAGAAAGGACCCAGAGGGACAAAAAACTGAGTCTGTTTCTATGAAAACATTCGCTGTGTTACAGGTCGACTTCCCGAGAACCCAGGCCTAGGGCCACCTCCCGGGCAGGGGGACCTCGCACCCTGGCCCCCGGGGAGGAGCACGTCCCCAGATGCTGTCCCTGGGGAGCTTTGGTGAAGTGCACGAGATGATTCAGCCCATCACAGTCATTTCCCAAAACGTCCCGACACAACCCCGCACACAGGAACCGCCCCGCCTTCCCTGGGAGGGCAGACTCCTGATTCTGACCTCCCCACGGATCCTGGCGGGCCTCTAACCCCTCGGAGCCTCAGTTTTACCACCTCTAGAACAGACGTGCTCCTCGCTGTGCTCTGGGCCTGCGAGAGTTTAAGTGAGGCCCAGCAGCCACACTGGTGGGCGGGTGCTCCATGACAACTGTCCTCTCCCCGCCAAGCAGACCATCCCTGCTCCTCACCCCTTCCCCTCAGAACATGCCTCTCACCTGCCTCCCCCAAAAGCCTCCTTCACATTCACTCTCAAATGCAGTCAGTGACCAGGGTGCAGGGAAAAGCACAAAGTGAGATGGAACAGCCTGTCTTAACCTTGCTGCAGCCGAGATTCTCAACAAAGCCTTGGCAAGGGGATGCCCTGGGCAGCGCTTCCCCACTGACGTGAGCCAGAAGGGAGCTCTGGGCCAGCTGTGCTCCTCGTTTGCTGGGCTGCCCACAGCTCACACAACAGAAATCGCTTTCCTCACACTTCTGGGGGGCTGCAGATCCAAGGTCGAGGTGCTGGCAGGGCTGAGTTCTGGGGAGGCCCCTCTTCCTGCCTTGCAGTGGGCCCCCTTCTCTCTGTGTGGCCTTTTCTCTGTGCGCCCACGTGTCCCTTCCTCTGCTTACGAGGACACCAGGCCTGTGAAATCGGGACCCCATCCCTACAGCATCATGTGACCTAATGGCATCCTTAAGGCCGGTCATCAAGTGCAGTCCTTCTGGGGTGAGGGCTTCAACCTATGAATCCGGGGGCGGGGACCCCATTCAGTCCCCAGCGCACACGCTCCTCTCACCGTGAACTCTCTCCTGGAACCCAGGGAGGGCTGGCGCCACGGGAGATCTCCACAGCCGCTGTCCACCCTGGAGACGGACCCCAGGGCCCCAGAGCCTCCTCAACACAGAGCCAGGGCCCTGCCACATACAGGGGACAGAGGGGGATGGTCAGGCCAGACAACTTCAGAGCAGGCCTGGGGGTGCCCCCGTGTCCCCTCTGCTGGGAGACTGAGCCCTGGAGCTGAGGCCAGCCGGGGCAACGCATTGAGAATTGCCTCAAAACTGAAGCAACCCAGAGAGCAGAAGAGACGGAGGCTCCAAAGAGAGACGAGAACCCCATGTGGACGAGGGGTGGCCCCGCGGCTGCCGGAAGCCCGGGCGGGGGGACCCTGGAGCGCACAGAACGAAGCCGGTGGGCCGAGCCGGCTGGTGGAACTTTCTAGGCTCTGGAGCATCCGTGAGAACAGTCTCCTGAGAGCTCCGACGTCCCGCTGTGAGGTCAGGCTCTTGGACGCAGAAAGAGCCCTGCAAAGCTTCAGCCCCCCTCCGGAAGCAGAGCTTCCCGCACCTCGAGGGTTCTGGAAGCTTCTCCTCGGCAACTCGCTGGGGAAGGGCAGTGGGAAATGCACGTCTGAGTCTGAAGCCAGAGGAAGACGTCTCCGGGCTGGGGCGAGGCCAGAGAACCGCCCCCTCGGAATTCAGAGCCCCGAGGTGGGCCTAACAGCACCTGTTAAGTCTGCCTGCTCGTGACCGAGCTCTGCCGTGGAGACAGGGAAGGCGCTGGTCCGTCATGTCGGGCGCAGGGCTTCTTCCAGCCTTGTCCTGGGAACTGTTTCCATCATTATTTGGCTTAGCTGGTTTCCAGAGCCCCGCACAAGATGTAGGACGAAGTAAAAATACCCTCATCTAGGACCGGGGCGGGCACAGACATGGCTTCCCCCGGACAAGCAGGGTTTGCTCTCTTTCTTGAAGAAGACATCAGTCACAGCAGAATAAGCCCAAATTTAAGATTCACGTAAAAGTAGAACATAAAACTTCCAGGCCCAGTCCTGGGCTATTTGTTGATGGTTCTCATCGAATACAGGGCACGGTGGGTTCCTGAGTCACGGTATGCTCAACTGATTTGCACTGGAGTCTAGGAAAGTGCCCTAGAACATTTAGTTGACTTTAACATTTTGCAGACACAAAGCCACAGCTCGACACACATTTTAAGCCTTCTATCACGATGAAGTATATTGTCAAGGTCGGAAGACAGAACATATTTTATTTAACTGTTTGTTCACTCGCCTGATGATTTTTAAAATTCACACGTGCCCTGTAGGCCGTCATTTGTTCTCCCACCCGAGGCCGCCACGGCTAGGGGCAAGCTGGGTCTCCCGGGCATCCCATCCTAGACATTGCGTATCTTGCCCCTGCGCTCTCCTTACCATGTTTCTATTTTTAACTCATGGTCTCAAGATGGCTGCCCCAGTCCCAGCCTCATGTCCCTATTTCCAAGTAGGAAGATGAAGACCAAGAGAAGGAGGATAAGGTGTTACTGTAATCATGAAAGCCAGGGATTTACAGAAACCCTTGGCAGCCTTCCTATACAACTCGGCACTATGTAACCGGTCACCTCTACCTGCAAAGGCATTGTGCCACCCTGATCATCAGGCCAAAGTGGAGAACGGTCACCACGTAGGCAAGTAGCAAGGTCCACCACACACAAAGGTCGGGAGATGGCGTGGCCGGGGCGGTGAGGCCCATCGAGTGTGACGGGGCAGCTGTGTCTGCCCCGGGGTTAGAGGAAGGCTGAGGTTCTGGTGGGCCTGGACGTGGGATCTGGGGTGGGTGGAGAGTACAGATGAGAGACCCTCGGGGAGCCCTGCTGGGAGCAGCGACGGGGGAAGAGGCGGAGGGACCAGGGCCCAAGGCTCGCAGAGTTTTCTGAAGGCACTTTGGCCACACTGGCACACCCTTGGGAAAATGGGGACTTCCATTCTGAAGAGTCTGCCTCCGGGTTCCTGCCTCCGGGTCCCTGAGAGGTTCGGAGCCTGGGATCCTGCCTCGTCTCCTGTTCCTTTGTGCCTTTGCTGACCCGATTCCCAGGCATGGACCCTCGGGAAGCCTTCTCCCGGAGGGTGAGACGAGACGGCTCAGGTGCCGAGGGCCAGGGGCTGAGGCCCTGTCCCCACACCCTCCCCTCTCGCTGCAGGGGCTTGATTTCCGCCCTGACCACAAACCTCCACTTTATATAAAAATATTTATTTAAGCCCGATGTCTTTTAAGGAGACGCATCGTACTGTTTAGTGGCTTTAAATCAATTACATGAGGGACAGTGTGATTCAGCAGCAAATTTTAATGTGATGTATTTTGTGACGAATGTCAACTCAAAGTTAAATACATGACATCAAAAAATAAAATTAGATAAATGCAAGCTGGTTCTGTGAACCGTGTGGAATGCTTGCACGTTATGTTTCTTCAAGACCCGGAGATGTTTGGTGTGGTCTGTTTGGAGCTGGGGCCTGAGCCCAGGGACGCTCCCCCTGAGCGCCACCGAGCCCCGACACTGGGGTCAACAGCTGAGGTTTTCATATCTGCAGCCAGCCCTAGTGTCTGTGGGGGTGGGTTCTGGGACCTCCCAGTGGATGCCAAGTCCCCGCGTGCTCCAGCCCCTAACCTGAATCCTCCCCCAGGGTTCCCACCATCCCTGGAGTTCTGATAGTGCCTGATACAGCCTCAGTGTATGTCGTTAATTGCTGTATTTTTAAGGCATAATGACCAGAAAACGTCTGTGTGCCTAGTCAGTACAGACAAAAAATATCTCCTTGAGCACTGCCCACCTGTCGTTGGCTGAGCCCACAGATGGGGACCCTCCAACGTGGAGCACCCACTGTGCAGAAATCACGAATTTTGCTACTAAATGCTCAGAAGACATCAGACTGCTAGACATAGGCACCCCTGGCAGGTGACCAACAGGGTGGGGGTCATCTGTGTTCCTAGCAAATGACAAGCAAAACCGGATGTCATTATCATTATTTTTGGTTTTCAATACTGAAAAATTTTGCTTTTGATCCAAGGAAGTAAGAAATCTTGGAAATCTCCCCAGGGGCCAGTTTGCAAGACTTTGTACTCCTCTCTTGCTAGACTTCTCCTTCAGCGTCTCTGTTCCTTAACTGTGCTGTCACCAGGGGTGCTGGGGATGGACCAGGGCCCTGTGCATGCTAAGCGCAGGCTCTACCGCTGGCTGCACCTCCAGCCCTTTGTATTGTTTAGTTTGAGACGCTCTTGCCAAGTTGTCTAGGCTGGCCTACAACTTGTGATCCTCCTGCCTCAGCCTCCTGAGTCACCGGGAACGAAAGTGATTTCCAAGTGTGTATTAGCTGCATGGAGGGTCAGCTGAGACCCACGGATGGGGGGACTGAGCCGAGCGTGGGGACCTTGGAAGTTAACAGAAGTTTCTTTCTTTCTTCTTTTTTTTAGTAGGCCAGGAAGCAGACACTTTTCTGCCTTTATGGACACGAACGTCTGGTCCAGCAGGACAACCTGTCTTCCTCGTCCCTTCTGGCTGACGTCTCCCGCCCCCACAGTGGAGGACCAGCTTTTACAGCTGCCTCTCCCCAGGTCCCTGACTCGGGCCAGCGGTCCTGAACCACGGAAGCATGATTTCTGAGACTGAGGGAATCCATCATGCTGTCCCTCAGCCAAGATGAACTAAGCCTGCGGTCCCCAGAGAGCAGGGACCCGCAGCTGTGGAAACAGACAGCTCTGGGTTTCAAAATGTAAATGACCGCACTTCCCTGATCCCCCCTGACCCCCCGCAGTCCCTCAGTGGGACTGTAAATCTGCTCTTGGGACGTGGTAAGTTGAGAAATGAAACACAGTCACGCCCATCTGATAACCTTCCCTCCGGCCTTTCACGGTATTGTTTACAGAACTGGGTTTTAGAAAGTAGATTCTATTATGTTCCAGGTTCAGGGCTTTGTTTTGTTTTGATTTGATTTATTTTTTAAGCCCAGAAACTGTCGACTTTTTCATCATAGGAGGAAGCTGGCTGTCTCTTGCTGGGAATAAAAGGAATGCCCTTGGGCTGCCTGCCGCCCAGTGATGCAGGGTCTCAGGTGTCCAGTGTCCACTCCACCTGCCCACAGCCTCTGAATTTCCTTTTATGGAATCGCCCCTTCCCTTCTGAGCAAATGAAACCTCCAAGCACCTGCTTCTCCAGAGGGTGTGGGACAGAGCTGCTGGCCTCCCAGAGCCCCTCTCCAGCCCACTCCCAAACTCAGGCCTCCACCACACATCTGCTCCCAGCCTTCCAGAACATTCCTTCTGGCTTACAGGAGACAAGCGGCCTCCTGCGCCCAGGAGGCTCCCTCCCCAGCTGCGGCTCTGCTTGAGTCCCTGTGCCTTCTCCCGTCAAACCAGGGCCCGGCCCTGTGTGCTCTTGACCATCTGTGAGTTCTTTTAAGGATGTTTCCACTGTTTTAAATGATGATCTTGAGAGAACCCACACAAGCTTCCTGTGTCCTCGCTCCGTAGTCTGGATCCAACGGTGCTACTGGAGCACACACCGATTCAGATTCGGGGAGTGAGCCACCTGGGGAAATGGACTTTCCAGAACATTAGGAATCTGGGGGTGGGGGCAGAGCTGGGGGAGCCCCGGAGGCCGCCGGCGATTCTCTTCCTGGATGAGGAAGCGGCCTTGCGGAAGCTGAGTTTGGTTCAAGAAAAGGGGGCTTTGATAAACATTCTCTAGTAGGAAAGCCCTGGGTGGCTGGGGGCGCCTGCCTGAAGCAAACCCAGATGATGAACTCCCAGGGTGTGCACAGTGAGGGTCACAGACCTGGCCCCCAGGAAATCCGCCTGCAGGCACACTGACCTGGTCCCCTGTGCCCCCACCTGGGCAGGAAGGGCTCCTTCCTATCTACCTTAGAATTTAGCTGGTTGAGGTGACCCGTGCCTGTGATCCTAGCAGCTCAGGAGGCTGAGACAGGAGGATTGCGGGTTCAAAGCCAGCCTCAGCCACCTAGCGAAGCCCTGTCTCTAAATAAAATATAAAAAGGGCTGGGGATGTGGCTCAGTGGTTAAGCACCCCTGCGTTCAATCCCCAGTACCCCACTGCTCACCCCCCAAAAAAAAAGAATGGAGAATTTAACCAGATCTTACGGTGAGGGAGTTCAGGAGGAGGTGGAGAAGACTTATTTATCCATGGACTTTATCCAAGAACTCGACTGCCCGCGCTTGGGACCATTCATTCACACCCAGTGACTAAGAAAGCAGAGCTGAAGGCACAGTGGACCACAAGCTGCTCCCAACCACATCAGCCTGAGTCGGAGGGGCCCCAGGGGACCTCAGGCCTGCTCACCCCAACAAGACAGTCAGTCCACAACCCCCTGGACTTGTGGAGCCCTGAGAGCGGACCAACGTCATCGCAGGTCCCCCAAAAGCAAACCCAGAGTGACCCAGGGGAGGTCAGCTGAGGGTCTACAGCACAAGCCCCTGGTCACCAGCAAACACAGTCGTGAGAACGGGGTCCCCTTCGTACGGCTGGAGTTCCTCCCCCAACCCTTTCCTCCGCGCGCTTCTGGGTGAGAGGTGGCCCAGAGGACCTCGGTGGGGCTGGGCTGGTGAAGCAGCAGCCGTGACAGACAGACACGGGTCAGTGGGTTCCAACGTGTCCTCCCCGTCCCCATCCCCATTCCGGTCCCACCCATCTCCCAGCCACCAGCTCTGCAGGCCAGCAGCGGCCTCAAACCTCTCTCCAGATGCTTGGCTGGGGTCCACTCTGAACTTTGGAGTTACTGTTCAAAGATTTCTGTTCGCTGTGTCAGGTCCACAACGGGACAGCTCTGAGGCCCTCGGATGGCCCTCGGCTGTTTAGGTACCTGCTGAAGCACTGAGGGATAAAATGATACCCAGGCTACAATCTGCTTTAAAATACTCACTAAAAAATACGCTGGCGTGTGGAGAATAAACAACTCTGAGCTCGGTCACGGCTATGGGAAGGGAATGATGGGTCCTTGGCGTCTTTGCTCGTTCCTGATACAAATGTTCCCGATAAGGAGTGTGTGCTGGGGGCCATGGGACAGACCCGAGAACCCACCGCCCTTCCCTGCCACCCCCGGTGCCAGCGCAAGGTTGCATAACCAGAATATCCCTCGCTTCTGGGGAGGAGGAGGGTCAAGAGGAGGAGAGGACCAGGTGGCCGCAAAAGGGAGGGAGACCAGCCAGCCTTCCTCCGCCTTCGCTGCGAGCCGCGGCCGTGGCCGGGAGCTGCCTCCTTCTAACAAAGAAGGCTAAAGGAATCCGGGGCTTGGATGCTGAGGTTCACCCGCTGTGGAGGTTTCAGGATTTCCAGAGGGCAGGGTCTTCAGACCTGAGTACGGACTTTGTAAAAGATACCTGGTAAAGGAAGAGTTTAAACACCAACTGAGATGCAAAGTTTTTTTAAGGAAAAATGCAAAAGGTCTTCATTGTCTCCGCCGTTGTTTTGGGTAGGAGGGAAGCCGAGGGCCGGGCCTGCAGCCAACCAAAACAGAAGGGGGGAGATGGCCGCAGGCCCGCGGCTCGTCCACAAGTGCCCTTCTCCAAGGCTGAACTTCTTGGAAAGGGGTTTGTTTTACTTCATTCTCTCCCAGCTCCACATCTGGGTCATTCTAGGACCTCAGCCGGTGGCCTCAGCTTTCAGGGCTCTTGAGTCAGATTCCTTCTTTCTTTCTTTTTAGGGATTACTTAAAGGGTTTTAAAGTCGGGAACGTTTTATAGGCAATATTATGAGGCAGAAGAGTATATCTGGAATTGGAAAAAATAAGTTGTTGGCGTTCATAAAAACGTATGGTCCAAAATTTCTGGGGAGAAAAAAAAAATGAACCCAATAGAAAGACAAAATCAAGAGGAAAAAGAAGAATGTTTTAAGTGGGTTCAGAGTCTGATGGCGCCAGGGAGGGCCCCAGGCAAGAGAGGGGAGACGCAGACTCCAGAAGGCACCGAGAAGCCAGGCGCCAGTGGCACACGCCTATAATCCCAGCAGCTCCGGAGGCTGAGGCAGGAGGATCGCGAGTTCAAAGCCAGCCCCAGTAATATAGCAAGACCCTAAGCAGCTCAGTGAGACCCTGCCCCAAAATAAAATATAAAGAGGGCTGGGGGGTGGCTCAGTGGTTAAGCACCCCTGGGTTTGATCCCGTACAAAAAAAAAATGAGAAGACACAGAGATACTTAAATGCTGAGTCCCAGAGGGGACACTTCCTCAGCGGCTCTCAAGGTAGGCTGGCTGAGGTCCCCGTACCTCCTTGCCACTGCAAGGTGACAATAACACGGTCGAGGGTGAGTGGGAGTGGGAAGCCGAGTCCTAGAAGGCTCAGCGTGGCTTTCCCTGGGAGGAGGAGCAGAATGTGCCACCCCAAAGCCTGCCGCCTTGGCATGACGGTCATGTGAGCTGAATGCATTGACAGAGGCGGGAAGGGCTCTCTGTCTTCCCCTTCACTGCCCAGAAGCAAGGCATGAAATACCCTTGGGTGGGTGTCCCTGAACCCTGGGCCAGGAAGAGGAGGGCACCCCTGGCCAGAGGTGAAGAGTGACACCAGGCATCAAACACCCTCTCTACCACGGTCCCCCCACGGCTTCCTGGTCGCTTCCCCATGATGCATCATCATGCAGCCAAACTCCCTTTCCCTTGTCTGTCTCATTGAGTCTCACTGTTTTCTGCAAATCCCCGTGCATGTAAATGCTAATGAAAATTACGTGCCTTGGGCTGAGGCTGGGGTCAGTGGCAGAGCGCTTGCCTGGCCTAGGTGAGGCTCTGGGTTCGATTCTCAACACCACCTATCAATAAATAAAATAAAGGTCCGTTGACAACTAAAAAATATTTTTTAAAAATCATGTGCCTTATCTCCTGTTAATCCATCTTTTGCTAGATTAATTCGCAGGCCCCCAAGAATTGAACTTAAGGGGATAGAAGCAAAGCTTTTCCTTCCTGAAACACTAAAACCACACAAAATGGGGACTGGTGGTTAATTCACCTAAGGCGGCTAAGCTCCTAGAGGCCACCCAGGGCAGTCAGAGATGAATTACTGGAGGCTGGGGAGAGTCCTAGGGCCCTTGCCTAGCATGCACAGACCCTGGATTTGATCCTCAGCACACCCCAAAATTAAATAAGTGAAATGATCACTGGCTGTTGAGAGCCACAGCCGAAGGGGCCCCAGCAAACTTCCAGCTGCCAGCAAACTTCCAGCTGCCGGCTGATGATTGGCTCACAGTGGCACCAGCAACATCTAGCTGATTGGCTCCTCTGCGGTGATGCTCATTGGGCTGTTTCCCTGCCCTTTCAGATCACGGAGCTGCTCATTGGGGGACTTTTTCGGCTCCGCCCATGCGACCCAGCCAATCGGCCTCAAGAGCAGGAGGATTGTGAGAGGTGGAGAGGCTTGTGGGAAGCCGGTGGTGGCAGTTGGGCTCTGAGGGTTTTTCCTGAGGAGCTGTTTTGTTTGGCGTGTGTGGTTCTAAAAATAAAGTTCTTTTCTTTTGACAAGTGGCTCCTGAATTGTGCTCAGCCAGACCGCGGCAACTGGCTCAGGCCCTCCTCATTCCCAAGCCGAAACCCAATGCCAGTTTGACCTGTGCCTTAGTCCATTTTCTGTTGCTGTCCCAGGAGTGTTGAGACTTAGTAATTTATAAAGGAAGGAAGTTTTCACAGCTCAGTCTCCTGAGGCTTCACGCTGCTTCATAACATGGTGGAAGCCGGAAGGGAATGGAAGGCAACGAAACAAAGGAGAGCCATCTCCTGAGACAGCTCAACGCTCCCCAAGAAAGGCACGAATCCACCACGGCCCTGACCCCTTCCCCTGGGCACAGGGAAGAACCAAGGTTTCAGCACATGAACTCTCAGGGGACACACTCAACTAGGCCACCTGGGTCTACCAACCACAGTACTGGGTGTCGGCCTTTTTGTACACTGTCATTGTTTGGGGGGACTGGGGATAGAACTCGGGGGCACTTGGCCACTGAGCCACACCCCAGCCCTATTTTGTATTTTACTGAGAGACAGGGAGGGCCTCACTGAGTTGCTTAGCACCTCGCCATTGCTGAGGCTGGCTGTGAACTCACGATCCTCCTGCCTTGGCCTCCCGAGACACTGGGGCTACAGGTGTGTGCCACGCGCCTGGCCACTGTCATATATATATATATATATATATATATATATATATATATATATTTAAACAGCTTTATTGAAAGACACATTGAACATCAATAAGCATGTAGGTCAGTTTCGACAAACCTTGCACCCTGGAACCATGGGGAAGGTGTCAATCACAGCCCCTGGGAGGTTCTGCAGGCTGGCAAAGCCTCCCTGGGAGGGGAGCAGAGCCCTGCACCTGCAGAACCCAGGGCCCTGCATCAGGCCAGCCCTGGGGGGGCCTGGGGGGGCCTGGGGTGAGAAAAGCGACAGGGCCAGGACCAGCAGGCCCTGAGAGGTGCTCTGTAATGTGCTTACAGAGGTCTGCGTTTGATCTCTCATTTTGCTATTTTGTGAAATTGAAAAGTTTTAAGTAAAATGCTGATTTTTTAAAGATGTTTTTGAGATATTGATGGACCTTCATTCTATTCATTTATTTATATGCAGTGCTGAGGCTCCGACCCAGTGCTTCACACATGCTAGGCAAACGCTCAACCACTGAGCCACAGCCCCAGCCCAATGCTGATTTTTTTTGAAGTGGTGTTTGGAGACTACTTGGAATACATATGAAGACACCAGCATTGCTACTTTGCTGTGATACTGACTGCAGCATCTGTCACAGGGACTCAGCCTCAGATGACCAAAGGAGGCTCCTCTGATGTTGGAGGTGTTTTATCTCAGAGGGGCTCACACAGGGACCCAGGGACCTGGGACCTGGGACATGGGGTTGGGATGGAGACATTGCAACCCTGCACAGAGCCGGGGGTTTACCCAGAGCTGCCTGTGGGTGTCCTGGGCTGGCGTCTATTTTTATAATGCCTAAAATGTACCAGTTCCCAACTGAATACTTGAGAGGGAGGTAATGTCAGGAAAGTTAAAATTTCAAGTGAAATAGATCATAGCCCCAGTTATATGAAGGTTTTTAAAATTTCATTTTATGTGTCAGACACTACTAGTTCAAGCTTCCCTTAAGTTTAGGGTCTGTTTGTACAGTTTAATCTTTAAGTATTCTTAGTATTAATTTGGTTTGATTTTTCTGACTTTCTTAATTAGTTTCAGTAACGTTGGAATATGGAGGGAATGAATATCTACACTTATTTAAAGGATCAAACCATCTGAATACGAGATAAACGATAACGCTAATTCTCATTTCTTAAGTTGGACACAAACCTTAAAAGGCTGTAGATCTGCATTTGCCCTCTCTCAGATACTGTCTCGTAATTGCACGGAATCCCATCCGAGATACCTGACATCCTGTGCCTGCGGTCTCAGCGCTCCGGGGAGAAGTCAAAGCTCTTCATTCTTTTTCTGATAACTGGATCTCAACGATGTTGACAAACTGGACCGTCCCGTTTTCCCATCTTGGAGCCGGTTCCAAGGTGGGCGACTGCTGGATCTGGGTGGGGGGACTGACAGGTGGTGCCGTGGGTGGAAAGAGAGGGGGCCTGCGGGGAGGGCATCCATCAGGGGCACCCACAGCACAGACCCAGAATCGGACACCAGGACAGGTGACAGTGCTTCCAAGCCACAGTGGAGCCAGGAGAAGGTGCAGGGGCCTCCCCTCCTGCCTTGGGACCCCCTCCTTCTTGTTTCCCTTCTTCCCTTCTCCCTGGCTGTGGGGAGGGTCAGAGCCCGAGGGAGGGAGGGAGGAGTCCACTCCAGGGGAGCTCTGGCCTAGGGTGCCAGACCTCAAGCAGGGTGAGGGCAGCCCAGCCCTGGGGACTCACAGCCCAAGTGCGTAAGGAGAGCGCGGCTGAGATGGGCCAGCTGGGGGGGGGGGGGGCTCAGGGCCCACGCAGGCTCAGGAGCAACCTGTGCGTGTTCAAGACCCGGGACAGGGCGTCAGAGCCCAGCAGAGTGAGGGGGTGGGCTCAGGGAGGGGGAGGGGAAGAGGGCAGTGACAGGGATTGGGTCGAATAAGTGAGTCTGCTGGAGTAACAGGAGCCGGGCTCTCACTGTCAGAGAAACGGGATACAAATAAGGAAAGGATAAACCAGAGGAAGCCCTGCCCGTTGGAATCAGATGCAATTGAAGGCACTGGTGGGCACTCAAGGATTTCAAGAAAAGCAAGCACAGAGATCAGTGTGTGGATCCACATGCTCCTTCTGGCTCTGGCTAGCAGGAGGCCCCGGAGCAGCGGCAGCTCGACCACGATGAGCGCACCTCATCCCCAGACCTTGGCTTCTAAAGACCACTCTCCACTGGGAGAGAGCCCCTGTGAGAGAGGCTCATTCCACGTGGGACAGCAAAGGACCAGGTGAGCTGGAGCCAGCAAAGGAGCAGGTGGCCAGGGCCGCTCGAAGAGGTCACCAACCGCGGGGCAGTCTGAGCAGCAGACTAGATGGATGTGTCCAGAGAACACTTAGAGCTCGCTGAGGAAGGGCTTCAGGACACACAGTGACCGTGAGGGGGAAGAGCCGGTCCTCAGGGAGGACGCCCAGCGGATGCCTGTGCCCAGGCGGGTCAGAACCCTGCGCCACGTGTCCTGGTGGGAGGCATGCGCTCGACTCCACCTCGGGGCGCTCCTGCCACGGCTGAGGACATGGGGCTGCAACCCTGCACAGAACCGGGGTTCACCCAGCTGCCTGTGGGTGTCCTGGGTGGCGTCTATTTTTAGAATCCCTAAAACGTACCACTTCCCAACTGAGTATTTGAGAGGGAGGTAATGTCGGGAAAGTTAAAATTTCAAGTGAAATAGATCATAGCCCCATTATATGAAGGTTTTTAAAATTTTAATTTCATGTAACTGAGCTAGTCCTTCAAGAACGCCAAGGTCATAAAGGAAAGAGGGGAGAAGGGACTGTGACAACCCTGCCCAATGTGTGACCATGAATCGGGCCCTTTCGCCATAAAGAATTTTGTTGGAATAAGTGACAAAACTTGAGAGGGTCTCGGGACACAAGGGGAACGTGGTTGATGATTGTCAGAGGACCCGGGGGAATGTCCTGGTCAGAAACACGCACAGAAGCTTGCCGGCAGGGAGGCCGCTGGCTGGCCATGGACCTTGTAGGCTCTGGAAAAAGAGGTTTTTGTGCTGAACTTGTACCTTTCTGGTAGGTTTGTGGTTATGAGTGAAAATATCTCAAGGATCATATAAATAAGGCATCGTGCTATTTTCTTTTTGATATATGTCCTCAAGCACAATTCACAACCTCAGGGAGTCCGTCTGGGAGGAGCCAGGTGGTCAAGGGAGGCCTCCCCGGCCCAGGGACACATTCCTCCATCCCACGGTGGCTGACCCCGGTCTGGGTCACACGCCCGCCCCACGGAGGAGCTCTCCCTTGACGGTCTCCAGGCCCCTGGCAGCGCTTAGGGGGGGTGGCCGTAACTGCCCATCCACCATGGATCAGGTTGGAGGCGGCGGGGCCTTGTCCACACGTCACCAGAGAAGAACACGGTTCCAGGCAAGCATTTGCCGGGCGAATGAAAGAAGGGTTGGCTCTTCCCAGTCTTGGGGAACCTCCAATCCAGTAACGAGGAGGTGAAGTCCGAGGCCGCAGGGGCTGGGTTCTGACGGAGCCCCTGGACCTCCCTAGGGGAACGAACGCTCGCAGGGCTCTGCTGTCCACTCTCTGCAGTCTTTGCAGAGGAAAGTTCTGGCCCCAGCCTCTGCCATAGATCAGCAGGACACTGTTCTCCGACGGGCTCTCAGTGGGCAGAAACTCAGAGGCTGCCAGGGCTGCCCAGCGGGCTCAGGACCACGGCCAGTCAGAGGCCCAGACTCCCCGGGAACACGGGAGGACCTTAGGCAAATCCTCCATCCCCTCTAGAGCTATAGAATAATCCTGGGGCCACTGAAGTTTAACAAGGTTTCCTTTAAAGAAAAAGACTCTGAGCAGCCCAAGGACACTTCAGCCTTGTCTCTGGGAGGGACCTCCACGCTGTCCCCAAGTCCCGGCAAAGTGTCTGGCTTCCAACGGGCACTGGGGGCAGCCCCTGGCAGCCTTTCCCTTTGTTGGGCTTCTCCACCGGAAAGAGTTGTGTAAAAGGGAAAAGAAACCACAGTTCCTGCCACAATGGGGCCGATTGTTGGAGCTGCGCGAATGTTTACTTTTGCTTTTCACAATGAACAGGAAATGAGGGGTCAAGGACTTCTGACTCCCCTGTGCCCCTCTGGTCAGGACAGAGGGACAGTGGTTTTTCTAGTTGCTCAAGAGGGAAATGATAACAGGTAGGAAATTAGCACTTGGCTCAGCCTCCAGAGACAACCTTGGGCCTCAACCAGATCCTCCGGCCACCGCAGGAAATGTCCAGGCCCTTGTCAACCTTCTCCCACTTTCCCTTTTCCTCGGGGATGGGGACGTTAGCCAGTGGGGTGAAGCCTTGTTCCGGCAGCACTCTGGGAGGCCGGGGCTGTGGACTGAGCTCCTGTACCTGGGTCCCACGGACCAGACCAAACCAAAATGGGCTCCCTCATGCCACTCCATCAATGGAAACAGATCCCCAAACAGGCCAATTTCTCGGCCTTCCCGAGTTAGTGTAGAAGGAAACCCTCTGCTTGCACCCCTGCAGCAACGCAGCCTGATGTCAACACCAGCTCTCCTCATGGTCCTGTCTCTGATCCCACTCAGGCTCCGCTGGCCCAGTCAGGCCTCCCTCTCTCTGTGGAGCAGAGGCTACCCAGATTTGCAGACCAAAATAAGAGCCGCGTAAGCCTGCAACTAATTTCTTTGTGATTGTGTTTTGACTGCATTTTACCACGTTGCATTTGGTCTATTGAGCACTATCAGTGACCAACGCAGAAAGCCGGCCTGGTGCGGGGAGGTGGTGCTCGCCGGGATCCCAGCGACTCGGGAGGCCGAGGCAGGAAGACCGCGAATTTGAGGTCAGGGTCAGAAACTTGGCAAGACCCTTTCTCAAAATAAAATAAAAAGAACTGGGGATGTGGCCCAGGGTCCTGCCTAGCATTGCAAGGCCGTGGGTTCAGTCCCCAGTTCTTAAGGAAAAAAAAAAAAAAGAAGGTCACGAGGTCAGGGAGTGACGCAGAGATGGGGAGGGTCACATGTCAGAGCACAGGTCAGCCTGCAGCGGGGCCCCAGGCGCGGCCCAGCACCACCAGTGAAAAGTGAAAAATGTGGAGAGTTGAGCAAGTAGCCCGAGGGCTCCGCCCTGCTCTCTCCCTCCATCAGGCCCTCCTGGGGCTGACAGCCACCCAGCTGCCACCCAGCTTCTCTCCAAAAGTGCCGGTGTGCTCCCCGACCAGCTGGAGTGGAAACGTCAGGTGTGAGCTCCAGGACTTGCTCCACCCCTGGTCAGAGTCTCCTGCGGAGGAGAGAGACCTCATTCACCCTCAGCTGACTTGGCCGTCAGCGCACACGGCAGTGACTCAGGAAAGACCAGCGGGCCCCAGGAGGACGGAGGGAGAAGACGTGACAGTTGTGACAAGGTCTGTCTGGGACTGGCATGTCCTCTGGTCTGTCTCCTGAGATGAGGACGCTCTTCCCAGGTTGGAAAGTCCAGGGAGAGGATTAGGACGATCAATTCTTTTTGGAGGCTCTTTCAGCAAATAAGGGGAGTTCAGAGAGAACACTCTGCGTTCACGTTTTCACGTGGCTTCTGCTCAAAATATTCTACACACCCATGAGGTGTATTTTGAGATGGTGTGTCCTGGACCCCTCAGTAGCAAAACTTATTGTTAAAAATTTAGAATATATAATTTGGTTATCAACAAGATTGTCATAACTAAATAAGTTAATTTTTTTCAACACTCACACAGATTTCTACATTAAGGTTGGAGTCCTTGGAGTGCTTGGACATCAGTCCTCTATCTCTGCTACGTATAATTTGTGCAAGCTGGAGGAAACCTCTAGCTCTTCTGTGCCTCCGCTTCCTCATCCATGAAAGGGGGCTGGATTTTATACCCCTGACAGGTTTTGGTGAAGATGAAGAGTTGACATTCTTGAGGGAGTACCTGGCACATAATTAACACTCAATAAGTGCCAGCTCTCATCGTTGTAATATTGTCACAGCGCTTTAAGAAAGAATTTTGCACTGGGGAGAGAACATGAATACGGAAAATAAATAAAACACCAGAAGGGGCAGACCTGTGTGCACTTTCAAGTTTCAAACAATTCTGAGGAGCACTTAAGTTTGACCTCGTCTCCCAGAGCACAGAGGAGAGTTCCCTCTTATTTTCCTGCAATTTTAAGACCCTTTCCACTGTCAACGATGCAAACCAGCTTAGGGCAGAAGGGCTAAGGGGGGTGGCCAGGAGAGCGCACTGCCCGAGAGGCAGGGTTGGAGTTTCACCAGGAACACGCAGACTTTGTTCTGCCCCAAATGTCCCTCACTGGGGCAGTGCAATGGCATCCGCCAGGCGCCTGGGCTAAGGGCTTCCTAAGGTTATCTTCCTGCAGATCCCATGTCCACACAGAGGACCAGCATCCAGGGCCCCATCCTAACAATTCCAAGAGCAATGTGAATCTTCTCTCTTGATCCAGCTGGAAAAATCCCCAGGAAGTCTCTGATTGGTTATTGATTATCCTTGACCTACGCACATCGGATCCTGGAGGCCGAGGGAGAGGCGAGGGGTGTTGGGGGTGTGGGTGATTTGGAGAAGGAGGCAAAGGGATGCAGACTTCACCCGTGGAGTAGCCGCTGCTGTAGGAGAGCCCTGTCCTCCCTGACCAGTGCCTAGAGTCACCCCTCCAGGCTGAAGCCAACCAGCGGTTCATGGACACCCATCTGTTGGTGGCCATGGGATATGACCAGGAGCGTTCCTGCCTGCTAGACCCAGACCGTGCCCTCTGGGGTGAGTGGGAGAGGAAGGAGCTGCTCTCCGGTCCTCAGGGAATGACCTCACCCCAGAACTGGGAGCCGGTGAAAACAAACACACGTCTCAGTCCACTCCCAACCCCTGGGTTCCGCGCACTTGATGTCCATAAAATCTCCACCATCTCCACCGGTTATAAAGTTGGTTAAATAGTTTTTTGAGGTCTTGCTCTGTACTCCAACTTCCTCACCTTTCAAGTTCCCTTCAAATCCCTCAGGTCCGTCTGGAAGCTCTAAGAAAGACTGTTTTTATGAATCCTGTAAACAGGGCAGAGCATCGGCTTGTTTTCATTCCGTCATGGGCCGCGCGGCCCCCCTCCGGGGCTGTGGGGAGCCACAGGAGGCATTTTCCAGGGTGACTGCCAGAATAAACACCGCCCAAAGGCCAGCCCGGCCTCACCACTGCCCGCAGCTCTGCTTCTCGCTCTGGGAGGGAGGAGAGACCCCTGACCTTCTGTGAAGATTTCAACACAGCCCGTTCTCCAGGGAATTAGAATTTGTATGTTTTAGTCCACTCTGCAACAATATCAGAAAATCCCACCCCGCTTTTCGGTGGGGTGTACTTGATGGTAGTGGAATGTTTCAACATTGTGTTTTTAAGGCTAATAACAAAGGAATTTCACATTCCGGAACCCTGAGGGTACACAAGAAGAATCTAAATAATCAGACTGTAGAGGTTACGTTGACCCAGCCATGGAAAACAGAGATCTCAGAAAAACTCTGGGATTGGGAAATATTTCTGGCCATACATGACCTGCAACATCGGGAATACCCAAAGCCCCCAAAATGGAGCTAAAAGAAATAAAAACAAGATGAGGGTATTGGGACGGACTGTTATACAGAGGTCCCCCCTTATCCTCAGGGGCCTTCTCCAAGACCCCCCGTGGATGCCCCAAACCATAGATAATACCAAACCTTACGTGTACTATGTTTTTCCTATATACACATACAAACAATGAGATTTGTTTTATAAGTTAGGCATATTAAGAGATTAACAACAATAACTAGTAATAAAAATAGAATGATTAAGACAATATACTGTAATAAAAAGTTATATGAATGTAGTCTCTCTCAAAATGCCTTATTGTACCCCTTCATTTAAAGGAAGCAGTTTATGGCTTCTCTTCGGCATATCCTTATTGCCAGTATCACTACCCTAGTACTTTGGGGACTTTGTTAAATAAAGCAAGAGTTACTTGGACACAAGCACTGCAATATCGTGACAGCCAATCTGATAACTGAAAGGGCTACTAAGTAACCACCGTGTGGGTAGCATATACCATGTGGATGCACTGGACAAAGGGATGATTCACAGTCCATGCAGGATGGAGCACGATTTCACCATGCTATTCAGACACATGTGACTGGAAACTTATGAACTGTTTATTTTTTAAAATCTCCATTCATCATTTCAGAACGTGGTTGACCTTGGGTAACCAAAACCTTGGAAATCAGAACTGCAGGTGAAGGAGGACTATTGTATATTAACAGTATTTAAATTCCTCAGTTTGCCCCTGAGATATACACCAGGAAAGAGATTGTGGACTGTGCTCCAAAAAGGATTCCTAGGTCTTCCACTGCCTCTGCTCTGTTCATATGCTTGGAGAAGGAGTTGCTAAACGCCTTTATGGAGTTTATTGTGGCAAAAGAAAGCCACAAGTATTTTGAGACTCACAGTCCTGCGTGTTGCTAGAGGTGGAAACTTGGCCTCACCTTTGCTTCTGATATTCCTAAATCTGGGGAACAGTAACTCCATGAACGTCAAGTTACACAGACAGAAAGACTCTGGCCTGGAGTAAAATCTTCCCAGACCTGGGATTCAAATTCAGGAAGGCAGTGGGCACGGAGGCTGGAGAAGACACACCTGCCCCGAAAGATGGCCCTACTCACCTCCGACAACTGGTGTCACAGCCTCGTGAGCACCTTACGTGAATCTCGAGTGCAGATTTCCACTAGAGCATGCTCTGGGTGCCCTGTACCTGTGCCATCTGCGTCATCTACGCGAAGCTCACCACAGGGTACGCAGAGGCACCAGAAAAGCTCTGGGTTTTTAGGGAGGCGGATGCACCCACCATGCACCTTGAGATTCAGCTCTAAGTTCTCTAGGGTTATTGTCTTCAGGCACACAGAAGTTGGCGCAGTCTTACTGTAAGTAATAGCCCCTGACGGGTGAGCCGCTCATCCTGCAAAGGATCGAAGGAAGGGTCCACAAAGCGGTAGAGGCATCCCGTGAGAATCCAGGCTGCAGGAATGCAGGAGGCGGGGTCTGCAGCCAGCAGGAGGCCAGCTGAGAGGGTCTGCAAACAAGACCCTGGCTGGGGGAGCAGGAGCTGGTTGCAGATAGAGCTTCCTGCAGCCAGGCTGCAGGCCGTCCCTGGCTCCACACTAAAGCAAGGGCAACACCGCGGCCAGCCAGCTCTGCACATCTGGGTTCCATGAAGAAAATTAGGCACACACCCTGCATGAGGCCCACAGCCAACCCAGTCACCCCCATCCCGTCTCCACCGCCTGGATCTCCCAGCCTCAGCCCCGGGGCGGCCACTCTGCCGGGGAGCTCTGCAATGGCAGGTGCGTGCTGATGACAAAGAGTCGGGCAGCACCCTCGGTGCCCAATCACCACTTACAGCGTGGACAGAGTATACCGACTCGGAGGTGTTTTACTTTGTAGTTAACCAGCAGACTATTTTTTAAAGCAATTTTAGGTTTGCAGAAAAAAATGAGCAAAAAAGTACAGAGACTTCCCGGACGCCCCACCCCTCCCAGTTTCCCCCGTCATTAACATCCTGGATCAGTGTGACACATTGTTACAAATGGACTTCATTAGCTGAAGTCCAAGGTGTACATTAGGGTTCACTCTATTTTGGTGTGGGGGGATTTGAACCAAGGGACACTTTACCTCTGAGGCACACCCTCAGCCCCTTTTATTTAGAGACAGGGTCTCACTAAGTTGCTTAGGGCCTTGCCTCCCTAAATTGCTAAGGCTGGCTTTGAATTTTCAATCCTCCTGCCTCAGCCTTCTGAGTTGCTACGATTACAGGTGTGTACCAGTGCACCCGGTTAACCCCAAATCCATGTAGCGCCATTGTAAAATACACAAAAGCATGCACACAATCCATAATCTCAGCAAGGCTGGCATAATTCTAAGATGTCCCCCCACAATAAAATCCCAGGCGCCAGGTGTAGACACCCTTTGTTCCAGCTATTTGATCCAGCACTAATCTAGGTACTACTGTGAAGGGGATTTACAGATATAATGAAGGTTCCAAATCCGTTGACCTTATAAAAGAAAATATTCAGGTGGGCTTCGCCTAACCACACTACCCTTCAAATGCAGAGAGTTTTCTCCAGATGGTCCCAGGAAAGGAAGTCAGAGACTCAAAGCATGAGGGGCACTCAGTGCACTCTTGCTGGTGTGGATGTGTCCTGTGGCAAGCAGCGGGGACAGTCTAGGTGCTGAGAATCGCTGCCAGCTGCCATCCAGCAAGGAAACAGGGACCTTAGTCCCATACCAGAAGGATCTGAATTTTGCCAACAAGAAGGAGCTTAGAAGTCGATAAGAACCCAACTGAGTGGCACCTGGATTTCCCCAGAGCATTTACGTGTTCATGTTTGCCTTGTAAAAATGAGATTCTATTTATGTCACTATCTTGTAACCTGCAAATTAAGGATGCGGTTCAACAAATTCAAAACAAAGCAGAAGCAATCACTGGAGTCTGGATTGAAATAACATTGAGTCTGTAGGTTGGCTGGGAGAGAATTGATTTATTTTGAGGTTATGTCTTCAAAAACACGACGGGACACTGTTTGTGCAGTTCTTTTAAGGTCTGTCAGGCAAATGTATGGCACTCCCTGTCGAGGTCTTGATGCTTTTCAGTGTTTCTTTCTAAGTGCGATTGCAAACTGCACCGTGTTTATTACCTATTTTTGCAGATGGCTGTTGGTGCGACAACACTGTAGACATGTGGTCAATCTTAGCACTCTGATTTTGTATGCAGCAACGTATCTAAATGCTTCACAGCCTATCCTGTATTCCCTAGGGTTTTCTGTTTCCCTTGGTTTGGGCCTTGGGGACGGAACCCAAGGCCTGGGCATGATGAGGTTGCACTGCTGAGCCCTGGCCCCAGGCCCTCTGAGGGTTTTCTGGGAAAGCCATTCAAATACATCTCTGACTGGTCTCGTGTCTTCCTTTCCAATTCCCTCGTGTTCTTGTCTTGCTTGTCTTCCCGAGCTGCCCAGCATCTCTGTTATCATGTGGACTCAAAGTGGGAAGATTGGATGTCTTTCAGTTGTTCCTAATTTTCAAGAGAATGTTTTTAATATTCTACCATTGAGTGTGTTGTTTTAAAAAATTATTTTGGCTGGGCGCAGTGGCACATGCCCGTAATCCCAGCAGTTTGGGAGGCTGAGGCAGGAGGATCGCAAGTTCGAAGCCAGCCTCAGCAACTTTGTGAAGCCCTAAGTAGCTTAGCAAGACCCTGTCTCAAAATAAAAAGCGCAGGGAATGTAACTGGATGGTAAAGCTTCCCTGGGTTTAATCTCCAGTACAAAAAAATTTAAAAATTAGTTGTTGCTGTGTTGGGGCCTTTCACATGCTAAACACGTGCTCTACCACTGAGCTGCACCCCAGCATGGTTTTGTTAATTTTTTAAAAATAATCTGTGTTAGCCAGGCACAGGGATGCGCTCTGTGATCCTGACTACTCAGGGAAACTGAGACTGGAGGATGGCAGATTCAAAGCCAGCATCAGCAACTTAGCGAGACCCTACCCCAAATAAAAAATAAAAAGGACTGGGAATGTCACTCAATGGTTGACGTCCCTGGCCTCAATCCCTAGTACCATAAGCAAATAAATAAAAATAAACCATTTTGGCTATGGCTGGGACTAGGTGGTAGAGCACTTGCCTGGCACGTGCAAGGCCCTGGGTTCACACTGAGCACCACCAAAAAGAAAGAAAACAAGGTATGTATGTTGTCTTCAACGGCTATTCTCTTCTCCTTGTGGTCTAAGTTTGTTAAACTCATGGACAGATGTTAAATCTTATACTTTGCTTTCCTCCATTGATAAAGCCTGTCAACATAGTTTTGAATCTATTGAGGAATCTCCTGGTGGGCAAAGCCCAAGAGGCCCTCCTGGCCTTCCCCTCCTCCCCACACCTCCTGCTGGTTTGCTGGCAGCTCTGTTCAGGAGCAAAGCTGGTCAGCATCTGCTTTCTGGTTTGGAGTGGTGGGACGTGAGCTGCATGCGGCAGGCCCAGCGGCGTCCTGCCGTCCCAGTCCCATTACCTGAAGAGTTGGTGCAGGATTCCCAGCTCGGCGGCTTGTCTGCACCGTCATCTGCGCTTGACATTTCCTGGAGGGGAGATTTTATCTTCCTTTAATGGCTGCAGAGACGGTGGGGCTTATACTCTTTCTTCCTGAGTCGGTGCTGATAAGGCGGCTGCTCTAGGAATGGGTCGGTTTCCGGTCCTGGCGCTGCCCACAAAGCCCTCTTGCTGCCGTGAGCTCTGCTATGGTTCTGTTCCCGTCTCCCAGTCCCGACTGGGTCTCGGCGTTGTTCATTTGTGTCCTCTCTCTGTCGATGTGGTTGGAGTGCGTATTTGTTTTTTCTGGTTCTTTGTGATAACTGAATGCCTGCCTCCTGTGTCTCATGATGGCGTCTTACCGAAACGCTCCCCTTCCACTTCCTCACACTTACTCACCCGTCCTTCGTCCACCTTGTCATGCTGAATGTCTGGTTTGCTGATCTACGGCATCTCTTCTGGTATTTACTGATCGATTGGTTATTGGTACCTAACAATCCTACAGAACAGGGGGCTGCACTGTGGCCTGTTCCCAGCCTACGTAACCCCTCGGATGGGCCTCCACCCGGGGCCTCTCCTTGCCCTCCCCGTGGCCTTCCGGACCCTGCCAGACTCCCTTCTAGCCCCATACGTCCCCTTTCTCCCCCTTTCCCTCTCTACCTTCCACAGACAGCAGAAATCGTATGACTTGTGACCTTCTGGGTCTCGCCTACTTCACTGATCACGATGGTCTCCTGTTCCATCCACTTCCCTGCAAGGGACAAGTTTCGTTATTCTTTATAACTGAATAAAACTCCATTGTGAATATTGCCACATTATCTTTACCCATTCACCTGTCGATGGACACCAGCCGCGGGACTTGCCTTAGGTTCAGTCCTCAGGACCACAAAAAACAAAACGGAAAACCCTTTTCTAGCTATTTGAACTATAGGGAATGCGTTCAGGGCATCTTTGCACGGAGGCCACGACAACCTTCTTTATCTAGGTCCCATTTAAATATATTTTCTATCAATGCAAGTGCCAATATGTAACCTTTTTATTTTTAATTCTCAAACACTTGAAATTAAACCTTTTAATTTCAAAAGTATGGGAACTTTTACATACAATTTTGTTAATACTTTACTCTATGGGCCAGATGTGGTGGCACAGGCCTGTAATCTCAGCGGCTTGGGAGGCTAAGGCAGGAGGATCCCAAATCCAAGGCCAGCCTTAGCAACTTAGCAAGGACCACAGCAACTAAGAGAGACCCTGTCTCAATATAAAAAGTAATAAGGGCTGGGGATGGAGCTCAGTGGTAAATAGCCCCTGGGTTAAATCCCCAGTACTTGTCCCCTGAAAAATTAATAATAATTTAACTGCATGATACAGATCCTTTGACATCTGCTGAGCCCTTCCGTGTGGACCCACATCTTTATTGAACACTCCTTCCTGAAAGGTCCTTTCACTAGCAAGACAATGCTACAGGAAAGGGATCCTTTCAGTGTGCCAAAGACTGTCTCACCGTTCCCTGGCTTTGCTGTTGCTAGTCCCCATGAGCTCTGCTAGGAGAGGGATCTCAGCTATTTCATCTACTCCTTTAAAAAAAAGTTTTGAGTTTTTTCACACCAGCTTTATTAAGACACGAGTCGCATGCCCAGGCAGTTCACCTAAAGCATAGAATTCAAAGGCTTTTGGTATGTTCACAGAGTTGGGCCCCCACAGCCACAGTCAACTTTGGAGCATTCTTCATCACACTAAAAACGAAATGCAGGCCGCCAGTCGTTTCCCCCTCAGACTCTCTCAGGCAGCCATGAGTCTATGTTCCATCTCGGTAGATTTGCTTATTCTGACATTTCATATAAATGGAGTCACAAGAGAGTCTTTTGTGATTGGCTTCTTACACTTACCCTGTTTGCAAGGTTGGTCTGTTTCGTAGCGTGTCTTAGTCCACTTGAGCTGCTATAACAAATACCTTAGACTGGGTGGCTTATAAACAACAGAAATTTGTTTCTCCTAGTTCTGGAGGCTGAGTCCAAGATCAAGGTGTCAGCAGATTCTGTGTGCAGTGAGGGCCCACTCACCGTTTCACAGAAGGTGCCTTCTTGTGTAGGTGGGGGAAGGAGGTCTCTGAGGTTTCTCATAAGAGCATCAATTCCATTCATGAGACACCCTTACTCCTCAATCATCTCCAAAATACCCGCCATGTCATACATGCCCTGGAGACTAGGTTTCAACATATGAATTTGGAAAGAACACAAATCTTCAGCCTGTAGCAAAGCATATATCAGTATTTATATTTTATCCCTAGTAGCTATTGCCAAATAACCCTTCACTGTGGATACAGTGCATTTTACTTATCTATCCATCAGCTGGACTTTTGGGTGGTTTCCACTTTTCTGGAATATTACTATGCAAGCTTTTCTGTGGACACACACTTTCATTTCTTTTGGGCAAGGTCACCTTGTGGAATTTCTGGTGACTCCATGTTTACCCTCTGAAGTTGCCACACTGTTCGCCAAGCAGTTGCGCCATCTTGCAAACCCATCTGCAGTGTACGGGTCGCCATTTCTGCCCATCTTCAGCAACACATGTTTCTTACTGCTTCCTCCTTTGCCCATCTTCTTGCAGTTTGCCAGGCACATGACGGGCACTTAAACGCTTAATTACAAATAATGTAACAATCCCCCTAATTACAGCGTGCTCTTCATTCTTATGTGCATGTGTTGGGTGTACCCATTATGGTCACGTGTGTTCCATATAATACAGCTAAAGTATTATTACATATCGTATCAGTCATTAGCTGTCCTATTTGGGGCTGTTCTGCTGTTGGGACAGAAGGCACAGGGGAGGTGTGAGGCATCTCTCACTAGCAATGGTCAGAGCCAAAAGCCTGAGCCACCAAGGGCCGCATGACCAATGTAGAAAACAGAGGCCAGGTCTGATTGGGCTCAGTGGCCCACGCCTGTAATCCCAGCTACTTGGGAAGCTGAGGCAGGAAGATCACAAGTTCAAAGCCAGCCTGAGAAACTCAGGGAGGCCCTATCTCTAAATAAAATATAAAAAGGGCTGGGGATGTGACTCAGTGGTTAAGTGCTCCTGGGTTCAATTGAAAGAAAGAAGGAAGGAAGGAAGGAACATTGGACAGTTCTGGTCATTACCCAGGCCAAGATCTAACTCCAGATAAAAGACTTTTTTAAAACCTTCCATTTAACAACATGCCAGCTTTGCCCAGGTATGAACAATGTAATTCCATGTTTCTCAATGACATTATATTACTGAATCGAAAACATGATTTTAAAATGCAAAGTCCACATATTTTCCATAAGTCTCAAATCCATTTTGATTTGATTTCCCCCCATTTTGGTTTTGAATGGGGAAAAAAATATCCTAAAAACATTTTTCTGATTTGACCTTGTACAAAATAGGTCATCATCCCTGGGCCAAGTAATCATTTATTCATCAACGACACCCTTCTAGTTTAGGGGTCCAACGCAGGAAACCAAAACCAAGAAGATGTGCTACACAATCTAAGAACCTTTCTGGTTGGGGACTGGTGGGGGGTGGGGTGGGGGGGGGGGAGGCTTACATTTTAAATGCAAAGGCTTTTAGGTTTTTGTCCTGAGGACCTGGAAGACAAAGAAAGGATTAGCTAAATCTGTCCTTTCATTCACCTGGGATTCATTTCATGTCATGGCATTATAATTTGTCCCCAGCATCCCCCCAGGGAACCTCCAGCATCCTGCTTCACATGGTTGCCATGATGTATAGCTCTCCTTCCTGGCTGTAATGAACCCCTTCTTCCTCCTACGGGTAGTTTAGATTACATGTCCTAAACACACCCCCCCTGTACTTACCACACCGTGCTCCTGGACGCGGGTCTAGTCACACTGGCTTCCCCACCTCAGCCTCCAAGTAACCGGGGCCATCTTGTTTTTCCGTACAGCTTCTTTATTTGGTGATCAAGATAGTGTTTGGCACATTATGGGCCATTGATAAACATTGAAATAACAACAGATTCCATCCTTGATAATCACTGACTTAAAAAATTAATGAAGCAGGTGCCCCTGTACGGTCAGCACAGACTATAATTACCTGTTGTGAAATCTGTCTGCCCGTGACAATTGGGCACTGGAGGGTTTGGAGCAGGTGTCTCAGCTGCCCGTCAAGCTGTGATCTGGAGGTGTGTCTGCAGAGGTAGATCTACTGGGCCCACAAAGCAGGGCTCAGTGTATAAACAAGGCCCCAGGCAGCGTCTTCACCTCCTCCCAGGGACCGTGACCTTCTCTCTGCCCCTGGTGAAAGGACTAGTTTCCCTGGCTGACAGGAATCCTCCTTCCAACATGCTTTCTTCCCGGCCCATGCACTTCCTTGTTCCACAGCCAATTCCAAACCCCGGGGGGGGGGGGGGGGGGGTGCGGGGAGCAGAGGCTCCCAGTGCGAGATGGGAACCATTAAAGCAGAATAGATGGCAATGCCAAAAAATGACAGGAGTGAGGGCCAGAGTCCCAAAGGGTGACATCAATACCAAGACGGGGAAGGAGGAGGGAGAGGCAGGGCAACGCGGTGAGGAGGAAGGCCACCATCACCCCAGGAAGACCACAGTGTGGCCCCTCAAGAAGGGTAATTGGATGAGCCTCTAGGACATTGTGCTGAGTGACACAAACCCGTCACAAAATGGACTAGCATTGCATGATTCTGCATATCTGAGGTACCCAGAGGAGCCAGACTCACAGATAGAAAGTAGCATGGCAGCCGTCAGGCCCTGTCCGGCCCTGGCAAGAGGAGGAAACAGGACATTCTTTAATGTACCTAGAGTTTCAGTTTCACAAAATGAAAAACGTTCTGAGGACTTAAATTCAACTTTATTGAGGTTTAATTTGCGTAATATAAAACGTTTAGCTTCTCTAGGCATACCCTGTGATGAGTTTTAACCACTGTAGTTAAAACTGCAGACTTATGTAGCAATCATCTGATTAAGATCTAGAACATTTATGTCACCCTAAAAGTCTCCCCTGGCTCCCTTCCCCATATGTCTGGACCAACCACCCCTGGCCAAGACAACCCGAGATCTGCTTTCTAGATTAAATTTGGTTTTCCTAATATTTCACATAGATGCAATCATATAGCGGTTTCTCTTTTGTGTCTGGTTTCTTTTCCTTACCGTATTTTAAAATACACCCACGTGAATCACTAATTTATTCCTTTGTGTTGCAAAATGATATTTCATTTTGGATATGTTGCAATTTATTAATTTGCCTATGGGTGGACATTTCAGTTGTTTCTAGTTCTTTGGAAATTATTATTCACAAGAGCTCTATGAATGTGCATGTGTAAGTCTTTATAGGGGCCTGTGTTTTCATTTCTCTTGGACAAATGCCTAGGAATTGATTAAAGTCGCTTTATGAGAAAAGGCCATGGTAGTAACATGTTCAATTACCGCCAGCAACGTATGAGAGTTCCCGTTTCTCCACATTCTTGTCAACACTTTGTATTGTCATATTCTTAAACTTCAGCGATTCTAGTGGGTATGTGTGGTTTTAGTTTGCATTTCCCTGATGCCTAATGACGTTGAGTATCCTCTGCATGCTTTTTATACTGAAAATACTGTTTCCCAGTCTATGACTTTCGTTTTCATAATAGTGTTTTACCAAAGGCAAGTTTTTAACTCTGAGATTTGTTTTCCAATTTTTAAATGTTTTCTGTATCCTGGGTGAGAAATCTTCCCTGATCCAAACGTACCAAGATTTCTATCTTAAATATTCATCTACAACTTTTACATTAATGAAATATGATTCATTTCAAGTTAAGTTTGTATTGGATGGGAGATAATCACAAAGGTTCCTATTTTCCATGTGGATACCCAGTTTTTCCTACACAATTTGTTATAAAGACCCTCTTTCCCTCAGTTGAAATATCCTGGCCACTTTGTCAAACAATAATTGACCACATATGTTTTTGGGTTTGTTTTCACTACTTTCTACACTCTTCTATTATCTATTTGTCTATTTTCATGCAAATACTACACTCTTTTAATTACCAAAGCTGAATATTAAATTCTGAAATTAGGTGATGTTGCTCTTTCAACAAATATTCTTCATTTTCAAAATCATTGTGACTTTTATAAGCTCTTTGCATTTCCATATGAAATTTAAATTTTTACAAAAAGCCTGCTGGAATTTTGATTGGGATTGCATTGAATATGCAAATAAATTTGGAGATAATTGACATTTTTTAAAAACTCAAGTCTTGGGCTGGGCTATGGCTCATCAGTGGAGCACTCACCTAGCATGTGTGAGGTCCTGGGTTTGGTCCTCACCACATAAAAAATAAATACATAAAATAAAGGTATTGTGTTCGACTACAACTAAAAAATAAGTATTAAAAAAAAAAACCCTCAAGTCTTCCTGTCCATGAACATAGTCTATTTGCTTATAAATTTAAAAATTTCTTTCAGCATATTTTTTAGTTTTTTTGCATGCAAGTTTTATACATATTTGTTAAGATTATTCTTGAATGTTTTGTGACCATTGAAACTATTATACATTTTTATTGTATTTTCAGTTGTTTATTGCTAGTTGACCTTGAATCCTGCAAACCTACTAACTCTTTACATCTAATAACATTGTTTTGTATATTCCTTAGGACTTTCTATGTTTAAGATCATGTTGCCCAAGAATAAAAATCATTTTACATTTTTCTAATACATATACCACTTATTTATTTTTCTTATTTTATTGCATGGGCTAAGATCTCCAGTACAACACTGAGTAGGAAAGGTGAGAGTGCACATCCTTGTCTTAATCCCATTCTCAGGCTACAATCAGTCAGTGGTTCACCATGAAGGACATGTTAGCTGTAAGTGCTTTGTAGATGTCCTTCCTTAGGTTGAGGTGGTTTCCTTTTATACCAGTTTGTTGAGAGTTTATGAATGAGTATTAAATTTTGTTAAAAGTTCTTTTCTTTTGGGGGGCACAGGATTGCATACAGGGCACATCTGTTGAGATATTGTGCAGAAAAGTCTGAACCTAACAGGGCTAAGAATGCTATACTTTGGAGGGCCTGTTTGCAAGGTTGGCCTTTCGCTGGCTTCTGGTCCCCACCATTCCAAGAAGTGCAAGGGTTTAGCACATACCACAACCAAATCGTCTGTACAAACAATGTGGTTGATGCTGAACACCTACTTTCCTTCCGGGAGCTTGGAAATGTGTGTGTCATGTGGAGTTGCCTAACCCCCAGTGACAACCCTGGGCTCTGGGTTTTTATGTTCCGGTAGACAGTATTTATCACATGTTGCCACAACCCATTCCTGGGGATATTAAGCACAGAGAGAGGCATTTTAAAAGCTTATGCCTACTCTCCTCCAAGCCTCACTCTATGCACGTTGTCCTGTGGCTAATTTTGCTTTATGTCCATTCACTGTAATAAATGTCAGCCACAGACAGGTCGTCTTAGAGGTATCAGCACAGATATCATACAATTTTTCTCCTTAACTCCTAATGTCAGTTACAATAATTGATTTTGAAAATTTCACCAATTTTGAATTCCTGCATTGCCTCACTTGATATTTTCCTCTTTTTATGTTATAGAATTTGATCTGCTAATATGCTGTTCTGGATTTTGCATCTATGATAATAATTTTCTATATTGTAATTTTCTTACAATTTTTCTGGTTTAGGTATCAGGGCAACACAGGCCTCATAAAATGAGCTGGAAAGTGTTACCTCTCCTAAATTCTGAAAACTCATTGAGCACTGGTGTTTTTCTTTTTTTTTTTTTTTTCTTCTTTTTCCTTATTTATTTGAAACTGGGGATTGAGCCCAGTGGTGCTCTACCACTAAGCTACATCCCAAGCCCCTTTGATTCTTTTAAGACACGGTTTCACTCAGTTGCTTAGGGCCTTGCTAAATTGCTGAAGCTGGCCTCAAGTTTGTGATTCTCTGGCCTCAACCTCCCAAGTCGCTGGGATTATAGGCGTGAGCCACCTTACCAGGACGGGTCTTCTTTCTTTCTTAAATGTTTGGTATTTTGGTGGTGCTACTGATTGAACCCAGGGCCTCATGTACGCTGGGCAAGCGCTCTACCACTGAGCTATGTCCCTCTTGAACATTTAGCAGATTTTCTGTCACTGTTTATTTTGTGCAGCCAAAATAAACACAGACAAAATCATGTCTCAGGAATGGAAACTTACTGATAGTCCTAAAGATCCAGAAGTCCGAGATCAAGAGATGTCACCTAGCAGTGGCCCTCTTGCTGTGCCATAACACGGCAGAAGGCATCACAGGGCAAAGAGATGGTGAGAGAGGGGACGAGGACACACCCACCCCTGCCCTGGTGGCATTAGTCCATTCAGGAGGACGGAGCCCTCCTGACCAAGCCCCTCTTCAAAGTCCCACATCCCAGTAAAGTCCCAGTGGCAACTAAAACTTGAACTTGAGCCTTGCAGGGAACCAGCGTTCAAACCATAGCTTTCTCCAGTGGGCCATCGAGGCCCCGTGTCTTCTCTGTGAGAAATTTTTAAATTACCCATTTAATTTCTTTCGTAGATAAAGGCTATTCAGATTTCCTACTTTTCTCAAGTCAGTTCGATAGTTTGTATCTTTCAAAGAGTTTCTCCATTTCACTTAGGTTTTGAAATTCATTGTATCAGTTTATTCAGAATCTCTCTCCACCATCTTTTTCCCCCTGTAGGATGTACGGTGAGAAGCCTTCCTTCTGGATACTGTGATTCGTGTTTTCCATCCTGTTTCTCTGACCAGGGGCTTACAGATCTTTTCAAAGAACTATCAGTTCCAACTTTCTCCATGGTTTTCCTATTTTCTATTCTGTTAGTTTTCACTCTTCTCTTTACTTGGGTTTAATTTTCTTTTCCTTTTTCAGCCGTTCAAGACAGAAGCTTGGGTCATGAATTCTAGATCCTTCTTTTTTTTCCTAAAAGATGTATTAGCTGACATAAGCTTCTCGGTAAGCACTTCTCTAACCGCCTGGTCGCAAATTTTGTTACATCGTGTTTTTATTTTCATTCGGTTCAAAATATTGTCTAATCTTCATTGATTTCTTCATTGACTCATGACTTATTTAGAAATGTGCTATTTATTTTTCTAATATTTGTAGGTTTTTAAAGAGATTTGCTATCCTTTGTTCTTGTTTATTTGCTTAATTTTAGCTAAGTTCATGATATCCAGATACAGGCAATAGAGTTCCTCCTATCAGTTGGCTAGTAGCTTCTTGTACACTTTGACTGTTTGATGCATTTGACCAATAATTTTCATGGCTACTGCAAAGATAAATTTCAAGTGTGTTCTGAATTTATTAATTCTTAATATTAATGGTGATAGTTAATTTTATATTTTATAGTTTAAAACATGACTGATTTTTTTAACAACCATTAATTTTAAGTTGAACATTTAGATTTTTATTTAAAGCTTTTGGATGTTAACTTTTAATTTTAATTTATATCATTAAATTTGAAACTAAAAATATTATATCTTCAAACAGGCAGAGCACAGAAGGTTCTTAGGGCAGTTCAACTATTTTACATTGGTCAAAATTCACTCAACATATAACACCAATAATGATCCCTAATGTAAACCGTGGACCCTGGGTGCTAATGATGTGTGGCCGTAAGACCATCAATGGAGATAAAGGGACCATAGTGGCTGGGGACACGGACAGGGGGACGTTATGCCTGTGTGGGGGAGGGGGGCTCATACTTTCCATTCAATTTTGCTATGAACCTAAGACGGCTCCAAAAAATGAAGTCTGGTTTAGAAAACAATAATAAGATCTCACAGCATTCAGGATGCTAGACCATTTGAGTGTTTAAAAAGCTGGCCAGGCAGGGGCTGGGGCTCTGGCTCAGGGGCAGAGCACTTGCCTAGCATGTGTGAGGCCCTGGGCTCCATCCTGAGCACTAATTTTTATTATTTTCATAAAAATGAAAAAAATAAACACGTGCTGTTTGTATACAGCTACAAAAATAAATAAACATTTTAAAAAAACCAAAAAACTGGCCAAGCACAGTGGCGCTCCAGAGGTTGGGGCAGGAGGATTGCTCAGGCCAGCTTCAACAGCTCAGACAGACCCTATCTCAACATTTTAAAAAAAAGGGTCTGGGAATGTAGCTCAGTGGTAGAACACCCCGGGTTCAAACCCTAGTACCTCAAAATTAACAACAACAAGAAAAAAAAAAGGTTTAAAAATAAATGTTATTGCTGCTACTAATTAGTTTCCCTAATCCCACGTGGTTCCAAGTGTGACTTTTTAAAATCCCCTTTTTCTTTAATCAGCTTTACCAGGTGACAGTAAAATTACTTAGGTCACATCGACATTCATTTAGAAATGAGGCATGCGGGAGGCTGAAGTCCCTGGGATGTGAGTCAGTTATTAAATCCACGTGACCTTAGAGAGAGCCCCTCTTGTGCCTGGCTGGCCGCACGCCCCACGGGGACTGGGTTAAGACTGGAATCACAAGTGCCCTACAGAGGCCTCTCCTATGAGTTCAGCAGGAGCTCGGTAAATAATATCAGAACTGAGTCATTTATGGTTGAATGACACAGAATGAAAAATAAATGCCTTTCAGGCAGTTCCTGTTACCTAATATGGACGAAGAAGTAGGCACTTTAACTAAAGGCCCCACCTGTGACCCGCATGAACTTTTCCCTATAAGGATGTTGATCTAATTTCCTGATCAAAAAAGGAGTCCAAAAACACTGTAAATGATCTGTCTGGGCCTGAAAGAAGGCCTCTTTTCTCAAAGACCGTGTCCATGTAAGTCTACCGAGTTTATCTTCTGAACAGCTGAGGGGGCTGTGTTTTGCTCGGTCCTGGAGAATGGCCGTGCGCCCTGCTCTTAGCCGCGGGAAAGGTGGAATCACCCACCCAGCGCAGGACGGGAGGCAGAGTCTGTGGCACTGGGAGTGAGAAACAAGGTCCTGAAAACAAATTCATACTCAGAACTTGGAAAGAAGACTGGTATCCTTACAGGATTCTTTTTTTTTTTTTTCAATACAACTGTCCATTCTCCTGTGAATGATAAGCCTGGGCAGAGGAGGCTCGTGGAATCGACATGACCAGTGCCTAGACCTTCCTACCTGAGAGTAAAGGTGAAACGATAGAGAACGTCCTCTTTCTTGGAGAAATGAGGTTAAATGGCTGTTCTCAGATAAGTGAATTAAACTTTGAGAGCCATAAGGAAAAGGAGCCCTTTTCTAAGGAAGTGACAACAGATTCATAAACTGCATGACTCATCAACTGCTTTCCAATTGCAAAACTGATCATGAATCACTGAAGAAAAACTTAAAATCTTGAAAAATCTGAGTTGTCTTTCAGGAATCAGCAACTGCAGTCTCTGCTGTTGGTGAACATATTCTTATTCACTGGCCTGGAATAACCTTACGGTGATACTAAAATAGGTCAAATTGTTAGAAATGTTTGTTTAAAAGCCAGACTGGGCTCTGAAATTTCTTTTGAATGAATCATAAGAATCTGGGTGAGAAAAAGAACTATGCTTAGATAAATTTGTTTGAAACAGGCCTTAGAGAAAAATAAAGAAATCTCTTTTAGTAGAAAACTGTGTATTCCTAACGAAGGCTCTGGTTGAACAGCAACCTGAGACAGGATGAAGGGACCCTGACCATCAGGATTCCCAACAGAGGGAGGGCCAGAGTTTACCAGCACAGACCTGGGAAGGGATTCCTTGTGCAAAACCACCGTGGACAGGTGAGGCTGGAGATGGGAAGCTGTGCTGTGCTGTTGTCTAAGAACTGGAAACAAATGCGTGACCCAAGGGTGCTTCCAAGCAGCTGTGAATGATGTCTACTCAGATTTCAATCATTAACTTCAGAGCAGCCTTGGGCTGGTGTCCAGGTTCAAGAGAAAGGACAGAGGTAATAAGATTTAACTGGAAAGATTGGAGTGAGTGAAAGAGGAGAAAAACACTATTGGAGTGTAGGGGAATTATTTTATGTTTAGATAAGGAGAGTTCAGGGGAAGTTACGGGCAGTTTGCATCAATACTTGGAAAACTGGAATCTAAATAAACAATAAAAATGTCTCCAGATCATGTAAACACGATGAGTTTTACAATTTACCTAGAAAATCTCTTAAAATTTGCTTGCTGGATTGATGTGGGATAGTCTCATTAAACATTTCTCCTCCTCCTCCCTCCTCCTCCTCCTCCTCTTCCTCCTCACCCCCTACTCTCCCCCTCCTCCTCCTCTTCCTCCTCACCCCTACTCTCCCCCTCCTCCTCCTCTTCCTCCTCACCCCCTACTCTCCCCCCTCCTCCTCCTCCTCCTTCCCTCCTCCTCCTCCTCTTCTCCACTCCTCCTCCTCCTCCTCTTCCCCTCTCCTCCTCCTCCTCTTCTCCTCTCCTCCTCCTCCTCCTCCTCTTCCTCTCTCCTCCTCCTCCTCTTCTCCTCTCCTCCTCCTCCTTCCCTCCTCCTCCTCTTCTCCTCTCCTCCTCCTCCTCCTCCTCTCCTCCTCCTCCTCTTCCCCTCTCCTCCTCCTCTTCTCCTCTCCTCCTCCTCCTCTTCCTCTCTCCTCCTCCTCCTCTTCCCCTCCTCCTCCTCCTCCTTCCCTCCTCCTCCTCCTCTTCTCCTCTCCTCCTCCTCCTCCTCCTCCTCCTCTTCCTCTCTCCTCCTCCTCCTCTTCCCCTCCTCCTCCTCCTCCTCCTCCTCCTCCTCCTCCTCCTCCTCCTCCTCCTCCTTCTTCTCTTTTTTGGTTCTGGGGATGGAACCCAGGGCCTCACCCTTGCTTGGCAAGTGCTATACCCCCTGATCCATACCTGTAGCCCGATCTAAGTGAATTTTAAAGTTAATGAGAACCATTATTTTATGTCTCTAGTATTTGATGGTTGAGAGTACTTTAAAAACCACAGTTATTCAGAGGAAAAAAAACACTCAAGCATTATCACCAAGGATAGGCTGCACCCCACACCAACAGATGGTTCCAAGTACTCACCCGCTAATCCTTTCAATTATCTTAGAAACTATTGCATGTCAACCTTCAAGAGCGGGAGCCCTCTTCCAAAAACAACCTCCCAACCACAGTGACTACTCAGTAAACATTTCCGCAGCACGTTGCCATTCCCTGTGGAAACACTACGTGCCCTGACCACAGGACGAGCTCTCGGCCTCTTCTGATTGATAGCCTCGTCCTGGGCCTGGCTCTTCTGCTTCGCTTCTCCCCTCTGGCCAGGCGTTTCAATCAACTTAGATTAAGACCCAGTCTCTGCTCTGCATTTTGACCTGGGGTTGGAGTTCATCATGTCCAAGGCACTCGATGCCTGGGGACAGCTGGCCCAGGTGGAGGAGCTCACCTGTGCTGCTCGGCGACAAGACTGCTAATGATTGGCAGGGACAAGTCTCCCTAGGAGTCCTCCATGGCTCTGCTGAGAGTTAGGTATCCAAACTCTCAGATCCTTAAAAAAAAAAAAAAAAAGTCTTTAAAGCTCTGCCAAGAATTAAAATGTGAAGCGAGTGCAGTGACTTCATATTTGAGTGCAAGAGGCAGCTCACTGGGTGGAGTTAATAAGGGCAGAGGTGAGTCACGAACCCCGGGTTGTGAATGTAATTACAGCTCGTGTAGAAAGGAGCACGTAGCTACCCGACCTTTATTCCCCACAGAGCTCCTCTAACGTTCCCTTCCATGCTGACACGGACAACCGGTGGCAGGGCATCGAAGCACAAGAGCCAGACATCTGGTCACGTTCTCGAGATTAGATGGCTCAGAGCAGACGAGGTGCTGGGAAAGGCCACGTTTCCTTGCACCAGGCACACGCCCAGAGAGGTCAAGGTACCAGCTGACAGCCGGACCAGCTGGTGGTGCCCACCGCCCCGCAACACGAGCTGATGACGATTGGCCCCATGGAGGCCGCATCTCGGTTTTCCAGCCTTACGCGGCCTCAGCCTTTGAGAGCCGCCTTTGCCCTCCTTCTCCTTCCCTGGTCTCGATGTTCATTGCTTCCCATGGTTTGTGATCCCAAGTTGTGTTTATTTTGTTTTTTTCCTTAAAATGTGATAGCCCCCTGGGTCCTGGCCCCTGCCTCTAGCTGTCTTATTTGGACAGTCTCCTTGTTTCTGGTTTTCTCTGCCCTTCACTCATCCTGTCCATCACCACCAGGTTGGGGGCCCTTTTGCAGATGTCACCGCTCTGCTCAGCAGTCTTTACGACCTGTCACTGCCTGCAAACCCACGTCTGAGGTTCAAGTCTAAAACCTGCCCCGGTTCTCTCCTGAAGCCGCCTTGCCAGGTCTACCCAGGGGTCCGCTGTGATACCTCCGTGCTGACTTTGGGGCTGGCTCTTGACCTGTAATGTCCTCCAGTGTCCCCTCTGCACCTAATGAACTCCTGCCTGGCCTGAGGCCTCTCTGACCCCACCAACCACCACCTGGCTTTGTGGGTCCCTCAGGCTTAGTGCCCTGCTGCCCCTGCAATGAAGCCAGCTCTTCCACAAAGCACCCCCGTCCTCCCAGCCAGGAGGGACCCCTGCCCCTTGACCTTCCCAGCGCCTTTGTCACTGCTCCTAAAACAGGTCACAAACTACCTGATTTTATAGTTATTTCCTTGTTAGATTATAAGTTTCCTGGTCCTGGCTGGTCTTACTCATCCGCAGCACCCAGCACAGCCGACTGTCAACACCTATCTCCTGGGTGTATACATACGGCAGTCACAGGGCCTGTCCCAGCAAGAACCCGGACCCATGGAGAGGCCACCTCTAATGTGCCCGCCCCTTAGTCGGTGGGGACACCATCATCCTGAGTCTTCCAGAAAGATCCACCTTGGTTCACCTCCTTCTTCACCCAAAGAGATGCCGCAGTAGATGACATTTCAAGGCACCGTTTGACTAATTAATGTGTAAGAAGGAGAATAGATGATAGCACATATGTCATTATACCTGAAATCGAACCTGGTTAGAGATCGGCCTTCTGGCCTTCCCAACATGCTGCTCAGAAGCACAGAATATGTAAAGTGGGGGCTGGGCTGTAGCTCATGATAGAGCGCTCGCCTGGCACATATGAGGCCCTGGGTGGTTCGATCCTCAGCACCACATATAAATAAATTAAATAAAGGTTAAAAAAATCATATATATATATATATATATATGCCTCTAGCTGTCTTATTTTGATAGTCTCCTTGTTTCTCCATTATATATATATATAATGGAGTATTGGAGTATATTGGTATATTGGAATATTGGAGTCAGTTACTGAGTGTCCCGGATTCTGGTTCCATTAAGTGACTAACTTTACACTCTCATCCCTCCTCCCACAGCTGAGGGGCCCACCCCTTCACACGCATTTTGCAGCATTACAAAATCCCTGTTCCCAAGCGTCAAACATCCTGAATCTAAATGTCATTCTCCTCGCCACTCATCTTTCTCCAACTTCGCCCCAGTCTCCTCCCGGTCGCCCACAGCTTTTCCTGTCCGTGAACTGCTTTCCGTGGTAAAAGACCATGTGTTTCTTATAACAGTGACACCAATGTCACTACCAAGTTCATGTCATGCCTCTTTCAAAGACACTCAGAGTTCTCGATGGTCATCGGGCTATTACCACATTATTAATTGACATCATGATTCCATAATGTAACTAACAATTATTCTCTCCATGGAGGAAACTAAGTAACCAGAAAGATGAAGTAACCAGCCCTAGGATATTACAAGGTCAAAGTCAAGACCAAAACTGGAAACCAGGTCTCCTAATCCAGCACTAGACTCGGGAGGCCACATACCCTCCCTTCCCCACAGTGCAGTGGACCCTGAGGATATGAGAAGCCATCGGTAGGAAAAGAAAACCGTGCTGTCTTCCAAAAGCAGCGTCACACCTCTGACGCTCCTGTCACACCTCTGCCCCCCCCCCACCTGCTTGGTTTTCCTGGAGAGAACTAACCCTTCCTAGCTCTGGGAGTGGCCTTTCCCTTCTCCAGGACTGTGCAGCAGTGTTGGGGTCAGCAGAGCCTCTCAACGGCTCTCTCTGCTCTGGTGCTAAGACATGAAAGAGTCATGTCGCTTTCCAGCTCAGCACCCCCCGTGGCCCCCCTGACTCAACACGAAGGCCAAGGTCAGGTCTGGGGATGGGGCTGAGCCTCAGAACACAGGCCAACACATACAAGGCCGTGGCTTCCATCCCCGGCACCAAATTTTTAAAAAGCCAAAGTCATTAGTGTGAACTGTCCCGGGATGCAGCCTTGTCCCCTCTCCATTCTGATCACCTCCTGCTCCCCCTTGGGCACCGGGTCCCCATTTCACTCCATGGTCCTCGTGCCCCTAGGCCTGCACTTGCTCCTCCCTGGGCCTGGACTGGGCTTCCCAGATGTCCACATGACTCACGCCCTGCTGAGGTCTTACTCAGAAGCCACCTTCTCCCTGACGCCTCTTCTGACCACTTCATTTATTAGTTTGATCTCACGCGCCTCCACCCAGCGTGTTCATGTTCCGGCCCTTGCCTAGTGGCTTTCCCCACCTCCCTGCCGCCCAGCATAATTTACGTTTTCATCTTGCTTCTTGTCACTGCCCAACGCAGCAGCCCACGGAACACAGAGAGATCCAGATACCCTTCTCCAGGGCGGGGGTGAGGGGAGAGAACCCGGCAACAGTGACCAGCGCTCACAGACCGCCTGCCGGGCTGCGCTTTATACTGCTGCTAAGGGCTATGACGAGGCCACTTGTGGTTTGAATTACTTTAAAATTCAGAATACTATTAATTTCCGGTGAATAATTCCAAGAAACATGGTGCTTGGAGAAGAATTAAGATGTTTTCAGAGCAGCAAAAGAGATGCCTGGTGCGGCGGGGTTGTAAAAGCCGGTGCTGTCCAAGTCCTCTTCCTGTTTAGTAAGCCACAGGGCCCTTCTGTGGATATTTTGAGATTTACTGTACTCTGATTCATTCAAAATGAGATTCCACATGATAATACGTTTCTTTCAAGTGTTTCCGAAGAAAGTCATTTCCATTCCAGCTCACACTTAAAAAAAAGAATCATTTGCAAATTTAGAGGCGACTGCATTATACCAAAAAGTTTCTTATAGATTATTCCATCAGATTAAAAGCAGGGTTGGGGGTGTAGCTCAGTGGCAGAGCCTTCGCTTCTCACCCCTGCAGTTGAAAGACGGGTTGGTAATAAGCTACGGTGCATTCATCCACCGCCATCCTGCACGGCAGCACCTGGAATGGACTAGGGTACTCTCCACCCCTGGATGCTCTTCTAGACCACGCCCAGTGAACCGGGCTTTACACACAAGACTATAAACTGCATGATGCCGTCACATGAAGTTCTACAAGAGACACAACTGGGCTATGGGAGGGACGCCTGGACACTGATCGTCTGGGAAGCTGGAGCAGGAATTGACTGGGAGGGGCAGGAGGGGAGGGTGTGAACCCGTGGTGTGATGCACATCTCTTTAGGGGTCTGCCCTGCACATGTGTGCGCATCTGTCAACACTCATCGGATGCTGCACCTGCCTAGCCTGCACGAAGTCAGCCAAAGGAAAAGAGAAATAAAAAAGAAAAGAAAATCCATGCATTTTATCACATGTACATTTTGCTTTAAAATAAACAAAGAACAACAACAACAACAAATACTCAGTTCCAGCTAGTGACAGGTGTGCTGAAGGACGGGAACTGCCATTACTATAGAATGCAGCCCAAAATGAGATGGCTTCATTTAAGAAAGAAAGGGACCCATGAAAGTGTTTCAGACCTGCTAATTTGTGTTCAAGAAATAAGAAAGATGAACCGGGACGGGGAAGTGGCTGAGTGGAACAGCCCTAGCCTCGCGTGGGGGAGGCCTTGGGTTTGGTCCCCAACACCACAAAAGGGGGAAAGGATAAACCATAAAGAGTTGGTGGAGGGGTGAAAGAAAGAGGGACAGTCGGAAGAGCAGAGAGAGAGAGTGTCCTGCAGCTGTGCCACTGTGACAAACCCCTGGGACCATCCATGGAAAGGGAGAAGAACTTTACCTTGGCTCAGCTTCTGGCCATGGCTTCTTGCCGCGGGGCTGTGGCAGGGCTGTGCGACTTGGCAGGAGCACGTAGCAGAGGAGCTCCCCTGGTGGCCACCAGGAAGAGAAGAGAGCGGCAGGAAGGGGCCAGGGTCCCAGGGCCCCCTCAAGAGTATACCCCCAATGACCTCACTCCCTCCCACCAGGACCCACCTTCTAAAGGTTCCGTCACCTCCCGAGAGCTCCACCCCCGGGGACCACGCCTTCGACACATGGGCCTTTAGGGGACTTTCAAGACCCAACTGCAGCAAGGGAGAACAGTGATCCTCGGGACACACATCGCCGTGTAGCTCTGAGTTTCCTACGTTGCCCTCCCCAAACACACCACCGAAAAGTGAGTATTTGCACCAACCAAGATGTGGAGCAACCTGACATGACACAAGCACTAAAATACACCCACGGGCGTCACAATCGGATAGCACAACACCCCGAGGAGGGTGCGGAGGACAGTCTGACTTAAGTGACCTGGGAACCAGGATCCTGCTGCTCTCTACATCGCTGAGCAGGAAGGAAGGTGGACATAACTAGACACACTCCAGTTAGTTGGCTCGTCCCCACAGGGCTGTGCACCCACAGCTCCAAACCGCTCCACGCTCGTATGCTGATGGAACAAATAAGTAAATACGCTGCAGTTAGCGAGAGCCATGGTTTCACTGCTGGGGAAAGAAGTGGCTAAGAAGAAAGAGAAGGCTGGAGGAAGCCGGAAGTGTTGTGCTTGACTCAAAGGGCTCAGCACCAGCTCGTGATTCACACACACTGAAGAATAAACACACAAGGGACACAGATGTGTGTACAGAGGGCCCCGAAGCAAGGAGCCCTGCAGCGTGTCCACCTTGGTTTATAAACTCCATCTTCAACAGGTGAACCCAGGGCTCCTCAGAGAACACAGGGAGAACACAAAATGAACCCGCACCATCTTGGGGTGACAGTAAATAAGGAAACCTCAAAAAACTAAGGTCATGTCAAAAGGACTCAAGAGCCCATGCAAAGGGGATTCCAATGATGAAACTGAGACAATTTGAGCAAAAATAAAATACTGATAATAAGGGCTTCTAACCCCCCAAATAGAATAATTACTCATAGGTCCATCTGGATATAAACAAATAACTGAATAAATAAATGGGAAGAAAGGGCATTTCCCCCTTATAATAAAACTCTAGCTAATAAGTATAGAAAGAATGGGGGGCAACAGAAGGTTTCCATTAGAAGCGTAGAAATCATTGCAAGTGAGATCTTGCATTGAATAGTAAGAGAATAGGGGAAAGTTTAAGAGAAGCAGAATATTTGCAAAGTCCCAAATATCTCCTCTAAAAGAGTTATTGTTCATGCTGGACGCAGTGGTGCACATCTATAATCCCAGAGACTAGGAGGCTGAGGCAGGAGGATTGCAAATTCAAGGCCAGCCTCATCAACTTGGGGAGGCCCTGTCTCAACGTAAAAAGGGCTGAAGATGTGGCTCAGTGGCTAAGTGCCCTGGGTTTAGTCTCTAGTACCAAATTAAAAATAAGTAAATAAAACATTTATTATTTACAAAGGGAAAATAGTAGACCCAGCTACCAGAACTAATTAGATGAGTGTCTCCTGGTGCCTCCCCTCCCTGCCCCCCACACGGCAAGCTTTTTGAGGGCACAGTACGGCCTCTGGGTTTTCTTGTGAAGAATGCAAAACTTTAATTGTAAGAAAACTTCAACAAACTCCAAATTGAGGAACGTTCTACAAAATAGATGACCAGTACGTTTCAAAAGGGTCAAGGTTGTGGAAGACACGGACTGGGAGGAGCCCACGGAGATGTGAGGATGGGTGAAAGGGGCCCGGACTGGATCCTGCACCAGAAAAGGACGTTATGGGGAGATGACCTAATAGTGCCGTGTCAACGCTGCTGGTCTTGACCACAGGACTCTGGCTTTAGCACACTAACATGAGGAAGCTGGTGAAAGGTGTGTGGGAAGGCACTCTACTATTTTGCAAGTGTTCTGTGAATCTAAAATTATTTTTTTAAGTTAAAAACTGTAAGATGGAATGGGGTTGTGGCTCATTGACAGAGCACTCACCTAGCACCTGTGAGGCACTGGGTTCGAGCCTCAGCACCCCAGTAAAATAAATAAATTAAATAAAGGTAGGGGTCCATCTGACCAAAGAGGGGCTCTCCTGCTTCTAGGTTCAGGGATACTCAGGGTTCTGATAGAACAACCCCCTGCCTTTTTATTTTTATTGAACCCAGGAGTGCTCTACCACTGAGCCACATCCAGCTCTTTTTAGTTTTTATTTTGAGACTGCCTAAATTGCTGCGGCCAGCCTCACACTTGTGATCCTCCTGCCTCAGCCTCCCAAATAGCTGGGATTATAGGCATGCTCCATGGCCCCTATGAGATAGAATACTGTTAATGGGCAGTGTCTCTTGGTGAGACAGTGGCTCTCATGAGTTCATGCTGCATCCCACAGTGAAGGCCTGTCCCTGTGAGTACAGATCGCCCTTATCAAGTAGAGATTAGAAGAGGGAGGAGGTGGTGGAGTCAGCCAACCCAGGGCTGGTGTAAGTTGGTACAGTCGCCTTATTTAATATTATTTAATTGCTAAATAAACTGATCTAATGAATCAGCCCCACAGTAAAATGATGTAACAAGCCATAAATCTGACTGGTGACCTTTGGTGTTCAGTATGAATGTGCACACTGTAACCCACATATTTATCATCGAGCGCGGGAAACCGTGGGGTTGTAATGAAATACACACATGTCCCTTGGAGACCAAGCATCGGAGGATGGTGAAAGGAAAAACATGATCTCTGTGCTGTAAAGATTCACAGATCAGGAAATGTCCTGTGAGATAATTCAGAAAGCTGCTGGTTCCCAGTACAGGACAGGAAACGCCAGGGCCCAGCGCAGCCCGAGGAGGATATACATCTAGGGCAAGTTCCAAATCCTCATCCTCCTGGGAGCCCAGAGGGGAGTCAGACCCAGGAGGTGGCGGCTTCTCAGCTGCTAAACTTATCTGGTTCTCCGAGAAAACCCTGAACCATGGAGAACTGGTGATACAGAAAGTGGATTTGAAGGCGGGGGCTAGGCCCAGAGGTAGAGGGCTTGCTTGGCACGTGTGAGGCCCTGGGCTTGATCCTCAGCAACTCGTCTAAATAAACAAAATAAAAGTATTGTGTCCGTCTACGACTAAAAATTATTTTTCAAAAAAAGAAAAGAAATCTGATATGAAGCTGAAAGAAAATTAAAAATTTCTTTCTCAGTGACGACAGCTCTTGAACTTGTTCTGCAGGACACCTGTCTGTCTCAGCCGAGATCTGAGAGACCTCGTGTGTTGAGACACAAATGTGGCCCACAATCGTGAAGCTCAAATACAGTGGCACTAAGAATTTCTCGCTGCCCTTTCGGGCCTGCAGCAGGATCTTACATACACATCATTTTGCGTGTTAAAGAAAAGTGTAGCATCTCCAATGGAACCCTGGGAAATGAATAATTCCAAATACTAACGATTCTAAAAGACGCTAATAGTCAGTGCTCACTTACAACGTGCCTGGCCAGGCTGCACAAGTAGGTGGACTCCTCCCTCGAGGCTGACTTCGTCCCAGGGTGCTGAGAGGTCATGAGCTCCTTGGCCATCCTAGAGGGCTGAGAAGAAGCCTCCTCCACAGCTGGTTCCCCCTTCTGTACACACTGGAGGTTTGCCAAGGGTTGAATCAAAAATTATTGCAGCTGCATTTATCTCAAAATTTCCAAGCAGAGCCGCTGCCCCGGCCAGCACTGTGCCATTCCTGGGTACCTCAACGTGGCACCAGAATACCACACTCCTGCCCCTAACTTCAAAGAAGATACATCAGTAGGGGAAAGTAATTTTGGGATAAAAGTGTACTCTTGAAGCCCGGAAAAGAACATGAGCCATCGTGAGCATATAAATTGAATCAGAGACTCTGTGTTAAGCATCTGCTATGTTAAGAAACCAAGTTCTAGAGTGTACTCCATCAAACAGGTTTGCCAGAGAGGTGGGGGGAAATTCATCCTTTCAGATAATTTTTAAAAGGTCAGTGAACTCTAACCCCCTCCCTGGATCAGCTCATTCGATGCGCACAGTTGGCTTCATAGACCCGACACCTTCTGTGTGTCTTTCTTATTAGTTAAAAGAAAAAAGTGTCTGTTGTTAAAGATCCACAGCTTGCTCCGAGAGCCCGATGCCTGGATCACCTTGTTGGATGAGGTGCAGATTAACACGCCATTTGAATTACAGACCGTGTAGGGACCCAGTCCATCAGAAAATGATGGGGTTTTTCAAAGTAATAAAGCAGAGATCTCGGAGCAGATCTCTTCTCCTGACCACCCCACAGTGACCAGTGCACCCAAGAGGAGGGCAAACTACTCCACAAACTCAGGACGAAGAAGATGGCTTAACGGCGCTCAGGATGTCCTCTTTGACGTTTGGGAATTTAAACACCGTCTCTGACTATAACCTTGAAATGTGGACTTTGCCAGGTACACTGAGGGGTAGAGAATTTTGAATATATACTCAAATATATTTCCTCCTCTCCCGTGCTTTAGTGGACACTATGTCCCTTCTATGAACCATCTCTTAGCTTCTCGTTCTTCCAACAGCTGGTCCAACCCTGTCCTTTAGGGGGCCGTGGACTTATTCCAAGAATATACAGGTTTTTAAATTTACTTTCTTCTCTCTGAGGTTTGAACAATTTCAGTCTATAAGGTAAACTGACAGCAAGAACAGGACATTCAGATTTCATACCTGGCCAAGAAGCAGGGGACTCACACACATGTGGCCCACGAGGGCCAAGATGGCTGGAGCTTCTACAGAGCTTGACCGGGCGGCAGGGCTGGGCTCCTGGGGAGGAGGTGCAGCAGGCTGTGGAGGGCTCGGAGGAGGAGCACACCCACAGGGCTGTCTGGTGATGCAGATGGAGTCTCCCAGGTAGCAGCCAGCTGGGGTCGCCTCTGCCTGGGCCGGGTGCCAGACCCCATCTCTTCTTCCTGTGAAGGGCTCTTTCCAAGGCAGACGGGGGATCCCAGCCCGCATCCGCTGTCTATTGGATCAATTACAGAAAGACAGCTTTTCAGAATCACTCCTGTGTCTGCAGAGGTCTGCAGTGTCTCTGCAAAACCAACTCAAAACATGCCCACGACATATACTTGAAGTGGGATATTTCATTCATGCACCAACACATCTGAGCCCTGCTCTGAGGATCAGGGCTGCAGAGCTCCATTTCTCCCCTCTCCACCCTACAGGCACCAAGATATTCCTGCTCCCCCTGGAGGACCAGGGTGGTCTTTCCCCCCACTCCCCCTCCCCTCCCCCTCCCCTACCCCCCTCCCCTCCCCTCCCCCTCCCCCTCCCCTCCCCCCTCTCCCCTCCCCCCCTCCCCTCCCCCTCCCCTCCCCTCCCCTCCCCCTCCCCCCTCCCCCCTCCCCCCTCTCCCCCTCCCCCTCCCCCCTCTCCCCCTCCCCCTCCCCCCTCCTCCTCCCCCTCCCCCCTCCTCCTCCCCCTCTCCTCCCCCTCCCCCTCTCCTCCCCCTCCCCCCTCCCCTCCCCCTCCCCCCTCCCCTCCCCCTCCCCTCCCCTCCCCTCCCCCTCTCCCCTCCCCCCTCTCCCCCTCCCCCTCCCCCCTCTCCCCCTCCCCCTCTCCCCCTTCCCCAGGCCCTGAGCCTGCTAGGCACCTGCTCTGCCACTGAGCTCCACCCCAGCCTGAGGACCAGGCTTCTCTTCCAGGACCACGTCGTCCCTCCTGGGCTTTGTTTCTTCCAGCTTGCCTTCTCCGAGGCTCTTTGCCACCAGTGTCCAGTACCCTGCCTGGTCCCCGTCCCTCCGTCCCTCCGTCCCTCCTCCTGCCTTCTGCCCTCCCCTCAGCCCCCCTGCCCTGCCTCTTTTCATCTTGGCCAGGGCCACGGCCACACCGCCCTTCTCTCTGCTGGACTTCAAAATGCAAAACAGACCTATGGACCTTGCCCACACCAGCCGTTTCCGAATTGTCCTTAGATTCGAATCCTGGCATTTCAAGGACCCGCCTGGGCTCCCCACCCGATGCTCATTCCCCAGGCTTTGCGCTGGCCTTCCCCAGGGCCTGGAGGATTCTGCTCTCTGCCCCACGCGTCACTCCTGCCCATCCTTCAGGTCCCAGTCCCAAGGTCACTTCCTCAAGGCTCCTCTGTGACCCCGGGCCAGGGCAGGGGTCAGAACTGTGCTTTTGTCCAATACCCACCGGGGTGTGATGCGACTCCTCTTTGGGTCACTCTTTGATGAGTGCCTCTTGTTCCCAGGGGACCTCAGATCCACCAGCATGAGGCCCGTCTCACCTTTGCTCACAGTGTGTCCCGCCCGTCGTGGGGACTCAGGGAGCAGTGACACTTGTCAAATGCTAACCTCCAGGAGAGGCTGGACTGGCTGCCCCTGTCCCTGCTCCCCAGGCCCCAGTGTCCTCACTAGCAATTTGGAGAGGGCCGACCCAACTGGCAGACACCATTTAGCCGGCTGGCCACAGGCTCTGTGGTCCTCCTGTCCCTGACTTCCCGGTGTAGGTCTCTGCCCCCTGACCTCCTCAGCCTCTTCTCACCACTGCCCTCCTTTCACTCCTTCATTGCTGGTCCCCCAGCCCCCCTTTCTGACCACCTCGCTCCTAGGTTCCCATTCCGTCCACTCTCTGCCTGACCTTGGACACCTGTAGGAACCTGATGAACACTGTGGATGTAGGACTGGGGTCCAGGTCGCTGGTAGAGCTCCTGCTTAGCATATGCAAAAATAAATAAATGAATATGGACCCACTCCGCCCCAGCCTGGCGTGTTGTCCAGGGCTAGGTGTGCCAGCACGCGTCTGTGACCCCGGCTGCTCCGGAGGCTGAGGCAGGAGGATCTGAAGTTTGAGGCCACAGGCAACTCAGCAAGTCTACGTAGGAAAGAAGGAAGGAAGGGGGAAGGCAGAGACAGGTACGTAGGGCTTTCAATTTCTGCTTTGCGGAGCCCTGAATTCCAAGCATTGGGGCCAGGTGGATCCCAGGGAAGGACCCTGGGGGGACCTGCTCCAGATCTGATCCCAAGTATCTACCTGCCCCCTTCCTAGTGTCCCAGGGCACTGCCAACAAAAATAAATAAACCCTGCATCGCTCCCACCGGCACCTTCCCCTTCCCTACCTCCAGCTGGGCCCAAACTAGAGACCTGACTTTAAATAACTCACACTTTTCATCCGCATCGACTCCTCTGAGATCATCTCCACAGAAGAACAATTTCATTTCCTTGATCACTTTTCAAATAGTTTTTCAGAATGCACTCAAACGTGTTTCCTGAAAACCAATTCCAGAACAAAATCACCACTCAACAAAACCTATGCACTTCAGGGGGAAGAACGAGGAAATCCTGCTAACAGTTCCCCACCCGCCCTTCTACACCACCAAGATCAGAGGAACTTTGCTAAGAAGTGGGTGAAGAAGATGCAGCTGCCCCACATCATGCCCTAAGGGGGAAGAGACGTGCTATTCATGTGACTTTGGTAAGTCCCTCCTCGTGTCTAGCCACCTTCACTTTCTAGTTATTCTCCAAAACAATACCTCAGCTGCAGTCTGGCTGGCCTCCTCTCTGATCCCGTATTCTGACAAACTAATACCCTGCTCTGTTCTAGTTATTTTGCCAACCTGGCATTCTTCCCAACTCTGTTTTGACTTTTTAAATTCTTCCTCAAAGCCCAGAACAAATGACTCATAGCTGGGTGACATGTCACCATCCAGCTGTCCCCTCCATGTTTAAAAGCAGAGCCCAAGATCCACCTTATCAACAAACTTCCCCATCAACAGGGGCAACGGGGTGCACGCACTGCCCCTTGGCAGGCAGGAGCAGGATGCCCCACCGCAGGGAGGAGACAGAAAGAGGACAATAATGTGGCTCTGCCGGAGCATCTTTCAGACGCTGAAACAAAGTAAAATTCTAGGCCGGAAAGTCACAGGCTGACATTGCAGGACCAGCTGGAGCAAAGCATGATTTCTGCTTCTCGGAAATCACATTCTATTTGTGCGCCTTCGTGGGTTCATGATTTTTGTTTATTGAACCATATTCACAACTGCCTTAGAAGCAAGAGGTTGTCATTCTTGTGTGTGTGTGTGTATGGGGGGGCGTGGCACTAGAATTAAGCCCAGGGCCTGTGCGTGCTAGGAAAGCTCTCTGCCACTGAGTCCCACCCCCAGGCCTTTTTTAAACTTTATCTTGAGATGGGGCCTCCCTCCCTTGCTCAGGGTGGCCTGGAACTTGCCATCCTCCTGCCTCAGCCTCCCAGTAGCTGGGGTTACAGGTGTGCGCTCCCATGCCTGACTGAGGCCACTCTATGGACAAGGTTTTATACAGGCCTTCTCTTTAGCCTGAAATAGTAACGAATAACTAAGCCTCAAAGTAATCATGACCTTACTACTTCCAGGAATGCATGTTTCATTCCGTTTCAGAGCATACAGTTGGCACTCAGCACCCATGGGTTCCACACCTGTGGATTCCACCAACCTCAGAGAGAAAATATTCCGAGGAATAACCCGTGTCTGTGTTGAACACGCAGGGACTTTTTCCTTGTTGTCACTCCCTAAACAAGACAGTGTGACAACTGTTTGCACAGCACCAACCTTGTACTAGGAATTGAAGTTCAGTTAGAAATTTAAATTATACACTAAGTGCATCGGTTCTATGCCAATACCATGCCATTTTGTATAAGGGACTTGAGTATCTGTGGATTTGGGTATCCAATCCCTCCAGAATATACTGAGGGATGTCTGGATGTGGTGGGATTTTAAGCAAGAAGTTCAGTGGCCTTGGCCTGTCAGAATCCCAGCTGGAATCCCAAATTTGAAACTAAGATTAAGAGGCTGAGGCAGGAGGATTGCAAGTTCAAGACCAACCTCAGTAATTTAGCGAGGTCCTAAGGACTGAGCAAGACCTCGTCTCAAAATATAAAGTAAAAAGAGCTGGGGATGTGGCTCGGTGGTTGAGTGCCCCTGGGTTCAATCCCCGGTGCCAAAGAAAGAAAAATGAGTATGTTGGTCCAGGCCCACCTTTCCCAGCCCATCAGTGTGGTTTCGAGACAGGGTGGGGGCAAAGCCAGCAAGGAGAAGGGGGACCTGCCAGCAGTTACCACCGTGGTTCTCGGCTCCGTGAGTCACAGGGGAAGCGGCAGTTCTTGACCGGTGCTGTAGGCGCTGAGATCCGGTATTTGCTTTTAGACCGTGGGAGCAAAGACTGACAAGGAAAATACGCCCGAGCAGCTGGGAAACAAATTCCCTCCTGGCTGCTCAGAGAGAGCCCCTGCCAAGCCACTTCCATCCCGAGACAGGGGTGTCTAGAAGGATACTGGCTGTTCTGTCCTTCCAGTTCATCTCTGTCCCCTTCCTTCCCCCTCCTTGATTCCCTCCACCCAGCTGAAGGTGACCCCATGCTTTGGCTGTCTGATAACATGAAGTTGACAAAAATATGCCGTTGAGCAAGAGCCCGACACGTGTCATTCTAGCCTGATTTCCTGCATCCTCCGAGTCCTGCGTATTGGTCAATTTTGAGACTCAGGATTCAGAATGAGTTTTGTGTTAGCTCGTCGGGTGGCTCGGTTTTACCTTATCCACCAGGACCACTTCCTGGCCTTAGGTCCTGTCATCCATGTGGCTGAAACCACACCAAGCCCTACTCCCCTGAGAGAGAAGCCTACAAACATAAGAGAATGCAAGTAACATTCGCCCCCTCTTGATCGCACGAGGAGGGAACAGCTTTATCCAGGAACTGATAGTTTCCTTGCAAAAACCACCTGGATTCCTGCTGCAACCTCTAGGATCAGAGTCGACCAGGCTGCAAACTTGGGCAAGCACCGTAGGACCTGCGGCTTATCTTTCAATAACTGTTAGTTAAGAGTAGTGTTCTGACCAGGCCATCTTTTTTCAAATTAGTTTTTTTTTTTTTCCCCTAAAGTGTATCCATTTTCCGAGTACACGGATCTAACTGCACATCTGACTTGGTCCACAGTGACTCCTGTGGCACACACACACAGTCTTCCAGCTTCAGCGAGACTTCCCCCGAGATGTCAGTCATCGACAACGTGCAACGGGGATTGCGGGTCAAGAGCACTATCCCCGTGGGCATGCGAGAAACGGAAGGTTTAAGGTTTGCATATACCTAAGTAATGAGCATGGGCTTTTGGTGACATTTTCTGGTCAGGGCTGGCCAGCCATCCCACCGATAGGTTTGCCGAAACCAACACCAGGAAATCCAGCAAAGCAAAGAGCAGTTTAAAGCTGCAGAAGAAGGGAAAATATAAATTGAAACCTCACTTTTCCTAGAACTGCTTCTCTGGCTGCCCTGGCTAAGAGAGGAGGAGAGAAGGAAAACAAAGGGATATTTCAACAGTCAAAATGGAAGGGACGAAGCCAATGCACCGGATATCACAGACCAGGAGAGGCGGCCCCCAAATAAACAATGATCACCTGGGGTGGAGAGAAAGACAGTCTTGGAAAGACTAAGGTAAAGCAAACCTGTGCAGAGGCAAAATGTCCAGCACTCAAGAGACCTCACGCACCTATCACCCAACAGTCTAGAAAAGGCAGTGACGCGGGGTAGGTCCTCAATCCACACGCACCTGAATAGTGACCCAAGACTTCAGTAAAAACAGAAATTGTATTTTAATATAAATTTTGATTTGGCATGATTAGAAGTAGGGTAACTTTTCTTTTCTCAAAAAGTTTACTTTAAAAGTTAGTTTCTTACATAATGAAGCAAATGTCAGACGTAAACAGCTTAATTAGTTCTTGGATGAATTCTTCCTCCTCCTCCTCCTCCTCCTCCTCTTCCTCCTCCTCCTCTTCCTCCTCCTCCTCCTCCTCCTCCTCCTCCTCCTTCTTCTTCTTTGGCAGCACTAACCATATCCTCTACCGCTGAGCCACATCCTAGCCCCTGGACTGACTCTGAGTTACCATCTTCTCTAAGAGGATTGGAATTCTGCCACCCTCCAGCAAGAAGTAGCCACCCATGCAGAACTCCACCTAAAAGGGTAATATTGATATCCATTCCTTTAGGGGCAACGTACAGTATTTATTTACTTATAGTAAAGAACTGTATCTCCTTATAGACTAAAGAAAACTGCCCTTTTATACAACATGCACATATCCTAATTTATCATCAGTCTGCCCTCTTACCAGCTCTACTCCAGGAAGGCAAGAATTCTGGCTGTTGATCACGGCTGGGCCTCCGGCCTCTAGAACAGAGCCTGGCACAGAGCAAGGGATCAGTGACCAAGGGAGGACTGGATGTGTCCTGCTGGGTGGCGACACCCCTCTAGTCAGCACGAGGCAGGCCTTTCCCACAAGGTGCGCATCTGCTCAGCAGGTTCCTGGGTGCACAGGAGCTTACAGTCTGGTTCCAAGGGGCCATTAAAATATAGCAGGTGTCAGCAAAGGGGATGCCCAGGAAGCGCATCACAGGGCACTTGGTCTGGGATAGAGGTCAGGAAAGGCTGAAAAAGAGCCCTTTACCTGAGACCTCAGCCACAATGCCGTTGGCCGGGCAAAGCCTAGTGCTTCAAGTACCAAGCTTGGTTTCCATCCGTTGGCATTCCAAGACTGCGTGAAGTGTCCTGCAGTATCCTCTGACGTATGGTCCTGTCTGATTTAATACCTCACTCAGGATTTTACTTATGAAAAAGCGCTTTCATGTATTCACTAACTGCCCAGCTTGCATGTATCTGACAGCAGGTTTACGGGCACAGTGATGGACGGGATCAGGGCCTGACCTATCTGCAAAGCCAGAAGACAGAGGGGCACAGCCATGTTGGTGTTGTCCAAGGGACAAGGGCCTAGACTTGGGTCTTCTGTGAGGCCTGAGTCCAAGTTACCCAAGACTCTCCCCAGGAACTGCCGAACCTCGATCCAGGGTGAATTCCCAATTTGGCCGCCCTGTCTCACCTATCTCCTAGGTTTCCTTTCCAAAGTGATTCTCTCATATCACTTTTGTGAAGAGCTTCAGTGCTTACCAAGCGATTCTGCATACAGCATCTCACTTGATTCTCAAAAAAAAAAAAAAAAAAACCCCTTGGGAAACAGATCATGTGGGCACTTATTTCATTTTACAGAAAACAGACTCAGGTGGTAAATGAAATTGTGCAATTTCGAGCAGTGAATAAGGAGAGAACTAAGCCCACCATCCGGGTCGTCAGACTTCGGGTCCCTGGCTCTTTCCAGGAAATCATAAATTGCTCATTTAATTTACATTCCGGTTGCTGCGGCTCCCTCTCTCTTCCCCTCCGGACTGGGTCCTTCTCTTGTCGCCTCTCCTCCTCCCCGACATGGTGTGTGGACTGGAGGGATCGAGGGAGATCAGAACATCCCACCCCAGACATATTTCTTTGGCATGTTTTGCGTTGGTTACTCAGAGGAACCGCAGAGCTCTGCAGACGCCCGCAGGACACTGTGCAGATGGAAAGGCTGGCCGCTGGGGAATCGGGCACGAATGTCCATCAACGTTAGAAAAATAGACACGGACGGGGGAGGGGTTTTTCCATCTCAGTGCCCTCCCCCCATGCCTGGGAAGGATCCGCTCACAGCAGGAAGGAAGAGTCAGAAGTCGGACGCCCGCAGTTCCCTGGGACCTCACCCGTGTCCCCAGGCAGCTCCGGGCGCCTCCTCCTGTAGCCCTCCAGCCTGCTCCACCTCCCTCCCCAGAAGCCCAGGCCTGCCCCTGTGGTCAGGCCCAGGAGGCTGCATTGCCGGGCTCTCCTTTGAGCCTTGTGGAACCTAATAAAAGGGTCATTTCCCTACTCGCATTCTACCGTCTGTTTATTTCAGCAGCTTGACCTTGCAGAGGGGCAGGAGAAGTTCCGTGGCCCCCTGTCCCCGGCCTGGCTGCTGAGGCCAGCGTGCACACGCGCAGTTCCTGAGCACTGAGAGTGAGCGGAGGGGCGGGAGCCAGCGCTCAGCCCAGAAATGACCAGGTCAGGCTCAGCCGGCAGTGGGCCCCCCACGGGGACGAGCCCCGATGCTGACTTTGTGATTTTGCTGGGGAAGGGAGGATACAGTATGATGGTGAACAGCGCTATCTACTCCTTTTATCTGACCAGGAACAAAATGTGCTCCCCGGGAGCAGGAGCACACGCCGTTCCTATTTGACTAATTAGTCACAGGTTCAATGAAGAACTAAGAAAAAAAAAAAAAAGTTGCAAAAAGGAACTCCCGCAGATGTTGTCACTGGAGAAAGACAAGTGACCGTGGTGGGGGAGGGGCCACTTGAGAGTAAAAATGGAATTTCAGTATCACTTTTACTTAAGCTTCATCGCACAGTAAATGGGGAAAATAATAAATGATTCTGTGTAAAAAAAAAAAAAGAAGACAAATATCCAGAGATCTGCGGACCACATCACCACATTCCCACACATCCTCCAGCTGGCCCCGGTCAGTGCGGTGGCTGTGATGGGAGTGGGGTGCTGCTGCCCTGGACTGGCGGGTGACGCCTCCTTCAGGGGCTGCAGGGCTGCTGGGAGGTCCAGAACCCTCTGTCTACAAGCCACCTCTGGGGACAGCCAGACCTAAGTGCTTTTTCTCATGAACAAAGGAGCAGCCATAGTCAAAGTCCAGTCCAACCTGAAATACCAGATTTCCCAGGAGCCTGGCCCACAGGTCCTCACCTTGCTCAGTCCCAGGTTTAACCCCTTCCTTCCTGCAGGGCCTGGAGCCTACCTTCAACGTCATGGAGGTTGTCTGCACCCAGGACAATTGTGTCCAGCTCCGCTGGGCTGGATTCCTTAGGATCAGCCAGTTACGGACTCTACCAATCAGTAACACTTTCCACTGAAATGAATAAAAGCCAAGAACTGCACTAATTTTCTGTCCAAGAGTATAAGATTCCTTTATTTTAAAAGTTTTCCATTTTCCTAAGAACCCTACACCAAATTGCAATCTGTTCCAACTGTTTTTTAACATTTTTTTACATCCGATTATTTATCTTACACATAAATCAGCAATAATGAATGACATATTTTAATGTATCTTCTCATATAAAACCATTCACATAATGGTTTCTTCATGCAATGAGTCAAGTGCTCGGTCAATCTCTCTCCCAGCCCGTGTTCCCACCGCTTGCCACCATCTGATTCATTGTCTTCGCTCTTGCCTCTGAGGTGGGAGCCATCGTCACCCCCACCTGACAGATGGGGGTCTGAGTCACCAGCCCAGATGACCCAGCCAGGAATCGGGAGTCAGAACCAGGATCCAGCGGCAGGTTTGGAGCCTGGGTCTCCACAGCTGGGCCACGCAGTCATTAAGATGATTGATCAGACGCAAGTGCAGTAGTTAAACCTCGGGAACCTGGGGGTATTCAGAATGCGATGGGATGGTCGTCCGGTGGACACAGGTGGGGAGCCGGGGGGTGACCGCGGGAGCCACTGCCTGCACCCAGAGCCAGGACCAAAGGCGAGGCCGCTGGTCAGACCTTGCCTTCATCTGGGGGCTGTGGCTTTATCTCCTCCGAAGTTGGTTTCCCCTGTGGGAAAAGATGGGGGATGGGAAGTGGCGGAGTGACCTGATAGGTTTTGTTCAAAAGAGCCATTGCTGGCAGCCGTGAGGAAGGCGGGTTAGAGGAAGGGAGATGCTGGATCAGGGAGACCCGGGGGGAGGGAGGCGAGAGGCACAGTAGCTGTGGGGCCGTCGAGGGGACAGTTGGCGTCCCTGGAGGCTGGCACCCAAGGCCATGGTCACCAGCTAGCTGCAAGGGACTGAAGGAGCAGCCTTGGGCAGCCACTGGGGCTCTCAAGCGGGGAGCCCGCCCCATCTGGTGCCATCCTCTGACAGCATCCCCATCCACCGTCACCGTCACCGTCACCGTCTCTCCTTTAACAGTGAGATCACCTCACGGGAAACAGAGAGAGCAGGGATTTGTCTCCCAACCACGTTCCCATCGTGGAATGAGCTCTGAGGGGCTGGGGCGGTGCTGTGTGGGCCCCCGGGTCCCTCCCCAGCACTGCAGAAAAGAAAAAAAAGCTCTACGTTTGCTGAGGATCAAGGAGCTCACACTGAGTACGGATAATGTTGTGATCTTGTGTTTGAAAACATTAAAAGGGGTTTTTAGGTATAGTCCTGTCTCTGATTTAGAAATTCAAATACCAAAAAATTCTCTTTCCAACTTTATCTTAGCTTTTCCTGAAGGGAAGGGAAAGTTGGTTACGTTCTACATATAAAATGCCGCACCTAGGAACACCCTCAGCTGGGACTCACATCCTGCAGGTCATTGGTTCAGTTCTTTTAAATACATCCCCAGGGTCACAGTAGAAGTGTGTTCTGAGGAGAGTTAACACCCAGGCCAAGTGTCTCATTCAACAGTAAATGTCACTTTGTCCCCTCTAAATTGCAACTCAAGTCTAACGCCGTTTAGCAAGTTGTTAGGAGAGTTTTCAAAGGCTGGTTAAATTATGAACTGATACTTAGTTGAAATTAGATAATTTATTTATTTTTTTTTGAATTTTTTAATATTTATTTTTAGTTTTCGGCGGACACAACATCTTTGTTTGTATGTGGCGCTGAGGATCGAACCTGGGCCGCACGCATGCCAGGCGAGCGCGCTACCGCTTGAGCCACATCCCCAGCCCGAAATTAGATAATTTAAATAATAAAACTCTTTGAAAACTATTGAGAGAACCAGATAAGAAAAAAAGAAAGATAGATGTGCTGATGGAGCAGAGAGCAACACACGAAAACCCTGTGCTAGAAACCGCAGAGGACAGTGGAGAGCCACAGAGAGACCTACTGTGCCCAAGACGGGTCGCTGGTCTCCCCAAAGCCAAGCGCCGACCTCCACGCACGCAGGCTGAATTCCAGCCCCACCAGACTCAAAGAAGAAGGCTTTGTCTCATCTTCTCCCGAGAGACTCGGAAGTAAAGCTGGAATTGTAATTTGTGGGGCAGCCTGGTCTGAGGTGGCCTCCCCCATCCTCGGAAGTAACAAAGTTAAGTACATAAAGGAAAAGCCCGGGGGAATAAAGACACTGAAACAATGGCCAAGAACACTGTTAAAAAATGACAGAGTATCTTCTAAATCCAGGAGTGTTCATCGTCAGCGATGAATACTGTTAAGTAATATGGGAATAAGCAACAGAGCGCAGGCTTTGAAATCAGACAAACTGCGCCCCCTTTAGCAGCTGTGTGACGTTGGGCCAGTTGCTTAACGTCTCTGACAGTTCATTTGCTTCATCTGCGAGATGGCACTAATCATGCCTACCTTAAGAGACGGTGTAAAGATTGAGTGAAAACCTGACGCGGTGGCGCGCGCCTGTGATCCCCAAGCCCGCCTCACAACTCAGTGAGACCCTGTCTCTAAATAAAGTAAGAAAAGGGGCTGGGGCCTGGGTCAGTGGTGAAGTGCCCCTGAGTTCCATCCCTGGTCCCGGGAATGTGGGTGGGAGCGCATGGCTTCCCCGATCGGCACCAAGGGGCTAAGCAGTTTGCCTAAAGTTTCTTCCTGACTTTGTGACTGAAATATTGGAGTTGTTTTTCCCCTTCTAGAGGCAAAGCTCCCCCCCACCCCCTTTCTGCTCCATCCTCGTCGCACCTGAATCATGGCAGAAACAGAAACAAACAGCCGGAGTGTCCGCTCCTGGGTTCTGCAGTAGGAATGACGACGGAGCGGCTGGACCAAAGCTCAGCAGGCGTGAGGTGCAGCGCCAGGTCCTGGGCCGCAGGGTGTCTCACGAGGGTGACTCGCGAGGGGCAGCGCTGGTGTGGCTGAGCAGGACTCTGTGCTGTCCATGGTGAGGGCCACTCCTGTTTTCATCTTGTGCATCGGGAGCCGACACGGTGCCCTTGTTCACGGCTGTAACAGTTCGCAGCACCCACAGCACCTGCTCCTGCCGCAGACTGGCCTCCTGGTCACACGCTCGGACGCTGCGGTGATGCTAAGTCACTGAAAAGTCTCCAAACCTCTCAGCAGTCCTGGACTCAGCCTGTGGCTGAGCGGGACACACGGATTCTGTGTTCCTTTTGAACAAGTAGGACTGGGTGTGCAGGCCGTGGTAGACACCGTGCGTGGCACGTATGGGGCCAGACACAGAAACAGAAACAAGTAAAACAGAAACAGAAACACACAAAGAGGTTTAAAAAAAAAAAAAGCTGAGAGCGTGACACACGCCAGAAATCTGTTACTCGGGAGGCTGAGGCAGGAGGATCGTGAGTTCAAAGCCAGCCTCCGCAACCTAGTGAGGGAGGTCGTGTCTCAGGTTTTGGAGGAAGGGGTGGTGTAGCTCAATGGTAGAGGGCTGGCCTAGCGTACCAGAGGCCATGGCCCCATCCCCACGCCTCAAATAAACAAACAGGCCAAATCCAGTGGTCAGTGGACTGCTGCCCGAGATGAATCCAACAGGTCACTTTTCATTGGTTAGAAGCAGCAAGAGAGAGACCCCTACCAGAACCTGGGCTGGAAGACCCCCACCTGAGCCTGGGGACATGGTGTTCATCACAGCTCTGTGTGAACCAGTAGCGTCTGGAACAGGTATAAAGAGACGTAGCAAGAACTTTGTCATCTCATGATGTGAGGGCAAAGGGCAAAGTTAATTCCGTAGAGATCCCAAAAACCTAAAAAGAGGACCTACGTGACAGTGTCCCCAAACCACGGCCTCATCCGCCCACAGCAGCTGGGGGATGGAATCCGGAAGCACACTCCTCTGAGAGGAGTCCGCGGTCAGCCGGTGCCATGCCTCAGGGACCTCCCAGTCATGGAGGGAGGAGACAGGGCAGGTCCAGGACCTGGTCAGCTTCGAGGCCACACCACAGGGGCCCATCCTGGCCCCTCAGCAGCCTTGGGCAAGTTGCCTCACCTCTCTGTGCATCCGTCTGGGGACACCAATGGCACAGGCCTCCAAGGGTGGTGTGAGCACCTAGCGGGGAACACGCGCAAACCCCCAGAGCAGCGCCTGGCCGGTGGACGGGTCAGCGAGCGCAGTGTCACTGCCGGACAGCTCTCCCCCGCCTGCCTCCTCCTGCCGTTCCACCCGAGGCCACGTGAAGAGGTGCTGGGAGTCCCGCCCAACTCCCTGAAGAGAGGCGCTGGCCCTGTGGCCCGGTCAGAAGGCCTCATTCTGAGCAGAGGTGCCCTTTCCCAGCGGGCTGCCGCTCCCTCCCCTCGAGGCCCAGCTCAGCAGAAAGCCATCTGTGGGGCCGAATCCCACAGGGGACGCTCGCATCCCAGAAGGGGCAGGAAAGCCCGGGCTCCGCAGCCCTCCCTGGGTGGCACCAGGCCCGGGACATCCCACCTTGGGCCCTTGGCTTCAGTCTTTGTGGTCACTAGGTGACTGCAGCTTATCCGACAGGAGCAGGAAGAGATGAAGCAGGAGAGGCCATCCTTGCCTCTCCTGCTCAGCTCTCCTGTGGCCCCAGCCCTAGCTCAGCAGCCGTGCCACGAGGACATCCCTTGCTGCAAGACAGGTCCAAAAATAAGGCCTTCCAAGCCGGACTCGTTGCTGATCTAAACAGGATCTGGTTCTGTGAATCACCAAAAAAGGAAGAGTGTCCCTGAGTAGACAACCGCCAAGGAAGTTTCCCGCGACCCCAGGCCCGCCCAGGTCCCACTGCAGGGTCCATCCACAGTGGTCTGGGCGGCTTTGCAAGGGATGCACAGGACAGTTGTAATCCAGTCATTTATTATGTAATGAGATTCCTTGTGGTTTAAGGATAAAACTCAGAGCCCCACCCGGGTTCCAGAAGGGCTTCCACCGAGTTACAGCCTCGTTTCCTAGAGCCTGGGAAGGCCAGGGGCGGTGTCTCTCCTGCTCAGCTCCCCCCAGGGCCCCCAGGCCTAGCCATGCCTGGTATACAGTAAGCGCTCAAGGACAAGCAGAGCTAGCGACTAAGCCAACACTCAGAGCTTATTGACCGCCTGGCCAGCTGTTCAACTAACTTCACTTTTTCCTTGTTTAAATACAGGCTAGAAACACTCAAATGCCCTGTTAGATGAACGTCCTGAAGAATATGTGGAAGGAAAATCAAGCCCCTGGAAAACATATTGGTAAAGACTGGATCAGTGTGGTAACAGGAAGGACTGAAGGTCATGGGAATAGAGAAATGTCACCAGGGGAATCCCGGGAACACCAGCTCTATTTTTTGCTAAGAAACATGGGAGGTGCAGGAAAGAGGAGGAGGGATAGCGACATGTTTGGAGATGGCTGCTCGCTCGCTCTCCTCCCAGTAAGAGGAGGATGTGATTTACGATCTGAGTTAAAGGGGTCAGGGACGCTCGTTGACCGCTAAAGGTCATCTTGGTCCGCCACTAACCAAACACCTGTGGGAACGCGCTGTCCCCTGGCGCCGTGCGAGGCACCAGGATACTCGGTCATCAGACCTGCGTGGTCTGGACCCACGTGGCTGGGTGGTGGGCGAGGCAAGTCAGGAGAGGGGTGGACAAACTCAGGGCCTGTGAGGGGCGTGGCGAGGGGCTGTGACCTTGAAGCCACCACCCAGGAATGAGAAGACCACGGTTAGAACAGCCAAGGTCTAGGAGGCGTGAGGTGGCAAAGACGGGTGTGTCCCAGCTCCGATGGGGAGAGGCCTACTCAGGTGGCCTGAGGTGGCCCGTCTCTGCCTCTGCCACCTCGGCCCTCGCTCCCTGGGCACAAACAGCTGCACTGTCTGCAACTCCCTCCCCTGGCAGCTCCTCCTTCACTGTGACCCGGATCTCGGCTGGGCGCCAGCTTGTCGGGGACCATCCCACCTGCAGGAGCCCCGTAGTCCCCTGTCCCTCAACTTCACTGTCCTCCTCCTCCTTTATCTCGTACCTACTGACCATCCTGTAGGGGTAGACGTGTCCTCTGTCTCCTGAACCAAGTCCCCAAGAGCAGGGACTTCACTTGCCCACCCACGTATGGCTGCCACCTGGAGAGGTGTCAGGAAGGAAGGACTTTTTAAAAATATTTTACCCCTTCTAAATCCTTCAAGTTGTTGTTGTTGTTGTTTTACTTTATTTATTTATTTTGATGTGGCACTGAGGATGGAGTCCCGCACCCCACACTTGCTAGGCAGGCGCTCTACCACCGAGCCCCAGGCCCAGCCCCCAGGAAGTGCGTTTTTAATAAATATTGGTGGGATACATAGACGCTTAAATCAATGGGTTCCAAGCATAAGAGAAAGTCAGGAAAAAGTCAGAAGGTATTTTGTACAAGATTTAAAACAAGTGGTCAGCGTCCTCTCTAGATTCAAGATTGAGTTCCATCAGATTACTTCAGGGTGTGAAAGAAAACACAGAACTTCAAAGTGATGCCTTTCAGTGTAGGAAAGAAATCCCGCCTGCCCCCACCCCCACTGTCCGCGGCACTCTACATAAACAATGTTTTTAAATTAAACCCCAGAAGAAGTTAAAAATAGCCAATGGAGGAGAACAGGGAAGGATTATTAGGCTGGATATATAGCAAATCCAATTTTCTGCCAAATTAAACAAACTGACCATAGCAAGGCAAGGGACGTTAAAAGGCTTGGAGGATGAGTCAATGAAACGTGTTTATGAAGAGCAAATGTGCCAGGGTGATTAGGAAAGGTCAGCAATGTGGAAACTCAAGACAGAAAAAGAACACGCATTTTTCTGAGTAAAAATAAATCCTGGCACCATTGTCAGGCTGTGTTGGGTCTTTCTCAGGAATAATCTTAAAGTCAAAAGAAAACAACACAAAAATCAAGTATCTAAGCATCTACATATTCCTTAAATTTTGAAATCAAAACATTTTCAAAAACCCAGAAAACATGTAAGAATGAAAAAATAAAAGTGACCTTGACCTCCAGACCGAGACAGAGGCTGCAGCCTCACGGCCACGGAGCACCAAGCTGACTCTTCTCTTCAGAAGCCATTTTAGAACTGGCCAAGTGACATATCAATAAAGACTAGTGACAGCTGTGACTCCAATCAGAATTAAATAGATGGCTTAACGCATGGACAGTGCAGAGAAGCAAGCAGATTAACTCAATAAAAGGCAAAGCCGGCGGCAGCCAGTTATCGGTCCATGGACGAGATCGTAAAAACCATAAAATGTACATAGAACGTCACCACGGAGCAGCCTCCACTGAGCAACAACTGGGAGGAGGAGGGGCAAGAGATGGACCTGGCATCCTCCCCGAAGCAAGGTCAAGGTTCACGTGACTGAAGTAGATTAAAAGTAGGAATATCGACCTGACCCGCGAGTAAAAATGACACTGCAAGTGAAAGGAGCGTTGAGAATCAAAGGAAAGCAAAGCTGGCGACGGGGAGATGGGCGGGGTGGGCTCACTCCTGTACTGGTCCTACCCTTAGGTACTGGGCACCACCATGACCAGACAGGGTTCCAGCTCTGGGACGCGTGGCCAGAAGAAGACAAAGTCTGGCTCACAGGGCTCGTGCGTTCTAGTAGGAAAACCAACATCGACGAGCCAACAGGTAAGGACGAGCACGAGTCTGTGTTTTAACAGGTGGACACGAGAGGCCGCCCAGAAGAAGAGTTCTGAGTGGAGAACTGAACGACCGAAGCCAGCCGTGAGGAAGGAAAGAAAGATCTGGACAGAGAGACGGCAACGCACAGGGCCCAAAGCAAAACAACTGCACCCGGGTAATTAGGAAGGAGCAGCATCTTTCTGTCTTAAACACACACACAGAGAAACACACATGTACACACACACATTACACACACACACAGAAACACACAAAGACACACACACAAACACACACACACATACACACACGCAGAAACACACACACACACAGAAACACACACACATACACACATTCACACACACACACAGAAACTCACACAAAGACACCCACACACAAACACACGCACACACCCAGACACAGATACACACACAGAAACACACACACTCACATACACAGGCACGAAGATATCTATCTCCTCAAAGCTATTTAAAAAGTCACTGTGGATTATATCAAATGATCCCCAATATTAGGAACAACTATAATGCACTAATAAAAACATTACTGTGCACAGCTGGTGGGAACAGGGTTTTGGGGGAGTGATGGAACTGCTCTCCAACTGGCCTGTGGTAATGGCTGCACAACTCAGCAAATTTGCTAAAAAATCATTGAGTTGCGCATTTAAAGTAGGTGGACCTTATGGCATAATAAAGCTGTTTAAAAGAAAGTGAAAACACACACACACACACCAGAAGCCAGGAGCAAACATATCAAAGCAAAGAGAAGACCATCGTGGGGTGGGGTCAGACCCTGCTCTGGGTGCCGGCCTGGGGAGCAGCCTGGCTGAGTCCCGAGGCTCTGGGCGCCGGGGAGGCTTTTTAGCAGGGGAATGACATCGTCCGAGGGTGTCCTCCAAATGCTCTGTGGACAACTGCAAGCAAATTCCAGGCCAGCATGGGAGCCAGGAAACCATGGAGGAAGGACTGAGTGTCCCAAGCAAGAGAGCTGGTGGCCTGGAGGGTCAGGGCAGCAGAGGGCGAAAAGCAGGGAGACGGGGAGACATTCCGAAGGGGCCGCAGGCCCAGCGGATGGGATGGGGGGGGGGAGGTGTGAGTTGACTCCTGCGCGTTGTGTGGCCCGAGCAACGGTGTCCCTGATGCCACCTTTGCTGGGATGGAAAACTCTGAGGAAGAGAGGTTTACAGGGGAGGAATTAAAAGGCCTGCTTTGGCGTGTCACGCTGGAATGACGTTATAGGTTGAACTGTATCCCCCCAAAGATACGCTGACGCCCCAGCTTCAGAATGGGACCTTATTTGGAAGCCGCGTAGTGGCAGCTGTAATTACTTGGGACGTGATCACTTAATCCAATGTGACTGGTATCCTTGCAAAAAGACCAGGTGAAGACGAAGGCAGAGGTCGCAGGCATGTGGCTGCGGGCAGGTGACCAGGGGCCGCAGCCACAGAGGGCCTGGGGAAGGCCAGGAAGGGCCCACCCAGGCTCTCGGGAAGAGCGGCCGCTGACCCTTTGATTTGGGTTTCTGGCCTCCGGAGCTGTTGTCCTGAGCTGCCCTGTCGGGGCGCCTTGCTCTGTCAGCCTGCCAGGCACCCAGGGGCTGCGTTTGGGGGGCGTCCGTGCCCGACCACCTCAACCTGAACACCCTGTAACACAACAAGGCTCCACTCCAGCCGTCTGCCTTGCCCAGGATCACATAGCCAGGAACAGAGCCGACCTTCCAGATCAGGGACGTCCATGGTCTAAGACACAGAGCAGAAGCTGAGAAGGGTGGAGCCGGCCACCGTGGTGTCATCTGAGTCAGTGCCACAGCAGGATGTGTCAGCAGATTAAAGCACCGTGTGGCAGGACATTAAACAACAAAAACACAGTGCTCGGTTCACAACCCCATTAGTAAAGTAAAAATGTCTTACATGATGGCAATACAGAGACAGACAGACAGACACAGTCACGCTCCGCCCCACAGTGTGAGGGCGACGACAGACCACAAAGAAAACGCCTCGGATTGAATCCCAGCAGCTTGGGAGGCTGAGGCCGGAGGATAGAGAGTTCAAACCCAGCCTCAGCAAAAGCAAGGCACTAAGCAACTCAGCAAGACCCTGTCTGTAAAATAAAATATAAAAAAGAGCTGTGGGTGTGGCTCAGTGGTTAAGTGCCCCTGGGTTCAATCCCCGGTACCAAAAAAAGAAAAGAAAAGGGCCTCCAGAGGTTTCCACAGAGCTGAAAATGCCTGTTACCTGCGATGTCACGGCTGTCCATGGCACAAACCATGGCACAATGCATTCCTCGGGCTGGATGCATTTACAATGCTTTCTAATCATTATTTTAGAGCGTGCCCTCGTCTATTTAAAAAAAAGCATTTACTGTAAATCGTTGTGCTGGGAGAGGCTCCAACATCCGCCTTCACCAGGGCAGCGGCTGGCTACACCAGCCCAGGGCCAGGGCCCTCCAAGATGTCCCCACAATGGTCAAACTGCACAATGGCACCTTCCTCCAACTGCTGATCCATCCTTAAATGACACACGGCTGCATCGCTAGTGACGTGGATACTTAGCAAAATGATAGAAGAAAGTATGAAAGAGGGTAGCCCATCGTAAGTCAATAAGTATAAAGAACCAGGCGGTGTAAGTGGAGAAAAATAAATAGCAGGACAAGAGATTTCCTTTCCAAGAACATGCCTCTCCAGTAAAGTCATCAAATTCTGGGACAGAATATCATCCCATTCTTAGATGAGAACCACACTAAGACCAACATGAGGGCCCCGCAGAGGTTCCCTGAGGGAGACTCACAAGCCCTCGGCGACATCCAGGAGGGGACCAATGGCAGGACCCATCAAGGCCATTTTTAAAAACAGTAAAGATAAATATTTTTAAAAGTTATAAAAAAGCTGTCTTAGGTCAAGAACTATGCCGTTAAATTCCTGGGTGTGAGACAGCGAGGCTGGGAAACCGGGCTGTCGAGACGGCTTCGGGGACTGCTCAGTTGTCCTCCCAAACCCCGCTGCAGAGCAGGGCCGCTCCTCGGCAGCTCCCCTGACAGGAACTTTACTAAGGTTTCTCTTCTTCTCCTTCTTCCCCGCCCCCTAAAGAAAGTTCCTTAAGATGCCTGTGGTTAAAGAAATCTCTTTGCATCTAAAATTCAGGCCCAGATTTCTATTCCAGCAGCTTCATCAAGGGAAAACTGTGTAGAATCCATTTTTAACAAATGATGGTCCTCAGACTCCAGTGAGCTCCAGTGGGCGTCTGGCAGCGTTCGGGGTTTCCTGCCTCCTCTGTTTGATGCGATCTCTGGTCGTAACAGTGTTAGGTCACCCAGACTCAGAGCCTGCCAAACCTCATCTTAGACATTTATGTGGGTTTTCCCGAATACCCCTCAGCAACTTAAATCCTAGATGTTATTGCCAGCTACCAGGGAAATTAAATAGAAAATACAGGAAACATAAAGTGACTAACAGTTAGCAATTGCGCAACTTTTTCGCATGGGCATTTTCCATGGCTGGGAAACAAACCGGAGGGTACAGTGGAACACAGGAGAAGGTTCACAGACATCCTGAGGTTCAGTGTCTACCGACACATGGAGAAACTTCTGGTTTGGTTCCTGGAAGGACTGAATGTTTGAGTCGTAAACTTCTGTGCCTGAGGCTTGTTCAATTATATCTGAGTAGTTATGATTAAACACAATCGGAATTGTGCATTGGCAAAGACTGACACTTAAAACTTTTATAGGTACACAATCACCTTTCTCTCATTAATATAATGAATTCCTAATCAACTGAAATCGAGAACTGTCAAAAAAACACATTTAGACTTTCCTATTAAAATTTAACATTTCACAATCATTTGAGATGGTGTGATGCCCACACCCCCCACACACACACAAAACAAAACAAAAAAACCCCACAAGATAATAAATGCCCAATTTTTTTCAAAGTACATGGTGTTAGTGGACTTTCTGTCACTGTGAGAAAATACCCAAGATAATAAATAATAAGGGGAAAAAAGGTTTATTGTGGCTTACAGTTGCCGAGGTTTCAGTGCATAGTCACTTAGCCCTGTTGCTTTGGGCCTGTGGTGGCACAGTACATGGTGGTGGGAGCACAGAGCAGAGGAGACCTGCTCACCTCAAGACAGCCTGGAAGCAAAGACAGAGGAAGGGGTGGGGATCCCAATATCCCCTCCAAGGGCACCCCCCAGTTCACCTCCTACTAGGCCCCACCCCTCCCCACAGTGCCACAGGCTGGAGGACAGAACTTCAAGCCTCTGGGGACATCTCGAGTCCTAACTATAGCACACAGAATTGGGGAAGTGTTAAGAGACAACCAAGTATAGATGCTACTCAAAGTGTGACAGAACTACCGCAGGGAGGGAGCCGGGCAGGGAGTCTGGACTAGGGCGGTGAAGGACAGCAGCCAGGTCAGGTAAGAGCACCCCCCGAATGTGAGGACGAACAGCAGAAGACACAAGAACACCGTAGGTGCCGACCTGACACCGACTAGAGGGAGTGTTCCATCAAAAGGAAAATGGAATCAGTTGGTTCAAGATGTTTTACACCTGGAATCCCCTGTATTTTTAGATGCAATAGGAATCAAAGCCTTCAGTGAGAACTTTCTTACAATAGGCTTATTTCTCTTGGATTTTTCTGTGGTGCTTGAATTAGTTATTAATTTCAATATTGTGTGTGTGTGTGTATCCACCGCAGGGAAGGTTTAGAAGTTCTCTCTCTCCTCTGTGTCTCCCATCTATGTCTGCCTCTATCTGCAAAAACAGGACGACTTTTTAAAGTGTACTTGTTCATTATGCAAACACACTTAGAGTCAAATCTCTGCCTTATGTTCTAGAACTAGCAGCACTTACCTATCTGCCAGAAACCATATATGCATACATTTCCAGTCTCTCTAGACAGAAGGCAATTTGCTTACCATCTATTTTTTTTACAGTTCTTCCTTGTTTTAAATTATTTATATTAAGATATGTAATCACAAAATAGCACTATTAGTGCTAAGAGTTAGCCCTTTTGGGGGGGTCTCATTTACCCTGTAACTAACAAAAATGGGGGGGAACACTGTGAAAATCTATAAAATCCTTCTTTTAAAAAATGTTTTTCATTCCCATTGACCCCACCGCATAACCCAACAAAGCTTTTGACACTATTTTAGATCAGCCTCCAGAATACAACCAGGGCCAGATGGAAAGCAGCTGACTAAATTAAAACACACTAATTGGGCATCAAATTTCTCCTGCAACGTCCTTTCCCAGCATCATAGATGAGGTATCGTGTGGGTGTCGGATGTACAACTAAGAGGAAATTCATTCTTTTCGTACAAGTAAATCATTTGGATTTGTTTTACTACATTTTCTTATGGGCCCCTAGAAAAGATCCAAGGTAGGGTGTGGGAATGTAACTGGTCAAACATTCAAAGGGCTTTAATTCAACGAGTGAAAACAAGAGTTAGCATCAAGACACACCTAAATCACTTCTGGGTAAGAGGCATTCTTTGCTATATAATCCTAGAAAGCCCAAGGCTACGTCTTGTATATGGACATAGACGTTCTCACCTCCCCGTGAAGGGAGGCAAAGAACTTTGCAGTTAAGTCAGACACAAAAACACTTTTAAAGAACAGATCTCAGGACCTTCTATTCTAATATGTAGTTCCTATTTGATGACATTGCCCAAAACCCACCATGTGAAGTGAACCCTACCTTCAAAGAATCCCTATCAACATAACAATTCAGATCCATGAATCGCAATGCATAGAATGGTCTTCCCCTTGTTGTGTAGTTTTCTTCATGATTCAAAGATGATGGGGACCTCAGATTGTGTCCAGAATGCTGGATCTGAACTCCACTGGTCATGTTTATAGAAGCTTTAGGAGGCCATGTGTTTCTCAGCAAGGTCAGTGTGGACAGTGATAAATCGTGTCATTAGCCCAGACCCTTGAAATGCTGTAATGAAAGTGGCACTTTTCCTCGGTGGTCTTCCTCCCCAACAGCCACTCCATGAGAATACATCCGATGGATTCCAACGGACCCCAGTTTCAGTCCATGGGCTGCTGTAACAAAGTCCCCCTCACTGGGTAGCTAGTAAACAAAACAGGAATTTTATGTCTCAGGGTCTGGAGAGGAAGAGTTCAAGATCAAGTTGCCAGCAGATTGGAGTCTGGCGAGGGCCTTCTCCTGACTCCTTCTCTCTGTGTCTTCGTAGGGAACAGGAGAGAACTCTGGTTTCTTTAGCCCCTTGCCAGGGCACTAATCCCATTCGTGAGGGCTCCACCCTGGCCACAGACCCAGCTCCCTGAGGCCAGCCTCCTAACGCCATGGGGGATAGGTTTCGACACATGAATTGGGGGAAACACCAACATCCAGGCCACACCAGGGACACCCTTCAATCTACCTGCCAGTACTCCTCAAATCTGTCAGATATCAAAACCAAGCAAGTCTGAGAAACCATCACAGGAGGTGTGGTGACCAAGCCTATGTGGTGTCCTGGAGGGGATCCTGGAGCAGAAAAGGATGTTAGGAAAGAGCTCAGCAAAATCTGAACAAACCAAGGTCTTTAGCCAGCAACAGTGTCTCCATACTGGCTCCTTATATGTAACTGACAGTGGGAGAAACCGGGTGTGGGTCTATGCCGACTCTATACTATCATCTCAATTTTTCTGTTATTCTAAACTGTTCTAAAAAAACTAAAATTCATCATAAAATCTATGCAGTCATTTAAAAAAAATTTTTTTAATTGTAGAGGGACACAATACCTTTATTTTATTCACTTATTTTTATGTGGTGCTGAGGGTCAAACCGAGAGCCTCACACATGGGAGGCAAGCGCTCCACTGCGAGCTGTAGCCCCAACCCTATGCAGTTGTCTTTAAAATATAAAATAGCTTCATGTCTACATCTTATTGTAAGTGGTTCAAATAGAATTTATATAGACAGAGAAAGAGAAGGAAAAGAATAAAATGTTAAAAAATGTCAAAAACAAAAGAAAACAATGTCAACTCTTGGACACTGGCTGAGGAATACCTGAGAACTTTTGTCACTCACTTTGCAACCTTCCTGTGTGTCTGGAATTAGACAAAATTATTTTTAAAATTAGAGTAAAAAAAAATTGCCATAAGCAAGAATAAGAGATATCTACTACTAAAAGGGGGGAATATTGATAATATATGTGACAGACAATGAATTCATCTCTTAGTGTGTAAATTATAAGAAAAATACAAATGCCACATTGGAAAAGATAAACAGGTAAGTCACAAAAGGAGGGTAAGGAAAGGGAAATGAAAGGAAAGGAGGGGGATGGGAACAGGGAAGGCAGGAGATTGAACTGGACGTGATTTTCCTGTGTTTCTACATGAATACAAGACCAGTGAAACTCCACATCATGTAGAACCACAAAAATGGGAAGCTCTACTCCAGGTATGTATGATATGTCAAAATACACGTTACTGTCATGTATAACTAAAAAGAACAAATTAAAAATTTTTTTAAATGACACATAAGAGGCAATTGACATATGTATAGAAGTGTGTATATGTATATATAAGTGTGTATGTATGCATATATGTGTCTACATGTGTTTGCGTGCATATACACATATGTATATAATGTCAGTATCAAAAGAGAAATGTACCCAGGCATGGTGGCTCACTCCTGTAATCCCAGTGGCTTGGAGGCTGAGGCAGGAGGATCTCAAGTTCAGAGCCAGCTTCAGCAACTCTCAAAATAAAAATGACTGGAGATGAAGCTCAGTGGAAAAGTGCACCTGAGTTTAATCCCCAGGAGAAAGAGAGAGAGAGAGAGAGAGAGAGAGAGAGAGAGAGAGAGAGAGAAATATAAACTTTTTAAGAACTGTGATAAAAACTTCCCTAATAATTGCCCCTCCCACAGTAAGGTAACATATTAAGGGCAAATCTGAAACTAACCAAAAACTCCAAAGTCAGAGACCTTATCATTAAATGCTCACGATTCTGTTGCTGGGTGCCCCAGCTTGTCCACTGATATGGCTGCAATTCGGTCACAGAAGTTTTTAACGACATCCAGTCCCTTTGACCCTACATTTCCTTTTACTTAGAATTTATCCTAAGGAAATAAGCAGAGAGATGGAAAATTACATGCAAGGCAGTTAGTTCATTATAACACTATAAAAATATTATGTCACAAGTCTAAGGAGTGGGATCAGTCAGATGATGGATTACTGAGTGTTCATGAAAAAAATCCCACGGTGGAAAAGTGTTTATTGACAGAAAAGTTAACCTTACGTCCACTGCTGACACTACTTCTCTTGGAGGGGTGGTATTATTTTGCTGGCATTATCTTTCTGGCACCCACGGAGGAGGCCCCCTGGGCTGCAGGACATGGGGCGGCTGGTCGTACACTGAAGGAAGACATGGCTGGGCCCAGCAGCTGAGGAGCCTCCAGAAAAGCTGAAGACCTACAACTGAGAAGGGACCAGGCTGCACGGCAAAAGGTGAGTTTCCCCAACTTACAAAACGCTACAGATTCATTAATCCTGCATATATTTAGGTACCTGGTATGTTCAAAATATAGTGCAAGATGGCCCAAGAGGAAAGGAAGGAAGGGAGTCTATAAAATTGGGTAAGGAATGTTACTTGTCCTTAGTGGAGCTCACAATTCAGCAGGAGTGACCAGAAGAATTTCACACCTAGCTACGGCATAAGGAAGAACCCTGGAGGAAGGACAGAGACTCCCTGGAGATGAAAATCAAGGAGGCCTCTAAGATGAAGAGAGAGGCATCTTTGGCTGACTGCTGTTGTCCTGGAAACACTAAAAAACAAACAAACAAACAAACAAAAAACATGCAAGGGCAGGATAGGGATTCAAAAACAGGAAAGAGGAGAAAAGTAGAAAGCCTCATTGTGGACAGGATGAATATGTTGACTTGGCTGAAAATGGGATAAACGTAAGGAAGTCAGTGCTAAGAACTGGGAAGGTTGGCTAAGGTCAGAGAATAACAAGACTCCAGTGATGGACGTCCAGACTCAGCATACTGGACGAGTGGGGTCACTAAAGGTTGCTGGGCACTCTGCAAGCCTGACATAACCTGCACTAGTGAGATGGACCTGGTGTCCATTGCTGACAATGAGGTGGACCAGATCTCCAGAGAAACCCTCCTAGGACAGAGCACCTCCACTGCAGGCAGATGATTTAAAGCATCTTTGTTAGCACATGACCGGAAATCCTCAGAGCCTGGCTTAGCAGGAAAGTATGACTCCAAAAAGGCAAGAAAATGGTGGGGTTGGCATCTCCGTGAGAGCGCCTGCCTAGAGCAGGAGTCAGCAAATGTCGGCCGTGGCCACACCTGACTTGCCACCCTTTCTGTAAATAAAGCTTTATGGGACCCGGCCACACCCACTCGTTCCTGTGTTCTGCTCTCATGCTGCAACCACCGAGATGAGTAGCTGCCACAGAGACGTGTGGTCCACACAGCCTGAAGAGGGACAGTCTGGCCCTTCCCAGGAAGAACTCTGCTGAGGCCTGGGCTTGAGCTACAGTTGGCTGGGTCTGTGGGACTTGGGACCGGCACAGAATGGGATGCCATATGAAAGGCTCTGCATACAGCTTGCACCCTTCAGCGCCTTCAGCAGACGAACCATGAGAAAGTCTGCTCTGAAGAAGGAGATGGAGGAAAGTCTTGCTCATTCATATCTTGGCTGCGGTAGAAAGAAAAAAGATCCCTCTGAGAATTCCTTTCCACAAGCCCATCCTCACTCAGGTTAAAGCCCACCTATCTGTGTGGTGACCCAAACCAAACCAAAACACACACACACACACACACACACACACACACAATCCTCCCACATGATCTGTGGGGTGACCTCCCCAAAAATCTTCTAACCAAAAATTCATTTTATTTAAGCAATTCAGCTATTAGTGACTTTGGGTGTCTAGCAAAACAAAACAGAACAAAAAACAATCTTTGATTTCCCACAGATAAAGTTTTCCAAAGAATATAATAACATAAACTTTGAATCAAAAAGCACAAAACAGGCTGTGTGTAGTGGCGCACACCTGTCATTCCAGCAGCTTGAGAGGCTGAGGCAGGAGGATCTTGAGTTCAAAGCCATCCTCAGCAAAAGCCAGGTGCTAAGTAACTCAGTTTAGAGTTACTGTCTCTAAATAAAATATAAAAATGGGCTGGAGATGTGGCTCAGTGGTGAAGTGCCCCTGAGTTCAATATCTGGTACCTTAAAAAAAAGCACAAACCATATGAGGAAACAAATTACTAAAACTAAACAGAACAAACTGCATAATTAAACCCACAAAGGTTATAGATAGTGAAACTATTAGATACCAAACATAAAATATTTACCATGATTAAAGAATAAAGAAATAAAAGAAAGTATCCGATAAGGAAAAAGAGATTACCAAAAATGTTCCAGTATATTTCAAATATAACCAAATATAACATCTAAAAATGACAGACATAATTAACATAATAAAGTCATCTAAAGTAGCAGATACAGCTGAAGAGAGCAATAGCAAATTGGAAGATCAATTTGAAGAAACTACACAAAATCCAGCACACAAAGAGAAAAAAGTAGAAAATCCAAGAGTTGAGAGTTACAAAGGACAGAGTAAGAAGGCCTGTTAATCATCTAATCCAAGTTATAGAAAAAGAGAAAAGAATGGAAAGAAGAAACAGAGGCAATAGGAATAATGTCTAAAAATTGTTTGTTGAATGACAACAATCCTCAGAATGGAAATGACTCTCACAGTCCCATTGTAAGTCAACTGCAATGCAGCAGCAGAGAGAAAGGCATAGGCAAAAAGTATATAAGTACAAAAAAGAACAACAGACTTGTGACTAACTGTTCATTAGTCACAATAATTGATCACAATAGAAGACAGTGGAATAATGTGTTATGATTTGTGTATGAAATGTCCCCCTTTTGTGTTGGAGGCTTGGTCCAGAGGTGGTACTCTGAGAAGTGATTGGATCATGAGGGTTCTGACCTCATCAGGGGATTCATCCACTAATAGCTGGACCGTCTGGAGATGGTGGAAACTGTAGGAAGGTGGGGTGTGGTTGGAGGAAGTAGGTCAGTGGGGGCATGCCCTTGGGGATCATCTGTAGCCCCTGTTCCCTTTGTCTGTCTCTCTCTCTCTGTTTCTCTTTCCTTACTGTCCTGACCCATATTGGGACAAGACTGGAGGTCCATCCTGTTCACAACGCAGCTCCGCCTCTGCCTGATTCTTCTTCCTCCCCCTTCCTTCAACACTCTCTGAGAAATGTCCTCCCCGCTGATCTCCACCTGAGAGGCAGCTTCTCCAGGAAGCCAGTCTGCAGCAGACATCCAGGGCACAGGGCTGGGGGAGTAAGGTGGGAGAGAAGGCTGACCGACAATCAGACTTTGGAGCCACTCGTACAGAGTTCACAACCGAAGCGCAGGAGCTGAATGAGACGGCTAAATCAAAGAAGAAGCTCGCAGCCCCAGAGAGGCCTCCACGTCAGTGTACAAGGAAGAGACTAGAGGCTGTGGAGGACCGAGGAGTGGTGCTCCATGTAACGTCATCAAGGTCAAGGACGGGACGCTCCACGATGTGTAGGTGAAGTACTGAATGTGCAGGTAAGGAGAGGACTGTTGGACGCCGAGGTTTCCTGACCACAGCCACCTTCCATCCCCCTTTGGTATTTTTTTGTGTGCGGGAGGTTGAGCCTCAGGCCTTGTACACCTAGGCAAGCACACCATCAGTGAGCCACATCCCCAGCCCTTCTGAAAACTGTCTTATTTTAAGGCAGGGTCTCCATGTAACCCAGGCTGGCCTTGAACTTGTGGTCAAAAAAAAATTGTACCTGATAACATGAGGATAGATGATGACCCAACTTCAATTTTCTGTTCTTCTTTTTTTTTTTTTTTCACAAGACAGGATAAGGGAGGAACCTGCCATGGTTGAAAGAAAGCTGGCATTGCTGCGGCGGGAATCCACAGTGACCCTGGGTGCATGAGCAACCTCCGCCTTCCTTGTGACCAGGGTGTGACAACAGCATGTGCTTGCAACATGGTGAAGTTAAACTAATTTACGTACAGCCTCATACAGTGCCTGGTTCTTAGTAAATGCTGTAAAAGTGTTAGCGGTTACTAGCTACTATTCCTAATTACAGAATCTCATGAGCACATTTTCCTGTTTATAAAATCATCACGAGCCTACGCATAGATATTCCATATTTTACTTGGATACTTGCCCTAGTAACAAGCCAGTTTTTCACTATTTTGAATAACACTGCCTCAAAGGTCCTTGTATATAAAGCTTTCTGTGTTTATGATTCTGTTCTGAGTTTAGAGGAGCTCAGGGTCTGATTCTCAAAGATTTTTAAGGTCGTACAATCTGGATCCTTGATCTAATGAATCTTCCTTTGTGTTTTCACATCAGCTGTTTGTATTCACCCAAGTCTTCTCTTCCATCATTTAGGCTCGCACCTATGGCCAAGATGGTCAACAACAGTGCCACATACTATCATAAAGTGCTCTGAGAGAGATAATAGTCGTTATGAGTATCGTTTCCTTTAATGAGATGGGGCAAATGCATTGAAGTATTAAATTAAAAATAGAAACAACCAGAAATCTCAAGTGACTGGAAATACATCTGAATTTCACTTTGAAAAAGTAGAATCCATCAGAACCGTATGTAGTGGATACTCATATTTACTGAGCATCCACTATATAATGAATGGAAGACTCACTGATTGTCCTGATGCATGTCTGGAAGCATCAGGAGTACTTAATGAGAGTAAGCTTGATCACATTTCTAAGTCAGAGAAACTAAGTTTTGGTCACATATTATCCCAAACAGTTTTCACTACTCACAGCTTTCTAAGGCTAATGACTTAATCATAATAGAAAAAACAACATAGGAACGGACATTTGTCTTAATTTCACAGTCAAATATGCCTTTTTTAGGGGAAAAAATGTCTGTCACCTTTAAGATATCAGCAATTTGCAATAATTATTTTAAGGTTAGTATAATCTGGAAAAAATATGTGTTTAATCCCACAGTTTTATGAAGAAGTCAAAATAACTCAAAAGAAAGTATGGTCACAAATGTATGGACACCTTTAACTCGAGTATCAACTAATATCCATCTGACCTTAGTAACTGATTTGAAATTCATATCCTCTCATATAAAAGGAGTATTAATCCAAAGCCCTGAGTTCAAGTGCACTAGAATGTTGTAAACCCCAAAGGATTTATTGTAGAAAACTCTGAATATCAGCCTGTCTGAGGCCAGACACCATTCCTGCTCTCCTGAGTCCCAAAGTCCCAGGATCCGTGCCTCTGCCTTAGCTGCCCTCAGCCCCTAGAATCCCGGTCACCAACAGCTGGGATCTCTGCAAAAACTTTCCCGAGTAACACAAACTAGGTTGCCAATCTCTACCCACATGCCACACTGGAACAAATCATTTGGAAAACATTAGACCCAGAAAACATCTTGCATTTCCCACCTCCCTCTCTCTCTGTCATTCTGAGGTTTTCATGGAAGCCCTAAGCCTTCTGTTGGTCAGCTGGAGCTTCTTCCATGATCTAATCTTCAAACTACACTGTTCCTCCCTTGGCCTCCTCCCCTTCCGTAAAGGGCGCCATCATCCACTCACTCAAACCAGCGAGGTGAAGTCACCCTAACTCTTCCTTTCCTTCTCTCCTGTGTGCACGCTATCAGTAAGTCCTGTCGATTCCAGATCCCAATGGAAAGCCAGATCAGCCTTTCTGGGGTCCTTTTGCTGGTCTCCTTTCCAACTACCACACCCTTTCTCAAACCCTCAGTTCTCACTTGGACACACGCAGCAGCCTCCTGAATGCGTTCAGAATGATCTCCCCCCAGTTCCCCCAACACACCAAGCTCTCTCCCACTCTGTCCTTGCCTCACACTGACCCTGTACCTGACATGTGCTTTCTGCAGGCTTGACCTGGACCAATCCTTCCTAGATTTCAGTCTCAGAACATGTCATCTCCCCAGGGTGACCTTCCCGCCCACTTAGACAAATAAACTCATCTCCTGCCACTGTCCCACTGTCCTCTGTCCTCAGCAGTTTTGATTGCTCACTGACTTTTAGAATGACATATATCTGCTAGTTATTTATTATCTTTCTTCCTCATGAGACCATAAATTTCACGAAGGCGAAGATTAATCCATTGTGCTCCCCAGTGTACACCAGTGCTGGGACAGTGACTGGCAGGCAGTGGGAAGCTTATTAAATATCAGTTGAATAAATGAATGGGTATCGTGTGACCCCCTTACTGAAGACTGAACCCTCCGATGCTCCCCAGCTTTACCTCGGGGCACTCAGCTCCTCCATGGGCTACAGATACGAGACATTTCTGAACAAATGTCCTGCACTCCTAAACTTTTCACTCCACCATCTCCTCGTTCCTAACTCAAACTGGGCTCTTCTGTGAGAACCAGCTTCCCCAGTGATCACTCCAGTTGAAGCAGTCACCTCTCCCGTTCAGACCCTGGAAAGTAGAATCATTCCAGATCCCTGAAAGGATGAGTAGGGCAGAAAGGCACCCACCAACTTCTCAAGGAAAATAAGTCAGTGTGATCGGCACAAGGATTAGAGAACCAAGAGAAATCAACTGTGTTCATTTTAACATCAAACTCACAGTTTTATTCTTCTGTGACATGGATTGGAAAAAAAACCATCTTTTTCAAATCAATATCCAATCATTGACTATTATCCATTGTCCTTGCATTTCAGAGAAAATTGTAAAGCTATTTATTCATATCAAAAAGCTCTTCGGGGGCTTTATTTTATATACAGGTTAAATCTAATTTTTTTAAAAGGAAACATGGGTCTGGATGCTTAGAAGTAAATAGTCACAGATTTAGTACTTGCTGGCTGGCTTTCACAGCTGCAAAGAAGGCTTTCCTGCCCTTAGCGCCTCTCCTGAGGACTGCAGGTGACGGATACTGCACTATTACAGAGACCTTGTGTTGTTGTTTTTTTTTTTTTGTCTTAAGGTTTTATGGCTCTGAAGAGGAAATACTGCAGAGTCAAGCAAGGCGTTTTTAGGTTATGAATCATTTATGCTCTTTGGATTTAATGAAACGACATTCTGAACAATTAAATGGTGTGTAATAAGCTATCAAGAAATTGACAATCTTACAATGAAAGAGGTTCAAAAATCTCTCAAAGAATTTATAACCATAATAATAAAAACAAAATATTACTGAGCCACGGTTGGCCTGGGCAGTGCCTAAGCACTGTCCCACACATTTATCCAGCCAGTAGTCTATGAACAGGGACCACTCTTACCCCCATAATACAAGGCACAGAGGTTAAACAATTTGCCCAAAGCCACCCAGCTGGTGAGAGCTAGAGAAAGATCCCACACACCCACCTGAGAGCAGGAACTCTTCATCATGGCAACCTCTTCCTATTCTTCATTGTCCAGGACAAAATAAATGCCTGTTGCCAAGAGACAAATTTGGTAAAACAATACCAAGTTATTTTAGGACTAAGCTGAAGAGGTTGGCATCTCGGAGCCTTCTCTTTTTTTGATGTAACCATTCTCTCTGTATATGGTGTGTATGCATCTGCACTGGTATCTATATAAACACACCTCCCCTGTGTTGCTGGCAATGAATAAGTGAAACATATTTCTGAAATCTCTTAATCAAAAGTTTACATTAATAATTTTAATTAATTAATTTGGCAAGGGACTAGAGCACACCCTACTGGCCAGCTAATAGGAAATACAGCATTTACTTGGGACAAAATGTCTAAATATTTAAATCAGAAGGTAAAGTCAAATTTCTGCTTGAAAAAAAAAATTATCTTGAAAACATCGACTATGTATCTAAATTAAATTGATCCACAGGATACTAAAAAAATTCTAACAGTTACTGATTCCAGAGGTGGGATGGAATTAGAAAAACATCCGTCAAAAGCATCAAATATTTATTAAAGCAACATTAGGTATCTGAAGGGTGACTCAATTAAAACTAAACAACTAGATAGACTGTCCAAAACCTATACTAAACAAAAGTTAGTTAAGCCCTGCCTCTGACATCTAAAACACAGACTAATAAATTGCAAGTAGCCCATCCGTCTTCTCACAGGCTACATATACCAAGTAGAAAGGAAGGGAAAAATGGAGTATTGCTACTATTCAAATGGTTGCTAAGGGAAAAGCTCAATGGGAGACTCTGTTGTGATGTGGCACTCACAGATGAATGGTGGGCTCTTACCAGCACATCCATTCGAAAGTAATCCACAATTTATTGGAGATTATACACACACACACACACACACACACACACGATTGTTTTCAAAACAATGCAGTACACTAAACAAACAGCCTATAAAAAATACATTTCTTCCATTGGGCGTGTAGATTTTTATTGCATGCTTGCTTACAGACTAGTAAAAAAAAAGTGCATATTATACATTTATATCATGTATAGATAGAAATAAAAGCTCTGGGACTAAAAGGGTAATGCAAAAAGGATCTTGTTTTAAAATATGTCTTTATGAACAAGGAGAAATGCATAAGTTTTCTCATGTAATCCTTCACAGCCGAGAAAGACAAACACCAAAATGTGCATACTCTTCTACAGGATTCCAATATCAAAACGTGGATATAAGTTGTACATTTGATAAGGTCTGCCCAGCATCTCTATACATACACGACTTGTGGAATTTCCTGGTGAGGACAGAAAGGAGTAATGTCCTCAGGACAACAGTATGGTTCTCAGGATCCTGAGACAGAGCTTCAAGCTTTTTCTCACTCCAGGGATAGCAATTCTTTTGCTGAAAAGGGATTGCCCGCACAACGACTATCTGGGTCAATATGATGTTGAGTCTAATGTTTTAGATGTCATGCTCTATTAAAACAGTGTCCATTCCGTGAGAAATGGCCTCAAAATTAAATCAACTCTGAGAAATATATATTTTTTTAAATACATTACTCAATACTTAGGTTCAGTAATCTAATTTCCTAAATCTCTAATGAGTGGTCACTTGCTAAACATAATATGATAGAATTACTTCACGTTGCTTCACATTTTCCTTTCAGACTCTTCCCCAAACATTCTATGATACTACTGACATATCAATGTTATTATAAAATAGTAAGTAGACTACTAGATAAAAGATTTGTGGAGCATAACTTTTCTCATGTAATCCTTCACAGCTGAGAAAGACTTATTATATGAACAAAATTATGAACCAAATTCAGTTAACTAGCAGCTATAACTGTTTTTCCCCAAAAATGAATAAATCAAATGTTTATTTTCCAAGATTAAAATAGATCAGAAGAGAAATCAATGAATCATGTGTTACTCATATGATTTTGTGATTTTTGATGATTTACCAAAACATTAGCACATCATACAGATCACCACTATATAGTAAGTATCCTGTTGATCTTCTTTCTCTAAAGAAGGGGTGTGTTTGATGGTTGCTCTGGTGATTATCACTGTTTTATGAATAGGGGAATGTAAAAGCATGCCAATAAGGCCAAAGCACAAATTACAGCTGTATTGTGGTGACTTGAAAGAGCGTAACTAGGGTTCCTTTTGAATGAAACTGGAGCTCATCTAGGTCCACGTTCAGTAAATGCTGTACTGTGAGGTCTGAAAAGATGTTCTGGGCAAGTTCTCAGGCGGATCTTTTTTTTTTTTTTTTTCACGCTGCTAACAGCATATGGGTAGTGGTGAACATAAAACAGGGAGGTGGAGATGGAATCTGGATAGATTTTCTGTAAACCAAAAAAACCTAGTTAAGTTGGTAAGAAAATCAGCAATTCTTTGTGACTAATTCCTATAATACTAAATGAATACAATAAGTAAGAATATAGGGAAGACAGGATAACTCCAATGTTGATAAATAGCCTGGACATGAAAATGACCCCACAGCCCTCTAGGCCAGAAGGTACCGTTGAAAGAACAGGATAACTGTCCTTGCAAGTGAAAGGGGGCAAAGGGATACTTCAGTTTTTCATTTTTAATTTGGTGCTTAAGGCCTTGAATTCAAAATGAGGCCTTTGAATTAAATTTAAAAGGATGTAAGTAAACAATGTTGGAGAAAAGGCAAATCATTTCACGGGGTGCAAAGTTAATAGTTAACTTGATAATGAGGCCAGAATCTCATTCCATATGTTAAACAACCTCAATTAGGTTGTGCTAAACGTATAACTATCAGGCATTATTGCTGAAGTGCAAGAAGGGCTCTATGGAGACCAAAGAGGTCAGTAGCAGTCTTTGGCCTCTACTCCATAAAGTACCATTTAGGAAATCTGTTCTCGTTAATACTGGAGGGTTTCCGTTTGTTTGCTTTTTTTCTTACTTTAGCCACTCTTGGTTTGTTATCATTTGTATTATTTATTTTACGGTTAAACTATAAGCCCAAGTTGCATCACGGGTGCCCCCAGAAACCTCCTCCTACAGGCTTGTTCGTGGTCTGTCCTGGGGCATCGCACGGCTGCCCGGTGCCAGGAGATATCCAGGCCAGCTTGGGTCTAACAGGTAAACAGGAGAAGAACCAGGGCCTCCAGGACCCAGCTGGGGCTGCCCCTAGAAGTGGTGGGCGGCCTGAAAAGGTCAGCAGCACCAGGACCGGGCTCCTTTTCCAATATGTGGTCAGAAGAGCCCTTGCCTTCCCCTGGTGGCCCTGCTCTCAACAAGGAGTCCTGGCTGCCCCTCTGTCTCTCACTGCCCCTCGCCGTCCCTCATTGTCCTGCACTGTCCCACTGTGTCCTGCACAGACTCACCCTCACTGTCTCTCACAGTCCCATAACGTCCAGCACTGTTCCAGCCATTCCTCACCGTCCCTCGCGGTCCCGCGCCATCCCTCACTGTGCCGTGTTGTCCCCACAATCCTCCCCTGCCCCTCACCGACCTACAGGGTCATCCCTCCCCGTTCCCCGCCGTCCCTCACCATCCCTTCCCGTCCCTCACAGTCCCTTGCTATCCCTCCTGTCCCTTACTGCCCTGCCCCGCCCCTCACGTCCCCGGGCCCCTCCGAGTCCCTCGCCGTCCCGCCCCGTCCCGAGCTGTGGCCTCGCAGGCGCTGCCCTCGCCCCGTCCGGGTCCTGGTCCCGTCCGCCCGGCTCCCGCAGGAGGGGACGGCACGCACTATTCCCGGGGGCGGGGAATTGGGGGAAATTCCGCGCGAGGCCGGCTGCGCGCAGACTTCTGAGAAAACCCTGAGTGTAGGCTGTCGGGGGCGGCTGCCCGGATCCGCGAAGGCGAAGAGCCAGGGGCCTCCAGCGAGCCGGGGGCCTCCCGCGACGCCCTCCGGGACCCCGCAGCAGCTCCAGCCCGGCATCGCCCCTTTAAGCGGCTTGCCGCTCGGATTGGCTGCGCGGCGGGGGCGGGGCGGTGGGTTGACGTCACGCTCGGCGCTTACGCTAAATACTCAGCGGCGGCGGCGGCGGCGGCGGCCGGGTGCGAGGCAGGCGGCGCGAGCGGGAGGGCAAGCGAGCGAGCGAAGGAGCGAGCGGCGAGGCGCCTGCGCGATGTCCGGGCCCCGGAGCCCGCGGCGCTGAGCCGGCCTGACGGACATGCGCGGGAGGGCGCCGTGGGGCAGCCGCCGCTCCCCCGGGGTAAGGCGCTCGGCGCTGCGGGCGGGCGGACGGGCGGCGCGGCGCCCCTCGGGCCCTGCGCGGGCGGCTCCGCGGGGCGGGGACGTGGGGCGCGCGGACAGGGCCGCCGCGACGCCGAGCTGCTCCGGGACGCGCCGAGGGGCAGGGGCGGGCCCGCGCCGGGCGTTTCTTGCGGCGTGCGGAGGGCCGGGCCCGAGCTCGCCCCGGCGCGGGCGTGGGTGCCGGCGACCCTCGGCGCGACCCTCGCCCCGGGGCCCTGTACGCGTCCCCGCCGGGCACCGGGTGCCTGCGGAGGGCGCGGGGCGGGCGGCGGGCTCCTGCGGCCCGCGCCCCGTTTCTGTCCTGCCGGGGCTGCGTGCCCGGTCGAACCCGAGCGCCCCTGAAGCCTGCCGGGGACGCTCCGGTGGGCGGCGGCACCGGCTCTCGGTCGCGGCCGGCCTCCGTCCCTCTGCCGGAGCTCTCGGCGCCCAGGTCGTTTCCTCGGTCTGTATTTGTAAATTGACCCGAGTTGTTTCGTGTTCTTTCCCTCCTCTTGTAGAATCTCGCTCTTTAAGGGCACTGCGGGATTCCGTGCTGAGAACCTGAAAGCTGACCGGGAATTTCGTGTACAAATTAGACGATTTCGTGGTGCAAATTAGACGATTCCTTGACCATGATTGGTGCTGTATCGGTCCTTCCTAGGTCTTTATTAGGATTTCATCATTGCTTGAAAGAAACCAGTCTCTTCCCTGATAAAAATGTGAATAGATTGTTAGTCATGAACTTAAGTAGTGCAGTCAGAATAGAGACTGTAGCTTTAAAAGAGATGTGTTGGTGACTTCAGGTACACCTGCAACACAGGTAGGGCAGGACTGGTTTCTAGGCAACTGTCAGAGGTGAAGAAAGGTGAGGTTTAAAATGCCCTTTTTTTTTCCCCTCCTGAAGAACAAGAGTTCTGCAAAGTTTCAAGCTTTTGTAAATCTCCAAGGATGTAGTAGATATATCTTTGTTGAAACTGAAACATCTAAGTTCACTATACTGAGTCTTGTTTTTTTTTTTTTTAAGTTGTATTTCTTGACATAATTGTAATTAATTTTCAGAGACATTTTACTTAAACAGACCAAAGACAGGTACCTATATCAGCAGAAGACCAAATTTTTGCAAAGCCCCAACTAAAAGGTTTCTTGCTAGCCTGATAAGTATATTATCAACCCATCCCTTTTCTGGATAGTAGCAGGTTTGAAAAGAAAAACATAGATTTTAGTATGGATTTCAGACATGATTTGCATTCCCTCACTTCCTGCAGAGCTTCTTTTCACTGTGTGTTCTGGTGGACATTTACTAATAGACAAGAGAAGTCTTAACTATCAGTTTATAACCTGGCAGTTATATTAGATGGTAAACTCCTTAAGGGCAGGAACTCTGCCTTGTACAGCTTTTTATCTTAGGCAGCCTTGCACAGAGTTGATATTGATAAATAAATGCACGAAAGCATGTTTTACATTTTAAGGCTCAGCAGGATTGGACTAGTCACTGATAAGGGTTGGAAAGCAAATCTATTTTTTATGGCTGTTGTGAAATGTCCGAATTCATATTTGAAGTTGAAATGTTTGTTTTCAATGAATTCTTTTTCCTATTTTTAGTTCACAGTAGATACTGCTTACCCTTTTGTGAGGTTTAATTATGCTGTGGTCTTGAGTTTTTATGTGAAAATAACTCTTCACAGCTGCTGCTCAGAAGTTAAACTAGATAATACTTCCTTTCTGCTTATACTAATGGTAGCTTTTAAAAGCAAGTTGCCTAAATTACAGGTACAATCTAACATGCTTGAGACTGACCTGATTGTCAACATACCATCAAGTTGCTTTAGAAAGGTGAGCAGAGGAGGGGAAAGGTGGTGCCCAGGGTAATCCCAGGAATTTGAATGTCGTAGGCTCCCTCTACCAGAGAAGCAACTCTGCTCATAATCTAAATAAATATGAATTGGTACCTCATCATCGGGCACCCTCAGCACACTCTGCAGGTGTTTGGCCATACTTTGTAAAAGCGAATGAAGAACCAGCTTACTAGATAAACACAGTCCAGTTGTGGTATTCTGGCATTATTTGCACAGAATAAACACATGCTTTGTAAAGGTACATAAAACTGGTAAATTTCAGGCTCCTAAATGTAAATTGCTAACTTAATAGAGAATTAGTGTTAAGAGAGAGAGAAAAGGTAGTGTGAGATTCTGATTTCAAATGTTGAGAGGAAAAAAGATTTTGAGATTAGGAGACTTCATTGACAAATCCAACTTTTTATGTCATAAAATTGGGCAGTATATTATGAAGCCCCTTTGTAAATCAAAGGGAAAACCTTCATAAGGTCTGTCTAGGGAGGAGCAGCAACCTATGGGTTGAGGACTTGAAATGGTGACACGGTGACATGAAGGGAACCCTCCGCTAAAAGATATGTCCTCCTCCTTTCTATTTTTCTGTTTATTCCTCTATAGTTTCCAAGTTTAGTTTTTAGTATTAGAATGAAGAGGGGGGGGGGAAAACTTATAGGAAAAAGAAATTGGGCAGTATTACAAAAAGACCACAATCTTCTAGATCTCAGTGAATATGTCTTTAAAATGTGGGACTTGGGCTACAGGAATTAGACTTCTTTTCAACTTGGAAATGGAATGGCAGGGATTAGACAGCATTGTTCAAAAGCTCTATTAATGACCCACAGATAGGAAACTTACCTAGTTACAGATTGCTTGTTAGAAACAGTTTTGCCCTCTGTGGAAGGCTCTTCTCCCAACTGACAGCTGCTTTTCCATTCTTTATAACTCTATTTGAAAAGTCCCTTGCTCAGTGAGACCTTTCTTGACCACCTGTATAAATACGTTCTCTTCTACCTCCTTATCCTGTCACTGTACCCTGTTTCCTTGAAAGTTATCACAATCTGAAATTGCTGGAATTGTTTGATTGCTTATATGTCATTTTCCTCCCTCATTAGATCAGAAATTTCCATCAGGCAGCAACCACGTCTGTTTTTCACCTAGCATAGTATCCAGTCCAGTCACCTAGCATAGTATCCAGTCCAGAACAAGTGTTTGATAAGTATTTGTGAAAAGAATTAATGCATGGCGGCTAAGAATTTGAGCTGAGATATGGAGATGTGGCTCAGTGGTAGAGCACTTGGTTTGAGCCCCAGTACTGGAAAAAAAAAGTTTCTGATCTCCTATCTCTATAGTTAGCCAGCGCTTAGCATTGCACTTAGCAACTATTTGCTTCAGTTTCCCCATTAATAAACAGTGTTAGGCAGAGAAGCAAGTTGCTCCTGACATGAAGATGCTGTAGAAAGCAGAGGCAGTGAGTGTGTGCTGGGCAGAAGAGCCCTGCCAGCCCTTTTGTTCATAGCAGGAGGTTTCACCTCACTTGGTTTCCTCATTTGCAAACTGGAGAGTATAATCCCTAACTCTTCTTAGAGGGATGTTGTGGGGATCAAGTGAGATAATGTTGGAGAAAGTGCTTTGTAATTCGTACAGTGCTTTACGAATATATTCTATTGTTGTTAAATTCCAGATTTTACCATAAAGCCTGATTATAATGCCATCATTAGGATCCATGCTGTAGGGGTATGTTAGAAAAGGCCCGTTGGGTATATGTAGTAACCCCTTTTACGAGTAAAGACAGACCTGTGCTATATCAAATACTATGTTGTAACAGGTTACATCATGATGGGGCATCACTCTATCATTAAAGATTGAGGGCTTCAAAAGAATTGTTGCACGTGGTCATAATAGAAGGTCAGACTGATACCTTTACCCACCCATTTAGATGCTAGGCCAGATGTACAATTAATGATTTTTAATAAGGAAAATTTGGGGGAGTTGAAGTAGAACAGGACCTTTTTTTTTCTTTTTTCTTTCTTTCTTTCTTTTTTTTTAAGGGATTGAACCTAGGGTCCCTCTACCACTGAGCTACATCAGTGGTAAAAAGACCCTTTTAAAATTTTGAGACAGGGTCTCACTGAGTTGCTGAGTCTGGCCTCAGACTTGTGATCCTTCTGCCTCAGGCTCCCAAGTCACTAGGATTACAGGAAAAACAGGAACTTTCATAGCCTACAGGCTCTCCCAGAAAAACTATTTATCAACCAAAATGCCCCCAAAAGTTTATCTGCCCTACCCATAAAGGTGAAGTGTTATGCTTGGTCAGATCTTACCCCGCCAGTTTGAATAGCCTGAAGGACTGGAAGAGGCAGTGGTGTGGTGGTCAAAACCTGGACTTTGAAGCCGGGCTTCCTGGCCTAAGTCCTGGCCTTGCCTCTCACCATGTTTGACCTGAAGCAAGTTCCTTAACTCTCTGTGCCTCAAGCCCCTCATCTATAAATAAGAGTAGTAATGATGACCCACTTCACAGGGTTGATGAGAGCATTAAATAAATTAATATACACACGAAGCCCTTAGAACAATGCCTGGCAGATAAGTGTCCAGTGAATGTTAGTTATTACTAATGATTATGTATTCATTCTAACAGTCTAGAGTTACCCACTGGGTGACTTGAATGCTTGTTAAATAAATTTGAAGCTTTCAAGACTAACTTCCCAAGTTTAGACCATTGTGCTCATTCTCATTGTGATTGCAGTAGAATTCATGAACCTTTCACAGTCATAGGTCTATTGTATGTGTATGTCAAAATAGAATATTTTCCACCTTCTGTGTATGTATATATACACACACATATAAACATATAAAATATATATATATATATGACTAACTTGATTCTTGTGCTTTGTAGGAAAAGTACAAAGGACAAAAGAATATATTTCTGTTCTATTTTTCTGCTACCCAATTAAAATCACGTGGGACTAAGTGAATCAAAAGACTATTGATTATGGTAGTTGAACGAATAGGCCATTTCTTTTGGCTGGAAAGTTTCCAGATTATCAAAGAAATTATGTCATTTAATTTTAATTTTGATAGTCTGAAGATAAATTATTTTCCTTGTTGCCTACATTTTTACCACCTACAAATGGGCTGTTATGTGCTGAGGATGTTAAAGGGCCTCCGAGGAATGGAGCTATAAAAACAGACCCAAATGTTCATTCTCATCATTTTGAACTACATTTTAATATTTGCTGAAACCATAAAGTTTTACTTGAATTCATGCATGAATATTTTAATTGCATTTTACTTTAAAAGGTCTTCCATGTAAAGACTATTTCTGCTTTTCTATGGCAGCAGAGTACAGTAAAGGCAATTTTCCTAACTTGCTTCCTTTTTTCCCTACCTCCAAATCATAGCCTATTAAAATGAAATCTGAAATCTGAATTGAGGCCTTTGTTTTTAGAAAATCTACGAAGTGTCCTTTTTCTTTCAGCAAATAAATTCACGTTATTCAACTATGTAGCTATCATAAAAACTGAACATGTAGATGAATATCAAATTAGTAAGCTTAGATTATTAATAAAATTCCATTAAAATAGCTAACATTTATGCTTAATGCATCAATAGCCTGATTACAAGTGCTTCAGACGTTAATCACAATAAAATTTGAACATAAATATGCAGACATTGGTATATTTGGGGAGGACCTAAATAAGTTTCCTTTTTATAAACTTGTGTTGTAAATGTAGTTACCTTATGTCTTCCCTGGCTGTGGTAATAGTTAGGTAGGTAATTGTTAAATGCAGCTGAAAAGACCATTTATCACCCTGAATAAACAGAAATCAGGTTCTAGAACCAGATTGAAAGAAGGAAATTACATCACACTCTTAAATAAGGAAGCACTGGGCAGAACTGGATGAGTTGTATGACAAAAATGTGCCCCTCCTCCTTGTGTGGATTGCTCCTGAGATTTATTAATGAGATCTGGTGGCAAGGTAAGCATATCTAGGTTACTGCAGTAAGGTAGAGAGAGAGAGAGAGAGAGAGTGAGTGAGTGTGTGTGTGTGGGGGGGGGGGGGGGAAGCAGTTTCAAAGAGACTGTCCTCAAGCTAAAGGCAAGTGATTTCACCTCAGTAAAGGAGGTGTGCAGTGTGCATTTGGTTTGACTTTTTTTTTTTAATATTCACCTTTTAGTTATAGGTGGACACAATATCTTTATTTTTATGTGGTGCTGAGGATTGAACCCAGTGCCTCACTCATACTAGGCGAGTGCTCTACCTCTGAGCCACAACCCCAGCCCGACTTTTTTTTTTTTTTTAAAGGAAAGTAACATTAAATTTAGCAGCAAAAACACAGTAGATGCATTGTAATCTAGAAGGAATAGTATGTAAGAGAAGGTAAAATTCATTGTTTTCAGAAAATACTCCCCTGATTGCTTTAAGCAAGTACACAGTAACGGGAACCAATTTAGGAAGCTGTGCTGTTAACCACTGAAGCTTGACGTTTTTACTCAGTCTGCAAACTGTCTGCTTTGGATTTTGGAAATGAACTAAGGAGATCTAAACTCGTTAAATTATTACTGGTAGCCTCTCTCTCCAGCATGGGTTAAGTTTATCTCTTACAAATCTTTGCTTTTTCCTAGTTCTTTGCTGACAGTCAGCCTCTGTGAAACTTTCACATAATTGCTTTTTAAAGCATGAGGTGGATATTTTCTCAGCGTCATTAATAAGTGTGTATTAGAAGTGAGTGATGCCAGGAGCCACGGGGAGAAAAGAGAAGTCGGACACCACTCCTGTCCTGGGAGACGGGGCTGAGAGGAGCATCGGCACAGCACAAAATAACCAGGAACAGAGACACTGCCTTGGCTTTTCATAAAAGGGAGGGTTTTTGGCAAAGACAGCATAAGAAGAGTTGCCTGAAGGCATAAGTTGGATTCTAAGCATTTGGAGGAAAGAAGGAAAGAGAAGCCAGAGCTAGAAAGGAAGGTTGGGCTGTGGCGTGCAGGCCTGTGTTGGAGCCAGCAGGGCTGAAGGAGCTTCCAAGGCTCCTGAGCAGGGGAGGCTCTTGGTTGAGAGGTAGTTAAGGAACACTGACTGGGTACTGGTATGTAGTGTGGGTTGGGCATTTTCAGACTGGAGGCATTGTGGTGCCGGTGAGTGGAAGGAGGGTAAATTTGAGAAAGAATGTAGACAGTCTGTGGAGCTTAGCGGCCTTAACTGGGAGAAGTGTGATCCTCCTGGACTAGAGCTGGTGGGAGGGGAGGGGAGGGAGGGAGGGAGGTAAGAGGAAGGAGGAGTTTGGTTTGTAGAGTTTGAGATGCCAGGGGACCATCCAAGTGGAAAGATAATCACCAGACAATAGGAAATGCAGAGTTGAAGCCTAAGCCAGGCTGGAATCCTCTGTTCAGGAATTGTCTGTGTCGAGGTGAAATAAGTCAAAACTTGGCTGTTGGGGAGGGGTAAAGAGAAAATAAAATGAGACTTGAAAAACACATAATTTTAAGTCACCCCCACCCAATTTTTAAAAAAATTGATGTTGATAGAAAAAAGAAAGGAAAAAAAAAAAGAATTCACATCTGAGGTTTTACCTCAATTTTTGACCCACTAAAAAGGCTGAGGTTTAGTTCCTAAACACAGAAGAAAAGTTGTTGTGCTGAATGTTATTTGGATCCTGGTGTAAACCATGCTGCTGGATTAGCATTGCTTTCCTATTTTTGCATTTCATAACAGAATGGCTCATCTTGTATTCTAGGTATTGATTTTCCCCACCTAGGTTTGTTTTTGTAATTGCTTTCCTAATGTAAAGCAGAACTAGTTCTACAGTTCTGAGGAACCAGATAAAGTTAGAAACACTGCAGCATTATTCAGATTTTACTTGAGCAGAATTTATTTCTTTTTAGCTAGAGGTTGGCCAAACTGGTTGATACCCCCCCAACTCACCTCCCCCCCCCCCCACACACACACAAGGAATATACAGGCTGGATACTTGGTTTTTAGGTGGTCTCATTCTCATCTGAAGAACAGTTTCTGAAAACCTTTCTTCCAAACCTATGGCACGTTGCTCTTTGGGGGTTTACATTTTGAAGTTATTTTCCAAAAAGAAGAGAACGTGACAATTCCATTGCCCTCCTGGCTTCTCCCATGCAAGCAAGTAGGCAGTTCGGACAGTTTCATAACATGGCCCATTCACAATTCCCCATTGAAATTTAGAGGCAGGTCACCTTCTATGAATACACAAAGACACTATTGTGGTCAGAAGTGAGCTGGCTCAGTGAACACAATTCTTTTTATACTAAAAAAATTTTTTTCTTAAGAAAGCTAACAAGTAGGTGATGGAAACAATGAATAAAAAATAACTTTTTCTAGAACATACAAATAATTTTAAGTGACCATTGAAACGTAGGTTCAGAATTCCAAGGCAATTTCGGCAGAGGCGATAGTTACACAATCATTCTGTTGAAAGCTAAGATTTAGATGGCACTAGGAGGCTGACACACAGTAATTACTAGTAGTACTTGTTGGCTAGCCGACAGGTGGGGGTTGGGCCTCCAGAATCCCCCGCAGCCTTTTCCTGTAATCTGGATGAACAATCTTCAAACGTGTGCTTTCAAACTACTTAAATACCATATTCTTCTTCCTATCTTGCCTTTCGTTTTTTAGTTACCACAGACACTTTCCCTGTAGTCCTGCCAGTGCTTGTAGAACGCTTAGAAAAAGCCTGATAAACCACTGGGCTGAGCATACAGAGGGAGGGGCTAGCCATTTTTTAAATTTTTTTTTTAGAGCTTTACCTGCGGGTAAGTAAATAACGAATTTGCCTCATTTCAGTAATCTTGAAAGGGACTTCAAGAGACTTCCTGGTGATTTAGATTTCTTAAATGACAGATTTTTTTCTTTATCATATATCTTTTAGAGACTGATTTAAAGAAAAATTGATTGAAATAATATTTTAAACCTGTGGTAAAATCTCTCTCTAGTGCATTGAAACAGCTAATTGGGGAGAGTCAAATGTAGAGAATTAGAACCAGATGAAATTTGAAACTCTAAATTTTTATCATTGATATTGATAATTTATTGATAAATTTTCACTGAAAATTTATCCTGAGAAGAATTGGGACACATGCTCCTTTGCCGCTGAAATTTTTAAAATTACAATATCCACATTCCTTCTTTTTAAAAAAAATTTTTTTTTTTAGTTGCAGATGAACACAATACTTCTATTTTATTTGTTTTATTTTTATATATTGCTGGGAATCAAACCCAGTGCCTCATGCATGCTAGGCAATCATTCTACCACTGAGCCACAACCCCAGCCCTCCACATTCCTTCTTAAAGTTAAAAAAACAATAGACAATTGCAGAGTATCGTTTTGGATCTTTAGTTTTAAAATTCCCTCTACCTCAAACACTGTATCCACTTAATTGGTATGATAATCAGAGGACACTGTAAATCCATTCAACATTCAGCTATTGAGCTAATGTTTCAGACACTGATGATTAAAAGGCAATTGGCAGGGGTGGTGATTGGGGCACAGTCTGTTCCTGTGCACTGATAGGAGGTGACAAATTTGTAAATAATGGATTTTAAGTTGCTGAGCAGTTAAACCTGTGCACCCCTCCACCGCAGAGGTGTCCTAGTCACTTTCTGTCATCCTGAGTCCTGAGCACAGCTGTAGCGCGTGGCAGGTGTGCAGGCTTTTAGAGAGTGACTAGAGATGTTTAGTGAGCCGGTGTTGTAGTGTGTAAGTGTCACACAGATAGTTGAGAGCATTCCAGTGTCAAGGGGAAAAGGCCTAAACTCTTGTCTAAGTGCATGTGAATAAATGAACTGCAGCGGATGCTCCTTAATGCTTGTGATGCAGCGAATACTAAAGTAAAACTAAAAAGAGGCTGCAGGGACTCTGGACCTGTGACATACGACAAGGGGGTTCCTAAAGTTTAGAAGCTGTTAGTTTTAAGAAAAATGTACTTAGCCTTTGTAATCCATGCCTTGCAGCCAGGCAGGAACTACTGGGCATTTCACAAAGGAGAATGTAAAGAATGTACCTTTCAGTTTGTCTTTGACAGGGAGGGACGAAGCTGCGCTGGAGCCACTCATCTTGCAGAATTTGATTTTCACTAATGGAAATGAGTGTCTTCATACATAATGATTTCTTTTTTGAACAAGCAATATCTGGAGAATATCTCTTCTGTGGCAACCCTGAAATACAGACTCCACGTGAATGCTAATCTGTGGAGTGCCCAGACTCCCTTGTCAAGCGTGTGGGGGTCTAGTGAATGCTAACTATCTCTGCAGTGTGAAATAGTGACTTCTGAAATTGCCTTTTTAGCTTGCGAGGAATCTGCAAGATTCCCCTGAGCTCCGAGCCTTGGGAGGCCTGCTGCTGGTTTAGAGGGAGGCTGTGTGCCTGGCATCTGTGGGGTTGGTTGTGTAGCTCGTTGCTTGCTCTGTAGTAAAAGGTCTGTTTTCCCAGCAACTGATTGTTTCTCGTTTTGTGAAAACATTTCAAATCTTGCTATTCTTAGTGTCTGTGTTGGGGTTCCCTCCTGAGAAGTAGAATGAGGCAGACGCCTACAGCCACTCCTCTTCCACTCACACCCCAGATTCCCTGTGAACCCACTCGTGCTGAGGTTTAGACTGTCCTAAGAAACGCGTTTCTGAGTTGTTTCCTTTTTTCTCTCACCTCTTCTCCATCCCCACAACCCACCCTCAGGGAATGAAAGCTACTGGTTGACTTAAAAATCCCTGGGCTTCACCGATTCAGAGGCTTTCGATACAGCACAATGTCAACAGCAGGAGTTGCTGCTCAGGAGATCAGAGTCCCATTGAAAACTGGATTTCTGCATAATGGCCAGGCCATGGGGAACAGGAAGACCTGCTGGGGCAGTCGCAGTGAGTTTGGACAGTAAGTAGAGAATGCTGTGCCCCTGTGCAACTGTAGTGACCTAGAGGATGTGATTGCTGCTTGTTTATGATCAAAGTGTTTTCCTTTCCTTTCCTTTCAGTAACTTCTTAAATATTGACCCAATAACCATGGCCTACAGTCTGAGCTCTCCTCAGGAGCATCTCCCGTCCATTGGTATGTATTCTGAAAGTCAGGGGAGCGAGCAGTGGTGGCCTTGGCTGGCCCTGCAGCAGTGGTTTGTAAGGAGGAAAACTGAGCTGTGTCCGATGGTGGTCTGACCCCTAGTGGCAGCAGATGTGGAACTAACTGTTTTTCTCCAGCTCTTGTACTCAGTGGCTTTTATCGTGGGTCACTGATTCCTAAGGAGAACTTAATTTATGGAAGTGTGATCTTTTAAAATCAAGAATGAGTTCTTGCCAGCCACGATGCATACTTAACCTTTAGAAACTTTGGACAAGATTTCCTCTTTATTAGTAGTATTAAATGCATCTTTGAAAGCAATAAATGAAAGTAGTCTAAATGTTAAAACATAAAAAACTGTGTGTGTGTGGTACTTTCAATGTGAACATTATGCTCCTTGGGTTTTTGGTGAACACACTATGAGTCTGTTCACTCAGTGTTGTGACATGCTGGCAGTAAGGACCTTGTCTTCTCTCTCTCATGCCCAGTGTGCCTTGGAGTGTCGCATGTCTTAAATGGCAAAGCCGGTGTAGCATGGTACTCATGTAAATTATATGCTGTTCATCTTCTGCGAATTTTGCACACGTCACAAAACTTGTCTCAGATGTGTGGGTGTGTGCCATGCACATGTCCAAGGGAGATGGAAGAGATAGTTTGTTCTTTGAACCAGGTCACGTGTGTTCCCATCTCAGGCTCTAATTACACCCATGGCAGTCGCATGGGTGTTCTCAGGGTCGCAGTGAAGAGCTCTTGTCTCTCAGCAGGTACAGGGTCATTGATCCTTATGGACGTCCCTTGTTCCTTCTAGGGCACACTTCGCAGTCGGCTCCAATGAATGGCTGCTCCTTTGTGGAAAATGGTCCATCTCAAAAGTCCAGCCTGCCCCCTCTTATCATTCCCCCCAGTGACAGTATGGGACAGCGTGAAGAGGATCCAGTTGTCTGTGGCTTCAGGAAGCTCTCGGTGAATGGGCTCTGCACGTCCACGCCTCCGCTCACACCCATGAAGCCCTGCCCCTCCCCCTTCCCCTGTGCAGCTCCCTGTGAGCGGGGCTCTCGGCCCCTCCCACCACTGCCCATCTCCGAAGACCTCTCTCTGGATGACACAGACTGTGAGGTGGAATTCCTAACTAGCTCAGATACAGACTTCCTTCTAGAAGACTGTGCACTTTCTGATTTCAAATATGATGTTCCTGGTAGGCGAAGCTTCCGTGGGTGTGGACAGATCAACTATGCATATTTTGACACCCCAGCTGTTTCTGCAGCAGATCTTAGCCACACATCTGACCAAATCGGAGGTGTCTCAAATCCGAATCCTCCTCCACCCCAAACCCACCGCAGATTAAGAAGGTCTCATTCGGGCCCAGCTGGGTCCTTTAACAAGCCAGCCATTCGGGTATCCAGCTATACCCACAGAGCTTCTCCTAACTCTGACGAAGACAAACCTGAGATTCCTCCCAGGGTTCCCATACCTCCCCGGCCAGTAAAGCCAGACTACAGACGGTGGTCTGCAGAGGTCACTTCCAACACCTACAGTGACGAAGACAGGCCTCCCAAAGTGCCACCGAGAGAACCTTTGTCCAGGAGTAACTCCCGCACGCCAAGTCCTAAAAGCCTTCCATCGTACCTCAATGGGGTCATGCCCCCGACACAGAGCTTTGCCCCCGACCCCAAGTATGTCAGCAGCAAAGCCCTGCAAAGACAGAACAGCGAGGGGTCTGCCAACAAGGTTCCCTGCATCCTGCCCATTATTGAAAATGGGAAGAAGGTCAGTTCAACGCATTATTACCTACTACCTGAGAGACCGCCATACCTGGACAGATTCGAGAAGTTCTTCAGGGAAGCAGAGGAAGCAGACACGGGCACTCGGCTCCAGCCAGTGCCCGCTGACTGCAGCGCGCCTTCCACCATGGAACCGCTGGACTCCAAGGCAAAAACGGACCTGGGCGGCCACGGGAAGCGGAAACACTTGTCCTATGTGGTTTCTCCCTAGGCTTGGGAGTCGTGATTCAGCAGAAGTTACGTGGGAGCAGATGGTTCTCAATTTTCCAGTTTGATCGAGGTTCAGAGAACAGTCTGTCAGATTGTAAACTGAAATAATTGAACTCTGTCTTAAAGAGAAAGGGTTAGAGCAGTTGTGAGGTGCTATTCTGAGAACCCCTGATTTTGTTAACATTGAAGAAAAAGTCTATAATTTATAAAGATGTGATGGTGGGAGGGAAGGATGGGGAAACTTTTAGATATGCATACATTATATACCTATGTACAAACTTGTGGTGTAACCGTAGACCTTAGCTGCAGGTTAACCAGTTAGTTACTATGTTAGAGTAATATATATGCAGAATAATAAAATCTCTAGCTGGAGGAATGGCTCTTCTTGGGCTTAAAATTGAGCAAATGGAAGAAAAAAGCAGTATTGTTGAGATCAGAATCATATAAAGAAATTACTTTGTTTAGTCGGCTTGGCGATCTCTGGCTTTCAGGCCCGCGCTCTGTCTCAGTTATCTTTGCAGCACCTCTCCAGGAAGAGCAGGGCAGGCATGCTGCACTGTGCCTGCACCTGCCGAGTCTCACAGTCACCCCAAGGCCTGGCACTTCCAGGTTTTATTTCTTGTCCTGTTTAGGGGAGGGATAGCAGTTTATTTGGCAACCATTGTCACCTGTGTATGTCTCACATCTTGAAAAACAGAAAGATAAGAGAATTGGTAATCCTCACAGCTCCTGCTTTCTTCCACATGCTGACAGGGCCCATTGTGGTGTGGCCTTGAGACAGCGGCGCAGGACAGAGTCGGCTGGAAAGGCACGCTGGCCACCAGCACTCAGGGTGGAAGTTTCGCAAAGCAGCGGAGCAGCTGGCTGTGCGATTGAGAGTTGTTGTGTGGGGGGGTGTGTTGTGGGGGTTTTTTAGAACTGTATTAATAAACAGATACAACACAAGCTGGCCTTGTGTTGCTGGTTCCTATTCAGTATTTCCTAGGATTGTTTGCTTTTTAAGTAAAACACTTGTGACCAATAGCACAGCACGTCTTAACGCCAGAGGCCACGTCAGCACCTTCCTGCTTCCCAACCCTCCGGCTGTGCCTCGCTGCCTCCAGACTCAGTGAGACACGGCTTGTGTTGGTGTTTTCACATCCTCTGACGTGTCTGCTTGTGTAGACGGCACTAAGGAGAAGGTGCTCGCTAACAGGGGGACACGACTGCGGTGGTCTCTTAACAGTTAAACAAGCTGTTTACAATTTAAACTGCTGAATGATATTATTTGAGCTATTTAAAGCTTATTATATTTTAGTGTGAACTAAATGAAGGTTAAAACATGCTTTAGAAAAATGCACTGATTTCTGCATTATGTGTACAGTATTGGACAAAGGATTTTATTCATTTTGTTGCATTATTTTGAATATTGTCTTTTCATTTTAATAAAGTTATAATACTATTTATGATACCGTTAAAACTGTTTCTTGCCTAAACTCTTATAAAATACCTTAAGCAGTTTGATAGCTTTATATTTTTTAAACAAAAGGGAATTAATCTTTTTAGTTTAATATACATTAAAATTTACTGTCATTTTGTAAAATGATAATTTGAATGTCTTTAGATATTATAAAAGTGTATAGTTAGCTGGGCACAGTGGCATGCACCTGTAGTCCCAGGTACTCAGAAGGCCAAGGCAGAGGATTTCAAGTTTGAGGCCAGCCCTGGCAATTTAGCGAGACCCTATCTCAAAACAAAAAAAAATCAAAAGGGCTGGGGATGTAGCTCACTGGTAGAGTGCCTCTGGGTGCAATCCCTAGAACTGCAGTAAAATAAATATGTATAGTAGAAATGAGCTGCTTATAATTTACCTTTAACAATCAGGAAATTGAATGAGTCTGTATTAACTATCGAAGTAGTTATACCCAGGGAGGTGGGGGCCAGGGTCCCTGTCCAGGAGGATGCGGTGGAAAGAACAAGCCCTGTCATTCAGACTGAATCTGACCGGTTTTGAATCTCAGGGCTGGGTCTGGATGGCTGTGGCCCACAACTTTGCTTCTTGCTTGTTTGGGGCCATCCAGAGAGTACCCTGTCCCCAGCCTGGCAGGGAGCTGCAGACTGTGCTCACTGGCATCTGAGGTTGCTTTAACTGAGCAGGGGGGCCCCTGGCAGCATCTGTCCACCTGCTGTTGGTACGGTTCTCTGTGCCCTTGACAGCCCCCTCACTTTCCTGGGTGGGGGTGGTCACCCTCCATGACCTCAGCTGGGCACCTATGCTGAGCCTGCTTTCTCTTCAGTTAAGGTGAGGGCTCGGCTCGGGTGGTGTGGGCCGGAACTCCAGCCCCTCTTCTGAGGCTGTATATGGACAGATTCCTTAAAATACGACCCTGTTTTCTTGATAAAGCAGGGTGGCGGAATTATCTTGTGACAGCTACATACAAACCACAGTGAGTGGCACCGTAAGGGCCCGTACATGAAGATTGTTGGAGGTCACCTGAAAGTTGGGTGTCAGTTCCCACATTTTACCAGGGAACTCCTGAGCTTTGGGAGTTCATCCCACAGACTTAACCAGCCGCGTGGGGGATCTTGGGAAAAGAAACGCCTCCCTGTCCCACATACTCTAAAGCAGTTCAGGATTGTAACTTAGGATAAAGTGCTATAAAGATAACAAGCAGTGGGGGTGACAGGTGACAAAGAGCATCCTACCTTTGAGAGAGAGGCTCTGAGGGCTGGAGTGGAGGCTGAGGGAGGTGAATAGTGAGTCAGGGTGTGGGCATCCACAGCAGAGGAAGCAAGCCCGTGAGATCCTGCGGTAGGAGACTGCTGCATCTTCACAAAGCTGGAGAACACTGGCAGGGGGCTGGGTGGTGGGACAGCAGTGGTGGCCACTCCAGAGATCCCAAATAGGGAAGAAAGGTGATTTTTTTTTTTTTTTTTTTTGCTACTAGGGAGTGAGCACCAGGTCACTGTCTCTGAGATACACCCCAAACCCTTTCTAAAACAATTGAGACAGAGTCTCACTTAGTTGCCAAGGCTGGCCTCAAATTTGTGAGCCTCCTGCCTCGGCCTCCCAAGTTATTGGGATTACATTGGAATTATAGGCATGTGCCACCACACCTGGCCTGATGGCGATTTGTTTTAGAAAACATGACAGTTGCTGTTGTGTGGAGAACACTGTGGGAAACCATAATGTATAGGGACATTGAAGGACTCAAGCTGCTGTGGTCCAGGACAGAGATCAGCATGGCCTGCAGTGGAGAGGGAGGAAAACGGTGTTCTAAAAGGTACCAGGGAAGTGGGGAGCAGGTCCCAGGCCACAGGTGTGGTGTATATCCACCCTTTGAAAGAGGGTCAGCTCTGGGGCAGGGACTCTCAGCTGTCCCTGTCCTCATCCTACAGCCAGTGCTGCCTGGCCCTGGGGGGCAGTAAGTACTGTGGGTCGAATGTCTGAATGCAGCACTGTGTGGCTGGTCCTCATCTGCCTCTTGTAGTTTGGGCATCACCCCCGGCACTACTTTGTCTTGTAGTTATCTTTCCTTAGTTCCATCTCTGGTTTCCTCTTTGCATTTTTCCTTGATTTTGCAAGAATGTACTTTCTTTGCAGTTTTCTCATGGCTAAACCAGTGTGCCCAGCCGCCATGCTAACAGCACACGGCTGGAACTGTTTGCCGTTTTCTCCAACCACACACCACGGAAGCTGAATTCTAAAGAGTCCCCCTGACGCTTGGCTGTTGCTGAGTCAGACACCAGTAGGAAAACCGTGGTCTGTCAGCTGCTGCTCTGGCCATCATCAAATCCCCTCAGAGAGGACCTGTACCATCTGGCAAAAGTACTGGCCTAAAGTCAGGAACACTGGGCTCCAGGTGGACTTGCACTTTCTCTATGAAGAGCTTCATGTCTGTCATTGGTTCGTGTGAGCCTGAGCCAGAACAGGCCCAAGGGGCTGATCATTAGGTACCTTTCGTGGAAGGAAACAGAAGCCACGGTCAAGAAGGCCAGCTCAAGTGGTCAGTGGGTTTTGTCAGTTTCCAGGTCGCAGTAATCCAGAGTCTCTTGTCCTCTTGTTTTTATTAAATTCCCAAGACATGCTAATGGAAGCTGATGCAGTTCGCTGCTTATTTCTTCCTAGGTCTCAAGTATGTTAAGAGAAGGAAGAACTATCTTTAAGAGGATACTTCTTCATTTCTAGGGACCTTTAAAAAAAAAAGAGGGACTGCAGAGAGGCTGCTAGAAAGGTCATAGTTGATGAGAATAAAGAGAACAATACTCATTTGTCTACTTGTTTAAGAATCAAAAACTGGGGCTAGGCTCAGTGTTGGAGTGTTTGCCTAGCACACGTGAAGCACTGGGTTCGATCCTCAGCACCACATTAAAGTAAATAGATAAATAGATAAATAAATAAATAAAGGTATTGTGTCCATCTACAACTAAAAAAATATATATTTTTTAAAAACCCCAAAACTATTTATTTTGGTATTGGTGGTGATGAGCCCAGGGTCTCATTTAGCCTAAACACTTGATCTACCACTGAGCTATGCCCCCAGCCCAAGAATCTAAATGTATTTTGAACTACTCTCTATTTTGGTTCTTAGTTTCATCACATAACTCATAGTCTCAGTATATATTAGAGCTTTTTCCTTAAAAATAAGCTCCTAGCAATTGTTTCATACATAAGGGTTTTTATAAAACTTTTTATCTTGAAATCATTATGGGTACACAAGAAGTTTCAAAAATAGGAGAGATCCCCTGTACCCATTACCCAGATCTGCCCAATGATAATATCTCCTCTAATTATTAAAACTAGGAAAATGACACCAGTCCAATACTCATGTTGAGAAAAAGTTACTATTAAAATGAACTTTGGCCCTACTTTTTAAAATTCAGAAATTAATGTTTCCATTTTGCCAGGCATTTTGTAAAAAGCCAATAAAGCTTTAAAAAGACGTTGCCATGTAAACATGTGTGAGCTCATTGCACCTGGGAAGGTGAAACCCTTGTGTGTTGGCTTTCATCGGCCAGGTTTCCCGCAGGACTGATTGGTGTTAGTCTAGGAAAGACCTTCTGACTTTGAAAATCCATGAGTGTTTTCCTTTAAATGCCTCCGGGTACCACAGACTTGAGCTCCACACTTTTTCACCTGAAACCTGTACCAGCCAGGAAGGGGCTACTGTTTAACCCTGTCCTACAGTGCCGAGGTTTTCTTGTCCTTGAGGAAACATGTTTTGTTCAAACTAAAATGCACTCAGGGACTTGTCTTTGCAGACTAGGTCATTTGACAAAATGTTCTGGCTCTTTTACTCTCCGCGTGTGAATCATACAACTTTTAAGAGAAGTTTGGCGACTTCATTTTGATAAAGGGGAGAAGAATGGAATTTGGTAGAGGGTTCAGATTGTGCACACTGGGTTAGCCTCCTCTCTCACTGCTGTGGTTACTGGAAATGATGTGATCTAGGCAGTCGAATGATCGGGGAAGGTGTGGGTTTTCCCGCTTGCTTCTCCTCTGAATGAATAGAACTTCAGTATCTCACACCTGAGCCCCCAGGAACCTGCTGTCATGGCTCACGCGTTCAGACGAGCTCCCATCGGCTTTCATGTTTCCTGCCTGGAATTCAGAGTGGCAAACGTGCTTGTGTGTTTTCCTGTACCTGAGCAGCCCTTAACTATCATTGTCCCTGGTGTCCTCGGCCCCATGGCAGCAGGTGGGGTGGGTGCAGGGAGGGGGCGGATGGATGGGAAGAAACTGCTCCAAGTACTTGTTTGCCCCTGTCTTGGAGGGTGCTGTCAGGCTGTTGGTGTGGCGTGCCTCTCCTGCGTCGTCTCTCCTTCTGTGAGCTAGACCTCTCCCAGGAGCTCCAAGCAAGTGACCCCACCCTAGCACAGCATGCACAAAGGTAGACACCCAGCTCAGCTCTTCTCCCCCACTAAGTAGACAAGTTGTCGTCACCAAGGAACAGTCCCGAGGAATGTACGGGCACCCTGCTCTTACACGGACAGGCAGCACCTTCATTCCTTAGAAATAACTAAGGATCCACGTCAATAAGCATCTAAGTCACACACCTCACATGATTTCTTCATGTTATAGTCATGAGGGTTTAGCCCAGTGCCTTCCCCTGAGACTGCATGACTCCTGCACGCCCCCTCTTGTGTAAGTCGAGTGAGTCGTGTCTTCCAGCCCAAGTGCCCAGCCTTCCTCTGGCTGAGCTCGGAGCTGCCTTGGGCACAGCGAGCAGGAAGCTGTACTTTGTGTAGTTTGAATTCCTGGCTGTCCTAATGTTCTTAGGTGAACTGGTGTCCTTGTACACAGTGTTTCTGCTCTGTACTTGATCACAGCTCTTGGCTGAGCAGAAGCCAGTTGACAGCTCCTGCAGCTGGGTGAGTAATGGGAGCCTGGCTCTCCAGCTCTGCAGCTCCAAGCACCCACAGCAGCTCAGACACAGGACGAGACTTGTCTGCCTACCGTCTGTCCTGGCCCAGGAGCCTCTAATTACACGCCTGCTGTTTGCAGGAGCCCAGGTGGCCTGCACTCACTCACTTGGGCCCAGAGCCCTGAAGATAGTGCAGCTGGGCTCTCCCTGCCAGCCCAGAGGCAGCTCAGCTCCTCAGTGTCCCGTCAACACAAATTGTGATAACCACATGCCAAAGAAAGCAGGAGTCTCTTCCATCACGCAGTCCTTTTTCTCTCAGATCACTGCCACACTTCATCTTCCTGGAGACTCTCAGGCCCTTTTGTCACTCCATCACAGCTTTCTGTTTGCCCCTCTAACTCAAACCCCGCTGGCACAGCAGGAGATTTCAGGTGGCCCATTTTCCTCCACACAATGTGGCTTTGTCTTGGGAGGTGGCTCCTGTGAAGGGCTCTGGCTGACTGGACTTGCTTCAGGTGTCTGCAGTGTGAGCAGCTCCCAGTTGTCAGGAACTCGCTGTGTGTCCTGTGAGTCCTGAGCTGAGTGAGCACAGGATAAACCTCTTCTGAAAGGAAGGCCGGCCGGGCGGGTGTGTGGCTCAGTGGTAGGAGGGCGCATGCCAGCAGTTCCCAGCACCAAGGGGGGAAAGACCCTGTGCATGCAGAGTGGAGCAAGAAAGCCACTGTCACCAGCACCAGAACAGCCCTGGCCCCTGCCATAAGGGGCGTGTTGATGCACACTGCTCCGTGGGACAGAGGAACAGTACTGAGGATCCCGCCAAGAACATCAGCTGTGGAGGAGAGCTGGGGACAGCAGCCAGAAATCTGTTTTTGTTTTTGTTTTGAATTTACTTTTTTTTTTCTTCCAAACTTAGTCAATGCTGAATCAGTTCTGTTGTTCCTTTTGTAAGAATCTATCGACTTTTAAAATAGTTTGCTGTTTGTCATCTGGCAGGATGAGATGGATAAGGTTCTCATAAAGAAACTGACTTACTCGGATGAAATGTTCATTTAAAATATTTTCCGGGCTGAGGATGTGGCTCAAGGGGTAGCGCGCTCGCCTGGCATGCATGCTGCCCGGGTTTGATCCTCAGCACCACATACAAACAAAGATGTTGTGCCCGCCGAAAACTAAAAAATAAATATTAAAAAATTCTTTCTAAAACATAAATAAATAAATAAAATAAGATATTTTCCTCTAGGGCTGGGGTCATGGCTCAGTGGCAGAGCACTGGCCGAGAATGCATGAGGCACTGGGTTCAATCCCGGCACCACATAAAAACAAACAAAATAAAGGTATTGTGTCTATCTACAACTAAAAAAATATCTTTAAAAATATTTTCCTCTAAAACTTGGATAGTCTGTGGGCAACTTCTGTCCATGTATTTACCCGCCCCCCCCCCCCCCCCCACTAAGTGGTCTACTTAAAGATCTGTGTGTTCGTGATCGATCACACGGTGGCCTCTATGGGTTCAGTTTTCTCTGAACAGCCTGGTGCAGGCAGACAAGGTCTCCCACCCACCCAGCACACAGTATAATCCTGCCCTTTGCTTAATCCCCACCCAGATGCCCATTCCATTTCTACAAACCCATATTATTCTTTCTGAATCACACATAAACGCCCCACCCTCGGTTGCACATAAAACTGTTGTATTATGTGTACATCAGTGTGTAATAACACAAGCGTGGCTGACTTGGAATCCATTTCTATCTTCTGGAATCGCTGTCACTTTACTGCTCCATACCTGGGACTAGCTGGAAACTCAGCAGAGGGTTTAAAGAAAATTTAAAGAAAGTTTTTCTTCTAATGATAGCCTAATTACAAGGATATGTTTCCAACTCCTGCGGTTATAAATCCAGATGTTGGCAGATCTTTGTTTTTTTATTTTTATTTTTTTGTAGTTGTAGATGGACAGAATGCCTTTATTTCATTTGTTTTTCTTATGTGGTGCTAAGGATGGAACCCAGTGCCTCACACATGCTAGATGAGTGCTCTGCCACTGAGCTACAGCCCCAGCCTGGATCTCTTTTTCTATAAATATGAAACTCAACCAAGATAAAGTGTACTTTATTATTCAGAGTGGTGCAGAACAACTATTTTATAGTTCATAGCCAGGAATGTAATGTGATATGGGAATGGAGATTACACCCGTGGCCTGACATCTGATGTTTAGGCATAACCTCCTGTCATAAACTTTTGACAGTCTGAAATTAAGAACAAATCCTAACTGAAAACCCACAATGCCTATGGGTGTACCAGACCACTTCAGGAATACATGAGAGATGGGAGCAGGTGGGTTTGGCTGATAGTAAAATAAGTCTACGGCGGGGGCTGGGGCTCAGTGGTGGAGCACTCGTCTAGCATGTGTGAGGCCCTGGGTTCAATCCTCAGCACCACATAAAAATAAATAAAATTAAAGGCATTGTGTCCAACTACAGCTACAAATGTGTGTGTGTGTGTGCATAAATAAAGTAAGACTAAAGGAAAAGAAAGGCTAAAAGGGCGACAGGAAGAGTCTTCTGGGAAGGTAGCTCTGAGTTCTGAGAGAGCTCTGTGTTTATGGAAATCAGGAGCAGGAAGGAGCCTGAGCCTCAGGATGATTATCTGGGGGCACTGGCAGCCAGCCAGCTTCACCCCTCCCCCACCTTCCTCATAGTAAACTGTCTGTAAGTAGGTGCCCTAGGCCAGAGCATTTTTGGTGACAAAAGCACAGTAAGGTCCTGAATAGCAAGAAATCTGAATGTACAGGTGGAAGGGAAAGCCACTCCCTCTGGAAGGCACCCATCCACATCACATGCTGTGTCCAGAAGCATAATCCTCTTCAGTGGTTATCAGAGGCAAACTCTTGTAATCAGAACTTTGATCCATAGGTAAACAAATAGGAGTTTTCAGGTACAAATACAAGCCCAAAATTAAAAATCACCAAGCATTTAAGGAAAATTAATGTCAAGAAAAGCACAAATCTCAATAAAGAGTAAACCTCATGCAAGCATTTCCCAAGCAAACACGTTAATCCTTAGAAATGAGAATGTTATATCCATAAAACAAGAACAGGTTGTTGGGTAAAAGAGTCAAGCAATGAAAAGTGTGAAGAAAAGAGACATTTAGAATCTGAGAAGAAGGGAATAGTGGCATATAATAAATAAATAATTAGAACACAATAGAAGAAATTTTTCCAATCTAAAGAAAGATACAAGAAAATGAAACCATAACTAGATTCATTTCCCAAAACTTTAAACCCCCAAGAATAAAAGGAATAAACCTTCAAAGAAATTTTAAAAAGTACAAAAAGTCACCTACAAATGAAAACGAATTATATGAGCTCCAGCAACACAGGAGGCTGGAGGAAAATGAGCAGTATCATCAGGTTCTAAGAAAAAATCATTTGGAACCCAAAGTCTTGGTCAAATTAGTTCAAAGGAACTTTGAGGCATACAAAACCTTAAAGTTCATCACACTTAGATTTACTCTGTGAATTTCTTAAATCAGTCATGGGCTAAAACCTCCAGATGTAAGCCAAAACAACCTTTTTCTCTTGATGAGTTAATTTGTCTCAGGTATTTGTTGTGGTAATGGAAAGCTAACACACATTACAGCCCAGGAAGACCAAGCAACCCAAGAAGTAGGAGGACAGGTGTCCAGTGGGCGGCGGTGAGCCACGCAGCCCGTCATTCCCAGGTAAGTCACGTCTCCGTGTGGCTGAAGTGAGCGATGGAGAACTAAGGCCCAGGTTAACTCGAGGGTGAGAGAGTGAGGAGTAGGGAGAAAACAGACCAAGAGCGGACTCACCACTTTGGAACAGAGAATAGAATTAATTTGGGGTATTATTAGTTACATTAAGTATTAAAAATACTTCAAGTAGTAACAGAGGCACGTCTGTCAGATTAACCACCCAGCCTAAGATGGTTACAAACTCAGGACAGAAAAAGAATTTTTTGGGGGGTGGAGGGGCCCGGCACTGGAGATTTAGTCCAGGAGTGCTCTCCCACTGAGCTACGTCCCAGCCCTTTGGGGACAGTCTCACTAAGTTGCCCAGACTGTCGTTGAACTTGTGACCCTCCTGCCTGGACTCCCGAGTGGCTGGCACTACAGACGGTGCACCACTACACCTGACGAGGACAAAAGGTCTTTAAAAACCACAACAGCTCCCTGAAGTTTCTGGAAAGCAACCAGTGCCCTTCAGAGAAAGAAAATAAATGAGGGGGACCTGCAGGTGGTCAGCCTGTCCCCAGAGCGCTCAAGCAGAAAGTGGCCGTGTCCTGGGCTGACTGGGTAGAGCTGGGTTTCAGTCTGCCAGGGCTGGGATCTGGGGTGGGGGTGGGAAGAGACAACTGGAAGGAACCAGAGGACGTGGGCAGAGGACGGGGGAAGCCCAGCTGGGAGCTCAGCCCTGCCATGCCAGAGGAGCTCAGCAGATGCCCTGGGCCTGTGTGGAAACCCCATTGAGAGCCTCATCCCGAACTAAGAGCAAACCAGAAATAAACCGGCCCTGATACGAGCCTGGCACTGGGTCAAAACCACCCCAGGTCAGGTCACCTGTCAGTAATTCACTCCTGTTAGAGCAAGATCCGTCACTTGTCAGCAGAGGACAGGGGCCGATGGCTGCAGTGCAGCACCCAAGACATTCAGGATGTCATCGCGGCACACAGGGCGCACAAAAAAGCAGGACTCATCCCACCAGGAGAAAGGGCAGCCAGGAGAAGCCCACCCCAGATAACCCAGACACCGGAAGTGCAGAGACTCTTAAGTGGTTTTCATAAACATGAGGAGGATTTTACAAGAAAAGAAGATAGAGTGGGGGAGACACGGGCAGCCCAGGGCGGCGCAGTTTCAGGAGTCAAACTCTAACCAGAGAGCCAAATGAGAAGCTCAGCACTGAAAACAGCGATATCTGAAAAAGATTTTGTTTCATGGGGTTGATAGCAGATTGGACACTGCCAAAGAAAGCATCCTTGGGTGTGAAGACAAAGCATAACAGCACAAAGAGAAAAAGATCAGAAGATTGTCTCAGGACAGCAGAAAATGAATGTGTAACTTATAAACCATTTGAGAAAAACAGTGAATTTAAAAAAATGATTATCAACCCGGTCGATGGCAAAGAAGAGGGGAAATTTAACATAAAAAGAAAACATGGTAAAAAGCAAATATAAAGTATAACTCAAAACACATCAGTAGGGCTGGGGCTGGGCTCAGAGGTAGAGCGCTCGCCTGGCATGCGTGAGGCACTGGGTTCAGTCCTCAGCACCACATAAAAATAAAATGAAGATATTGTGTCCACCTAAAACTAAAATAAATTTTAAAAATATATATCAATAATGATGAAAAGGGAAAGAATTAAATTCCCATTTAGAAAGATTGAGATTTTCAGATTAACAACAAATATCTATATTATTTAGAAAAGACACATGAAAAAAAAGAAAATCATATTGGTTGGGACTAGTTTTGAGTACAAATTACAGAAGCAACAGCTAACAGTACCTTAATTGAGTGCATTTATTTTTCTTGTATCAGAAGTCTGGGAGGAAGTGGCTGCTGGTGTTGGTCCAACAGCTAGGGACAATACCTCGGCAGTTCTCCTGGCTTTTTCTTCATGACCACAGAATGGCTGCCAAGGCTCAAGGCATTACATCCATGTGGAAGGTAGGAAGGGGAAGAAGCAAAGCTGGTCACATTTCCCCTTTTTGAGGGAAAGCAAAAGCTGCCCAGAGTCTCCATGATTATTTTTGTTCCAGTAATCAAAACTGTGTCAATGCTAAAAGAGGATGGTCATCTTGGAATAAAAGTAGACAAGGGAAGGCATTAGAAATGAGTGTTCCATAGCCAGTGAAGAGGCCTCCTGGTGGAGAGCAGAGGATGGACAGTCGCGCGAGGAGATGGCCAGCCAGCGAGAGCAGAGCAGCGGCAGTGGGATGCCGCGTGGCAGTTGGGTGCTAGATAAACTCAGCAGGATGCAACACCCATTTCCAGCTCCTTTCATCAAGGCTGCAAAATAAAATCTATTTCCCAGGCTCTTCTGCAGCCAGGCCTGTGGGTGTGGGGTGGGGCTGCCATCTGCATGCCCCTGCATGGGGTCTGGTGAGTGCAGCCTGCGGAGGTGCCTTCAGCTGCCACCCAGGATCCTGGGGACATGCGTAAGGGACTGTGGCTTGGCAGTGGCCAGACCCAACTTATAGCCCCAGCAGCAGCCCCGTGGGGAGACCTGCCAGGATGGCAGCACTGCAGCAGCAGCAGGGGCCTCCTGAGACTGGCTGCTGACGCCGGGCTCAGAGCCCTGGACGGTCATCAGGCATCCCAGGGAGACCTCCTGACCCGCCTTCCAGGGCTCCAGGGGTTCTATAAGCACCCAGTTCCCTGTATCTAACCCCTCTCTGCTGAACTTGCACAGGGCGGTTCCGGTTTCCTGCATGGAACTGGCGCTGACACAGCCCAGCCACACACAGGTGCTCATATGGGCACGGGAATGCCGGGGCCTTGGGAGACTTTCAGAAGCGATGCAGGCCCTCTGGAAGATCGGCTCCAGTGCAAACCTCAGAGGAGCCCTGCCAGGTGAAAAATAAATGAAATGAACATTTCCCAAGAAAAAACCCAAATCCACAGGAAACAATGTCCTAAATAAGATCAACCGGAGCCAGAGACAGCCCACAGAGCTGCGAAGCCCCCAGAGTTTAGACATCAGACACAGAACACAGAATCAGAGTTCTCATGTAATGAAATGAATGTGTACACAGGGAGGCAGATTTGGACAATAAAATAACAATATAAAATTATATATGCTCTCAGAAATAATATAACATATCAAGTATAATACTGGTAACATACCAACGGGTGCATGTTCACCAGACAGGACGCGGCGAACCCGTCATGAACGACATGCAGCAGAGACAGGGCATGGGTGTGGGGAGCGGTCGGGGAAGGTGGAGAGCACCTTGGGGACAGGGAGCCAGGGTTCCAGGAGGGGGAGGAGAGCGCAGAGAGGAGCAGGTAGAGGGGCCATGGATGGGGGTTCCCTCCAAGGCTCAGTCCTGAAGCCCCAGTAAACGTCCACAAATTGCCAGGAGGGAAGGGAAAGGCGATGCGTGCATCGAGGTTCAGGTTCACAGTCAGACTGCAGACACCAAAGGGGAAGCAGCAGACAGAGGAGGGGACCGCACCTTCACCCCCAGCTGTGACCGCGGGGACAGAAGAAAGATGACAGTCCCATGAAAACACGTGTCAGGCCAGATGTCTCAGGAATTCAGTTCAGTGCTATTCACAAGGAATGCCTCCAAACCCAAGGCCGGAGAAGCTGGAAGCAAAGAAGGGAATAAAGAGTAGCAGCCAAGGGGCTCCCAGACCTCAGCAACACAGACATGGAAGCGGAAGTCACTTCCGGGTGAAACCAAGAGAATACACAATGGGAGCACAAATCCAGGGCTAGAGGTGTAGCTCAGTGAATAGCACTCGCCCTTTCTCCGCACTGGAAGAAAAAAAAAAAGCAAAACTTATATTCACCAAGAAGACATATGATTCTAAACTTGCAGGCATAAATCTCATAGATATTTATAGATCTAGGAGAAGGAACTGGCAGATTCACCACTACCAGGGAAGGTTAACACACTTCTCTTAGGGATTGACAGACTGCCTACAAGAAATGAGGCTAGAAATTAGGGAAGGCTTGACCAGCAGAATCAACGAGACTGATTTAATGAATACACAAACATTGCACCAAGCAATTAAAGAACACACATCTCTTGTTTAAGAACTTTTTATTGAACTGTAACACACAAATATAAAACAAATAACAATTAATTTTCACAAAACCAGCATACTGCAACCCAGAAGTGGGGGAAGGAGTCTTGCGGTTCCCCAGATCCCCTTCCTTGAACTCCACTCTATCAACCTTCATGCTGAAGGCCACTGCTATCTTGCCTTCTAATGCTGTAGGTAGGTTAATTTTGCTTGTTTTTAAACTTTACAGAAACGGATCCCTAGAGCATCATTATTTTGTATCTGGTTTCTTTAATTCAGTGTTTTGTTTTCAAGATTTCTACATGTAGAAATCCTTTTCTTCCTCATTCTATTATGTGAACAAATGTCAAATTTTCATCCACTCCTCTGTTAGACTTTTCCTCTTCATGGCTAGTACATGTAGTCTCTTGGTGACCATGGGTACATATTCCTATTGGGTTTGTTTTGCTTGTGTTTAGTTTTTGCAGATAATGCCCAAAAGTTTTCCAAAGTGGAGATTTGTCCTCCCATCAGCCATGTCTGAGGGTCCAGTTGCTCCTTTCCTTGGTGCTTGGTTTTATTTGCCTTCTTCATCTTAGCCATTCTGGTAGGTGTGAGAAAACCATTCTTCCTAGTCCCACATGGAACATTTGCAAAAACTGACCAACTGCTAAGGTTCAATCAGTTCTGAAGTTCTGGTATCACACAGACCCGGCTCTGCCACAGTGCAGTCAAGTTAGAAACCAGTATCCACAAGAAAACTAGATGAATCGAAAAACCGTACACTCGAAAACAATCTGAATGCTAGCACAAATTGACAGCAACATAAAGAATAAAAGAATGACCTTGAATGTTTATATCAGAAAAGAAGAAAATCTCAAAATTAAGGAGTCAAGCATTCAACTGAAGAAATTAGTAAAAGTCCAGAAAGGAAAGAATAAGAGTAGAAATTTCTAGAAAAAGAGAAAACATAAAAAAGAGAGGATTATCAAAGCCAGAAGTTGATTGTTTGAAAAGACCCATGAAAGAGACAATTCTTTTGCTGATCAATCAAGAAAAATCAAAGGACAAAACAAATATAAATAAAAATGAAAAGGGCAACAAAAGTACAGGTGTTGCCAAGATTTAAAACATCCTAAGAAAGAGATTATACACAAGTCTGTGGCCATAAATTTGAAAACTTAAAGTAGTTAGATAAAAATCCTAGAAAGAATAAGAGACAAGGAACTGAATAATCCCATTACCTGGAGAGAATTTGGTGGGACCTCATCAAGTCAAGCAGAGTTACCACGTGATCCAACAATTCTACTCTGAGGCAGATACAGAAAATAATCAAGAGCAGGCACCCAAATGACTGCTTAGGAATATTTGTAGTGGCAGCATTCATGAGAACCAGCAGGGGAAACAACCCAAATGTCCATCAATGGAAAAATGGATGAAGAAAATGTCGTACATACATACAGTGAACATTCAGCCTTAAAAAGGAATGGAATTCTGAACGTGCTACACTGAGAAATCTTTTTTGGTGGGGGAGTGGGATACCAGGGACTAAATTCAGAAGTGCTTAACCACTGAGCCACATCCCCAGCCCCCCCATTTTTAAAAATATTTTATTAGTTGTTGATAGACCTTTATTTATTTATATGTGGTGCTGAGAATCGAACCTAGTGTCTCACACAAGATAGGCAAGTGCTCTACCACGGAGCCACAACCCCACCTCCCCCACCCTTTTTATATTTTGAGACAGGATCTTGCTAAGTTGCTGAGGCCAGCTTTGAACTTGGGATCTTCCTGCCTCAGGCTCCCAAGCTGCTGGGATTACACTGTGCCTGGCCTGTTGATGAATCCTGAAATGTGATAAAGTGAAAGAAGCCAGACATAAAAGGCCAGGTTGGAGGATTCCACTTATATGAAATATACAGAATCACTACATCCACAGAGAGAGAATACAGAGTAAGAGGTCCCCATGGCTGGGGAGAGAGTGAGTGTGACTACAGATGGGCAGACGGTCTCCTTGGGCATGATGAAGATGTTGCAGAGCTGGGTGGGGGTGTTGGCTGCTCATCACTGTGAATTAACTTAGGCACTGAATCACGTGCTTTGAAACAGCTCATTTTATGTTATATGAATTTCAGCTCAATTAAAAAAAAGTCTCATCATAGAAAACACCAAACCAGGCAGACTTAGAGGCAAATTCCATCAAACAGCAAATAACAAGATAACCCCAACTCTTCACAATTTTACTACAGTAAAGAAGGATTTTCCCCAGCTCAAGATATGACTTTAGCATTAACCTTGATACCAAAATTGTTCAAGGACAATATAAAGGAAAATTCCAGCTCAACCTTATGTACGAGATGCAAAATCCCCAAACAAATACTTAACAAACAGAATCTGGTAATATATAAAAAAGACAAAACATGACCAAGTTGGGCTTATCTCAGGAATGCAAAAGTGGTTCCTTAGAAAACCTACAAATATAGGGCTGAGGGTGTGGCTCAACGGTAACAGTATGTGCTTAGCACGTGTGAGGCGGAAGGAAGGAAGGAAGGGAGGGAGGAAGGAAGGAAGGGAGGGAGGGAGGAAGGAAGGAAGGAAGGGAGGGAGGGAGGGAGGGAGGAGAAGGAAGGAAGGAAGGAAGGAAGGAAAAGGAAGGAAGGAAGAGGAAGGAAGGAAGGAAAGAGAAGGAAGGAAGGAAGGAAGGAAGAGGAAGGAAGGAAAAAAGGAAGGAGAAGGAAGGGAGGGAGGGAGGGAGGGAGGGAGGGAGGGAGGAGAAGGAAGGAGAAGGAAGAAGGAAGGAAGAAGGAGAAGGAAGGAAGGAGAAGAAAGAAGGAGAAGGAAGAAAGGAAGGAAGGAAGGGAGGGAGGGAGGGAGGGAGGAGAAGGAAGGAAGGAAGGAAGGAAGAGGAAGGAAGAGGAAGGAAGGAAGGAAAGAGAAGGAAGGAAGGAAGGAAGAGGAAGGAAGGAAAAAAGGAAGGAGAAGGAAGGGAGGGAGGGAGGGAGGAGAAGGAAGGAGAAGGAAGAAGGAGAAGGAAGGAAGGAAGGAGGGGAGGGAAGGGAGGGAGGGAGGGAGGGAGGGAGAGAGGGAGAGAGGGAGGGAGGGAGGAAAGCAGGCAGGCAGGCAGGACGGCCATACGATTTCAACTGACATGAAAAAGCATTCAATAAACTCCAACCTCTATTCAGCATAAAAACTCTTTGACAGAAAACATGGGATTGTACGTCTTTCTTCTTTTGGTGCCGAGCATTGAACCCAGGTCTACCACTGAGCTCTGCCCCATGCAGAAGTGGATTTTCTTAACCTAAAATGTATTACAGTCTTTAAACTAATGCTCCCTCCCCAAAGATGTCCCCTTCAGATCCCCAGAACCTGTGACAGTTAGCAGGCACAGCAGAGGAACTGCAAATATGGTCATGGAGAGGAACCCCGAGGGGGGACATCCTGGGTTATCCAGGAGGCCAAGTTCAATCACATAAATCCTAGAGGTGGATTCCTCTCGTGGCTGCAGTCAGGGAGTAAACGTGACCAGAGAAAAATGATCAGATTTCAAGGGGGTCCCAGCATACCAACCCCCAATATGCCACGTTGCACAGATTATTTGCAGCTGAAGTTACCTCAGGATTGGAGAAAAGACCTCTGGCCCTACCCTTTTCTTTTTTCCCTACAGCAGAGCATCAATTCTGTGCGGTGACCTAAATTTCTCTAGAAAGTGTCCCTTCTGCACCAGGAAGAAGAAAGTAAATCACTGCTGGAAACGTACCCAGATGAGTCTCCTCAGACGGATCCTCATCTTCCGTGACTTTCTGTCATTTGCCTTCCAGTCACTGTTACACAGACCGTGTGGACCTGATGTGGTCAGTTGTCTAGGGCACACCATTTCCAAAATCCATTTTGCAAAGCAAGGTATACAACAGCGCATATCCTCTATTTATTTAAGAGTAACTTATGAAGTTATAATGTACCATCTGTGTATGTAAAAATATAATTTGTGTGGCTTTGTCCCATTAGATGTTTGTAAATTCATGGAAATTAAACTGGAAGATGGACCCCAAAGAGGACTTCCCTAGAATAGGAAGAGGGACAGAGGAGGGGGGGCAGGACAGAGATCTTTCAAGTCTTGCTTTATTATGTCCATGTATTGTTTGAGTCTTTTCCAAGGAGCAGGTATTGACGTATTTGTTGTATAATTAAATTTTTAAAAAGTGTTTTTAAGACCCAGGTGGCACCGAGCTGATGCCTCACGGACTAATGACATAGTATTATCCACCATCCGGAGATAATTGGCTCTGTCGTAAGCGTGCTGAGTGGTCATCGTTCCCGGATAAGGATGTGCAAGCATAACCAAGTATTAGAAAAGAGGGTGACCTCATTCCTGCCTGTGAACTTGTACGTTGTATTCCTGTGTTGATTTGCTCTGAAGGCTGAGCCGCAGGGCCCACCTGAGGCAGGACGGCCGTTTCCCCATCACCATCCTTTCCCTGCCTCTGTCTGAGAGTCACCCAATGAGGCTTCCTCCAGGTCGTCCCACGCCCTGGGGCTGGTAACCCAGCGATGGTGTGGAGGGCCCTCTGCATTTGGCAAGGCTGACCACACAGTCGGGCTCCAGGCAGGCTGGCTGGAGGCCTCCGCCCTGCAGGAGGAGAGGCCGAGGACAGACCTGAGGACAGGAACACAGGACTGAAGCCCACGGTCCACCTGGGTTGAGGACCAAAGGGCAACTTTCTCTTCTGTAAACTTTGTGACATATTATTCTCCTTTGGAAAGGAGAGCCCTGAGCTAAGCACACGTCCTTTTCTTGGCTTTAAAGAAAAGCACTCAGCAAAGATCTGTGTAATGAGGCATGGGCTCCATCCCCACTGCGCCGACAACGCTGCCCTCAGGTTTGACGTCACCAGCCCAAGGTCTGTGTCTGGACAGCTCCTCTAATACCAGTTTTGTCTCTTCTTCTTTCTGCATTAGGTACCAGGGATTGAACACAGGGTGCTTAACCACTGAGCCACATCCCAGCCCTTTTGAGTTTTTGAGAAAGGCCTTGCTAAGTTGCTGAGGCTGGCTCTGAATCTGTGGTCCTCCCACTTCAGTCTCCTGAGCCATTGGGAATACAGGCATGTGCGCCACACTCTGATTCTTTAAAAGACAATGAACTTTCCATTCTAATGTTACTTTTAATTCTTTTGTTGTGCTGAGGGTGGAACTGGGGCCTTGTACACACTAAGCGGATACAACTGCTGAGCTTCAACCCCAGCCCCTGTTATTTTGTTTTTTTAAATATTCTGTTAGTTGTAGTTGAACACAATACCTTTATTTTATTTATTTGTTTTTATATGGTGCTGAGGATCGAACCCAGTGCCCCACACGTGTGAGGCAAGCGCTCCACCACTGAGCCACAACCCCAGCCCCCGCCCGTTATTTTGAAGTCAAATAAAAACCTCTAGGAACAGGCTGAATTAAAGAACAAAATACATTCATAAAAAAGAAAGTGCAGAATTGAAAAAGCAAGATAAAGCAGTTCTACGGGCAGTGGAGTGGCGGAGGTCTGGCAGGCACAGCCCTGCGGAGATCTCATCTATCTGGGCATTGCAGCTGGCCCAGGATTTGTTGGGGGACCCAAATGAGCCCCTGTAGGCCGCAGGACGTGCAGATGGTGATGATGGTGACAGCCACGGTGTGTTCAGACCCCTCCTGCTATACCCTTGGTGAGCACAAAGGCCGGGCATTCTCTAACTTCCAGATGATTCTGCAGAATGAGCTGCAGACATCAATGTTCTCATTCCTCAGGGAACCAACAACCTGGAAGGTGGAGCTGGCAAGCAGACTCCGAGATGATATAGTCGGCTGCACACTTAATGCTTCACAGTTTAAGAGACGTGCTCCCCTTTTACTATGGCCTTTGATTCTCATGGCAATCCTAAGGCAAAGGACAGGCAAGCTCCTGACCTCTAAAGACTTTTGACAACGCATGACACCAGTGACTGCAGGCAGCACACAGACCTCCACATCCAGCTGAGGAAGGGCTCCCAGATTCCCCCTAAGGCCCCATCAGACGGGCCTTCTCTAACCATCAGAAAACCGGGAGAGTGGACAGCAGCAGTGGAGCGATCATGTGATCCCTTTTGTGTAAGAAAATACACAAGATGCAAACCTGCCCCTTTAGGTGCCAGGTACCAGCAACTCAATAAGCACTGGCCCCTCCCCAGTGACACCAGTGAGCAACTGGAACACAGCTCCCTTCAGAAGGGCAGGCTGGTCACCAGGTCCCTTGGGGACACTCTGACCAGGACCTCTGGATTTGGTAATGGAAGCCACAGCCCCGAGTAGGCTGGAGGCCTGAGCTGTTTGTGCTGCCAGAATCTTCTCGTTCCCATCAGGGGAGCTGAGCTTTGGGCCTGGACCTCCAGACCAGGATTCCTCGTAACTCTCCAAGCCACCCTGGGCAAGGCCCTGGAGCCGCAGTTACTTCTCTAAAGTGAATGAACTTTTACTGAAAAAGTGAAAAATAGAAAGAATAAATAAGAACTCTTGACTCTGGGTGACCCCAGTCTTAGGAGGAGGCAGACAAGCCAACTGGCCACCACCCTAAGTCTCAACTCCAGGTCCCCTCTTGGTGTAGACAGCCCCACCCCCTACCACCACCGCTGGAAGGAGACAGCAAGTTTGTGTAGCCCAGGAAGGAGGCAGGAAGATGGAGCTGGAGACTTTTCACTATTATCATCACACCCAAGCAAGTATTCAAGAAGGGCCAGGTGAGACCTCCTGGAGCCCCCCTCCCAACAGTCAGGGAAAACCAGTGCTCCAGACGCCCAGATGAAGCTCTTTCTCTCCGAGCCTCTCCCACCGTGGGTACACTCTCCCTGCTGCCCACAGGGCACACACTCTCAAAGAGGAACTCCCCCGCAGGATCTCCCTTCCTGTGGAGACTTCTCAAGTTCTGCAGGCAGAACCACCCCCCTCACTTGGCAGCACCTGCGAATGATCACTGTTAACAGTGAACCATCTTCAGATCAGCAATTTGTGATTGGTAGAGTAGGAGTTTCCCTTTCTCTATGGAAAACAGTGCCACACCTGTGACCCCAGCGACTTGGGAGGCTCAGGCAAGACAAGCACAAGTTCAAGGTCAAGGTCAGCCTTAACAACTTATCAAGATCCTGTTTCAAAATAAAACATAAAAAGGGCTGGGATGTGGCTCAGTGGTCAGTGAAAAGAACAGGTATTTTACAAACATCTGCAACTCATCTGTTATGAATCACCCCACCCCTTCCCTCAGCAGCTCTTTACCAGCTCAGGAGCAGTCTGCACTTGGCCTTGGACCCAAGTCAGAAATGTGGGAAATGTCCCCTCTCATGCCCGACATGGTTACACTTCACTGTCATCTCAGTCCTGCCTCAGCAGTCCTCCCAGGAAGCCTCTGAGCCCCAAGGTAAGTCTTATCCAGAGTCTATTCTGGAGTCTTAAGGTAAGGGCCCTTCCCTGCCCTCTACACCTGAGCCAGCCCCAGGGCCTTTGCACTTCTGGTCTCTTCTGCCTGAAGGGCTCTTAATACTTATCTGCCTCTTTCCTGCCCCATTTCTTCAGATTTCCCCTAAGACCCCTTGTCAGATGGGCCTTCTCTAACCATCACACAGAAAATGCCTCTGTCACTGCCTCCTACCCTACGTACTTCATTTTTCTTATAGAAAATTAACTTTAAATGTGTTCTCACCTTTTGCTCTCTCACAACATACACTGCATGGGGCAAAGACCACTTCTCCATGGTAAATGTTGCATTGGACAGTGCGGATGAGAGTCCAGCCCACTCTGACTTCAGGGGTCAGCTTTAGTGCGGCCCCCTCAGAGGCCTCCCCACTACCACCCCACAATGTTCCCGCTCGCTGGCATTCTATTATCCCCCATACTGTAAGGAAAAGGTGCAGTTGCATGTGTGTATTAAAAAATTAACATCTGCCTTGCCTTCTAGACCAGGAGCTGGCCAACTGCAGACCAGGGGCCATCCCCAGGCGGGTTCTTTCCTCACAGTGCCAATGGGGCTGTCAATGCTCCAGCTTTACAGAATATCTTTCTGGCCAATCTAGCAGCAGAGCATCTCAGCAGCTACCCAGAGGCTGCAGAACTGAGTCTTAGCCACTGGCCCATCTCATCTGGGTCATGTGGTCAGGGTATGTGAGGTTTTGACTGACAGGACCCAGACTGTGTGCCCACCCCAGGCACGTTTTTACTCCTAAGCAGGAGCTGAAGAGTTCCCAGGAGTGCTGGGCACTGCTCCCTGAGGAGGGGGAGAGACGCAGGGCAGTCTGGGAGTTTTCACCCCACCGGAGGTCCCTTTCCACAAAAGAAAGGAGGGGCCGACTTACAAAGTTCACGGGTACAGCCCACTTCACTGCTCTGAACCGCACCGTGAACACACAGCTGGGGAGCGGGTGGAAACCGCCAGACTCCTGAGGCGCTGCCCCGCTCTTCCCTCTTGGAGAGGGACCTCAGTGGTCACCTTCAGACTGATCATGAATTCAGTTTCACAGAAGAATCTGGAGACAAAGCAGAGCAGCAGTGTTGCTCAACGCCCTGTTTATTCTGCACACAAGGTTCAGGAGGCAGGGGCACAGTGTGCAGGCTGGGGGCACGAGGTGGCCACATCACACAGCAGGCTGCCACTGCCGTGCTGACCAACTGGCGCTGGTGAGCACAGTGAGAAGGACTACCATCAGTCGCCTGGCCCCTTGGGGCAGGCATTCTAATCCTTAAGAACCAGGGGCGCCTTCACCTGGTCAGCCACCTCCTTGCCCATGAGCGCGTCCACGATGGCAAGGGCGAACTCAAAGCTGGTCCCAGGCCCACGGCTGGTGAGGATCAGGCCATCCTGCTCCACGCGGCTCTCTGAATAGCTGTAGTGACCTGCCAGGTGGGAACGGCAAGGATGCATCTTTAAAGAGCTTGGGGGGAGGCATGACAGTGACTACTGGGTAGCTATCAGCGCCCTGTCACAGCACGCCACAGGTCTCACATAAAGCCAGACAGAAACAAGGCCTCCCGCTGGCTGGCTGAGGGGCTCCCGAGCTCTCAGAAGGGCCTCCCAGAACTCCAAATTGTGGCACACAAGGCCCTCTGAGGTTTGGCCTCCGCAGAGACTGGAGTGCAGGGAAAAGACCCTGTTTCAAGGGAGAGCTGGCAAGGGCTGCACCAGGCAGAGGTGCGGGGGAGTAAGGGGAGAAGGTGGGAGACGGAGGCCCAGAGATAAATGCTCAGAACTCGGTGAAGGGGCTGCAGGTGGACAGGCATCCAGGGTGACTGCGGCTGTCTCTTGGGTGGCGGTGACCCCACTTAAGTAATTTGCAGACACAGAGGGCCACTAGAGGGAGGGGAGGAGTCAAAGTAGACAAGAACCTCCGTGAAGGATGAGAGCAGGGCTGCGCCCCCCCCACCCAACTCAGCACAGCATGGCTCAGGCACCTGTGCAGCCGGGGCACGGCTGCACCTTGTTCCTGTTTCTGGTCTTGACGCCACCAAAGCAGCAGCTCAGGAAGCGCTGGCTTAACAAATACGAAAAATGCAGCAGTGCCTCCCCTTAAAGTAGAACCCCCATGTGTCAGTGGCTGTCTCGAGCTTTTCAAGGTGGGTTAACAGCGCCTGCAGGAATCTACACCTTACTATCATTAAAAATCAGGTCCCCAGGCCTGGGGTGGTAGCGCAGTGGTAGACTTGCCTAGAGTGTATGAGGCACTGGGTTTGAATCACAGCACCACATAAAAATAAACAAAGGTCCACTAAGCAAAGTTTTTTTTTAAAAAGTTACCCACCAAAATAACAAGAGCACGGGGGAATCTCCCATCTACACTACTGTGGAGGAAACAAGGGCCCCTAGTGAAGGGAAAGGTTCTCATGACTAAACCCATTTACTGCTGGCTCAACCAGGCCAGGGTGGTCTAAAATGCAAAGCTAGAGAACCAGAGGGGCTGGCTGTCCAGACCTGTGATGTGCCACCCGGCCTGGAGGGTACAGCAAGCAAGAGGACCGGCAGCGACACCTGCCTGGGCCGCGGGGTGCATATGAGCTCACTGCCACCCCAGCCAGGGAAGATGCTACTGCTACTCTCAGGTGACAGATGAGGAAACCGAGGCTCAGAGAAATTAAAGACCCCACCTACGGTCCCAACTGAGTGAGGCCACCCATCAGAAAGCTGCCGGCGGCCCACAGGTGACCACTGGAGCTTACCAACACAAAGGCCACCTGGGACAAAAAATGAATCACTGAAGTTACAACTCGCTTGTTCAACACCTGACAAGCTGAGAGCCTCTGGACTGGACAGCTCCCCTGGGGAAACCTCACTGCCCCACCAAGTGCACCATGAGGCCAAGTCAAGGCCTCCCACAGAGCAGTGCCCAAGATGCCTGTGGCTGCTCCTCTCAGAGCACTAGGCCTGGCTCAGATGTCACATGCTTCCTCCTGACGGGACTCACTAACTTCAGTGCCTGGTAACTTAAACACGCAGAGCCTTTCTGCCACAGAGGAGGGATGGGCAGAGGGCAAAACCTCGCCTGAGCAGCAGGAGGATGGCAGCTGCCTTGCCTGGTCCTGGGTATCAGAAGGTTCATCAAGAGGAGGCTGTGAGCCTCACAGCCTGCTCCCTGCCACCCCCAGCAAGAACATAGAGGCAAAGGGCGTGGGCGAGGCGGGCGAAGTACCTGCTCTGGCTCCTTCCACCCTCTGAAATCTTTCCACTACTTCCAAGTAAATCAAACGCCTCCATTTATTTATTTATTTTTTTTAGAGAGATAATTTTTTAATATTTATTTTTTTTTTAGTTTTTGGCGGACACAACATCTTTGTATGTGGTGCTGAGGATTGAACCCGGGCCGCACGCATGCCAGGTGAGCGCGCTACCGCTTGAGCCACATCCCCAGCCCAAACTCCTCCATTTAAATGCCCAAAGCCAAAGCTTTAAAAAAAAAAAAAAAAAAGTTTTCATGCAGATGATATTACTCCCAACTTAACATCTAACTAACAAAAAGTCACCAATTTTTTAAAAAAATACATAATAACAGAGTATGGTGGTACACATCTATAATCCCAGCAGCTTGGGAGGCTGAGGCAGGAGGATTGTGGGTTCAAAGCCAATCTCAGCAACTTAGCAAGACCCTGTCTCTAAATATAAAATGCGAGAAAGGGCTGGGGATGTGGCTCAGTGGTTGAGTGGCCCTGAGTTCAATCCCTGGTACCAAAAAGAAAAGAAAAAGATAAGATGATGAAAGTAAGTGCCCAACTATTATTTAGAAAAGAAATAGGTCACCAAAGAAGCAGGCCATGCTGCCAAGGAAGCAGGCACTCTGGGAGAAAAAAGCAAGGTTCATTTTGCTGTGCACTGTGGGTAAATGGCACGTTCTAAACTATGGCCAGGGTTGTAACTGTACCCTAGGCTGCTGGAAAAGCATTCATAAAAACACAACCTCAGCATGTCTCATAACCACCTTCTGTCTGTGACAGCAGAGACCCAGAGCCCTGCCTCTGCAGCCCCAGGTGAGCACAGCTCCCGTGACACAGCTGCAGAGGACCAAGGCCATCCGCCTCAGCCCAGAACACCCCATTCTAGCTGCAGATGGTGCTAATAAGTTTTCTGAGGTCTTTTTGTATATGAAAACATAAGCATATACTTACTCCCATTCATCATTTTGTCTTTAGCAAGTGGGTGTGTTGTAACTTTACTTCCAAAACCTATTTCATGAGCCAAAAGAGCCGTAGGACCTAAAAATAAGATTAATAAAAACTTGAGGGCGACGAAGGAAAATCATACTTTGATATTCTAACAGCAAATGTATTCTTCAAAATTAAAAGCTCTTACATAAAACAGAGTTGTGGTTCTGAAATTAAACACTTCTTAGTAGGAGAGGTAAAGTACACTCTGAATAAATTATTTGCTGAGCACATGGGGCAAAATACACAAATCTAAAACACTTCAATAACGACTTAATCAAAAAGATTTACCCTGACACCTGTGAAGCACAGGCAGGCTAACAGAATGTGCCCAGGGACCCAATGCACCACGAGTACAAAGGTGGGGGAGACCACCTTGCGTCTACTTCCTGCCTTACTCTTGGCAAAAAGAAAGATCTAGTTACACATTAAGGGCATCCAGTACCCTCTGGACTTCTGGACTTTGTTGCTGTTTTATTTTTCTACCTGAAAGTGAAAAACAGAGAATTAATGTTCATTTATCCCTCTAGCCATCTACATACTCAGGCGGTAAGAAGAGCACACTGCCCTGCCTGGAAGGAAACAACTGTGAAATGCTAACTCTTAAATATGAAGGCACGAGAGCTTCTTAAAACTACTAGGCAGGGGGCTGGGGATGTAGCTCAGTTGGTAGAGTGCCTGCCTCGCAATGCACAAGGCTCTGGGTTCAATCCCCAGCACCACCAAAAAAGAAAAAACTAGTTATGTAAAGAACCATGCAGAAATGTCACCATGTGAAATCACGTACCCTGCTCTTAAGATAAAGCCTGAAAATATATAGGCACTAGCCAGAGATCTCTACCCAGAGTTCACTGGAAATGGTCAACTTTAGCAATTGCCCTAAGTCATGACCAGGTAGCTCAGCGGAAGCACTGGCCCTGCATGCACAGGGCTTCAGGGGCAGTCCCCAGCCTTACCACCTTACCTTCAAACTTTTTTAAAGAAAAGTTTTTACTATACTTTTTGTTTTCTAAGTCTCACACAAAATTCTAAGGCCCCAGGTCTCCCCTGGATGAGAGGACCCCGGCCTCCTGCAGGCTCACACAGGTGCACCTTCCTGGCAACAGCAATTCTACACAGCAGGCCACACCGAGCACAGCTGCCACATACAGCAAGCCAAGGAAACCGATTCCGGGGCTTTCTGCCTGTGTCAGCTTCAAACCAAGTCCTCATCAAGTCCTTAAATCAAAAGCCTCAAACACGCCTCTTTCCACCCTAACTTATTCTACACACAAGACAACTACTACAACCACTGTGGTAGCCAAATTTAAAAGTCTATGAAAATGGAATAACTATCTCCCAACTTTCACTGAACAAACACCAGCATGTCATGAACCACCACTCTTCAGTTTTTATTTGGTAAGATCTGAAGAACTAAGAAACCCTACACGAGCTGATATTTTCAAGCAGGCTTCAGTGAGGACAGCAGCAAGGCGAGACCAGCAGTCCTTAGGCTGCTCCTTGGGGCAGGGTTAAAAGCCTATGCAACTGTGGACACAGGACTTTACTGATGCCTGGTCATGAAGCTCAGAGCTGCTTTCTGTGGCCTAGGAATCCTGCTTGGAAAATTAAAGGAGATATTTGTTATTCTTACTACTTGAGCCTCTGGTGGATGAAAGTGCTGCCAGTCTCCCCTCCAGATTTGCTCTGAGCAAGGACCTGAGGGTGGAGCCAGCAGAATCCTCGTCCCACAGCACCATCAGGTGGAGACTTACAGGAACAACATCCTGGCCAACTCCCTGAGCATCCTTCCATGCTCATAGTAAAGCTCATTTTATCTTCTTCTCAAGAAAGCCTCCCTTCCAATTTCTCTTTCTCATTTACTATCAGGGACTGACCTAATGTTCTTTCAGTTCAAAAGCAGTTCCCACATTCTAACTGCCACATTCCAAAAGAATCTTCTATTTATTTGCTGATTTAAACAGGGAAATCTCAACCAGACACAGCAGTGCACGCCTGTAATCCCAGCTACTGGGGAGGCTGAGGCAGGAGGTTGGCAAGATCAAGGCCAGCCTGCTCAACTTAGCAAGACCCTGTCTCAAAATAAAAAATTTTAAAAAAAGGGCTGGAGTGTGGCTCAGTGGTAGAGCACCCTGGGCAATCCTTAGACCCACAAAACCAAAACATCAGCCCCCTCCTGCCACCCTCTGCTGTCCCATCGTCCCCATCCACATAATCACTGCAACATCCACTGCTCACCACCTGTCTCTCTGTGCCCCCACTTTGCACACAGTACAGAGATGGTGGTACTGGATGTTGAACAGGATAAACACACTGCTAGTGTAGTTTACTTTTTTAAAGTCGATTACTGTAGGGCCCATACTCCTGGCATGGTAGTCAAGCTTATCCCAGCACAAGACAGTGAGCTACATGAGGCTGGTAATTTTGCTACCTCCATGACACTGCAGGACTAAAGGTCATGTGGTTTTGCTTTTAGCAGAGTAATAAGGAAACAAATCCAGGCAGACTCTCACTTTATTCTTTTGGTCAAAGCACCTGAGAATGAGGCTAGCTTCCCAGCAGCAGAGCAGTCAGAGACCAAACTAATAGGACCCATGACATATTTCCCAGGAGGGAGCAGCTGCTTGGGACACAGTGACTATGGGCCTTTGGAGAAGCCCTTCTGACCCGGGGCAGGCGGCAAGAGGCCAGCGCACCGGGGAACCCAAGGGCAAGGTCAGCCAGGGCAGGGGCCTCAGTCGTCCCTCCCAGTCTCTAGACGGCAGCTTTCAAGCACTGGAGGTCTTAGGACACCTTCAGTTTGTTTGTGGGTCACACTACTCATTGTGTGCCATGTTAGAAATTAAAACCGGGATTTTTAGGGGATGCTGGGGATGGAACCCAGGGATTCAGGCATGCAAAGAGGTGCCCTATCCTTGAACTATACCCAAACTGGGAGATTTTAAAAGCATGAGAAGAAATTCACAGACAACAGTGCCCTGCCCAAATGACAGCTCTGACAACCTCTGATGCCACTCCTGTGTGAGAGCAGAAAAAGCAAGTGACATCCCCAGGGTCTGCTCTCACCTGCCTGCCCTCTGGAGGAAAATGAGCACAGTGCTGGGGCACAGAGTCCCTGCTGCAACCTCTTTAAAAGGCCTAACATACTGAACAAACACCAGCATGTCACTTTTACCAAACCACCCACCATGCTGCATTTATTCACTGGCTCTTCTGAGACACACTTCACGAAGACCCACAGCAGGAAGGGCACTGACCAGGGACACACACTCAACAGCAGGACAGCATCTGACCTTAAAGCAACAGAATGCACTTGCAATGACACAGATGACAGAATACTGCTACAAAGCCTCAAAGATGGAGGGACAACTACAAAGCACTAAAAGATTTTGTTCTCAATTATGTGGCAGATGATGCGGGGGCCCAAGACCACCTGACAGAGAGATTTAGGAAACACCCGGGACACAGGCTGCAAGCACCCTGGCTTACAAGCCTGCAGGGCAAGCTCAGGGCAGAGCTGCGGTGTTTATGTCTGAGAGATTCTTGCTGACTGTGCTGGCAGGAAGATCTGCTGTGACAAGCTGTTCACTGAATTCCATCGGCCTTGTTTTCCTCTGAGGTCAACCGAACACAGAAAACAGTAAGTTGCACAGAATGCAGACCAAGGGTACAGAAAAGACTGAGCAGACAACTGGACTCTGCTGAAAGGACATGACTTCATGCCACCCAAACCAGGCACACCAGGATGGAAGCCTTCAAGCCTTCTCCCCCTGCGCTGCTGGGGCACATTACCTGCACAGATGGCGGCTATGAGGCCCTTCCTGCTCTCCTGCTCCTTCAGGATCTCCTTCACAGCAGCAGACTGTCAAAGAAAACCAAAGACAGCCAGCTATGATTAGGCTGCAAACCAGTCTCTCGCCAGGAATCTTTGGCCAAATTTGATTTTAGCTTCAACCACAAGAGCTTCAATCTATTTCCCCAAAATATCTCTAAATCATTAATATGAAAATTATCAAATTCATATCATACCTATATTCTTACCCCAGTCAAGGCATTTGTCTTAAAAGAAAAGCATCTCTCTTTGCTTAAAGACGACAGGAGAAAGCACTGTCTCCTGGCACATATGACCCCTGTGGTTCTGTTCTCCATGGAGAAAGAGGCAGAGGGGCGTGGGGGTCTTCAGACGGCAGAGTGAGGACAGACCGACCAGGAGACCTCCCTAATGTCCACTGCGCCTCTTCCAGTCTTTCTGTACGCCCCACCCCTGCCTGCTTACCTGCCCCTCCCATCTCTTCTTCCCTGGTCACTCCTCACACAAGACTTAAAATGAAGAGGCTGTGGACCCCCCTGAAGCCATTCTCATTCATGCTGGCACCTCTAGTCCCCACAACCTCCCTCAACTGTGACTGCTGAGCAGATGGCTGGCCTCCCAGCTTCCTGTGTCAGCCTTCACAATATCAGAGCACTCTTCTGCATCTGGGGAAACACACATGCTCTTACTGTGGACTGTGGGTGCCTCTCTTCATAGTAACTGACCACTGGCTCAGCTCTTTTTCATACAAAAGCTATTAGAATATTTTTTAAAATAAAAATAAGTTTATATAAGTTTATAATACCATTTGGTTAATTTTAGTTGTTTTTCTTTCTTTCACAACCTTCTCCCTAAAATATCCAAATAACAAACTGCACAGAACACAAGTAGATGCTGAAATGCCTGCTTTAGACCCCACCCTGTCCAGCCTTTGGAGGTGTATGAGTAAATTTGAGCTTTTACCTCAGATAAATTCTGTGCACCCAGATTACCTCCTGGCAGAACCACCACATCATATGGTCCCTGTAATAGTTCGAAAAATTTTAAAAAGAACATTTTATTTCAAATATATAATTAAAGTGACAATCGAATAACCCGTTTGTCTTTTAAATGTGGATACAAATAAAGCATGGGAGATAATCTAAGCATCTGTCAAAAGAAAAATAGTTAGGGGCTGGGGTGTAGCTCAGCAATACAGCACACATGAGGCCCTGGTTCAATCTCCAAAACCACCCCCAAAAAGAACTTAAATAAGTCATGCTGAGTTCCTATGATGGGATGTTTCTAACTAGCAAAAAAAATATGCAGAATATATGAACAGAGTAACATAAAAGGATGTCCACGTGGCAGAGCAGCAGCTCCAGGTAACTGCACTCTTGTAAGAGACCAGGGTGCCCGAGCTGAAGGAGAACAATGGTTTGAGCCCAGCTGGGCTACACAGCGAGGCTGTCACACACACAGACCAAAGTATAAACAGCACACATACCCAGATGCACGTTATGCGAGCCCACAAGCCACACACACATCCCCCAGCTGAGTGTATACAGATATCAGAGAGGCACAGCCACTAAAGGAGAGCAGAGTGGGGGACGGAGGGAGAATGAGAAAGGGACACTCAGCACTTCAACTTTATATATGTCTCCTCAGATGAATCGTCCTTTGTTTTTTCACCATGCTGGGGATTGAACCCAGGACCTTGCTTTGCCAAACACATGCTCTGCCAAACCACATCCCAGCCCTGAATTATTATTTGAGAAGAATGTATGTAACAATTTTATGTATGTATATACGTATGTTTTGTGTGTATATATGTATATATGTTTTGGTACCAGGGATTGAAGGGTATTCAACCACTGAGCCACATTCCTGCCTTTTTTGTATAGTTTATTTTGATACAGGGTCTCACTAAATTGCTGAGGCTGGCTTTGAACTCTTGATCCTCCTGCCTAGCTTCCTGAGCCACTGGGATTACAGGTGTGCACCACCACCACATCCTGCTTATGGAGCAATTTTAAAAGCAAATACTAAATAAAAAATACAGGAAAAAATATTTTTAATTTTATGAAAAATGGAACTTAGTGGGGAAAAGAGAAAAATGACACAATATTTTAGCTTCCTAAACACCAAAACGTCTTAGAAAACTGAATAATCTCAAGCCATGGGGAGTGATGTTGACCAAATTTTATTATTACATTGTGTGCATATAAAAATATGTAATAACAAATACCATCAATCTGTACAACTATAATGCACCAATACAAAATGTGGAGAAAAAGAATAAAAAAAACAAAACCCTCATGTTTGCTGAAATTACAAAATGGAAATTGCATTAACAATAAAGTAGTTAAAAATCTTAGTCATTAAATTACAAAATGAAAGTTTGGTACCAGGGATTGAAGGGTACTCAACCACTGAGCCACATTCCTGCCTTTTTTTGTATAGTTTATTTTGATACAGGGTCTCACTAAATTGCTAAGGCTGGCTTTGAACTCTTGATCCTCCTGCCTAGCTTCCTGAGTAGTGTGACATCTACTTTTTAGAATTACTTTTTAATATCATAAATATCTGACTTGTTTTAAACAAAGCAAAAACTCAAAAAACTAAATGGAAGTGAAGTACCTAATTTCTTTCACTCTTTAGAATTTAACTAAATGAATACTTACAAAGCTAACTGCTGATCTAAAATACTCAAGACACCACAGGACAAAATAGAAAAGAGGAATCTTTTTTTTTCCTCTTCTATTTCTCATTTTAACAGGATAAAAAAAAGAACTTGCATATATTAACAATGTTCCAATTCTCCCACAAGCCACCCATGAAATATTCGCTGTGTGAGGACGACTCACATGGGGAACTCTGCTTGGGTTCTGGCAGAGCACAACCATAGTGAGCTCGGTCTGCCCCCTTTCTGCCACTGTCCCCTTGAGTATGGCACAGCCCACCTCTCGTCCCCTGACACGCCCATCTGAACCTGTGGCAAGGTGGGCAAGAGTTTCTGAGACAAGGGACCCAGCTTTCCCTAAGATAACCAGGAGAGCCTGTCACCCTCAAGGTGAGGACCATCCTTCTAAAGGTACTACAAAAGCGAGGATCTTAGTAGAATCATCCACCCTGTAAGCCAACCATTCTGCACAAGCTGTTTCATCTGAGATGAATCAAACAACTGAGAAGCAGCTTTAAATGAAAACGGAGAACATCATGTAAGTGAAATAAGCCAGACTTGGAAAGTCACGGGTGAAATGTTGCCTCTCATGTGCGGAAGCTGGAGCAGAGTAAGGAAAGAAGGCAGTAGGGGAGCAAGTAGGCTGTCACCAAGACCCAGGGAGGTCAGCAGAGCAGGAGGAGGAGAGTGAGAGGCAGGGAGGAAGAGAAAGAAATACGGGACGGATCTAACAGAACAAAGTCGTACACACACATAAATACACCAAATGGAATTTCCTCTTCATGTACATGTAGAAAGAAACAATCAAAACTGAAGAGCGAAAGGGAGCGCTATAGAATAGAGGAGGAAGAGCGGGGAAGGGAAGGGGGAGGAAAAGCGGGGGAGGGGGGACTGACACAGAATTCCTCCTATGTATAATTTTGTTAAAGGAACCCAAATACTATGTATCACAAACAAACAGCTTTAGAAAAAGGACAAAAAGAGGCTTCCACCCGCCTCCGCCTTTGCACCCATTCACTCATCCACACACCACCCTCCCACCTCCTGGACACAAAAGCAGTATCTACAACTGCCAGGTTCTTAGTACAGCAGAAAGGTGATACCCCCAAGTTTGGTGGAGAATATTTCCAAGGAAAAAAATTTCCTTAAAATAAGTCTATTCTAACAATGACCTTATATATAATTAAAAGACATTTCAAGAAACTAACATAGAAGCCATATGAAGGAATAATTTCATGTACAGAAAACAAACCTGCTTTTGTGCATCTTCAAGACTGGCATCAGGACAAATGACAACATCACGGCTACACTGTACTGGGTCTTTTCCAGACAGACCTGCAACCGTGACCTTAATCTAAGAGAAAGACATCATATTTAAGAATGCTGAGACATAAACTTAAGAGTAACATTTTCACATCTTTCCTGGGTTTTAAAATAACTTGACAGTAAATGTTGCAAGAAAACCATACTGAATGTAAGCTATTACACTGATTATGTATTTAATAACTAGGTCAGTTGTGGTTTGCCTGGGACAACCCCAACTTATAGCCACTGTCCTGGCACCTCGTCTGGCTAGAAAATCCTTTCTCCCACAAGTGATCTGATTCAGGAGATAAATTTCATGATCATTCTATTAATAACCCATCTTGCAAGGTTCCCGTTGCATTTAAACCTCATAGCATTTTTATAAGGTAGAAATGCAAGTTAAAAAATAAAATACCACGTTATTTTGCAAAAACTTAAAAAGCTAACAATACAAAGAGTTGATACTAGGAAAAAAATGGGCATTTTTCTACCCTGCTGGTGGGACTACAGACTGGTACACTGGAGAGCAACTTGGCAAAACCTATGACGATGACGCGGGTTTTCCCTGGGCCTAGCAATTCCATTTTTAGGTGCAGAGTCTGAAAAGCCTTCCCCACATTTGCACGAACCAATAAGTAAGTATAGTATGTACCACAGCATTGCAAGGCTGGACGCAGAAGAATGGACAGGTTGTGGCACATTCACATAGTGCAATATTAACAAGCAACACCAAATGAATAAGCTGGATTTTCAATTTTGGAACCAGAAAAGTATACAGTAAACAGACTACAAGGCCAGACTGCATGGGTCTACCACCTGGCTCCTCTATTTAAAACTCTGTAACTTGGGCACACTTCGTCTCTGTTCCTCAGTTTCTTCAACAGTAAAATGGGTTGCAATGCCTAACAGTTCTTATTAAGGTGTATATAAGTAAATGCCTTGCATGAAGTCTGGCACACTGACAATAGTCTGGAAGTGACCTTACAATGCAGAACCTTAAATATATATATATATATATATATATATATATATATATATATATATACACACACACATATATATATATATATATTTTTTTTTTTTAGTTGTAGATGGACACAATACATTTATTTACTTATTTTTATGTGGTGCTGAGGTTTGCACCCAGTGCCTGACACATTAGATAAGCACTCTACCACTGAGCTACAACCCCAGCTCTTTAAGTATGTTTTTTTAAAGCAACTGTTCTTTAAGAAATGGGTCCAAGGCTGTGCATTTTGGCACATGCCTATAGTCCTAGATACTCAAGACTGAGGTAGGAGGACTGCTTGAGCCCAGAAGTTCAGGGCCAGCCTGCACAGAGTAGCCACACTGTCTCTCAAAAAGAAGAAAGAAATGGGTCTGAAAGAAATAAGGCAAGATGTTAATAAGTATTAAACATGGGCAGTGAATAAACAGATATTTGTTATTATGTAATCACTGTATTTTTGAACATATTTTAAATATTTCATGAAGTACTTTGGGTTTCACTCTATTCAATGTCTTTAAAAATCCAAACCTTTTGACAAGGACTAGTAAACAGCACTTACCCCAGCTCTTCTCATGACATCCACAGGGATGACGGTCTCCATCTCCTCTGCTCCTTTGGCCAGGATGACCAGGGCTCTTTTTGAAGCCATTTTGATGTTGTTTTAACACCTTAAAAATTTAAAAAAAAAAAAAATTGTCAAAAAACTTTCACTACAACCCTATAATAGCCAAAATATTTAAGTTAAGGAACATTTTAAAGCACACTAAGTATCTCCTAGGGAAATTATTTTGGTATTTTTTTTAAAAAAGCATTTTGGTTAATAATCTACATAGTAGTTTCAGTTGCTCTGTTTCTGAGCTGAAGACAGAGAGAGATTGCTAATGTGTGTTTGATTTTCCTTTACCAAGTTTTCCTTTTCTTTCTATTTATTTTTGTGGTACTGGAGAATTAACTCAGGAGTGCAGTGTTTTACCACTGAGCTATAGACATGGCAACCTGACCCCCACTTTTTTTTTTTAATTTTGAAAGAGTGTCTACTTAAGTTGCCAGGCTGGCCTTGAACTTGGGATCCTCCGGCTCAGCCTCCCTAGTATTATACAGACGTGCACTACATGGGCAGGCTCTTTATCACGTTTTCTTAAACCTGATTTCTAATATGTTGAATATGAAGTTTTCTAAAACACGAATGTGGGTCTTGTCTTGCACTTGGCACAATGCAGTTCCTCAAGTACTGTTTCACAAAACACAACCGCACTGATTATCAACGGCAAAAAATGGGAACACAGTTTTGGCAACTAGCCTGCAAGAGCTTTGGAGAGGATTTTTTATATATTTTTTATTATTATTATTATTATTTTAAGTTCCAATAAGAAAAGCAAAAGCTCCGGGGAGGGGCATCAGCTGGCAGGGTCACAAGCGTGCACACGGTTCTCAGCCTGAGGAACGCGCACCGCTACCTGGAGCGCGGGGCTCTCGCGGCGGGCAAAGGCCAGCCGCCCGCGCTCCGCGACCGTAACCTACACACTTCCACATGCGCACGCCCTGTTCGCCCCCACCCGGCACCGCGGCGCCCCAGGCCCGCCCGGCTCCCCGCAGGCGCTGGTCCGCAACCCGCTATCCTTCCCACCGTGGAAGGCCTCGACGCGGTCGGCAGCTCCGCGACGCCTGGGCCACTCACCCCGCGGAGCGAAGGCTGCTCACCCCAGCACGCACGCGCCGCGGGCCCTCGGCGCTGCACTGCGCAAACTCGCGCCGCTCACGTCAGTGCGTCACGTCCGGCGGAGCTCGCTCGGCGAGCAGCTGGGGAGCCTGCCTTCGCACCCGGCGCCCCGCGCGGGCCGGGCCGCTCTCCGCCGCTGGGCAGGTCGCCTTCCCTCTGTGCACGCACGTCGGCCTGGCTCCTCTCTCCTTTTTCTGCCGGGACTCTTCCCGGGTTGTCCCCCTGCGCTTCGCCGCCGGTCCCGGGCGGCTCTGTCATTTCATGGGCAGTTTCTCTCCACGCTGTTAAAAGCCCTGCTGCCGCCGCCGCCGAGCCTACGGGATTAGAGGGATGCCAAGCAAAGAAGTCGATAAATACGTAGTGGGTAGTTTGTTTACAGGACCTAATTTTAAGTTTTTGGATATTAATGCTTTTACCACTTTCAAACCAAGATGATGAAGATGACATTCCTGTCCTCATCCAGTTCCATCGCTTTTCCCTCCGGGTGACAGCGTTGTTAGCTTCCTGTACATCTTCTCATGCAAGCACATATATGCTGTCAGTACTGTTATTTTCCTTCTTCCTCGCATAAAAATGTTGTTCGTTGTGTACTTTGTTCTTCACTTCCCCTTACACACAGTTACATCTATTGCATGAACGTCGTGGAAATCCTTTCATATAAAAAACACCCGGCCCATGCTATGCCATCGTGGGCATATTCCATAGTTTATTTGCCAGTGCCCCACTGATAACACGGGTTATTTCCAAACATTTTCTGTACAGATAGCACTGTATCGAATAACATTATACCCATGACCTACGTGTGCAAATATCACCAAGGTAAATTCCCAGCAGTGAATTTGCGCAACTCCATACAAGTACTGTATGAGTTCAAATAGTACTTAAATATGTCAGTGTTTTCAAGGTCTCCATTTAGACATTAATGGAGACCTTGAAATTATTATTAATTAATAGACATTAATGGAGACCTTGAAATTATTATTAATTAATAAATTAATTACATTTATTTTCAAAAAATAACATTTTATTTTTCGTTGTTAGTTTGCAAAGTGCTTTCATACATTTCACGTGCTCCTTACAGTGGTGGTGAGTTTTTTAATTACTAAAATTGTAAATAAAGTCATTTAAGCAACACTCCATACTTGTGCAAACACTTGAAACATCTTTGATCAGTTGATATTTTAAGAAGGAACTTTTGGAGTTCTGCAATGACTCCAACACTCCAACACCTTCGGCTATTGGAAGTAGGTAAAAGCTGTCCCCCTCCAGCTTTGAAAGAATGTGGGACACAGGAGTGACAGAGAGGGAAGCAAGTGGTCAGAGGGTTGTGCTTCAAGAAAGAAGGAAGGTTTTAAGTGGATGGAAGGAAACCAAAAGGCCTCAGGCTGTTGTGTTTCCATAGTAAGCTCTTCTTCCTTTTTTTTTTTTTTTAAATATACATTATTTTAGTTATAGAAGGACATAATACCCTTATTTTATTTATTTATTTACTTTTATGTGGCACTGAGGATTGAACCCAGTGCCTCACACATGCAAGGTAACTACTCTACCATTGAGCCACAGCCTCTCATAGTAAGCTCTTCATAAGACCTGCTGGTGGTCTGCTGCAGCAGGACACAGTGGCAACAGAGTAAAAATGGAAGCTGGGTAGGGTATCCCAGGCCTGTAATCCCAGTGGCTTGGGAAGCTGAGGCAGGAGGATCACGAGTTCAAAACCAGCTTCAGCAAAAAGCAAGGCGCAAAGCAACTCAGTGAGACCCTGTCTCTAAATAAAATACAAAATAGGATTGGGGATGTGGCTAAGTGGGCAAGTGCCCCTGTGTTCGTTCCCTGGTCCAGTAAAAATGGAAGGGGCAGACACACAGGAGTTAAACCCTCCTGAGACATCTGCATCAACAAGAATTGAAATGGATCTGAGTCAGCATTAATTTTTATCAAATTAATATATTGTACAGTTTTTAAAACTCAAATATCACTTATGATAGTATATTTTCAGAAATAGTCATTCTTTCCCCTTCTATCTGTGTGAATGTGCTTCCTTGACTTTTGGGTTTGGCCTTCTTTTTGATCAATGGATGTTAACAGAACAGATTGAAGCCTTCAAAGAACTGACCTGATCTCCAGGCCTGTGCTTTTGCACTTTTAAATTGTCATAGGAAAAGCTTTCCCCTGGGGAAATTGCTGCTGCCCCCTCAAAGGCAGGTTTCAGAACAAACACATGTGGAACAGAATTGCCTCAGCCAATGTGCACAGCTGGCAACCTGAGGCAAAGTCACTCCAGCCAGGTGGCAAACTATGGTAGCTGGGTTTTGCTACAGAGCAGTAATTCTCAAACTTAACTCTTGTACCCTCATCCCTGTTCCCCAGAGCCAAATATATAATTCAACTCCTTATTTATTCTGGTAATTATCTCAGAATTTAAAAATAGTATGCTAATATTTTCTTTCTCATTTACTAGCTTTAGACTATATATTGAATTTTTGGAAGGCACATCACAATTTTCATTTGACATATGTGAAGTCTGAGGTCTAGAAAGGTCCTGTAGTTTTGGTCAAATTCAGATATTCTGATGTCAGTTTTCACACTCTACCCACCATATGCTGTCAGAATTAATAATGTAACACCCAGGGCTCTCCATATTTCATACATATTGCTCATCACACATTTATAGCCAAAAATATTCAACCATTTACCAAAAAAGTATTACTAGTACTGGCAATGAAGACACCTCCTTGTTCAGTCCCCTATTTCCAGGTAGAACAGCCGCATCCCATCTACTACCTTTTTAACTCAACATTTGACATTTGCATTGTGGAAAGTACAAACTTTTAAAAAGTCTCCCTATTTTCAAGGAACTTAATTTCTTACAGCAGTTGCAACATTTAAGAAGATATGGTGTCCTGCCCCAGAGAGTTCTCAATCCAATAACGGAGAAGTGGCTCTGTCAGCAAGTCACCCATGGTCCTTCTCATCCTGGTTCCTGAACACTACCCCCACACACACCTGATCACCACAGCAGAAAGACTGCTCCAGTTATTTACTATCCACCCCCCCCACCCCATGGGTCCCTCTTATTTAGTCATCTCAACTAAATAATACTAACTCATCCCCTATTACTTCTTCGATAGCACTTATCACTCCTGCGTTTTGTCTGGTCTACTGTTCCGGTCGGTCTTCCAGGAGTTCTGGGAACTCCAGGAGCGGACCTCCCGTCTGGGCCACCGCTGCACCCTCGCAGCCGCGTACAGCAGGTGCTCGGTAACCACTGCAGAGCTTCGCCCTGATTGCGCCGTACATGATTGGCACTTCTCTTTACCACCATGGATTAAGGTGATTTCAACCAACTTCTTCCTATTCTAATCCCATTTCTCACGTCTAAGTCATTGGGCCACCAGGACATAGGCCACCGGGGCTGCAAGCAGACCTCTGGGCGTCAGAGACGAGTATGTTCAAATGCAGCCAGGCCAGGTGAGGGGCGCGCCAGGGAGGTCCGGCGAATTTCCCCGGCGAGCCCCCGAAAGGTTAGGGCGGCGACGCCGGAGAAGAGTGGGCGAGCCTGACATTTGAGGCCGCGCTGGGGCGACGCGGAAATTCTGACACCAGGGTCTGTGTGGGGTCCCGAGAACAGCTCCGCCTCAGCCCACCCGGTGTGAAAAGCCCCCCGAGCGTGGGCCACGAGCGACTCCCACGACGCGCCGGGCGCCGGAAGAGGCGAGAGGGCCCGCAGTGACGTAAGGCCCTCTTCCGTGGGCCATGGCCCCGGCGGCGCTCGGGATTGGCCGAGGCAGGCCGCAGGGGGCGGGGCGAGAGGGGGCGTGCCGATTGGGCGGGGCCTGCCTTGCGCCGCCGGATGAAGGCCTCCGGAAGGTCCCTTCCTTAGGGTTCCCGCGCGTGGGTTCTCGTCGCCTGGGGCTCGCGGTGCCCCCAGCTGTCCTGTGAACTTCCGGGGGCAGAGAGACCTGCAGGTGCGGGCCGCGGCCCCAGGGCGCCCGGGTTCGCGCGGCGGTGTAGCCTGACGCGCTAGCACCTCGCCGGTGGCCCTGGAAGTCTGCAGAGCCGCGTGAGAGCTGGGCTCCGCCTGGGGCGACAGCTGCCCCTCTGTTCACTCAGGGGGTTGGGAAACGCACTGCCAGGCCCGCAGGTTCTAGAACGAGAGAAAGGTCTACGGAGGGTTCCGTTAGCGTGGACGGCGGTGCCTGCCACAGGTGGTGAGGACCTAGTGAGATCCGTGTCAAACACCAGCCCCGGATGGAAACGCTGGTGCCTGCTCATTGTTTCCACTGTCCCTCCTCACTCTCAGTCTGCCTCCACGGTAATTTCAGATTCCAGTGTTTTGGAAACAGAATGATCTGGAGGCACACCAACATTTCTCTCAATAGGTAATCAGTATCCCCCCCAGACGTTCCCATATGAATCTGTCAAAACCTCTGGCTACTCCTGCCCCTGTCCCCTGACTGTATCCCCCAGGTCCCTTCCATATCTCAAAGCCCACCTACTTCAGAGCAGTGGCTACACTGAGGGTGAGAACAGAGTGTTTTGGTGACCTTTTGCATGATTATAGGACTGCGGAGCTGCTGTCTTCGGCAGTGACTCATATTCAGGGCATTAAAATCAGCAGTGGCAATGCCAGCCACATCGTCATTCTGCCACAGTGTGGTTCAAACACTTTTCTTATCTTCCAAATTCTTCTTACTCTTCCTCCTCACTCATTTTCTCTGTTCCTGTAATATACCCGGCACTTTGCCTCCTTCATATTTCCACAGAAGTAGTTCTGTCTACCCCGAATGACTTCTGCTTCTGTGTCAGCTCTTCAGTGTATTCTCCATCCTGCAAAACCTCATTATAGTGCCAGTCCCTCCAGGAAATTTCCTCTGTGTCCTCAAAGCACTTTGTCCTATAGTAATTGTGTCTGTGAGGCTGTGTGGCCTTATTTATGTAACATCTTCCTTTTTCCAAAAACTGTGAAAGCTGTTGGGATAGTGCCTCATCTCTATATGCCTTCCAGACAGTAAAACTCATTCAAGAAGAAGTTTTTATTGGCCTCTTTTGTGGTTTTGGCCAGGTTTACAACAGTGAACAAAGGATATCCCTTCTCATGGCACTTTTTCTCTGGGGGAAGATGGACAATAAACTCATACTCAAATAGATAAAAGTCATGTGTTGCCTAATGATGAGGTATGTTCTAAGAAATGCATTGTGAAGCAATTTTGTTGTGTAACTATCTATATTACATATACTTAAACATTATGATGACCATGAAGTCATTAAGCAATATGATTTTATTTGGGGGACCACGATGGTGTATGTGCTCTGTCATTGATCGAAATGTGATCATGCAGCTCATGACTCTATGTGCCAGGCAATAATATGTACTATGAAGGAGAGTAAAAGAGGGAAAGAGAAATAACAGGTGTGTATACACATGTGCATGCTTTTTTAGAGTGTGGCCGAAAACCACTTTTTTTTTTCCATGGAGGAAACCTGAATAAGTTGAGGGAACAAGTCATACAGAAAGTGGGGGGAGAGCCTGTTAGAAGACAGAAGAGCAAAGCACCGCCCCTGCAGCAGGAGTGTTTTTGGCATGAAGAACAGCAAGGAAGTCAGGAGTGGCAGGATGCAGAGTCGGGGAAGTAAACGGGTCAGATAGTGGCAGATGTGCATCAGACATTCCATAAATACTTACTGAATTCATTGTAGCAACAAGGGGTAAAGAGTAGTAATTTATTATTTTTTAAATTTTTATTTATTTATGTTGGTGTTGGGGATTGAACCAGCATGGCTACACGTGTGCGAAGCACGTGCTCTGCCACTGAGCTACACATCAGCTCCAGGGATAACTTAGTAATATGAAACTTGGAAATTGCTTAAGGTTGAATTTAACACCCTGTTGACTGACTCTCTCTCTCTCTCTCTCTCTCTCTCTCTCTCTCTCTCTCGGTGTGTGTGTGTATGTGTGTGTAAAGTATTTTTTTTAATATTTATTTTTTAGTTGTAATCGAACACAATTATCTCTATTTTATTTATTTATGTGGTTCTGGGAATCAAACCCAGGGCCTCTCACGTGCAAGGCGAGCACTCTACCGCCGAGCCACAACCCCAGCCCCTGTAAAGTATTATTTACAACTTACATGCAAGTACATTTGAACTCTGATTTAGTGTGACAACATTTTTTTTTTTTTTAGTTTTCGGTAGACACAACATCTTTATTTTATTTTATTTTTATGTGGTGCTGATGAGGATCAAATCCAGCGCCCTGCACATGCCAGGCGAGCGCACTACCGCTTGAGCCACATCCCCAGCCCAAGTGTGACAACATTTTAACTAAAAAACAAAAGAGCTTAATGAAAACAAATGGTTTTTGCAGTGATCATCTATTGTAATGGAAACTCAGGAAGACATAGATTTGAAGGAATAACTAGAATGATTTGTGCATGGAAGTATTTAGTAATGAAAAAGTTCAGGAGGAAACAAAATATGTCCCCTAATATCTTGCTTCTTATTTGGAAGAAGAATACTTGAATGTTGACAAAAGTTAAATTTTTAAAATAATCAGATAAATTTGGATATTAATTAATTTTAATGGTACTTTCCTTCCCAAGGGTTAAGGTGAATGCTAGGGATAGATGGCCTCAAAGTCAATATACTTCAGGATAGTTTCACTTTGAGGGGATGATGTTGCTTTGCAAGTTGTCACTTGTAGCCCAAAGAATATTTTTCCCCTTGGTGGTATTTGGCAATTGTCTTCATCAGAATTCAAAGTAAAAAATAGAAAACACTTGTTTACCTAATAGTTTTTGGCTACATGCCCTATCTATTATCTATCTATCTATCTATCTATCTATCTATCTATCTATCTACTTATTGGTGGGTGGCTAGGGATTGAACCCAGGGCCTTGCCTATGGTAAATGTACACTCTACTATTGAGTTATACCCCCAACCAAAAAGACTGTTTTTATGTCAGTCTAGCTCCCTCTAAGATGTGACTTCTATGAGACCATGGGCTCTGCCCTTCATCACATTTCTCAAAGGTTAAATTGACCGTAGGTTTCTTGGTAGTCATTCACGTAGATGAGATCTACTGTGGTTTCCGATTTGGCTCTCAAACCACTGAATTGACAATCTTACTCTGGGTTGCTGAGTCAACATGTATTTTTTTTTTTTTTTGGTTCATTCACAGGAATGAGCCACTGCCAGTAGCTCCTGAGTCAGTCATCACTGTTAGCCCAGTGTTAAGGTCGCTTTGGAATGAGAAGTCCTGGGATCCATCCTAGTTCCCCTTCCTTAGCTGAGGCAGCAGGGTGCAGTAGGAGGCTGCGTTCTCCTGGGGGCCAGCCTGGCTGGGCGTGATAGACAGCTCTGCTCTGAAGTCTAAGTGTTCTTGAACAAATGACTGATCCCTCCTGCCCCAGGTTCCCATCCATAAAACAGGTGCAACAGAACCTCTGTGCTCCAGAGAGGGTTGTTGTGAGGACATTAATCCTTGGCTCAGTTACTTGACCTCCCTCAGCTTCTGTCTCTCCAACATTAGCATCGTAGCAACTGTTCTTACCTGGCAGAGTGCATGAAAGGGCAGTTTAAGGAGTTCAAGTATTCAGCATAACAGCTACAACGCAGCAAGCAACCCTTGACTATTAGCTATTATTAGAAAACACTTATTCATCAACACAGCAGTTGCCTTTGTTTAAACTCAGTGATGAGGGGACCAGAGCAGAGGAAAGGAGGAAACAGTGACCTGAAACTGCCATCATGGTGAGGTTGGCAAGGGGAACGAAGGATGTAGACGGCCTTTCCTTAAGGTACAGTGTAAGGACCTGAAGAAATAAAGTGAAGACAGGTCACCACTTTGGAGTAAGAGCAAGTTTTCAGAACTAAAGCTGTTTAAGTGCATGAAAAGCAGTGAAGAGATTTCACACAGGGACTGTGACCTGGTGCCCACAGATGCCCATAGATCCAAATGGGAGTAGATAAAGTTTAGTGGATCTCTGAACCTGGGTGAAAAAAATCCATCTTTATTTTCACTAACCTCTAACGGGAATCTAGTATTTCCTTCAGTTTTGAATGCAAAAATTCACAAAGCATAACTGAAGAAACAGTACCCATGGTTTTGCACCAAGAGAAATCCAAATTATCTCAAATATTATTTATGTTTATAATTAGTTGGAAACTATGGTGGGCATGTATTAGTGCAGAAGCTCATACAGTACCACATCACAGATTGGGGTTTTAAATATTTGATAGGTATATTTCCAGGTAATTGGCTTCCTCTATTACCTATTTGCTTCTGAGAGGATTCCAGAGCATAGGGGCCACAAGCTGAAAGGGTCCTGGGCACAGATAGGTTACAGTCATTGGAGGCTGAGGTGTAGTGCAGTGGTAGACCGCTTGCTCGCCAGGCACAAGGTCCTGGGTTCCATTGCCAGCACCATAGGCTGGGGAGAGCCCTTGTGAGGGGGTGGGCTCTGGGGCCAGATGGCCAAGTCTGAACCCCTTTTCTGCTCCTTCCTCACCATGTGACCCTGGGCAAGGTGGATACCTGGCTTCTATGTGCCCTAATTTCCAAAGAGTATTTTAAAGTGTAATTAAAGAACGTGGTTTGAAGGCTAAGGTTGTGGCTCAGAGGTCGAGTGCTCACCTCACATGTGTGAGGCACTGGGTTCTATCCTTACCACCACATAAAGTAAAATAAAGACATTGCGTCCACCTATAACTAAAAAATAAGTACTAAAAAAAAAGAACTTGGGTTGAAGTATACATTCAAGAATGATTTCCCAAGGAAATAAATAAAAAGGAAAGGAAAGAGGGAGGCACATTTTAAGGCTGGAATTGGCAAATGAAGCACTCACTCACTCATTCAATAAACGTCTCTGGACTGCGACATCGCTCACTGGTAGAGCGTGTGCCAGCATGCACAAGGCCTGGGTTTGGTACCCAGCACCCCCCAAAATAACCAGTGTACTGAATCCATACCAAGTGCCACTCCACACGATCTCCACACTTTTGGGGCCTAGAGCAAGAACAGAAAGGGAGCCCACAAACCATCTAAATATTTAAAAGTGGTAAATAAGCCAAAGGGGAAGTTGCTCTGTTCTCCTAATTTGATGGATAGTCTGCAAAGAACAAAATCAAAAACAGTTGTTTTTATGTGGAAAAGTTGGCAAAGTCACAAAGAAGATTGAATTTAGTTTAATTACAGTTGCAGATATATCAGTGTCTAATGGGCTGACATTGTTTAGGTGATTCATCAATTCTTGGGTTATTTACTCCATAAAATACATTGTTTTTGCTTTTACTTCGTGCATCGAAAGAAAAAATTTCTTTTAATTTGTGTTTTGGTAATAGTAATGCCTTAAAGGACTAAAAAAATAAAATATACTCAGTGTGCACAGAATGTATTTGTTTAAAGTAAATTATGAGTTTATGTACAGTTTCTGAATTAAAATTGTTTTTCATTTTTTGGTGGGGTGCTGGAGATTGAACTCAGGGCACTGAACCACTGAGCCACATCCCCAGCCCTATTTTGTATTTTATTTAGAGACAGGGTCTCACTGAGTTGCTTAGCACCTTGCCTCGCTGTTGCTGACGCTGGCTTTGAACTCGAAATCCTCCTGCCTCAGCTTCCCAAGCCGCTGGGATTATAGGCCTACACCACTGCACCCAGCTGTTTTTTATTTTTTAAAAGCTATTCTTCTAAAGATTTCAAAATTCCCTATTAATTTTTCTCTTTTTTGTATTTCTTATTTGTTTTAATTAGATATATATGACTGTAGAATTCACTTTGATATATCATTCATTAATGGAATATATTTTCTCTTTCTTCTGGTACAGAATCACCCCAGTTGTGTAGTCATATATGTGCATAGGGTAATGTCTGATTCACTCTACTATCCTTCACACCCCCATACCTACCTATTAAGATTAAAAATATAAACTGTGGATAAAAAGCAAATATTTAAATAATCTGAGATTTTTGTTTTTAAATTTACTTAAATTGTATTGTTATTTAAAAATTAGAATTATTTTTAAATTCTGGGGCTTAGAGTCATTCCAGGTGATGCTCATGTGTAATTAGTATTGGGTTTCTTAGACTGTATTGCATCTATGCTTACTCAAGAGTAGTAAGAATGGTTTGATATCACAGTGTTCCTCTAAGTCCATTTGCAACTGTTAGGAATTCCATGGCTCAAAGGTCTTCTAGAGCCAAATACATAAGTAGGATCAAGAAAATGTCCATTTGAGATTTCTGGGAACTATGACTTCCATAACATCTCATAAGAAGAGACTGCAGGAATCGGTCACAGCCTTGGTGTCTGCCAGGGTTCGGGCGACTCGTGTCCCTGTCCCTCCCTGGCACTCTGGCGCACACCTTCCCTGGCTTGGTGTTGGCAGCTGCGCAGCCCACAGCCCTCGCCAAGGGGAGCTGCCATCACATGCTGTTTCCCAGACACATGGACATGCTGAAATATTTGCTAGTGGCCTGACCACAGGGGTCCCCAGAGCAGATGGCGTCCATGTTTAAAGTTGGATGTCCCCAGTCACACATTCATTGTGAGTTTGTGCATGTGTGTGCGTGTATGTGTGTGCATGTGATTTGTGGGCCCTGTGCTGGAGAGCATGCATTTTCTTTAGCAACATATTTCACTTGATGTGTAACTTTTTTTTTTTTTTTTTTTTGGTACTGGGGGTTGAACATGGGCACTTAACCACTGAGCCACATCCCCAGTCACTTTTTTGTATTTTATTTAGAGAGGGGATCTCACTGAATTGCTTAGGGCTCCGCTAAGTTGCTGAGGCTGGCTTTGAACTCATGGTCTTCCTGCCTCAGCCTCCCAAGCTGCTGGGATTACAGGCGTGCGCCACGGGCGCTGGTTGGATGTGTAACTTTTAACTGTTTGGACACAGCGTGCCGGCTTCTCCCAGTGCTCTGTTCTGGGCACTGCAGAGTGGTGGGTGCTCTGAAGTATTCGAGACACGGACATATAAATGGACTCCACACAGGAATGTGCCAAACAAGGGGGAGAAGCCCCAGGTTCAACGGCTGCTGGCACTCCGCCTTTCCTTAACCGGTGCTCCCCTCCCACTGCCCCCCCCCCCATTTCCTGCTCTTTCTCCTGTTTCCTAGGTCCCTTTCATTTTCCCCTTCCCAGGCCTCAGTGCACCCACTGGCACCTCAAGCACTGTGTGAGTCCAGCAGTGCTTGGGGCAGGCGGCAGGGACGGGCCTCTGGAGGGTAGATCTGCCGGAGGATGAGCAGTGGGAGCAGGACTATTCCACAGAGCGGGTGCCTCCACGGTGCGCCCCGGGAGGACAGGGGCATGTCTTTTAGGCAGCTTGCTTTGAGGGGCTGTTTTTCTCGATATCATTATTTTGTTTAGAGTAGTCAAGTCCTCACGCTGTTTAGTTCAAAGTTACACTCCCTTGAGATCTTCTCCATTAGACCCAGAGCCAATCACAATTAAACAAAAGCTATTCCTCGGCTTAGAATGAGATGTTCAGAATGCATTAGTCCTCAACTGATACTTTTTAAAAAATATTTATTTTTCAATTGTAGTTGGATACAACACCTTTACTTATTTTTATGTGGTGCTGAGGATCAAACCCAGGGCCTCTCACGTGCTAGGCAAGGCTCTACCACTGAATCACAAGCCCAACTAATAATCTTAATACTGCCAAAGTGTTGATGTTTCATTGGAGTCACTCGGACTTAGTTGGGGAAGGTTCTATGACTTTGTAGCATCTGGAAGGTCAGAAGGCATAGTGGAGTAACATGATAGGATACATATTTTAAAGTAAATGAAAATCATACTAAATGAATACTGTGCCTTTGGGTGGCTGAGACTGTAATTCTGGTTAGATGCATCGTCTGCTGGAGCTTACTAGGATGATTTTATCACACAAAACTACCGAGAGGTGAATAAAGTGGGGTGTAGCCTTGGGTAGAATAATCCTGAAGTGGTTGGTCTGGTTTAACTGTAGGCTGATAAAACTAATTCTGAGAATCTTTGAGCTCAGTGAAGACTTTTGTGTCCCTAGCCTGCAAGCCTGAGAAAGTGAGCTAAGCAAGAACCACGTCACTCCCGTCACTCCCGCGGGGGTGACAGCTCTGCCCACAGACATACAAATGTAGACAAGTAGGTAGCATTTACTTAAATGAGAATCCAGCCCTGTAAATGTCATGCTGCGCAGGTCGAGCACAGAACACATGTCAATGAGGGGCCTCTGGGTTAGCTGGTGACTCTGAAGGGCGAGGAGGAATCAGCAGGCTCATTCTCCTGGTGCAATGCTCTTACGTGCAGCCAGCACTGCCCAGGTCAGGCAGGTGACCCGGCTAGATCAAAGGACAGTTGGTTCTCAGGGTCTGCAGCCGGGCATTCCAAAACTCTTCCCCCATGTTGTCCTGTTGTGACTTTACTGATGGCCAATGTGGACAGTGGAAAAGGAACATCTAAAAACAATCTCTTAAGAGTTACTTTTCCTTCCGAACCACATGCCAGGCATTGAGCTGGGAACACCACCTTCACTGTTCCATCTAACCCTAGATAACCGAGGAGGATGGTCAGTATTGCTGTGCCTGAAAGGAATGGGTGGAAAAGTTGGGATTTAAGGAGGTTAAGAAACCTGCCCAGGTCCACCTGACAGCAACACACTGTGCTCCACGCACAGCTGCTCCTGGAACAGGATACACAAATGTGATAAAATTGGAATGCAGGTAGTTAATCAAAATGCATTGAGATACCATGCCGCACCCTCTAGGATGCCCATGATTTGTTGTTGTTGTTAATTCAGGGAAACTGAAACCCTCATTTGTCACTGGTGGGAATGTGAAGCAGGCGCAGCTGCTGTGGAAAATGGTTGGGCAACTTCTCCAAAAGGGAAACAATTGCCATACAATGTAACAATGTATCTCCTAGGACACCCTTAAGAAAACTGAGAATATACGTCCACACAAAAACCTATATGTGACCATTCACAGCAGCAAATGATCCCAAAGTGAAAATACCCTGAATGTCCATCAACTGATGAATGGATAAACAAAATGTGCAATGAAATATTATTGAGCCACAAAAAGGAAAGCCATACCAAGACATGCTACAACATGATTAAACTTGAAAACTTTATGTAAAATTAAAGAAGCCACATATCGTATGGTTGTGTTTTAGTGACATTCCTAGAATATACAAATTCATAGAGTCAAAGTAGATCAGTGGGTGCTGGGGGCTGGGGTAGGGAAACTGGGAGTGATTGCTAGTTGGGGCAGGGTTTCTTCTTGCTTGGTTGAAATGTTCTGGAATTAGTAGTGATGGTTGTACAGCATAGTAAATATACTAAAATCCAACAGATGGTACACTTTCAAATGTTGAACTTTATGTTATGTGAACTTAGTCTTAGCTTTTTAAAAGGCAGGCTTAGGGTAGATTCAGGAGGTCCTTCAGTCCTGGACTACAGGGTCTAGGTTTTTTCTGGGGCACCAGGAAGCCAGTGAAAGTTTCTAAGGACAGTGACATGCTTGGAGTGAAGCCAAACTGTGTTAATTTTAGCACATGGGGGTGTAGAATTCCAGCTGCCTCCTCTCCCTGCCTCCTGGTCAGGTCAGTTCTCCTGTGAGGAAGCAGTTCTTTTCTGTTTGGATCCTAATAAAGCCTGTCTGTTTTAGTCAAAACCACTCTTGATATTACCCTTCTGACCCACTTCAGCCAGTGCTCTCCTAGCCATCTCCCTGAGGGTGCCTCGCCCCTGGTGGGGGGGTGGGGGGGTCATCTTAGAGTCTTCAGAGCCTCTTCCCCCTCCTCCTCCTCCTCCTCCTCCTCCTCCCCTTTTCTTCCTTCCACTTTCCTCCTCTTACTTTCTTCTCTTTTCGTCTCCTCCTTTTCCTCCTTCCTCTCCTCCTCTTCCTTTTTCTTAGTTTGCCATACAATATAGCGATGTAGTTGTAGATGGACAGAATGCATTTATTTTATTTGTTTATTTTTATGTGGTGCTGAGGATCAAACCCAGTGCCTCATGCATGCCAGGCAAGCGCTCTGCCACTGAGCCTCAGCCCCAGCCCCAGCCCCTCTTCCTTTTCTTAAGATTTAAAATCATGGACTTCTAAAAATATCTCATGGATCTCTACTTTGCCCAATAATGTCACCTAACGCCATATGAGAACTGTGATCCTTTGTCTTCATTCTCCCTCCTTCCTCCCCAATCACACAGGAGGAGCACAGGAAAAAGGAGCCGGTAGCCCAGGCTCTAACGGCTGCCTGTCCTGCTGACAGCCTGACGGACAGCGCTCTCTTTTGTATGATGCTGCCCAATGATAACAGGGGTAATACCCGCTCCACCGGCCCTGCAGGACTGCGCAGGCTCCCCAAGGCTCGGGTCTGTGCCACTGCACCAGCTGCACACCCGGCAATGGCCACAGCAGCACCCTAGTAGGGAGTCAAGGTCCTGCGTGGAGCAAAACCCTGTCTTCAGAAGTCGGTTTCATCCCTCCCATCTTGACTACTTTAAGGACACACTGAAAGCTTTGACATAAGTCACTGCTTTAAGTGGCAAGATCCTTTTCCTAAAGTCATTTGGGAAATGTCCTAGCAGTAGAAGCCACTTCCAAGAAATGGTCTGAAGTGCCATAGTCAAGAAGGGACAGGGGCTCTGGGGATTTTGAGGTCAGCACACAAATGAGCCCTATCGGAGCTGTGGTGGGGACTTCCCAAGAAGCTCCGCCTGGCTGAGTCACCCTGTTGTTTGACCTGCAGTCCTCCCAAGCTGCAGCACTTGGCTGCCGTACCCAAGAGTGGAAAGTTCTCTGCTCCTCTGAGATCACAAGGTAGGTTCACTGGGGTTAGACAGAGGACCCAGGACGGGGTAAGGGTGGAAACGGTTCTCCTTGTACATATCTAGATCTTTCCCCTTTTGATTTAGAATACCTTCTATTCCACAGCCTACTATATAAAGATTTTAAAAAGGAAGAGTTGTCTTTACTCCTTAGCGTTGATACTATACAAGCTTCAAGTTCCACAATAGGCAAGTTTTCATGCCTAGGTTTAAGAAAATGTGATGATGACTTGAGAAGAGAGGTCTTTAAAATGTTAGCAATTAGGGCTCCAGTGGTAGCTCAGTGGAGAGCACTTGCCTGGCATGTGGGAGGTACTGGGTTCGATTCTCAGCACCACATATAAATAAATGAATAAAATAAAGATCCATCTATATATATATATATATATATATATATATATATATATATATGAAATTAACAATTAGATGCTCAAAGAAGGAACAGTAACTGAAGTATCTTCTTGTTGAATGCAACTGACAGGTGCCACTCTCTGTGAGGACTCTGTCTCTGAGGCAGTGCCTGGGTCAATTCAGAACCAGATGGGGGCAATGGGGGATGAAGAAAAGACAGACAGACTCACAGATAGAGGAAGCTGATGAGGGAGGACGGACCCAGAGCTAGCTCAGCACGTTATTATACAAGTTTCATCAAAAAGGTTATTTGTGGGGCTGGGGTTGGGGCTCAGCGGTAGAGTGCTTGATTAGCACATGCAAGGCCCTGAGTTTGTCCTCAGCACCATATAAAAATAAATAAATAAAATAAAGGTACTTTTTAAAAAAAGTTATTTGTGGGAAAGTTCAGCAAAGCAGGCAATCTGAGGGATGCAGGACTGGTGAGACATCAGGGTCATCTTGTTATGCTTAGACTTCTCTGTCCCTGGGAGCTGGTGCCCAAGGCTCAAGATCTCGACTAATAACACTGTGTGCCTTTGCAGTAGCCTCCTCTGGCCAGCGTCCTCATAGCAACTGGGCCACATTGACCACCCCCTTTGCACAGGCAGCTACTCAGCCCTGAGGGAGTCAGACCATGGTTCAAATGACCGCTCTGCACAAGGCAGCAACTAACTGGCTTTGAAATCTGGGTGCTGATGCTTGTATCTGTGAGAGTCCCGCGAGCTTTTGCCATAGTTTTTGTGGAACAGGTTGAAAATTTCACTCTTTGGCAAACATGCACAAAGCTGTGTTTAGTCACACTTCGTATTGTAGAAGTCTATGAATTTGCTACTTTTCCATAATATTCCATTATTAGTTGCTCCTAAAGTACCCTGAGTTGTAGTCCTGTGAAATGGTATAAGTAGTGGTTGAAATAAAGATTATTCTGGAAGAAGAAAGCCCTCTGTCCTTGGGATTTGTTACATCTCACACAGTGACATTGGTGTGACTGGCTCATTCCATCAGAATTCTTTTGGAATTTACTATGCTAGCATAGCATCAGCTCCATGCAGGATTCCATCATGAGGAATGGCTATTACAACGTGGTGGCAACTGTGCTGTTGGTCATGAATTTTGAGAGAACGAGATCAGTGCAAGATCTTTGTGGCATCTGTCCAGCTGGTAAGTACCAAATTCCCATGTGTGTTGATGTGTCCTGTTGAAAACACGATTCAGTTAGCCTGGCAGTGAGGGCTGGCTCCTTTTAATGACCTTGTATTCATGTACTTACATATGTCTATTGGATGCTACACACCTGATGAGTGAGCACAGCCCTCTTATTTAACTCTGTGTCTCGACCTTGTCATCTGGGGACTACGGATCTGTCTCCTGCATTGGAGCGGGGCTGCAGAGATAGGGTAGAACAGTGCATGGTGTGGCAGGACCTCACATCATGCTAGTTTGTGCACAAGATCCTGTGCTCAGCCTGGGCCACAGCAGAGAGTAAGCCGTTGCTAGTCGGCTTGGCAGAGTGTGAAAAGTCAAATGTATTCAAATCCTAGTGGACCTATGAAGGACATTAATCTTCTCCTGGATGCAGTCATATTGATCTCCTGGATCAATCATGAGAAATCATTCTTTCTTGTTCAATAGACAAAGGCAAGTATTTTCCTTGTATTGATTCCTTTGTTACAATATTTGTATTTTTCTCTAACTCTGTGATTATGCTAAGGGAAATCTTGCCAATGTATAATCTTAAAAAGTCAATAAACAAAATAATGTCTATCACTGAGATGTCTAGAAGACAAACAATACTTTAATCCTAACTTTCTTGTGAACTTTATAATGCTTTGGGTGGTGACTGTTCATTGCTGAACACATACATTTGTTATCTGCCTTTTAGGTACTTTCTGTGGAAAAAGCAAGAATCAGACTTGCATTCCCTGTCCTTCCAACAGCTATTCCAGCACAGGACAGAGAGCCTGCAACATATGCACGAAGTGTGAAGGTGTGTGTTAAAGGCGCATCCTTCATCTGGGGGACGGGCTGTGGGCAGACTCTAGTTCCCCACTTTCTATTCGATCTCTATCTAATATGTCAAGTATCAAAGGCATGGAATCCTCAGTCAGTGGGCAGGTCGAATAAAAGTACTTAGTGTAGAAGCTATTACTTATGGGGCTTTTTAAATCTTAAAGGAAATGTTCACTTGACAAGAGGGAAACTTTCAATTAGCGAAGTGCAAAAGTGTCTTTATGGAGGTTCAAGAGTAGACGTGCTATTGGGAACGTGGGGAGGAGCGGGGGCATGATTTTTGCTGAAGAACATGAATTTGCTTCCTGGATGTGGGGGTCAAGTGGGGCCTGGGGCCTTGCAGGTTACCACAGGGTCAAGAAGCCGTGCTCCTTCACCAGCGACACAGAGTGTGACTGCATCTCAGGATTCCACTGCTTGGGGGCAGGATGTGCCATGTGTGACCCAGATTGTAAACCAGGCCAGGAACTGACAGCAGACGGTAGGTTTGCTCCTCCTGTGTCTATTCCAGTTTGTCACGTGGAGCAAGTGTATCATGCAGAAACTTAAAAGTAACATGTGATGATATTCAAGTTCATGATATCAACACCATGTTTTAATTAATAAAATGATATATACTTTTTCCCATAAATAGAAATGATTTGAAATCAGGACATTTGCTAATAGTCAGAACCATGCCTTTTTACACATTTTAGATAAATGCAATACCCTACGTACAATTGGTGATCTCAGGGTTCTGTTTCAAGAACTGTAAAACAGTGCAAGGTTATACTAAGTTAATGACTTTGCCAGTGCAAAGGAGGGTTATGAAATGATAAAATGCTTCAATCTTTCTTCAAGGTTGTAAAGACTGTAGTCCTGGGACATTCAACGATCAGGAAGGTGGTGTCTGTAGACCCTGGACAAAGTATGTATAATTTCACTTACTTACACAATAGTGTCTGTGTTAAGTGTTTGAAAGACAGGACTATTGTCCTTGAAACTATTTACCCCTTTGGAGTGTAGACCTACAGTGATGTGCTGATAGGAACACCGTGACAGCGCCGTGACTTGACACACAGTGGGCATTCTTCCAGAAACAATCCCTGGAGCGTTGAGATCAGATTCGCCAGGGGAACTCTGCCACCCTCTGCCTTGCCTGGTCTCCTCTGCTTTCTTCCAATCTCTTTGCTGTCTCTTACCTTCTGCACCGATCGCCCATCTCAGGGGGTCAGTACCAGCACTGAGACGGATACAGAAGGGCAAAGTGTGCTTCTTCCCCTCCAGAATGTCCCCCACGGGCCACAACAGGGGGTACAGCAGCCAATAGCACATGGAAGAATGTAACTGTGGACCCTGGGATCTGGCCCAGGGCCACTGAGACTGCCTTCACAGGCAGTTTGTGTGCCTAGAACAGCAGCCACAGGGGCCAGGAGAGGACACTCAAGAGACCTGAAACTGGCAGAGCAACGAGGCCTGTGGTCTCTGATAACAAATACCTGGGCCTCACCTTCTATATGCCTTTCTTTTTTCCATTTGATTTTCTCACTAGAAAATCATTTTAATTATAATTTTGCAGTTACATTTTTATTGTATTTTACAAATGTGCTGATTGGTAACAGATTAGAATGTCTTTTTTTAAGGTCTTTTAACACAAATTGATCAGAATATTTACATGTGTGTGGAAAAGCGGATTGAACTGGGCTCTGGAGGATGGGTGGACTGGGGATAGCTTAAGAGGAGGGAAAAACAGATCAATGATGATGGTGATGATGGTGATGGTTGTGTTGATGATTATAGTGATGATGGTGATGATGATTGTGGTGGTGATGATGATAGTGATGGTGTGATGGTGATGGTGATGGTGATGATGATGGTGGTGGTGATGGAGATGATGATGATGATGGTGATGGTGATGATGATGGTGGTGGTGATGGAGATGATGATGATGATGGTGATGGTGATGGTGTTGGTGATGGTGATGGTGATGATGATGGTGGTGGTGATGCTAGCTACCATTTATTGAGTGTGTCAGGCAGGCAGAAGCGTGTCATTCATCCATTTGCTTTTCATAACAGTCCTGCGAGCATATACTATCCTTACTTTGGGGCTCAGAAAGACATCATAACTTGCTCAGAGTCATTCTGTAAAGTGGCAGGTCCAGGCTCAGACCTTGCGAGTCTGAAGCAAATGCTGGGAGTCCTAACCTTCTCTGACCCTTCACGTGTGCCCACGATGTGTGACTATGAGTAATAAGTGTGTGGGTGGGGAAGGGGAGAGGCCAAGCAGGCACAGCAGCCTGAAGTGTGCTGTCACTGAACAGAGGGAGCCTGGCATGGATCGCTAGCTTGGGAAGAAAAACCCAGTTAGTAAGTGGAGTGGGGTGAACTTCGTGCATCCTCGAAAGCTGAGTGAAAGCTGAAGGAAGCCAAATGGTCAAGTGGAACTTTTTCCTGCACACAGCCCCACCTCCATGACAAGTCCACTTCAGTGGGTGACGAGTATCAAAGTTTTCACTGGAGTCCTCCGTAACTAGATTAATCATCTGAACTCTTTTCCTTGAACTGTCTAAGCTGTTCACTGGATGGAAAATCAGTACGTGAGAAGGGGACGAAGGACAGCGATGTGGTCTGTGGACCTGCTCTGCCCAACATCTCTCCAGGTAACTGCTCCGTGACCTTGCCTGTCCCTGTGAGGGTGCAGGACAGTTGTGTTAAAACCAGGTGAATGTATGGTGTCTATCCCGTTTCTGTGGAAAGCCCCCCAGTGTTGTGAGGTCTCCAATGCCACCCTACAGGCCCCCCACAGGGGCCTTCCACCTGCCTTGGGATCCATCTGCTGTTCTCAGACATGTTAGTACGCATGCCTGCTGGGACTCATCCCAAACCAGTGCTGCCCCTTTGTGAGCACCAAGTAGGGGGCACAAGCCCCAGTTTCCTCCCTGCTGGAAAGGCCACGCTGCTTAACTTTTGCCCGCCTCCAGGAAGATGGCCCAGTGTTGGCTCTTGCAGAGTCACTGGGTTTACTAAGCGCGCAGGTTGGGGTGGCCAAGGCTTCTCCCGGGCTTGGCGCGCACCTGCCCCCCGCTGCCCGCCCTCACCTCTCCTCTGCTCCTTGCCAAGGGCGCTCTGCGCAGGTCCTCACCTTCTTCCTGGCGCTGACCTCGGCCGCCGTGGTGTTCCTGCTGATCTTCCTCGTGCTCCGGCTCTCCATGGTCAAGTGGAGCAGGAAGAAGTTCCTGTATATATTCAAACAACGTAAGGCCCACCGAACAGTATTCAACACGAGCGCTCCGGGGCCAGGCTTTTTACTAGGAAGGAAAAGGGGATTTTTAAAGTTTTAAAAAGGCGGTTAGATCAGCACAGTGGTTATCAGCAGGGACAACGCCATCCCCAAGGGGACCTTCCGCAAGCTGATGGTGGGGAGGGGCCGTTGGAGTGGGGGGCCAGGGTTCTGCTGAGGGCTCACAGTGCCAGGTGAATGCCCGACAAAGAATGACCCAGCCCCAAGAGAAAGCCTGGCAGCTGATGTCGCAGGACCCTAGGGAAAAGCCGGGTAAGAAGGCTGCAGTCTTGGGGGGGTGAGCAGCTGTGCCTGCGGCGCCCTGGCTGTGGGGGGGATCAGGAAAGAGCCGCCCCTCTGGGAGAGAATGGCCTTAACTTCAGTGGGGAAGGCAGGGAGAGCTGGGGGTGGTGGTGGTTAAAGTGGCTTTAACTAAGTGGATTATAATAACACCAATCTAGATTAAATGAAAATTTCAGTAGTAAATTCCATTTGTTAATCCGTTAAATAAGGGACTATTTTTTAAAATAACTTTATTTTATTTGTTGTTATTATTTTTTTAAATGTGGTGTCAAAATAAGGGACTATTTCTATAAAGAACTCAGCTGGTGTCCAGCACAGGGTCAGCACCCACTAAGCAAATGCTGCTGTGTTTATAATTAAGTTTACGGTTCATGGATGGGGCAACCAGTGCTTGGTCTTCACGGAGGACCGATGAGTGACCACAGGCTAGATTTAACTCGAGGGGTTCATGGATGGAAGGAGCACTCCGAGGGCACCTACTTAGAAGTTTCGGTCTTACCTAAAGACTCTTAGGGTCCAAAGCCTTTGTGCCGCGGGGAGCATCTAGGAAACGCATCAACGTCAAGGTTAACAAACTGCTGGGGGAGAAACTCTAACCGGGTCTATAAATAGAAGGCCTGGCTCCCCGGAAGCCGTCCGTCCGCAGCCCTCCGCTCACAGCCGCCCACGCCAGCCCCAGCTGGGCTCGCGGGCTCGCGCCCTTCCCTGCAGAGGCCCGGGAGGCTGCTCCCCTGCCCTTCCCTGCAGGGGCGGCTACGGGTGCGCGTGGCTGGCGGTTTTCACTCAATTTCAGGTCTTTTAAGTCCCCCCCCCACCGTTGACTCACCGTCCGCTCTTGCCCACCCTGACACGGGCGGACGGGGCTGTCTGCAGTGCGCGCGGGAAACCATCCTGTACCTAAGCACGCGTTTCGCTTCTCCTTGTGGTTCTGATTTGCATTTCCCCGACCACCCTGAGGCCGGCCTCCTCGGTGCTGGGCCACTGGCGTTCCTCTTTTGTGAGGGCCGACCTCTCCCAGGGCTGCCCGTGCTTTCCTGGTAGATCACAGGATCTCTGCTGTCAGTGTGTGAGCTGCAGATGGTTTTCTTCCGACTCTGAAGCTCGCTCTTTCTTGGTCTACAGCTCTCAGCTATCACCCACACCTTAAAGGACTGTCCCCACCCCCACCCAAAGGGACAGCAGAGATACTTTTCAGAAGTATTTGGAATTGGAGCCTTAATGGGACCACGCCCACTGGGATACCGGAGTTGGCTTCTGGGTTCCCCGCGGGGTATCTCAGGCAGAAAGAAAACCCACAAAACTCATTGGCGGGTTGTTCCTCGAGGCTCTGAGATTCTTGGCCATTCCCCCCGCTTCTTTCCACCTTCCAGTATCATCTCATGTTTGTTTTATATGTAAGTCCAGAGTTTTCTGAGGGATTCAGTAGCAAGGATATGGAAGATCAGGTCCCCCCCACACCTGCCTGAAGTGGATCTTCAGCGCCATTTTTGAGTTAATCTTTGATACAATTTCAAAAGACAACTCCCTGGCATTTCTGAAGGTCTTGACAGTTTTTGTTGCCTTTTAGGGACAGTGTGGTTGTCTGGTTTTGGTTGTTTTTTTTTTTTTTTTTTAAGAGTAACAAGCATGTGAAATTGGGATAGGCCTTGAGCCTTGTCAGGTCTCGGGAAATACCTGCTTAGGATTTGAAAGTTTCTCAGCAGTAACACAAACACTTCAAGGGAACTTGCAGAAGGAGATCCAGAAGCCGGGCACAGGTCCGTTCTTTGGTTACTATTGGATGGAAGTGGTGGAGATGTCTTTAAAGTAGTCAGCACGGGATTTCATTCAAGAGAAATTGTCTAATATCTAAACAAGTAACCCCACGACTAAAGTATACACTGCTAAATTTAAACTAGAGCTGTGCCTGGGAGATGGCTGATATTTTATGCTTACAGTCACTCACGCATAGGACTTTTTTACTTATTGCAGAAAATAGTTTGAAAAGACCAATAAAATATTTGGGAAAAGGAAATGAGTCTTCAATAATCTCCAGGAAAAGCTCATACTCACCGTTACTCTGAAATAAGTCAGCTGAAGTTAAAGCTGAGAATATTTGCTGCTTAGAAATGTTCTACAACTGTGATTTGTGGGAAATAAGCATTATGTGATTTAGACCACAAACATAAGTGTCTTTTACATCATTTTCTAGCATTTATTAAGCCAGTACAAACTGCCCAAGAGGAAGACGCCTGTAGTTGCCGGTTTCCAGAAGAAGAAGAAGGAGGATGTGAACTGTGAAGTGAAATCCCAAGAGCTGTCAGAACTCACCCGGAAAGAAGCCAGAGAAATTGAGTGATCTCACTGTCATGTCCTTTTAGATTGAAAAGTGTCACACTAGAAAGCACCCAGCATTGCCCCTGATGAGTCTTCTCTAATGCTAATGAGTTGGCCTTTACAAATGTTCCACTCTTAACAGAAGCGTGGGGCAGTGTTGGTGGTGAATGTAAGATGCTACTTAACAGGACTGGGCTAGGCTTTTGAAACCCATAGAAAAAATGATAGTTTCAAGTCAATCCCATCAGGGGCTGGGGATGGAGCTCAGTGCTGAGCATGTGTAAGGACCTGGGTTCAATCCCCAGCCCCACAAACAAACAAACAAACAGAAACAGAGATTTCAATTCAATCACATGGGCAGTGGTCCAGCCAAAATTACCATCAAAACCAATGCAGGTTTTTTTTTGTGTGTGCTAAGTGACATATGACCATAAGCCATAGAATAAGCAGTAAATATTCCCTACCAGATTTTCCATTAGTCCCCTCATTAACACAATGATGTCCTCCATTGTCAGCAAGAATGCTGAGAGCCCCTGAGTTTGGGGTCGAAGGAGACATCACAGAATTTAAATATTTTTGCCTGGGCTGGGGTCCTCTTCATACCCTCACCTTTTGCCATTGTCCCGCTGAGCCGTTACATTAATCAATGGGACATGCCTGAAAAGCATGAAGTTCAAGGAAAAAGGAGCCCCTGGGCACTCAACCCAGCCCAAGCACTAGTGCAGGGCACCAAGCTCCCATGGCCTCCTCTGGCCACCATTTGCCTTTATATGGCTTATGAGCTCAGGATAGTTTTCGCATTCTTTTTTTTTTTTTTAGAGAGAGGAGAGAGAGAATTTTTTTTTAATATTTATTTTTTTTAGTTTTTGGCAGACACAACATCTTTGTTTGTATGTGGTGCTGAGGATCGAACCTGGGCCGCACGCATGCCAGGCAAGCGCCCTACCACTTGAGCCACATCCCCAGCCCCTAGTTTTCGCATTCTTAAGTGGTTAAAAATAAGAGTGATATCTCATGGCACATAGAATTATTGGAAACTCAGATTTCATAGTCCATAAATAAAATTTTATGGGCACCCAGCTACATCCACACACCTGGTCAAAAACCACCTTTGCACGACTTGTGTCAGAGGCTGTAGAGTTCCACAATGTCTAAAAATTTGATATCTGACCCTTTGTAGGGTCAAAGTCAAGATCAGAGGATCCATCAGAATGCAACTTCCTTCCTCATCTTCTGCCCACTCCCAGGCAACCTCTCTAGGAAATTTGGAATCTTTTTCTTGCTTCAAAAAAATCACTTATTACTTAATTTTGTGTCCTAACACTGTTGTTTAGCTGTGTTTGTTTTTGAGCCTTATGAAAATGATACTGTGCTGTATGGAGACTTCTGTGAGTTGCTGTAATCATTCCAAATTATATTTATAAGACTTATGCGTGTTGTCATGTGCATTTATTTGGCAAAGACAGTACACCACAATTTACCAATCCATCCTCTGCCAAGTTATGTTTGGGCTGTTTCAGGTTCTTTGCAGTCACCAACAATGTTGCTATCAATGTTCTTTTGGGTAGCAGTGTCTCTAGGAAAACTTCCTGAAGGTGGAGTTGCTGGATCTTAGGGCATGTGAATGCTCAGCTTGATGAGCTAGTGACGGTAACAGTTAGGACCTGCTAGGTTATGCAGAAGTAACAAAAGACACCCCACCACCAATCTTAATGGATTGCAACCAAAGAACAAAGGTACATTTTTTTATTGTCACTGTGTGCCCACGATGGCTGGGGCTCTCTGTCTTATGTTATTTCACTCCAGGATTTGGGTGCAGGGAGCTCCTTCTTAGAACATGGGCCGTCTTAAGGGAAAGAGATACATATCACTTTCACCCATCTTTAGTTGGTTAGACACTAACCAACCTTTAGAGTAGTCACCAGCTCAGCTAGGGATTGACAGACAGAAAATCCTGATCTTTACACAGGGAGGGGCAAGTGCTTCCAAGGGTGCAGCCGTGTCCTCCACGTACTCTAGTTCACATGGCTGAGTCATCGAGTGTCCTGCTGATCTGATCCTCCCTGACCCGTGCTATCAACAACCTGAGTTCTGCCAACTTAGTGGCATTTCACTGTGGCTTTCTTTGGCATTTTTTCAATTACTAATGGGTACTTTGTCACATGGTTATATACCGCTGAGTTTTTAATGAAATGCTTACTCATGCTTTTAGTCTATTTTTTAAAATTTGGTTGTCTGTCTTATTGATTCACATAATTTTCTTATATATTCTAGAGAATAATCTCTGGTCGGTTATATATAATAAATATCTCCTTTGTGATTTTTTTTCTTTCTAATGGCATCTTTCTTTGACTTTCTGCTAATAAGCAACAAAGCTCTCCATTCAATTTGATTAGAGCTATCTTTCTTTTCTTATATGGTTCACATTTGGTTGCTGTTGCTGCCTGATCAAAGAAGTTCTTTCAAATAATGTCATAAAGATAGCTGTTCACAGGGAGGGGAGAAGTAGGGGGGATAGGAAGGCAGCAGAATAGATATTATGATTGCTGTGTGTATATAGGTGACTCTATGACCAGTGTGATTCTGCAATCTGTACAATCAGAAAAATCGAGAAATTATACCCCAATGATTCAAATGTATGAATTGCCAAGACCATTGTAATGTCATGTGTAGCTAATAAAAAAATAAAATTTAAAAAAAAAATAAGAGGGAGAAACCGAAAAAAAAAAGATAGCTGTTCACATCTCAGTCCCAGAGCTTTCGTCTTTCATGTTGTAGTCCAACCTGTCAGGAACTGATTTTTGTGCATGTGGGATCAGGGATGACGGGACCATTCGCTCGGTGCTCCATCTGTGCCCTGCAGATCTGCCAGGCCACCTCTGCCCTCCATCAAGTGTCCATTGGCCACAGGCCTGCTGCTGGGCTGTTATGTCCCACTGTCACTTTGGTTTTCCTGCACTGATGCCACACTGTCTCATTTCAGTGGCTTTGTGATGGTCTTGGTATCTGATGGGACATATCTTTCACCTTTTTCTACTTCAAGAATGTTGAGGCTATTTTTAACCCTTCATTCTTCTCTATAAATTTTAGAAACTGAATTCCAAAAAATTTCCATTGAAACTTCTCTTTTTTTTTTTTTTTTCTTTTTGGTTGTGCCAGGGATGGAACCCAGGGGCTCTTGCAGGCTTGACAAGAGCTCTACCCCTGAGCTGCACCCCATCCCTTGAAGGAAACTTCACTATAGATAGATCATTCTAGGGAGGGCTAATATTTTCTCCAGGAGGAGGTGATTGACGCGGGTGCTGAGAAGAGCACCTGACGCAGCAGGTGCTGTACCCATGCTGGGTCTTCCCATCCATAAGAGTCAAACTACTGTCCTCCACCTCGATGAGGCTTTAGTGTCCTTCAGAAGAGTTTTAAACAATGTCTCCAGAAATGTTTCATGCATCTTCCACTCAGTTTATTTCTGGGGGTTTGCTCTATTGTCACTGGTAGAATGGTTTTGCTTGTTGTGAACTGTAGGGGTGAAGGGAGCCTCTTCATCTTCATTGTAGACAGCCTCTTTGCCAAACTTTCCTATTATTTCTAATAATAGTAGATTATTTTGACTGTTTACACCATCATGTTATCTACGATAATAATAGTTTCTTCCTTTTAGGTGTGTGTGGGACTAGGTGCTCTACCACTAATGTACACCCTTATTATTAGTGTCTTGCTAAGTTGCTGAGGCTGGCCTTGAATCTGCGATCCTCCTGCCTCAGCCTCCCAAGTTGCTGAGATTACAGGTGTGAACCACCATGCTTGACTATTTTCTTCCTTTTCTAGTTCTTTCTTATGCTTGTCTTCCTGCTAAAATACAATGTGATAGTATGATTTTTATTCTCGTATACTACTTTCAGTTTGGGGCTTTTTTTTTTTTTTTTTTGTAAAACATGCTTGATCAAATAAGGAAGTTCCCTTTTATTCCTGGTTTGTGAAGATGATTTGATTTATTTTTCACATTTTTGTTTTATTTGTCTGTGTTTTGAGATAGGGTCTTGTTCTCTTGCCCAGGATGGCTTTGAACTCCTGTGCTCAAGTGATGCTTCTCTTCCTGCCTCAGTCTCCTGAGGAGCTGGGACAACAGCAGTGCCCTTCTCTCTGGGCCGGGTGCCCAGCAACTCTGTAAATTCTACATGGGTTTTACCTTGGCTTGGGGCACAAGATATCTCATTCTCTGTGGCTTACCATGAAAGTTCAGAAGGAACCGGTCATGCCCCTCTGATGTAAGGCATTCAGAATGACGCCACAAACTCCTACTTGTCCCAGAGAATAAACCCAAAAATCCCCAGTGTGCTCTGCCTGTCTGATGGACTTTGCTTATTACATGGGCCGTGTGATCTCTTTATCATAGTATATTTTGGTATAATGTGTAAAAGTCACAAATGAAAAACACAGGAACTTGGAGTGTGAATCATCTTTTCCCCTAAATGATAGTTAACAAATAAGGAAAATCAAAACAGGATAAAATGATCCTGTTTGGGGATTAATTTGGGAAACTCAACTGTTTGGCTTAATAGAAATAAATGTAAATATCTATGATCAAAATAAATTAACATAGGAATATACAAGTTTAAAAGAGTTTTCAAGTGCCCCCAAACCAGTCTAGGTTATTTTTGAAACAAATTTTGATTTTATTCTTAGTGGAAGATATCACTCTGATGGAAACTCTAGATATGAGGGGGCCTGGCTGTACAGGGTGCCTCCTGCCTGTGCGGGCAGACTTTCCATTCGTGGGTAGCTGAGGCCGCATGAGGGCCGGCAGTGGAGGCTGGTGTGATCTGTGTGGCGGGGCCAGAAAGGGGTCACTAAGGGCTTTTAAAAAGGGCTCTGAAATAAAATCAATGAATAACTCTATCATCTTCAAAGAAAAAAGACAGCTTATTCTTAAAACTTTATGTTACTATTGCAACATCAGATCATAAAGGCTAATAAGGAAATGAGGCGCCACTCTTTGTAAACAATGGAAACTTAGACTTCAGTGCCAAAGTATGTTAAAGACGGGGAGTTTGAGATTCCCTTTGCTCCCAATATTTGACTAATCAGTCACATAAAAATGAATGCTGTTTTATATCAGTGTTGATTCAGAACTGTATTTCAAATTAAGGTTTTAAAACAAATTAAAGGCTTTTAAACAACGTGTCTTTTCCAGATTCTTGGAAGAAACTGATTTTGACCAATTCATCAAAGGAGCCGACTACAAAATATGATTCTTCCCTTGAACTGGTGTCTATGGAGGTGTCTGCCCTGCCCCAGGAACGGTGTGAAGACACAAAGGCACAGGGACTTCCTGACAAGGGGCCAGGCAACATCAACCTGAGCAGAGCCGCATTGGGGAACAGAGTTTCTTCACTGGACACAACATAACTGAGGACCTACTGTGTGCCAGGAAGAGGACTGCAAGCTGCCCTCCTGTGCTTATGGGCTGGTCCAGGTGGTACCGCCGCTCAGCCCTGTGTACCTGGAGGGGCAGCTGTCCCAGGCTAGAGGGTGGGGAGGGAGTGCTTCCTGGGGAGGCTGAGGAAAGGACGTGCTGGGCAGGGGCTCCCAGAAGGAGCCAAGGGCCAAGCAAGAGGGAGAAGGCTGGGGCTGGGGCCGGAGAAGAGAAGAAGGAAGTGGCGGCTGGAGAGGGAGGGGTATCCAGATTTTCTAAGTCAAGCTGAGCAACTTGGATCTCACCCTGTGGACACGGGGGAGCCGGAGAAGGGGTGGCTCAGGCCGGCGTTTCAGAACGCTCCCTACCGCAGTGGAAGAAGTTAGAGGCAAGACCAGGTCTGCAGCGGGTGAGGAGGCTGCTCAGGAACCCAGGGCGGGGCTGCAGCCTGAGGACAGAGTGGGAGCTGGGCAAGCCTCATCTGGGGGCTGGGGGCAACACCCTGGTTTCTGGTTCAGGCATCTGGGAGGACAGAGGAACCCTTAGCAGAGCCACAGAGCCCTGGAGGGGGAGCACGGGGGTCAGGAGCGCTGGCTAGCGGCAGCACTGGACTCGGGTTTCCCCAGCGGAGGGCATGTGAGCCACAGCAGAGCCAGAGGACACCTCATGGCAGGCCGGGACGGGAGCGGCATCCCAGTGCCCCTGGCAGGGTCTCTGGGCTCCAGCAGATGAGCGTGGCCACAGGACAGCCAAAGGCTGGGAAGAGTCTGGAGCAGTGACCACAGAGTGTGCACTGGCTTCAGCCACAAAGCGGTGGCTTGGAAGGGGCCTGGGAAGTGCCAACCTGGAGAGCTAGACTTCTGTGACCCAGAAGCCCACAAGGAGCCCCCTGGGAGGTGACAGGGTGGTGAGAGTGGGTGTCCTCATACCTTTCAAAAGCTGTGAGTGAAAGAGATGGGGAGGGAACGAGAGGACCATGTGGGGTCTCAGGCAGGGTCATCAGATGGGTGCAGTCACCAGTGAAAGCTGAGCTTCAGGTGAACAAGGAATCGTTCCTCAGTGTAAGTGCGTCCTGTGCGACACTGAGGACAGGCTTCTACTAAAAGTGTCTATCTGAGATCCAGATGTGACCGCACACCCTGCACTCTTATTTGCTGAATGTGGTTAACCCAGTGAAGGGAGTCTTCGGTTCTCTTAACGGGGAGGTTTGAAGAAGGCTGAACGCAGATATTATGGGGGGTCCAGGCGCAAGGAGGGGGCAGCTGCCTGAGAGGACGGGAGCGCTCAGGGGAAGCGGGTGCGGCCTCCAGCAGAGGACAAGCGCAGATGCGGGGTGGGGGCCCCGGGCTGGGAGGAGGGACAGGAGGCCTGGCTGAGGTTCTGGGGTCCTCTGCTGACTGGGGGCAGGGACAGAGGGCGGGGGAGAGGAATGGGCCCAGAGGAGGCTGAGGGGGGCTTGCTCATTCTGGGTGAGGGGTCTTCTCCCTGCAGGGTCCAGGTCCAAATCCAGAACACGTCTGCTTTTCCCAGAAGGGCCCAGCAGAGGCCAAGCCCACAGGCCCTGACTGGGGTTTTCCAAGGGAAGGGTAGGACAGAAAGTGCTGGACAGAGAAGTCATAAGGAAGTCCTTTTGCAAGAGAGAAGCCAAGGACTCGGAGGACAGATTCTTACACACTGTTTCATGCTATCAATCAAGGCATTTAAACCTAACACTTTGCTTTTTCTGAAAATAAAGCTGATCGGTTCACAAAAATACTTAAAAACACAGGAAGTGGGGACAGGCACCAGCACACCACTGCACACAGCCACCTCTGGTGGGTGAAAAGGCCAAGGAGGAAACAGGGACAATGTTGGGACTTCTGTCCTAGGCCTCTGGAAGGCGAGGTCCTGGCCGGGGTCATCGCCCAGCCGGAACTCCCTTCCTTCCTCCCCCCGCCCCTCCCTCCTCGCCTGCTCTTTCCCTGCCTCCACCTGACCCCATCTTTACTGTCCCAAAGAGCCACCAACCCAGCCTTCCAAAGGCCAAGCTACACAGATGTGCTGTGCGCTTTAGTCGGGAGGGAAGTCACCAGAAGGGGACACCATCATCACTACCTGGCATGAGACTGCATATGGCCTCACAGACGGCATTGTGTGTGGACCGGCTTGGACTGTCTGTCTGTTACTCATTCATCATCTGCCTCTCAGATTCGAGGCAGCCCCTGAGCAGGGGTTTTGTCTGATTCTCCACTGTGGTCTCCACTTCTGGAGAGTGGGCACTCCCATGGGTTGGATGGGTGGTTGGATGGTTGGATGGATGGATGGTTGGATGGGTGGATGGATGGATGGATGGATGGATGGGTGGGTGGGTGGGTGGATGGATGGATGGATGGATGGATGGGTGGTTGGATGGATGGATGGATGGATGGATGGATGGATGGGTGGTTGGATGGATGGTTGGATGGATGGTTGGATGGGTGGATGGTTGGATGGGTGGATGGATGGATGGGTGGGTGGGTGGATGGATGGATGGATGGGATCAGGGAGCTGCCTTGGTAGCCACCACTTATGGGTATATAGCTGGCAAGAAAATAGTCCTGCAACATGAGCTTCTTTCTCTCAAGATAAGGTTTTGCCAAGTTCTCTTCTGCCTGAGCTCAGTGGAGGCAGCTGGTGAGCCGTGAGACTGTGAGACTCTCGGTGGTTTGCTCATGGCCAGCTGTGGCTCTCACTGCCCTTCACTCTGCAGTAGGCACCACGGGCTGAGCACAACGCTGGTCCTGTTTTCCGTGTGGCACAGCTGGGTGGGAGAGGGGAAGATCCCACCTTTCTTTGGGAAGCACCTCGTGTGTCCTACTTTGCTTCTGTTCCCACTGCACAGGACAGTCTGTCCCTCCTGGGCCCTGCCCTGGGCCCCCTCCATCCTCCCACGACCGCATGCATCCACTCTCCCTTCCTGACTGCAAAGCCCAAAACCTGCGAGGCAGGGCCCATGGCTCTCATGCATCATGAGGCTTGGACGGAATTTAATTCTGCTCTTGGTTTTGGGAAGTTCCTGTGAAATAAACCACCGTCCCCAGTGTGGAGAGACAACTTGCCAGACGTGGGTAGGACAGGTGACGCGGCATTTGGCCAGCACACGCTGCCATACGGAGGAAATCCCTGGGTCCGACTCTTGAGGTTTCTGTTTACTACTGCTCTTGTTTATTTTGCAGTCCTGGAGACTGAAGCCAGGGGCACTCGACCGCTCAGCCACATCCCCAGCCTCTCTTATTTGTTTTGTGTTGTTTTTGATGTTGACACAGGGTCTTGCTAAGCTGCCCAGGCTGGCCTTGAACTTGGCATCCCCCTGGCTCATTCTCTCCAGTAGCTGGGATTACAGGTGTGGGCCACCTCGCCTGGCATTACCGCTATTTATGAAAGGCAGAGAGCAAGCCAGAATCCACAGAAAACTCCTCCAACCCACACACCTAATCAAACCACTGGAGGCCATAGGATTCAGGGTTAAGTTCCCAGGCTTTGGACCGGGTCTGTCTGAGGCTTCGTCATTGCCACTGGACCTGAGAGCCCTTAACCAGTTGGCGAGTCCTCTATGCTGTGGTAGAGGTTCTACACCTGGCCTGTAGATGTGAAGCCTGTGAACAAGGCGCTTAGCGCACTGCCACACACAAACCAAGCGCTGGAGCAACGCCCTTGTCACATTCTTACTCCACAAGCTTGAACCGTGTTTAGCCGCACTTGGCTCAATAACACATACTTCTAGTAAGTCGTTCAAGTTTCCTAGTGTGAGAAATGCTTACAGATCAGTGCAATCACAATCACACATCCTACAGCTGTCGTGCTTCCGAGTACAATGTAACTGGTCTGATTCTATGAGGCCCCAGGAAGACAATCCAAGTGAGGTCCAGTGTCAGGGACACCAGGCACCCACTGGGAACCTTCACGGTCTGACAACCACACTTACATCCCAATTCTTCCTTGTTCACTACAAAAACACAGGAAGTTGAGTTTAGCCCGGGTTTCCCTACAAGGTAAAATATCCCACACGTTAAACTTTTCAAATGAGTTCTGCTGACATGTCTGACAGTGAAACAGTGTTCTGCTACTTTAAAGGACATATTTCTGGAGGGTTTGCATGACATTAACAAATAAATATACTTTGTAAATGAAATTATACTATATGATGTGCATTTCTGTATCATAAGAGCTGTTTGGAGAACATGATTTTAAAACTGGAATTCTGTTTCCTACCTAGAATAATTCTTTTTTTTTTTTTAATCACTTTCCAAAAAGGTTTACCAATTTACATGCCAGTCAGCCATGTAGAACCACAAAGTTTCCAAATCGAAAGGGAAATAAAAGCTGAAGTCCCAAGGGAGGAAGTGGCCCTTCAAGGTTGAGTGGCTTGTGTTAAGTCTGGCTAGTACCAGGATCTCCTGGCTTCTTACTGTGGTCTTGGTTCATGAATCATAACCTAGAAAGTGACTGGCCACATGTGGATTTGAGACTTCAAAAAGAAAATATTCAGCCAGGCACAGTGGCGCTCACCTGCGATCCCAGACTTGGGAGCCTGAGGCAGGAGGATCACGAGTTCAAAGCCGGCCTCAGCAAAAGCAAGGCACTAAGCAACTCAGTGAGACCCTGTCTCTAAATAAAATACAAAATAGGGCTGGGGGTGTGGTTCAGTGGTGGGGTTCCCTGGGTTCAATCCCTGGTACCCCCCAAAATAAAATAAAATAAAATGTTCAGGAGAGAACACATTCGTGTATTTTTACCTCTACTCCTGGAGTAGCTATTGAATTGAAGACCTGAGAGTCTCAGAGATTAAAAAAAAAAAAAAAAAAACTGTGCCACAGTGTACAGGAACTCATTGTCCATTGGCTGTTGTAAGCACCCCTGGTTTCCATCCCCAGTACTGCAATAAATAAATAGATAGATAGATAATGCATAAGTAAATAACTGAAATGCTAAAAAAAAAGAAAAGAAATCTTAAAGGAGCCACATGCTGGAGGCACTTTTGCTGGGGTCAGAAGTGAGCCTCTGTGCAGATGAAGGGAGGGCGGAGGGCGTGGGGAAGTCCCCGTGGCCTCCAGGTGCAGGTGTGCCTCCCAACTTGAGTGCGGAATCTGACTGTGTCTGCAACCTGCTTCCTCTTCTATTCATGCTTAGGAGAGTCTTAAAAATGACCCAGATTGTTAGAACACACTTCTTCTCTGGTATATCACAGAATAAAACAAGGTAAACATGAGGGAGTACCTGCTTACCCTTTGGAGCCCTCTCCCGTTCCTTCCTCCCCCACGATGGATGCTGAGCTGCTCTCTTCCCTGAAGCTCTGGCTCAGCCCTCTGCTGCTCCAGGGGGCCTTGGGACCACATTTCCAGGGATTTGTGTCCACACATAGTTCAGAATCGTAAGTGATGAGTGATGTGATTAGATGTGTCTGATTTTATAGCCATCAGTCTATTTTTATAACCGTGTGGGGTGGTACCGGGGATTGAACCCAGGCCTCACACACGCCAGGCAAAGCCCTACCACTGAGCTCCATTCCAGCCCCTATTTTTATAACTTCTGATTTTTTATTGGACAAATAACTTGTGTAGACTATTAGGAAATACCTGCAATACTGCAAAATAACAAACCCCAGCATGCACCCGGATGGGAGAGGAGGGGTCTGTAGAAGACTCTTCACATACAAGGCTGCCATTTAGACCAAGGCTATTTTTCTTTTCCTTTTTATTTTTCTCTATCACTGTTAATGAGAAAGGAAAAGCCATCTTCTGCCTTCTAACTTTTTTTTCTGGGAAAATTCTACCTAAGATTCCCATCAAAACCTTTGAATTTTAATCAAAAGAAGAAATGAACACGTATCCTGCCTGTTTATATATACCACATTTCAGAGCAACCAGGTATCCCTGAAGAAGAGGGAAGTAATGACATTAAAAAGCAAAAAAAAAAAAAAAAAGGGGGGGAAAGAACACGATTTACAGCCCCCAAGACAACTAATTCAGAGGAAGACAACCAAGGCATGGGACCATTAGATAAAGGTGAACGGAGAACTTGGATGGGTAGACACATAAATCATAGATCATACACACACAGACATATGGATGGGTAGGTAGATTTACGGATGGATGGAGGGATAGATGACGGGTGGTGGGTGGGTGGGATAAACCCCTAACCCGTATTCAGCTAGAGGTTTCACTTTTCCCCACCTTTCAAAGTTGAATTCATTGTCTTACTACCTAGAACCCCCTCCTCCCCCGGGGGTCTCATTCTTGCTGGTGGTAACTCAATTCAGACCCCTTCATATGCAAGAAGTCTGGGTGTCACCTGGGCTTTCTCCCTCGCCCCACCGTCTAATCAACTCACAGTCTCTACAACAGGACAGATGACACTCCATTTGCTTTGTAGCCTCCCATCCCTCCCCGGCTTCCAGTGCCCAAGGGGTGCAGCTCACAGGCCTGCTCACCTCCCACTCCTGCAACAAGCTGGTCTCTCCTCAAATTGCTGGTGGTTCTGGGCACACACAGTACTGTCATGAGGCCGGGCTGTCCCCAGACTTGCTCCCCTGCTTGAAGCACCTGCTATAGTCTGAATGTTTGTGTCCCCACTGCAATTCACAGTCATCCAAGGTGAAGGTGTTAGGAGGCGAGGCCTTGGGAAGGTCATTAGGTCATGGGGGGGCTTTGTGAATGGGGATTAGTGCCCTTATTATAAGGGTTGAAGAGACCTCACCTGTTTACCAGGTGAGGACGTAGTGAGAAGCACCACCTGTGAAGCAGGAAACCAGCTCCAGGACACCAGATCTGCCGGGCTTGGACTTCCAGCCTCTGGGACCATGAGCAGCACACTTCTGTTGTCTAAGCCACCTGGTGGGCAGTATCTTTTACAGGAGCCTAACAGTCTAAGACAACGCCCCCACCAACTTGGAAAAAACCTTGCTTTTCCTAAATGTCTGTGAAGCAGCCTCCTCTGTGAATCTGACCCACTGCACAGGACAGTCTGTCCCCCCAGGGCACTGCCCTGGGCCCCCTCTGCCCTCCCACAACTGCATGTGTCCACTCTCCCTACCTGACTGCAAAGGCCAAAGCCTGTGAGGCCAGATCTGTGGCTCTCTGACCCCTGGATGGAGACGAGAGGGCACTTCACAAATGCTTCCCAGTATTCTGGGACGTCTCCTTTAAAACTGAGACAAACCCTTATATTTCGCCACAGGACAAGAAGGTGTATTTCCTGAATTAAATTTTTTGCTGTTTTTGGGAAATGGCCAGTAGCTTTCTCCTATGGAGTTAGTACAATATTGATCATCTGCACAGAGAAAGGAGCAAACTGTGAGAATCTAAGTTACTTATGTTGGAATTATATCGACCCAGGGAGGCATTTGATTGAGGTTTTTTTTGTTTTTGTTCTTGTTTTTTTTAGGGGAGGTGCTGGGGATTAAACTCAGAGGCACTTGATCACTGAGCCACATCCCCAGCCTTTTTTACCTTTTATTTTTAGACAGGGTCTCCCTAACTTGCTGAGGCTGGCTTTGAACTTGCAGTCCTCCTGCCTCAGCCTCCCAAGAAGCTGGGATTTTAGGTGAAAGCAAATGAAAGGAAATTCAAAAAGAAAAAGAAATGGAGACAGACTCCACGGATCAGTGATGCTTCACCAAGAACAGGGGCTGACTGTCAGGGGGGAAAATGGCCTGGCTCCAGCAGGGCCAGGTCTCGGAGGAGCTTGGTGGTGGGCTCAGTGAGGGTGGGGCACGAGGCAGTGGGGGACAGTGTGGATAAGGGAAGTTCCCTGGGGCCTATTGTTCCCATCCTTCAATAGGCATGTGCCACTGTACCTGGCTTGAGTAAAGTTTTAAAATTTATTTTATTTATCTATTTTTTGGTACCAGGGATTGAACCCAGGGGCACTTAGCGACTGAGCCACATCCCCGCCCAATTTTGTATTTTATCAGAGACAGGGTCTCACGGAGCTGCTTAGTGCCTTGCTTTTGCTGAGGCTGGCTTTGAACTTGCGATCCTCCCGCCTCGGCCTTCTGGGCTGCTGGGATTACAGGTGTGCCCCACTGCGCCCAGCTTAAGATTTATTTTTAATGGCGTTCTTCCACCCTGTGACATCTGTGTGGATTTCCTAGTGAAGTTACAGAAGGGAAAACAAGGGCCAAGTTAGCCTGAGATTGGTAACTCGGTCCATATAATCCACATGGCTATTTAGAGGAGGCTGACATTTAAGAGATTTCAAAAATACTTCAATCACATATTTTTATCATAACTTTAGCAGTCACTTCCTAATGACTGTTGTCCTGCCCCAGGATGGACTTGAACGACGCCCTCGTTGGACAGGGCTGAGCCGGCTCCCAGCTCTGTCCAAGACACGGCTCCCTCCAGCCTGGGGTGTGCTCTGATTTTCTGAGACCGTGTTCCACGTGCACTTTTCTTTCCATGAATTCTTGACACCCAGGGGACACAGTTCCTCTTCCTTTCCAGCAATGACTGTAGCTCCATCCACAAAGGCCATCATGATTGCTGGTTGTGATCATGGATGTTCATGCACCTGCGTCCCTTGACCAGGCTTCATCAGGAGCTCTATGCTCTATGTCAGCTGGCATTACATACTTGAACATCCATCCGGGCATTCCTCCTCATACCATGCTCATGGTGACATGGGGTTGGTATCAGTACTGGTGTTGTATTCCAGGTGCTGGTACTGGGTTAGAATTAGAACTGATATTGGTGTTGGGTTCAGGGTGTTGGCATTGATATTGATATTGGTGTTGGGTTCAGGTTAGGATTGGTATCCATACTGGTGTTTTACTGATTTTGGTCTTGGTATTGATACTAGCATTGGACTCATGGTGTTAGTGTTGGGTTTGTATTGGTATTGGTGTTGGGATCATGGTGTTGGTATTGGGTTGATATTAGTATTGATATTGGTGTTGGGCTCCTGGTGTTGGTATTGGTTGGTGTTGGGCTTGCGGTATTGATATTGGGTTTATATTGATATTGGTGTTGGGCTCCTGGTGAGACAGTGGCAAAGTACAGGAGTCAGCATAAACAATAAATGATTAGTCTGGAAAGATGGGTGCCAATTATCCAAGAAAAGGAAATGGGATGCTAACATTCCCTTAGGGGAAGATTGCACTTTCCAACCAAGCAAGTACCCCCTGGGGCTACTCCTTCCTGCCTCTGGGCACATATGCAGGAAAGAAAGAGAGGATGGGGTTCTGTAAAAAGCAAGAAGTACCCACTCCTGCAGCACCAGCTCTGGAGAAGTCTGCTCTCTGTCTGTCTGATTCTTAAGGAAAACTTGCTTTCCTAGCTTGCCTCCGTGTTTCTCGGGTGTTTAATCTTCAGCGCCAGGGGAACGAGGACCTGATCCTGATTTCCAGTTCTGGTATCACTTGTATTGGCTGTATTAGTTTTGGTTGATATTGATATTGATAATGGCATTGAACTTGGGGTGTTGATATTGGATTGGTATTGGTATTGATATTGGTGTTGGGCTCCTGGTGTTGGTATTTGTTGGTATTAGTGTTGGGCTTGTGGTGTTGGTATTAGGTTGGTATTGGTATTGGCTTTGGGCTCCTGGTGTCAGTATTGGGTTGGTATTGGTATTGGGTGAATACTCTTCCAGTTTTTTTTTTTTCTTTAGCTATGTCCAGAAGTGAGCAAACAGGTAAGACAGTCACCAATCTCTGTTCCAGAGGCCTCTGTAGGGATGCAGAACAAATGTGAGCTTCAGGTTTCGATCCACACGAAACATTTTTGCAGGAACATGCAAAGGTACCGCCTTTGACATTTCTATAACTTAATTTGTTGTGAATGCTTCTTCACAAATCAATGAAAACAGGATGTGCCCCTCCTGAACGAAACCCCACTTGCCTGTTGCAGCTGTGTGAATGCTATGGGTGTTGGAAGAAGCACCCAGGGCAAGTAGGAGAAGACCAAAGCTCCATCCTCGCAGCAGTCAGCCGCTCAACAGGATGCGCTCTGCAGAGCTCCTGAGCCCTGATAAGAACCCACCCTCCCATGTGAGGGAGGCTGCAGGGCCCGAGTCCCGGCAGGACATGGCCCCACCTCCTCTGTAGTGTCCTGAGGAAAGGAGCTAAACAGGCACGTGCTCACCCTCCAGGAGACCAGCAGACCCAACCTCAGGAAGCCCCATGTCTCTGCTGCCCGTGGTGCCTCCAGAAAAGGGAGGCCAGGCACCAAGGAGGAGCTCTGACTTGTCCTTAGACACTTGGGAAGGACGCCCACCCACTCCGGAAGGACTGACGCTGCAGACCGAGCTGAAGGGCACCAACTGGCAGGAACCACTCTTCCCTTCTCAGCTGAGCTGCCTGATAAGCCACCCGCACCAGGGAGGGTGACCTGCTTCATCAAAATCTCCTGATTCACATGTTCATCGTGCAGCAATGTCTAGACTGGTGTTTGCCAAACACTGGGCCAACGCCTACAGCCAGCTGTTACACTGGTGTTTGCCTGTCCTGGCAACGGTGATACTCTATGCTCACTTCCCTGCCACCAGATCATGTGTCGTAGTGATTCACAGATACTGCGTCATACAGTATTTAAGAGCAGTAAGAAGCAATGATCAGAGGGCAGTCTGAAAGCAAAGCCCCCCTGTCAAAGTAAATCGACTGCACGTCTTTGCTTCAAACATTAGACACATTTCTTAAAATCTAGGTGTAAAATAAAAATCATATTAAAACCAAAAAAGTTAAATTATAATGAGATCAATGAAAAATAGATTATAATATAAATTTGGGGAAAATTTTATTCGAAGATCTGAAAATCAAAAATCACAAAATCCTGAATTCTAACCCTGGCAGTCATGAGCAGCAGACTTCTTTTTCACCTGATGAGAAAAAGTACGTCAGAGGGGTAATAACAACCACGATGTTCTCCTCCGACAACCAGCTTTGGGGTCTTAGCTTAGAGACAAGAGTCGGCCGGGAGCCTTTTGGCTCTTGGGTATAGGAAGAGTGAAGGCCCAAGACTCCAATTCTGTGAATGTTGCCGCAGTCTGGCTGGGCACAAAATCAGGAGCCACTCAAGCAGGAACAAACTTTATTTCCAAAACTCCCGGGAATGCCATGCACGCAGCCTTTTCCCGGGACACACTACACCAACAGGAAATCCCTCCTCCGGAATTCCCTCCTACGGCACTTCCCCAACCAATGGGAACTCTCCAGGAGTCCTGCAGAGCTCCAAAGTAGCAGGCCAAGGCAGACAGCAGGGGTCTAATCTCCAATTGAATGCACATCTTAACATGATCATTATCATCTCAATGGCTTGCTGGCATCACCTTTCAACCAAAAATGCCATGGTCATTCCTACTTGGCTATGGCTCTCAGCAGAATGTGTCAGCCACTTGACACAGGTGCATCCAAATAGCTTGCAAATCACTCTCTAGAGCTCATTGTACTTTATAATCCTTAAGTACAAAAGCATAGGCTGGCCTATAAACAGGCCCTGGGACAGTGTGTCCTCTAGGGTGTCGTGCCAGTTTGGTATCTGGGATGCCCGCACAAATAGCTTAGCCTGCTCTGATCCCCCACTCCTCCTCCCTTCACCTTCTTGCTATCTCTAAGCATCTGACGCTCGCTCGGTGCAGAACAGAAACCCCTCCGCCGCCAGAGGGCAGTAAGGACGTCCTCCTGGGATCCAGGAGAGAAAGCCCCCACCCCACCCCAGGCAGGAAGGGGAAGGACAAGGAGGCCGGCATCTGCCTGGAATCGGTGCCGGTGGCCAGCGCCTGTTGTGCTCAAGGTCAACCTGCGGGGCTGGGGGAAACGAGAGAGGCCGAGGACGCAATGGGAGGACAGTAGAGTCGTCTAACACACGACGAGCAGCCCACCAACAGAACAGAGATGCCGTCCTGGGTAGGACAATCCGGAAAATGAACAGCTGCGCTGCAACTGGGTACAGTGAGTCAAAATGCATCCTGCTGTCACTTATGCCTAATTAAAATAAAAAAGTGAATTTAAAAATATATGCACAGAAAAGGCAACACAAACACCAAGCCGTTTCCAGGCACAAATGACCTAATGTCAATGGAAATGATCTTCAGAGTGTTATCAGGACATACCTGCTGCCCCAGGAAATGGCCCCTTCCCCATCAGAGCCACTGGCTGGACCCCCTGAGGAGGTGGGCATCCTGCCCAGGATCCAGAGACCGGGAACTGGGTTGACCTTCCTCAGGAGGGTGCAGGTGGTTCTGTGGGCACAGGACTCTGCACACAGGGGCTGGTCTCTGTGACCCCACAGGGAGGGCACCAGGAGAGCCTGAGGCCAAGGATCTGTGAGGTCCAGATGCTACTGTAGGGCCAGGAGGAGAACTGCAGCCCCCCGCAGCCCTCTCCGCCAGGGCGCTGAGCCCCCATGGCCTCAGCCCGAGCTGGTGCCCCCGGCTCTGAGTCCGACCTCCTGCCCAGCCATGGCCTCCTCTCTCCCCCACCCCATCCACCACCCTCTCCTCTTGCTGGCTCTGCCCCAGCACCACTGGGTTTCCTTCCATTCCTTGAACCCACTAAACTCACTCTGGCCATGTGACACTTGAGTTTGGGGTTCCGTCTGGCTGCAGTGCTCCTCCCCTTCCCATGGCTCCAGCTCCCCGTTATCTGCTGGACCTGTCCTCGCGGGGCCTCACAGACTTCTCCAGGCCAAGACGCTCCAATCTGGTCAAGAACTTTGCTTTGTGTTTGGTGGCACTGAACCGATCCCGGCTCCTCCTCTGTGATGGCTGAGGGGTTGCCTAGCCTCTCTTTGGCTGTCGGGCCATGGGTAAAACGAAGACATGAGCATCCTTCCGCTAACCACACCTGAAGCAAGAAGCACTGCACCGATCCACAGCTGGGCTCCTGATCGGCGGCCTCTCCAGCAGCGGTCCTGTCCCTCTGCAGCCAGCCCCTCCTGCTTCTGCGCCCAGGGGTGACAGACTGGAATCTTCGGGCCATGCCCTTTCTCTGGCCATTCGTGAACCAACACACCAGGTTGTATTTCCAGAATCCAGTCTGTTTTTCCAACCCGCAGCGCCGCTGTCTTGAGCCGGAGAACCTCAGCCGTGTTCCAACAGCTCCCTTCAACTCCAGGCTCCAAGTAATCTGCGGGGGATGGAAACCCATCACGGCGTAAGAGATTGCAGCGAACAACTTTTTGACAGCACATTTGAAAACTTAAGCAAAAGGATCAAATGCCTCGGAAAAAGTTTACCAAAACTGACTTTAGAAGAAAGGAAATGTTTGAACAGTCCTCAAATCACTGGAAGTAAAAATCTTCATTGAATTAAACCCAGGGCCCTGATGGCTGCAGAGGTGACTTCTCCTAGACCATCAGGGACGTTCCTGTCTTTTACAAACTTGCAGTGGATATGGAACGTGGTCGTGAAAGGCGCGCTCACCGCCCTGCTCCCCGGTCCCTGTCCACGTGCTGATGCAGCAGGAAGGCCTGCTCCAGAGGCCTTGATCCTGGACCTCCAGCCTCAGAACTGGGAGCCGATAACCTGATCAGCCCGGGCCCAGGTGTTCTGCTACAGCAGCACAGAACAGGACAAGATGGTGACGTCCAAACAGCCAGATTCCCAAGAACTCGTTCCTCACACATTAAAGGGTCAACAGACCCTTAGAAGCTTCATCATAAAGCACATCCTCATCTACGCAGGCCTAAGAATATGGAAGCAGAATTCATTCTCCTCACATAACTTAAAAACAAAAATGACTCAAATATAATTTTATACATGATCCATAAAGCTTCTTTCTCAACATGTGCGTTCTACTGGGCCTAATTCTCAAAAAGAAACTTGAGCATAGAGAAAAGCTCATCAGATTTTTACAGTGAGTTGTCAGAATTCTCTTTATGTAATAGAATCACTTGTTTTCTTGAGCAATAGGAAATAGCATTTTAAAGCAAAAGCATTTTAAAGCTTCCATCAGGAACATTTTTTTTTTTGTGGTGCTTGATAAACATAAAGTAATGGACAGCACACACTTGGCTTGCACGTGTGCTCTCCGGTTGGACTCATAGAGCTATAACCTAATCTCTCTCTCTCACTCTCCCCCTCCCACTTTGTTTGCACTGGGAATTGAACCCAGGGGTGCTTACCCACTGAGCGTACCCCTATCCCTTTTATTTTTTATTTAGAGACAGGGTCTCAGTAAGTTGCTGAGGGCCTTGCTAAGTTGCTAAGGCTGGCCTTGAGCTTGCAATCCTCCAGCCTCAGCCTCCTGAGCCACTGGAATACAGGGCTGTGCCACCACGCCCAGCTTGATAACATCATCTTTTAGAAATATACTTGGTTTTAACTGCCACACTGCATTGCACTTCTGTCTGGGGTACAGTGTGACCTTTCGATGTTATGGACAATGTGTGACGATGGGATGACCAGAGCAGGGCAATTGGCAGGTCTGTCACCTCAGACATCTACCATTTCTTTGCTCAGGAACATCTTCCATCAAGAACCACACAGCGAGACACACACACAACACATATGACAGTTCTACTCCAAGACTGTGATTCAATCACGGCTGGTTCTGAAAACATTTGGTAGAAGTCACCTGTGAAACCCGGGTTTAGGTTTAGTTGGAGGAAGTCTGCACCTGTTTCCATGAACCCACCTCACACAGATGTGTACGTTTGGTGGAAAGCATGCCTTTCTGCTGTCCCCACTGATCTGCAACATGGCTTTTAAAAACTCAAGTTTCTAACTACAGATGAAGCAGAGATTTTTTTTGGGGGGGGGAGGGGCTTAACACATTGAAGTTCAAATAACACCCAGAAAAAAATTCCACTCAGCCCTTATAATATCTTCCCTAGAAAGCATTTTCAGAGTGAACAGAAATGTGAAAAGTGGCATTCGTTCTCCACACCTCTGCACCCTTCCCCCACAAAACAAGCCTTTTCTGTTTATAAGTTAATTTTCTCAGGCATTTTGTTACAGTAACAGCAAGCTGACTGGTACAAGGCCATATCTTGTTGTTACCACCAGAGAGAGGTTTAAATGGAAAGCAAAGATTTAGGAAACTTGTCCTTAGCACCTTCTCCTGTTAGTTCAATTTTTGTTAAAGAAAACTTGGGCAGATTGCTAGTGTCTGCAGCAGTAGGATTCCATCCACACATGACCAGTCCTACCTCTGCACCTTCTCCTGAGGTGCCACGTCCTGCTCATGCTGGGTGACCAGGGTTGAGGTTCTCTCTTGGATCCATTCTTTCCTCACAGGCACATAGGGCTTCTTGTGTGCAGGGATCACACAGGACAGAAACACTCAGGGACATTTTCTCACATGGTTCCTGGCACTCCCTTTCCCATGGTCATAGAGGAGGGTCCAGCAAAGCGGCACCCAATGCCCAGCTTCCCACGGGACCCTCAAGGCTGGTCTCTCTCTCTCTCTTTCTGAATCAGTAAGATTTGTTGCATTTTAAGTGTTTTCTTTACAGACCAATTATTAAACCTTTGAGAACGAACAGTTTACTAAAGGGAGGGGAAAACCACTCAAAAATCCCCATTTAGAGAGGACTGTTTCCAGTTCAGTGTAGGAGTCTCTCTGTACCTGGACATGAATAATTACACACACACACACACACACACACACACACTTTTTGTTACAAATGCATACACCCTGTTTACTCAAAGTGGGGTCTGTGGACCTCAGCCCTGGAATCATCTGTGAATTCATTAAAATGCAGAGGTCAAGCTACACTCACGCTTACCAAATCAGGATGGGCAATTATTATTATTGTTGCAAGAAATTTAAGCATGAGATGTACACTCTGAGCAAATTTTTAATGCTTCTATTAGTGCATTACAGTGACACAAAATAGTGGGGTTCATTTTTTAACTTTATTTATTTACATTTATGTGGTGCTGAGGTTGGAACCCAGAGCCTCTACCTGCTAGGCGAGTGCTCTATCGCCGAGCACAACCCCAGCCCCTGGGGGTTCATTTTTGACATAACCCAGTGTGCGCGGAATCTAATTTGCTCCATTTCTGTCCCGTGATTCCTCTTTCCCTCCCCTCCTCCCTCACCCCATTCTCCTTCCTCTGTTCTACCCGTCTCCCTTCTCTTTGTTGTTTCTTTTCAATTCCTGCTTTACAGATATGCCCAGGGGAGGGATTCACTGTCACTCACAGGTGGACATCTGCCATGTCGTCCGTGTCTCCGCAGCCCCCACCCCCCACCCCCCAGGCGTCTTCCTCTACTGCACTGACCTCCCTGTGTTTGTGAGGTCCGCCCCACAGCCATCCTCCTGGCTGATGGCAGAGCACCCTGCAGTGGTGGTAACTATAGGTACAGGCTGGACATAGGAGCTTTGGTCACTGTTATTCTCTGAAGGAAATATTTCCCATTGGGGCTGGGGATGTGGCTCAGGTGGTAACACGCTCACCTGGCATGTGCGGGGCCCTGGGTTCGCACCCACAGCACCACATAAAAATAAAATAAAGATGTTGTGTCCACCAAAAGCTAAAAAATAAATATTAAAAAATTCTCTTTCTTCTCTCTCTCTTAAAAAAAGAAAAAGAAAAAGAAAAGAAATATTTCCCATCAGTCTGTCAGTCATTCCTAAAACTGGCATTTCAAGGCCAGCAGAGTGGCATGATTAAGAATGGGATTCTGGGGCCCGGGGATGCAGCTCGGTGGTAGAGAGCTTGTCCAGCAAGCACGAGGCGCTGGTTCCATCCCTAGAAGGAAGGAAGGAAGGAAAAACCACAGGATTCTGCAGCCAGACTGCCTGAGCTCAAATCCTCTCTTCCTCGGCCCGGGGCCTGCCCCTCACCTCTCCATGCCCAAGCGTCTGTGGGATCAGGGAAGGGTACCAGCTGGCCTCCCAGGGCTGTCATAAGATGGATATGCATTTGCCCTTGAGTGGACCTTCGTGCCAAGGGAGGGCTGGACCCAGTGTTTTTGAAATACATGATTTGATCATCTCAAAATCTAGAAATAAAGGGACATGAACAACAAGATCCAATCCTGCTCTCTGAGAGCGTCTGTCTGGCCCGGTAGCCCCTGCGGGCTCATGTCTGTCTTGCAGGGAAGGAGCAGGTTCTCGCCTGTGGCTTTCCTCTGGAGGCTGTCGGACCCTTGAGTTTAAGCACCATAAAGCCTGTTTCAGACTCTGGACTTCGAGGGCTGTTGGAGAATAAGTTCATGTTGTTTTAAGCCACTGAGTTTGTGGTGATTTGTTACAGCAGCAACAGGAAACTCATACCTTGACATAATAAACCATGTGCGAAGTGCTCCCCAGAGTGGTGCTCCAGGCCCAGAGAGGACCAAGGAGCTGCCCCTACTGCAGAGTGAGGCAGGGCTGGAAGGGTGGGTGGGAGGTCACCAGGCAGGGAGCTGGCACGTGTGCACATGTGTAAAGCTGCCACACTCGGGACCACAGACACCCCCCCAAGGCCTCTTAGTGCCCCTTGGCAGCTCACCCCCTCCCATGCCCACCCAAGCCATGCTGACCTTGCTGTCACTACAGATTGGCTTGAGTTCTCTAGAATTTCACACAAATGGAACAATATAGGGTACACTCTCTTATTCGGGGATGGCTTCTTTCTTTTAAAATCTTCAATTATTATTTTAGATTGACAAATAAAAATGGGATACAGTATATTTGTGGTTTGCAATTTGGTGTTTTAAATATACATGTATTTTGGAATGGCTGAGTCAAGCCAGTTAGCATGTGTCCAGCTCATGGTTCCCTTCCCCCTCCTGTATGTCTGTGAACTCTCAAGTGTGTTATATGCTGTTAACTACAGTCACCATGTTGTAGAGCAGAGAGAAGAGGTCATCCCGTGTCCATCCCTGAAGCTCGGCTTCTGCCCCCAGCCCCTCAGCATGTGTTTGTGACTGAGTGTGACGCTCGGGCCCCTCTGGGTCTCTCTCCTGCTGGGGAGAGACACACTGCGAGGCCCTACCTACTGGGAGGCCCCTTCAGGACACCCCAAATGGAAACCCCGACCCCGAAACTTTACTCCATGGTGGAACTAAGAATGTACACAATAGCCTGATGATTCTTATGACATTGTCACAGTCACGCTGACAAAATCCCACCACCTGCCACTTGGAGTAAAGAACAGGGACAGAGGTGAGGAGAGCAGCAGCCCAGGAAGGGCCCCAGGTGAGCTTCCTTTTTTTCTGACCCCACAAAGCCCTGGGAGGGACTCCATGTGACCACACCGCTGTGTGGACTGCACAGCCACAGCCCAGGGCCAGAGGGGCTGAGGGCAAAGAGCAGCGCAGGTCTGGGGAGGGAAGGCCTTACTTGGCAACCGCCAGCCGCTCCCATGAGCCCTGGGCTTCCCTTCCCTGCACAGCCTGGCCCTGCAGGCCGCAGGCTGCCTGTGACGGATGCAGCCCTAGGTCCCGGGGCCACACTGGGGGTTTCCTCAGTATTTCAGGGACACGTTATGTGGGCTGTGGGACTCTTGGAGGTGGGTGGTTTGGCAAAAAATGAAAGAAAGGAAAGCTATTCCCGTTAATCACTTGAATTACTTCCAACCACTGCACGGGGACTCCATCGGCGATATCCCCTCAGGCCTCTGCTCCACCGAGCAGCAGCGTGAGCTTGGGCAAGGTCTGCTTGTTGTGTGCTGTGGAAAGCGAAGCAGCCACTATTTATAATGAGACTTCTCTCTTCAGAGTCCAAGGGACAAAGTAAAGTGCAGGAGGGTCAGCGAAATGGAGAGATGGCTGGGGAAAGTGCCTTCTGGACACACTGGAGGCTGAGCCCACAGGGACAGAACGCTGGGAACCTCTCCCCGGTTCCCAAGGCTGCGTAACAAACAGCCCCTAAATTGAGTGTCCTAGGACAAGCGATCAGCATGCTCGTGGATTTCGTGGGTTAGGAACTCAGCCAGGGTGATCCAGCTCTGCTCCACGATGCCCGGGCCATGTCTTCCAGTGACACAGCAGCTCGGGCTTGGGGCATCGGCCACTCCTTTGCTGCCACAGGTCTGCAGCCGATGCTGCTGTCCGCTGGAGCACCTACACATGGCCTCTCCACGTGGCCCCAGGTTCCTCACAGCATGGTGGCTTCAGGGTAGTCAACTTCTAACATGGAGACTCAGTCTTCAGGGCCAAGCGTCTCCATAACAATGAAGAAGCTTCTGGAATCACCCAACGGCACTTCTCCGGGTTGTATTTGGTGGAAGTCACAGGGTACAGTGGTTTCAGAATAAGTGTTCTTTGATATGGCACCCTTCCAAGGGTGGAAACAAACTGTCTTTCTCTTCCGAGTGACTCAGGATGAGTAGACTAGGTCAGAAATGTGACCTCCAAGAGCAGGTGATGATCTGTCATCACTGAAGCCAGCTGGCAGGTCATGAGTCACTCCAATACCGTATGGAAAGGTCCACCTGGTGAGGAGCTGAGGCCTCCTGCTGGGGACCAAGCAATCTTGAAGGTAGCTGAGAGTGGGCCAGAGCAGCTGAGGCGCTCCCAAGTCCCCCCTCTAAAGTCCCTCCATTCCTCCCATGCCCCCCCCCCCACTGCCACGGCCATAGTGAGTCAGCAGCTTCATATCAAAGAAAACATCTGGCCGCAGGTTTTTGGGGATTAGCTAACTTCACTTAGCATTATATTCTCCAACTCCATCCATTTACCTGCAAATGACATGATTTTTTTCTCTTGAAGTGCTGAGTAATATTCCATTCTGTATATATACCACAGGTTCTTTATCTATTCATCTGCCCAGGGCATCCACAGTTAGCTATTATGAACTGAGCTGCTGTAAACATTGATGTGGCTGAGTCACTACAGGGTGCTGATTTTAAGTCCCTTGGCTACAAACTGAGGAGTGGGCTAGCTGGATCAAAAGGTGGTTCTATTCCCAGTTTTCCAAGGAATCTCCACACTGCTTTCCATATTGGCTGCACCAATTTGCAGTCCCACCAGCAATGTATGAGTGTGCCTTTTCCCCACATCCTCACCAACACTTACTGATGTTTGTATTCTTAACAGCTGCCATTCTGACAGGAGTGAGATGAAATCTTAGAGTAGTTTTGATTTGCATTTCTCTCATTGCTGGAGGTGATGAACATGTTTTCATATATTGTTGATTGATGGTATATCATCTTCTGAGACGTGTCTGTTCAGGTCCTTGGCCCATTTATTGATTGGGTAATTTGGGTTTTTGGTGTTAGGTTTTTGAGTGCTTTATAGATCCTGGAGATCAGTGCCCTGTCTGATGTGGTGTGGTAAAGATTTGCTCCCGTCCTGTAGGCTCTCTGTTCACCTCACTGACGGTTTCTTTGCTGAGAAGTGTTGAGAGGATAACTGTTGTTTCGAGGCACGAGTGTTAGGGTGATTTGTGATGGGTCAGTGGATGGCCAGTCCACAGGACCTGCGCAGACTGAAGCGGGATAGCCTACATCCCACTTCTCAATGGGAAACAAGTAAAAAGAATTTGTGGACATTTTGTTGAAAGTGCTAATGGAATAGCAAAGAATGATTTAATTCCCCACCTGAACCAAAAAGGAAGGGGAAAAAAACTGCCCTCTGGAAGCTCCACCCTAAGCCGTTCTCCTTGCTCCTTTCAAGGTCAGTCCCAAGCACGTGGTGAAATTCCGAACCCTGACCTGGTCAGAGGAGAGTCCTGGTGAAATGAGCCTCCCGTTTACTCCTCTTCTCAGAGCTGCTTTTAGGTGGCTCCCTGGTCGCACCACGCTTGGTCTCCCCTTTGGTCCTGCTGACCCCACGCTGGTCTCCCCTTCCCCCAGCCCCCTGGCTGCCCGCCCTGTCTGCCCAGCAGGAGGGAACTCCAGGTGCCTCTCCGCAGCCCTCCTCCACGGCACCCAGGCCTGTCGGAGCCCAGCAGAGCGTGCTCAGGGCTGATGTCTTATTCCGAGAGCGCTGGCTGTCACTAAAGAGTGGTGACGGTGAAGAGTCTGGGGCTAGGGGAAGACGGCCAGGGCCAAGAGCCCACCGAGGGCTCGCTGCAGACCACTGACTCCTGAGTGGGTTCCACCTCACTGCCTGGAGACTGTCCACAGTGTCCAGTCAGCAAGGGGGCCGTCCACTCAGGGTTCATCAGACTTGGAGCAGGAGCTGTTGCCACAACTAGGTGCGGATGGATCCCCAATCCAAAGTGTTTCAGCAGTTAGGACTTAAATTGTTTATGGGGGAGGCACGGGGGATGGAGCCCAGGGCCTCATGCATGCTAGACAAGTGCTCCACCGCGGAGCCACATCACAGCCAATAGTTAGGTTTGTTTATCTTCCTTCCGTTCTTTCTTTTTTTGTATTGGAGATTGAACCCAGGGATGCTCAACCAGTGAGCCACACACCCCAGCCCTTTTAAATTTTTTATTTAGAGACAGGGTCTCACTAAGTTGCTTGGAACCTAGCTTAGTTGTTGAGGCTGGCTTTGAATTCACAGTCTTCCTGCCTCAGCCTCCTGAGTCACTGGTATTTCACGTGGGTGCCACCAAGCCTGTCTTAACTAGGTTTTTTAAAAAGAAGTAACATTTAAAGCACTAATGTCTCTCAGATGATATATTTATTAATATATGCCAGACTCATTTGTTAAGTGATAAAGAATAAGAAGAAAGATAATAAGAGACAACAGAGTCATTTTTTCTAACAGGTTTGGCTTATCTTGGGTAAAATGTATGCAGGAACACTCAGACAGAAGTTCTTTGATGAACGTGCAAGGCCACCCATACTTAGAAACCCAGAGGCTCAGTGACTAGAAAAGAACCATCAGATTCCTCAGCTACAAGAGAACAAGGTAGAACTTGTGGTGTGAGTCTCATATTTCCCGTGGTCAAACCATTCACTGTTTTTCCTTCTAAAAACTGTAGCCTCCACAAATAGTTGGCACGACTGGTGAGCAGAGAGGGGAGGTGGGGGAGGAGGCTGCAGTGCTGAGGCTCACCAGTCAGCTCTTCAGTACAGGCCTCACGTGGACCAGGAGCCGAGCTCAATACAAATGGAATCTCCAGCTGTAAAGCAATCATCCTCTAATGCAGGCAGAACTCTGATCTCTGAAACGCAATCCAATTTATATTGATTAAGTTCCACTGCCCCATATATTGAAGCCAACAAAATGAGAATGCAGAATCAATGAGACTGACCTTGCAAAGGTCCAAAGGACTACAGATGCAGTCTCCAGGCTGAATTTTAAAAGGCATTGTGTCAGGAAATTGTTTTCTTGGGCTTCCCTACCCAGGGGTTGAATTTGCTCTACAAATTGGAAAAAGAGACTGGATATGTGTGTGGTGTACGCATGCGTGTTCTGAATACAGATACAACACTTGAGGGTTTGCACAGAATGTGACATTGAGACTTCCATGAAGAGGAAAGGAGGACAAGGTCTCTTTCCAGTGCCTGCGAAGTCCTCTTAGCAAACAAGCCGTCTTGGAGGAACGAGATCAAACTTGAGACCCCTGAAGAGTAAACAGTAGGCCACAGACTGCCGGGGAGTCAAAGCTGAAGGTGGAGAGGAGGGCTGCGTTGCTGGTTTGGTTTCCTCTGTTGCTTCCCCGTGTTTGACACGAAGGCAGCCCACCATGGACCTCTCCGACTCTGTCTTCTTGGCCACAGAACCAAGAAAAGGGGCCTTCACAAATCAAAGAGTACAGAGAAATCTCTGGTTTTTCTCTTTTTCTTCCTCTCCCTTTTTCCTCCTCCAGCCCTGTTCTTCAGCCAACCCCAGTGGCAGGAAGTGCAGTTGGAACTCTGAAAGAAAATCCAGATTGCTGGCCAGAGGGTTGGGAAAGAGGCTCCTGGGATCCAGAAAGTGTTCAGGGAATCGCAGAGGGGGCAGAGCTGAAGAAGGGGACCCTCCCAGTTCTAAGTATGAATTGGAACAAATCCTGGGTTCAACCTTAAATTCTGCAGGAGTGAATCCAAAGTAGGATACAAGAGCTTTGAGAACTGAACTACCATCATGCTTCCAGTTAACCTCAGAGTGGCACATGCAAAGGCAAGGCCCAAAGGAGCACAGGAAAGGTTTTAACAACTTAGGTGGCGCGGGAAACACCATTCATAGAGAACAAGGTAGAACTTGTGGTATGAGTCTAATCAGGTGATTGCCTGCCACACAGCAGCAACCAATCAATATTCTCCAGAGGATTACAACAGAACATGGAGTCTCCCAAGAGAATCATCAAAGTGTCAAAAATTCTTCAACGTATAAAGAACCAGGAAAATGTGAACAAACGAAGGGAAAGAACTGTCAGATGGCAATGCTGAGCTGACTCAGATAACAGAATGGACACTGGTGTTAAAGTGACGGACATAACCTCTTGAGGGAAGATGAATGCACTTTAAATGAAGGTAAAGGTGCTAGTTTCTCAGCAGAGAAACAGAAACCATGAGGAAGAAATGGGAACTAAATGGCAACTTTAGAACTGAAAAACACACTGTCTGAAACAACACAGCAGAATGAGACAACATAGGAAAGCGTTAGTGAACTTGAAGATCAAAAATTATCAATGTGAAGAACAGAGAAAAATGATTAAAACTACTGAACAGGAGGCGCAGAGCCCTCTGGGACAACACTGAAAGGTCTAACACCTCTGCCACTGGAGTCTCAGGAATAAAGGGGAAACAGACTGGTACAGAAAACATTTGAAAAAATAATGACCAAAACTCCTCAGATTTTGGTGAAAAACAACTTTACAGATTCAAGATGCTCCATGAGCCATCCAACAAGATAAACTCAAAGAAAATGGGCCCATATACACCCACTCAACCGCCCACAACCAGAGATAAAGCTCTGGGAAGCAGCTCTAGGAAGCAGCCGGGAAACGTGACATAGCAGACATGGGAAGGATGAGAGGGACTGCAGATTTGTCATCAGGAACCCTGGAGGACAGAGGGCAGTGGAACAGTGCTCTCAGTTTAGGTGAAATATTCTTAAGGAATGGAGTCAAACAGATGTTCTCAGATGAAGGAAAATGTAAAAAAATTGTTGCCAACAGACTTGTTCTAAAATAAATATTAAGTGAAGTTTTTTGGGCTGAGGAGATGAGAGAGAAACTTGGTGCTCTAGGAATGAAAGAGCGAGAGAAGTGGTTAATATCTGACTAAATAGAATAGACTGTTTTCTAAAGTTCTTTAAAATATTTTGACTGCGGAAAGAAAAATATATTGTTGGTAAAATGTTTGATGAATGTAGAGATATACATAAACCAACTAAAGTATAAAGAGGAGGGTAAAATATGTTTATAAGGCTTGTACATTTTACTTTAAGTATTAAGATATTAAATTTAGATAGACTATTAAAAATGAGGGATGTACGTTGTGCAGTCCAGAGCAACTCCTATGTAATAATACTAAAAGATATGGACAACAAGCACTAGTGTAGGTAAATTAAATGTAGTACCAGGGGCTTGTTTTAGTCAGCTTTTTTGCTGCTGTGACTAAAGTTCTGACCAGAACAACTGAAGAGGAGAAAGGATTTATTTGAGGGCTCACGGTTTCAGAGGCCTTAGTCCATAAAAGGCTCCATTTCTTGGGGCTCAAGGTGAGGCTGAACTATGGCCTAGTGTGTGGCACAGGGAAGCAGCTCACATCACGGTAATCAAGAAGCAGAGAGGGGCTGGGGATATAGCTCAGTTGGTAGGGTGTTTGCCCTGCATGCACACGGCCCTGGGTTGGATCCCCAGCACGGCGGGGGGGGGGGGACTCCACTCTCCAGATAGATACAGAATATATATACCCCAAAGCCACACACCAGCTCCCACCTCCTCCAGCCACACCCTACCTCTTCAGTTACCACTCAATTAATCTCTACCAGTGGTATTAAAACACTGATGGGGTTAAGACTCTTACAACCCAATCATTTCTCCTTTGAACTTTCTTGCATTGTCTCACATGTGAGCTTTTGGGGGACACCTCACATCCAAACCATAATAGGGTTTGAGGTGTCGCTTAGTGAAGTGCTTGCTTAACATGCATGAAGTCCTGTTTTCAATCCCTAGAACCACAAAAATAAATAAATAAATCAGAAAGTACCAAAAATATTTAAATGATCCCAAAAATTGGGAGAAAGAGGTAACCGAGCAATAAAAACCAGTAGGAACAAACAGAACAAATGACAAAATAGGAAGCTTAAACTCAACCATATTAATCATTACATTAAATTTAAATGGTCTATATACACCAATTAAAAGACAGAGATTATCAGTTTGGATTGAAAATACAAGCCCCAAATGTGTGCTCTATTTATACAAACTCACCTTTAAATAAAATTACACAGGTTAAAAGCAGAAAGATGGTGCTGGGGTTGTGGCTCAGTGGTAGAGGGCTTGTCTCCCATGTGTGAGGCACTGGGTTGGATTCTCAGCACCGCATATAAAAACAATAAATGAAATAAAGGTCCATCAACTAAAAAAAAAAAAAATTTTCTTTTTTTTTTAAAAGCAGAGGGATGAAAGAGGATTACAGAATGAAAATAGGCATCAAAAGAAACTCGAGTGGCAATGTTAATATAGACAAAGGAGACTTCAGAACAGAAACCATACCAGGGGTGAAATGGGACCTCACACAATAACAAAGGCTCAATTTACTAAAGGTAAAATATTCCCTAGGTGTGACGCCCCTGAAGAACAGAGCCTTCAAATATGTGAGGCAAAGCCAGGTGGAAATCAAAGAGAACTAGACGCTGAACACTTGAGGGGAACGTGGCCGCCCGCAGGGCAGTTGTGGGCTGGAATTGGGCCTGTTCCCCAAACCAAAGGCCACCAGCACCTGCGTGGTGACTGCTTTTCATTCCTCTATTGGTGCCTCCTGGCAGATCTTTGCCAAGGTTCCCAGGAAGCTCCGTCGCCATTCCACCAGCAACCACTGGAGGGTCCCAAATGTCGCTGTGGCTTTCTACAGAAGCCGACCACTCACACTCCCCGGGGCCCAGTAAACAAGCCTGTGGACCACAGCACAGCACTTCTCTGGTGACACCCGAATTCCACACAACAGTAGGAGCTGGTGCTCCGCCAAGCACAGGCACCATCACCGAGGGCAGGCCAGACATTCAGTGGAAAATCTACTCGCAAGTTCCCACATCTAATGTCTGAGAGTCCAAGCTGTCTTCCAGTCAGAGACATCAGGGATCCCCTTAGTAATGGGGGTCCCCACCGACTAGCCAAGGGCATTTTCAAAAGGCCAGTTCCCATGCTCAGTCCCCACAGTGGAACAGAGAGACCTGATGTCCAAGGCCCACAGTCTATTCGATCACTTCTTCTGTCCACGCGCACCCACAGCTTACCTTCTGTGTTCAGGCCACCTGACACCCAGACCCGAGGTCGTCCCCGGGAAGGAAGCCCCAGCCCCCAGAGCAGAGGGAAAGAGCCTCGCAAGCCTCGCGCTTCTCACCGGTACTCCTACCAGCCCTGGGCCTGGGCCTTCTGGTTAAAGACATCCCAAGGAGAAGTGTGGGGTGAAGACCCTGTGGAGGGGCCAGGCACCCGCCAGCCCACCACAGGGAGGGAGGGAAGCTGAGCAGAAGTCAGCTCCTGTGAAAAGCTCACTGGGGGCTGGGGATGTGGCTCAAGCGGTAGGGCACTCGCCTGGCATGCGTGCGGCCCGGGTTCCATCCTCAGCACCACATACCAACAAAGATGTTGAGTCCGACGATGACTAAAATATAAATATTAAAAAAAAATTCTAAAAAAAAAAAAACTCACTGGATTTCCCAGGTACATCCTCTCAAAAATTGCTGATTTTCATAAAGTTGCTGAAGTCATTTTTCTGACTCTGAAGAGACTATATTGAAAGAATAAAATAGAAATAGCATCAACAGAAAAAGATTCTAACTGAAGCCCTAGAGTCATAAGGGAATTCAATTCCCAGATTTGCTTTTTAAGTTCCTTGATTCATAAACAGTTGAATTTAGTGTCATTGACTGTTCACTTCATACTTTTCTTGTTTTGGTTAAAATTTTAAACTATCTTGCAGTAACTTTTTAAAATGTATGTAAATAAAGGGCTACAGAAAGGTCCTAGAGAATTCTGCTTCTGCAAGTAATGTGGTAATTTTGCCTATGCACCGAAGGTCTTGTTTCTTTTAACCACTGCTCATCAATCTGGTAATTATCTCATTTAAACTAATCCATTCCATTTTTTTTTTTTTTAATGCAGGGTTAGTACTCTACCACTGAGCTACTAGCTACTGGACCAGCCCACATTTTTGGGTACTGATTCTGAGGCTCCGTGGCAGCTTCCTTTATGACTTGATGGATGGAAGAAATTAAAGCAAACATTTTTGTGTCTGACTGCCACCTCTCCAACTTCAGCCCATCTGCTGAAAGGCAAGATCAAGAGGGCAAGCCCTGCTGGAGTGACACCCGCGCCTGTACTTGCTGTATTTTGAATTTTTGTTTCCAACTAAAGAAATCTGCAAATATTAAATAGGGTTGGGAAATGATTCCTTAAGCTATGTGTAAATAAATGTGGAAAGTTTTCAAAGAAAAAAAAAGATAAAGAGAACTAGACAAATCTACAACTCTTCTTGGAGATTTCAACATTCCTGTCCAGTTATCAATAATAAAACAAGTACAGGACAGCAGCAAGAAAGTGTGAGGCCTGAGCACTAAACCAAGTTGACCTGATTGAGATTTACAAAGCACTCCATCTAAAAACTCTCTGCAAGTACACATGAACACACATCACAGTGGACCACATTTTGGGTCACAAAACATTAATGAACTTAAAACAATTAAAATAATGCAGGATGCATTTTCTGCCATATGAAATTAAACAGAGAGGTATCTGGAAATACCAAAATATTTTGAAATTAAAAAAAAAATACAGTTTGGGAGCTCGGTATGTGGTATACTGCTGGCCTAGCATGCGTGAGGGCCTGGGTTTGATCCCCAGCCCTACCATCAAAATATAAAACAAAACCAAAAACACACATTTAAATAATTGGGATTTTTTTTAAAGTCAGAAAGAAAACCATAAACTATTTTTAACTGAATGAAAAACCCAAAATATCAAAACATATGGATTACAGTAAATAAACATAAAAAATTTGTGGATTCTACTTAGAAGGAGTCTTAAGATAGATCCTAGAACTGGTAAATAAGTCTAGCAAGGTCATAGGATAGGAAGTAACAAAAATCAAGCAAATTTTTATATACCAGCAGTGAACAAATAGAAATAGAAATTACACACTTATAATAACACCCAAATCATAAATAGTTTGTTATAAATCTAACAAAATATGCATGGAATCTGCATGCTGAAAACTACAAAATACTGAAACCAACTTAGAAGGGGACATGTTTGCTTTGGCTTATGATTTCAGAGGTTGCAGTCCCTTTTGTTTCCTGCTAGGTTAAATAAAAAGTACTCATTCCATGATTTTCCTGCTTGCATTTGAACCCTCATTCCAGCTTCGGGGGCTGGATGGAGCAGTTATCTGTGCCGATGGTGGTGGTGGGTACATGACCACAGATTGTCCAAAACTCAGAAATGCTTAGCAGAAGTATACATTTCACCATACGCAAATTTAAAGTCAGGTAAACAAAACTTTAAAAAAAAAAATCCACACTAACTCTGAGTCCAATGTGAGCTGACAGCGTGGCACAAAAGCAGGTGGGACTGCAAAGCAGAGTTCTAGGTCAATGGCACCACGACAAGAGCCTGTGCCACAGGGCTTACCCTGGTGAAATAAAGAAGAGAAATAATGTCGGATGATTTAACAAAATAACACAGCCATGGGGCTGGGTTACAGCTCAGTGATAGAGCACTTGCCTACCATATGTGAGGCACTGGGTTTGATCCTCAGCACCACATAAAAATCTAAATAGAGTTAAAAAAAATAACAGCCACAAACTGCCCAAAGGTTTTTTTTTTTTTTTTTTAAGTAGGACGTTTTCCTTTAGAAGAAAAGCGCTGATGAGCTCCATAAGGCAACATCTGTCTTCCTTATATTCTATGCAGAACCAATTTCTTCCTCCAAAAATATTTCTAGTTTTGGACCCTTCTCCCCATTTTACTTTTATTCCACAAAGGCCCCTGAAGTCCCCACATACTTTCCTTGAGCCTGAAATAAAAATGTACAAGGCCTGGGTTCAAATCTCAGAATCACATGTAAATAAGTAAATAAAATAAAGGTCCATCAACAACTAAGAAAATATTAAAAAAAAAACAAAACGTGAGCTGTAGCACAGAAGTGGCCTCTCCGCTTGACGGGTGACTCCTGACCCAGGCAACTGCTGTGCATCAGGCAGTATGTTATTTTTTTTCTTTGAATACCATGCTACTGTTAGAAGGTCATTTGGTTTCGAAACTGTAGATCAGACCAATGCCCACCTGTTAAGGGACACAAGAGTCCTTCTGGACCTGTGTGGTCGGCATCAGCAGATGTAGCCAACTGAGGATTGAAAACATTCAGGAAAAAGATTCTGTCTGTCCTGAACATGTTCAGACCATTTTTTTGGGTCATTATTCCCTAAACAACACACCACAAGAACTATTTAGCATAGGTGCTCCCTACCTAACACAATACACTGCATTAGGAAGTGAGCCAGAGATGACTTAAAATAGACAGGGGAATGTGCTGTCTTGGATGAGGGACTTGAACATCTGTGGATTTTGGTATTTTGGGGGTCCTGGAACCAATTCCCTAAAGATCCTGAGAGACCATATGCCATATGGAAAGCTTCCCAGCAGAGGACTGCTACCTGACCACAGCTGCAGGTCTCTGCACACGTCCACTGAATGATATAAGATGTTAAGAAAAAATATTTGCTAGCACTTGTAAGTGGGAAGATCGTGCATATATTATATGTTTTTAAATGACATTATAACAACAAACTTTAACAAAAAAAGAGCATACAATTTTCTTTAGCTGTTTCTCATAAGATTTGTATTCCCTTGTAATAATCGAAGAAAATAAACTTAATGCAATAAATAAACTTAAAGAAATGAACTTAATGCAAAAAATGCACCCCTCTGTGATTCCACCCACGAAATTAAGTGATGTTCTTTTATTTCCCATCATGAGAACCATACGGTACAATTACAAAATCACCTGGCTTCTGTTGTAAAGTCCAGAAATGTGCCTCAGAATTACCTTTCAAAATAATCTTGATAGAATTCCTTGGAAGGCTTATTTAGGATGAAACTGTGGAGCTGTTTGAACCTGATGTAAGGACCCTCTGTGAGGACCCTGCTTTTGCCCTGCACACATAACAGTGTGTGCTTGCTTCCTGTCTGGGCCACATTTGGACAGTTCTTGCAATATCTCAGATTTTTTCACTATTATTTTACCTGCGATGGTGATCTGTGACCAGTGATCTTGATGTTACTATCGTCACTGTTTCGGGGAGTCGTGAACTGCACCCTGGTGAGATGACAAACTTGACCACTAAGTGCTCTGGTGTTCGGCTGCTCCTCTGAGCAGCCTTCCCCCACTCTCCCCTCTCCCGGGGCCCCTGTTCCCTGAGACACACGAGTGTGAAATCGGTCAGGTAGTAACAGTGCAGTGGCCGCTAAGCCTTCAAGGGGAAGGAAGATTCACACACCTCTCCTGTCTCCCTTTCAATCTAAAGCTGGAAGTGATCGGGCTTAGTGAGGAAGACAGGGCAGAGGCCAAGACAGGCCCAAAGCTCAGCCTCTTCTCCAAGAGCCAAGCTGTGAACACAAAGGAAGAGTCTGAGAAGGAGAAGTGCTTTCCCGCAAACGCGACGATAAAGTGGCCACACAGCCTGTTGCTGTAGGAAGTTTTATTGATGAAAGTTTTGGCAGTTGGGACAGAAGATCAAACCAGCCACAGCGTTCCTTTGAGCCAGGTGTAGCCAGAGCCAGGCCCCCACTCTCCCTCCTGGGGGACCGAGAGGTGAGGCAGCTGCAGGAGAAACGGCCGAGGCTGCAGAGGTCGCTCCTGAGGCTCCACCAGTCCCAGTGCAGGTGACGCAGCAAGGGCGGTGAAGCAGCTCAGAGTTGTCCCCAGGATCCATCTGGGATGGCTGATGGAGCCGCTGCACCAGCAGCAGATTTCCAGTGTAGACGGAGCAGCCTTCTGTGGAAGCAGGTGCTGCCCAGGACTTTGATGGTTACGGAGAAGTCAGCGCCTGAGCAGGTCGTCAAAGGACAGCTGACTCCTTGTTAGGGGCGAAGGCAGCTGGTGACTTCAAGGTGAAGGTGAAGCCCATTGGGGTCTTCCGAATGACACAGCTCTTCTGCCTGTGCTCCATAAAGGGAATGGCCAAGGCTGTGACGTCCCTGTTGTCATGTGGCTTGCTGAGCTCGTCCACTGTGGAGCCGGCTGCATGAGAAGAGAGTCCTTTCCAAGCGTTACTGCTCGCCTACAGTGCGCTGGTCTCCCAGGGGCTCTGGGGAGATGCTCCGCGAGATTGATGTCCTTTCATGCCTGCCAACAGCCTCACTGTGCAGCTCCCGATCAGGAGTGACGTAGATCCTAGGTCTGATTATCACAGAGACACATTTCCTAAGGCCGTGGCTGCCATCAGTAGCGCAGAGCGCTTGCCCAGCCTGCGTGAGGCCCAGCACTGAACACAGCAAAGTACACTAAACAGTGTCCCTCTGATGGATCTGGGCAAAGTCAACAGGACGCCTCTGGAAAGGACCCGCCATTCAAGATGACATTAAGAGCATCTGGGATTCATGGGAGGAGGTCAGAACACCAGCACTTCACCAGAGTCTGGACGGGGTTGATCCAGCGCTTGTGACCCAAAGGAGGGCTTCCGGATTCCAGTGGAGGAGGAGCTGCAGGTGCGGTGGGAACAGCAGGGGGACTGGAAGTGGAGCCGGAAGTGGGGCCTGACTGCTGCCATCTCAAGGTACAAGAAGCTGCCTCTTACAGATGAGCTCCGAGAGCGCTGTCTGGAGATGGAATCCACTGAGGGTGCAGGGAACGCTGCTGAAATGACGACAGAGGCTTGAGAATGTCACACAAAAGCTGAAAGGGCTGACCTCAATTTTGAAAGAAGTTTACAGGGTTTAAAATGCTGTCAAACAGCACGGCGTGCTGGAGAGAAATCTTTTAGAAAAGAAGTATCAATTGATGAGGCAAACTTCAGTGTTGTCTTATTTTAAGAATTAAGCCGTAGCCACCAGCCTTCAGCCACCACCCGATCAGTCAGTAGCCAGCAATAGCAGGCAAGACCCTCGACCAGCAAAGATCATAGTACTCAGAGGTGACAGTCAGCATTTTTTAGCAATCAGGTACTTTTAAATTTAAGATAGGTACATTTTTTAGACATAATACTATTGCACCCTTAATAGACGACAATACAGTGTCACCATAACTTTTACATACACCCGGAAAAGAAAAAACTCATGAGCCTCTATTTCCATATTTGCTTTATCATGGTCTGGGCTGAACCCACACTCTCTGAAGAATGCCTATAATTTGCCATAATTAAGATGTGGCTCCTTTAAATTTAACACTAGCTAGAACAATATCCTAAGCATCCTCAGAGGACTTGCATAGGCTGTCTAGAAGTGGAAGATGCTTTGTTCTAGCTTCGTAGATACTAGTAATTTGTTTCACTTGGGACACATGCTGACTGCCAAGGATAAGGACACAGGGACATGGAAGAAATGAGAAAACTTTCCAAAGATGTTCCCTTTCCAAATGAGAATTATGCACAGCCCAATACAGTCATAGATGGATAGCTGGGTGGCTGGGTGGACAGACAGGTGGAATGACTCCTATTGTCATCTGGAAGCGTGGCCCTGGGACTCAGGACACTAGAACATTCTCCTAGAAAAGGCCAGATGTGACTCAGCCAGGCACTGTGGATTCCACAGTTAACACAGTCTTTATTAACGGCCAGCACTGTTAGCCGAATTGAGCCCCCCGCCGCCACTGTGTTCCAGGGCACGGGGACTATGGATGAACAGAACAGATACACACTGGTCCTGGGGAGCTTATTGACACCAAATAAACCACACATAAGCACATCAACAGCCCGTGGAGGACAGGGCCTGTGGAGAGAAGCCAGGACAGGGGAGGAGGACACAGGCAGAGAGGGAGGGTGACAGATCAGGACTTATCAAATGACTCCGTGCTTCTGAACCGCAGAGCAGGCAGGCTGTGCTGGCTACCTGACAGGTAAGTGGCTGCGTGAGTGGGAGGAGGAAACCAGCCCATCAGCAGGGCTGCCCGGCCCTCCCAGCGGGGCCTCGGTGTCCTGCTGAACCTCATGACTTCAATGACCACCAGCATCAGAGAAGCGCACTCTGGTGTTGGATCAGGTCAGAAACAAGACCACGGACACACGACTGAGGCTGCCCCGACAAAACATGAGCATTGTTTGAACTGAGAAGTCCCCCAACCTCTCTGTGGCTGAATGAGTGAGGGTTGCTTCTTTGCCAGTGACAGTGCTAGCCTCTCACGAGTTCTAGAAGGTTCTTCCTTATCTTTTCATCGAGAAGGTTAGACATCCTGACATAGAATACTCCTGCTTCCTGATGGCATCCAATCTGGAGCAAAGCTCTTTCTATGGGTGCTCCCCCAGCTCACACCGCTCAGGCCACAGCCCTGGAACGCCCTGTCCTCACTCCTCACTGACACCCCTACAGTTCTCCATGGCTATGGCTTTATCAGTGAGTCAAAAAAATGTAACCTTCTCACCAGGCACGGTGATGCACACCTGTAATCCCAGCGGCTTGGGAGGCTGAGGCAGGAGGATTGAGAATTCACAGCCAGCCTCAGCAAAAGCAAGGTGCTAAGCAACACAGTGTGACCCTGTCTCTAAATAAAATACAAAATAGGGCTGGGGATGTGGCTCGGTGGTCAAGTGCCCCTGAGTTCAATCAATTCCAAATACCAAAAAAAAAAAAAGAGAGAGAGAGAGAAATCTAACCTTCTTTGACTACAGATGTGTTCCCGGCAGTTTTGGGCTAGAGGAAATTGATAATGGGCAGGCAGTACAAATTAAATGATGTGAGGAAAAGCAATCATTCAGTTTCAATATTCTATATTTTTTGAAACTTGAAGATATGTTCTTTTTAAACTGGAGGACTCGGGAAACTAGATTCTGATCCTGGACAGGCCTACAAGCACTACAAGGGGGACTTTGGAAATCGAAGCTTAGTTCCTATTCCCAGAGCAAGAAGATTTCTCACATGCAAAATCAAGTGACCCTGTGACCGAGTACTGTGGGGGCTTAATTTTCCATGATGGGACGCAGAGTGAGGAGCCGCAGGTCTGCTTCCTCACAGCTCTGGAGGCTGGAAGCCAGGATCAAGGTGCCACAAGGTGGCTTCCTTCTGATGCCCCTGTTGCTGGGCAGAGGGTCTTCTCCCTGTGTCCTTCCCTGGCCGTCCCTTGTGTGTGCCTATGTCCTAATCTCTCATAAGGACACTATTCATATGGGTTCAGGGCTTCCCTAATGACCTCACTTTGGCTTGATTCTCTTTGAGAGGCCCAGTCTCCCTTGCCATCTGAGGTCTGAGTGTCAGTCTCCATATGTGGAACTGGGGCCGGGAAGACAGCTCCAACCAAATCTGCCCTTACACAGGAGTTAGTGACAGGAAGTAGGAATAAGTCATTAAATAAAGTCTCACACTGGCTCAGCACCCACTCCCCTCACAAAGGCTCCCTGGTGGCACGACTCAGTGGTGACTTTTCATTTCCGTTTAGCGTCACCCCTGGCTCCCAGCAGCAATTAATATTCTCTGTAACCGAGTCTCCTCTAATGTCAGTCCTGATGGCAACGCTGGCGCAGCCCGTGGACCCTGCTCAGCTGACGCTTGAGTCATTCCCTAGAACCTTCCCGGGGAGCCGCCTAGGAAACGGGATGAATCAGATCAATGAACAGCGGATGTGGGACACGTCACCCTTCCTCCCTGCCTGGCCTCGCTCGGTGCCTCCGCTGCTGGATCAGACCCAGGCCCGGAGCCACGTCCCCTTGGCAGCTCATCCTTCCTTATGAAGTGATGGCCAGTCACAGGAGAGCGGGGACATCTCCCTGGAAGACCGACACCTGAGGGCCGAGCATGAGCCTTGTGCCCGCGCAGGATGCCAAGGAAACCCGAGGCCGCTGCAGCTGGTTCTTCAGGTGCTTTACAGGCACCTGGGCCGTAGGGCGGTGCTCCTGTCACCAGGAATGTCACCATATTCTCTGTGGTCACCCTGTTTCAGGGAGGGGACAACCACAGCTGGCTCCCCGCATTGCTGACCGCAGACTCGGGAGCCACCGCGCCCGGGTGGGTCGTCACACAGCGGACAGCTAGGCGGGCAGCCCAAGCACCGGGCTGAAGGCCTTGCCAACCATCACGCCTTCCCAACCATCACGCCTTCGGTCGACAGCGTGAGCTCCCGCATGTGCCCGGGGCGTGCTAGGCTCTGGGGATACCTCAGCGAGCAAAATGGAGATCCCTGCCTCCATCGCAACCCCAACGACATACTACCCAAGTCAAATGTGACAGGCCGTGTGGGAAAGCATTTAACCAGACCAGGTGAGGGGCGGAAAATCCAGGGCCGGAGACGCAGGTTGCAATTTCAAACACAGGTTGTCCGCATAGCTCCATTAGGAATGTAGATTTTGAGCAGAGACTTAAAGGAGGCAAGAGTTAGCCATGGAGCCACCTGGGGAAGGCATTCCAAGTAGCGGGAATAGCTCGTGCAAAGGCCCTGAGGTGGGAGGAAGCAGGCTGGAGGCACGAGCTCCAAGCAGAGGACACGTTCCTGACGGGGCGCCCACTGTGGGGCAGAGGGTCAATGCCTGGCAGGGCCACTTCCTCTGGACTTCTGAGGACAATTCCATATCAATTCTGTTAGAAAACTGTGATCCTTTTGTAAAGGCAAAGACAGCGGCAGAGGGAGGGAACCGAGATCCATTTCAAAACAGAAACTGAAAAGGGGCTCTCTGTGTTCACGCCCACCCACTGGTCACTCATGCCCCATGGACAGAAGTCACCCAAAATAGGACACGTGAATAACTGGCTTCTTCACCACACACACGGGTGACCATTTTAAAAGGAACTTTGCAACCGACCTACGGTTTCTGCCCACCAGGGTGGACATTGCTCCCAGGTGTCCCAACATAAACGTCAGGCCACCCCACCTTGCACGTGGACCACTGTGGCTCAATGACATGCTCAGGACATTTCTGGGACAAGGTGCCACTGTCATTGATTGCCAGTTGGAGGAAAGAAGCTAATTTTCTTCTGAGCTTAAGCCTTTGGTAGTAACTTAATTAGGCCGTAAAACCATCACTGATAGCTGTCGGAAGGACCCCTGAGTCACTAGGGGATGACAAACATGGCAAAGCCACCTCCACCAGCAAGGACTGCTGGAGCTGGAAATTTGCCTTCTGCCTCCCTC